>NW_006262139.1:22590669-22874230 GCF_000493195.1 Citrus x clementina | reverse complement strand
TGGAGAAGTGGGCGCTAGCTCTAATAACGGCAGCACGAAAACTTCGACCATATTTTCAGGCCCATCAGGTTATTGTTATGACCGACCAGCCCCTTCGGCAAACACTTCAAAAACCAGATGCATCGGGTCGACTAGTAAAATGGTCCGTAGAGCTAAGTGAATTCGACCTCTCTTACAGGCCCCGAGGAGCAATCAAGGCCCAAGCTCTGGCTGAATTTATGGTTGACCGAGCCGATACAGGGAAAGAAATTCGGGAGGAGCAAGCAGCAGAGCAGGAGAAACCAGAGGGGTTGTGGTTGGTAATGGTTGACGGATCATGTAGTGAGCAAGGATCCGGAGCAGGAGTTGTAATACAGAGCCTAGAAGGAACCGAAATAACGTATGCAGTGAAGTTTGACTTTCAGCTCACAAACAACCAAGCTGAATATGAGGCCTTTATCACCGGGCTCGGACTTGCACACGCTCTAAGAGCAGAGAGGGTAGAAATTCGAGCAGATTCCCAACTGGTGTGTAATCAGCTCAATGATCAGTTCCAAGCAAGGGGAGAGAAGATGGGTCTTTATTTAAAGAAGGCGAAGCAGATGGTTGGGCTTTTCCAAGCAGTGGAGGTAAAGCAGATATCCCGGAATGAGAATTTCCGAGCAGATATGCTGGCTAGGATGGCAGCCATTGCAGATCCAAAGTTACCGAAGTCAGTTCCACTAGAGGTAAGGACCTCACCAAGTATTGAGGAAGAAGCAGAGGTGATGAGAGTAAGTACTGGAGAATCCTGGATGGACCCGATTCGCGCATATGTCCGCGATGGAGTTTTACCATAGGACAAAAGGCAAGCAAGAAAATTAAAATGCCGAGCAGCAAGGTATACGCTACTGGATGGAGTGCTGTACCGCCGAGGGTTCACCTTGCCCCTTTTGAGATGTTTGGATGATGAGGAGGCGGATTATGTGCTGAGAGAGATTCACGAGGGAATATGCGGCAATCGCTCGGGAGCAAGAACTTTAGCCTTCAAGGCACTCCGGCAAGGATACTTCTGGCCAACCATGCACCAGGATGCCAAAAGGATGGCAAAGAATTGTAAAACATGCCAAAGCTTCTCCGAGGTTCCTGCACAACCCCCGGAAAAGCTGACGGCTATGACATCCCCATGGCCTTTCGCTCAATGGGGAATCGACTTGATTGGTCCATTGCCTAAGGGACGAGGAGCGGCGACACATGCAATTGTGGCAATAGACTACTTCACCAAGTGGGTGGAAGTAGGAGTCCTCAGCCAGATCACGGAGAGGAAGACAACAGATTTTATTTGGAAGAATATCATCTGCAAATATGGGATCCCCTACGCCATCATCACGGACAATGGGAGGCAATTTGACAACGGCAACTTCAGGGAATTTTGCCGAAACCTGGGGGTGGACCTGAAGTTCTGCACCCCCGCACACCCCCAGGCAAACGGACAAGTGGAAGCAGCCAACAAGGTGATAAAGAAGCTCCTAAAGACTAGATTGGGAGAGAAGAAGGGAGCTTAGGTTGACGAGCTACCAGGAGTACTGTGGGCCTACAGGACAACTCACAAAACCACCACAGGAGAAACACTGTTCGCTTTAGCCTTTGGTCATGAGGCGGTAATCCCAGCAGAGGTTGGAGTGAGAACACATCGGACGGAATATTTCACTAAGGAGCAAAATGACGAGCAGATTTGCTTAAGTCTGGACCTGCTGGAGGAGAAAAGGGAAGGGGCAGTGCAGAAAGTGGCCCAGTGCCAACAAAGGGTCATGCGTTATTACAACAAGAACGTGCGCGTGAGGCAGTTCCGAGCAGGAGATTGGGTACTTAGGAAGGTGAACCAGAACACCAGGGATCCTAATCATGGCGCTCTTGGCCCAAAGTGGGAAGGCCCGTACCGGGTGATACGAGCCACTGGACCAGGAGCCTATAAATTAGCACACCAAGATGGACGAGAAGTGAAGAGGTCATGGAACGCCGAACACTTGAAGAAGTATTTCCAGTAAGCAAAGTGCTCTACTAAATCTCCATTTTGACAAGATATCAATGTTAACTGCATCATGGCTTTGCTGCACATGTATGTATCCAGTATTCTTGTAATGCTTTCAAATTTCAAATAAAGATGAATTCAGCATGAAATCCCCCTGCTAGTCTAATCAATAAAAGTTTTACCTAGGCAAGTGCCTACTTCTGCTCGGTCAACGAAAGACCAGCAGCTAAATTTACGAAGTTTCTACTAAGGCAAGTAAGTGCCTACTTCTGCTCGGTCAACGAAAGACCAGCAGCTAAACCTACGAAGATTCTACTAAGGCAAGTAAGTGCCAACTTCTGCTCGGTCCACTAAAGACCAGCAGCTAATTCTGCAAAAAATCCTACTAAGGCAATAAAGTGCCTGTTTCTGCTCGGTCACCGAAAGACCAGCAGCTAAAGCTTCGACAATTCTACTAAGGCAACAAAGTGCCTATTTCTGCTCGGTCAACGAAAGACCAGCAGCTAAAGCTACGAAAATTCGACTAAGGCAAGTGCCTACTTCTGCTCGGTCAACGAAAGACCAGCAGCTAAAGCTACGGAAATTCTACAAAGGCAAATCAGTGCCTACTTCTGCTCGGTCAATGAAAGACCAGCAGCTAAAGCTACGAAAATTCGATTAAGGCAAGTGCCTACTTCTACTCGGTCAACGAAAGACCAGCAGCTAAAGCTACGGAAATTCTACAAAGGCAAATCAGTGCCTTCTTCTGCTCGGTCAACGAAAGACCAGCAGCTAAAGCTACGAAAATTCGACTAAGTGCCTACCTCTGCTCGGTCAACGAAAAACAGCAGCTAAATTTACGACAATTCTACTAAGGCAAATAAGTGTCCGCTCCTGCTCGGTCATCGAAGACCAGCAGGCAATTTTGCGAAAATTTCGCTAAGGCAAACGGATGCCTATTCCTGCTCAATGCACTAAAAAACCAACAGGCAAAATCAGATAAATTGCCAAGTTGTTTTGCAGAAGCAACCCGTGAGCAAAACCAGACAAGAAAGCCAATTGAGAGCATTTAAAAATTTATAAATGTTCAAATGTTTACAAAGCGAATAACAATCTAGAGTTTTTTACAAAAATAGACCTAAGGATTAGGAAGGTCAACGGCCTCAGCAGGAGAAGCGTCGGCTATCTCGGGAGGTGGAAGATCAGCAATAACGGGAGGAGGAGGCGCGTACCCTTGTCCCACTTCAAAAACACACTGACCAGCTCCTTCCTCCCGCACCTCATCAAAAGGAACCTCCACCTGCTCCTTATCTCCCTAGCCGGCCCCAGCCATATACCTCTCCACCCCAGATTCCAGCTTGCTCATGTCGAGCTCGTGATATTCTTCCTTAAGCACAGACATGATGCACTTATAGCTGAAAGCAACCCCGGAGTCATACTCGGCATCCAGCCGATCATCCACGTCAGCTGATTTGCTTTTCTCCTCAGCCAGCTGGTCCTTCAGGGATTTGATCTCTCCTTCAAGGGCGACCCTCAGAGTATCCCTTTCACTTTGGGTAGCCTGAAGATCGGACTTCAGATCACCCAACTCATCCTCAAGCTTGGAGGAAGTGGACTCAGCAACAGCAACTTTCTCCTCAAGCTCCGTAAGCTGCTTGTTCAGCTCGGCCAGTTTCTCCTTGGAACGGTCAGCAGATTCGACTTTCTTTTTCAACTCCTGGTTATCAGCTTGGAGCTTCCTCTCATGACGCGCGGACCCGGTCTTGTAGCACGAGACCATTGTGGCCAGCCTGAAGGAGACTCTTTGAACAGAAACAGCTAACTCGGAGAGGCTCATGCTCTCGATGTCCTTCACCATCTTGGGCCCAACCGATTTTCTGTAATCCTTCTGATATGGGCTCAGGTAGTCACCTTGATCCCGAGATGGAAGAGGAGAAGAGCGGTCCCCAGACTGCAAGCTGACCTCAGGACTCTTGTCGGAGGTTTTATCCCCACCACTCTTTCGAGGTGGAGGAGGGGGCAGAGCAGGAACTGGCGCCTTGGAAGGACCGACGATGGGTTTCTTTGGAGGAGGAGGAGGGTTGCTGGAGCTACTCGGAGCCCGACCACGCTTTCTGCTCAACGCGCTGAGGATCTTGTTATCCATTCCAGTGGCAATATCTACTAAGCGGGAACCGACCAAGTTTGTTGGCGACAGGAGGTCTTGGCAAGTAGACGCGTTCAACAGAGCAGTTTCCACCTGAAGCAAAGGTCGGTCTTCAAGATCCTTCACCAAACCCCACGATTCTGAAAAAACAAACAAGGTTAAAGAACCCAATGAGTGGCAATTTGAGAAAGAATATAGGCAAAAATGAACGACCTGGAGTGACAAAATGGGTGGGAAGATAAATGTCCCCACCAAGCGACTGAACCGCTGGACACCAGTTCCCTCCAGCAAAGAAGAATTTGTTCTTCCAATTTTTACATGAAGATGGAAACCCAGTGATCGGTTTCCTCTTTGCGGAACTGGACATGAAATAGTACCAGCCTGCCTCCTTCGGGCTACTCCGCAGCTGGTACAGATGTTTCACTTCAACAAGAGAAGGCTCCTCCGACCCGCACCTCTCCCACAACACAAACATTGCCGAGAGAACCCTCCACCCATTTGGGTATAGCTGACCTGGGGCCAGGTGCATACCGCCCAGTATCTTGGCAAAGTAAGGTTGAAGGGGTAGCCGAGCTCCTAGTCTGAAACTCTCCAAGTGCATCGTCACATACCATTTCGGAGGCCGACTAGGGACATCACCTTTTCCAGGAACTACAAGAAGAACCTCGTTGGGGATGTTGTAGAGATTCCTAAGTTTAAATAGATCGGTGGGGGTGGTGGCACAAGCCATGAAATCAATAGGGTAGGAATCAGCCTCCACCCTATGGCCTAGGTTCCTTTTCTGAGCAGGTCTGCTCGGTCCGGAACTGCTCCCCTTACCATCACCAACTCCTTCAGGGATCCCAACCCCACCAAAGCTGTGGTTCTCACCAGAGCCCGACGCAGGTCCACCCCTATTTCCTACAAGCTTTAATTCGGGAGAGGGAGAGACAACCAGGGGGCGTGGGTACTCAAGGGTATCCCTACCATGAGGAGGACCTACACTACTGGAGGGACCTAAAAAATCGGTGGGTATTGGCACGTTGAGGCCTGAATCCCCTGATTCGTCATCACCCTCATCAACAATTAACTTCCTCTTCCGATTTGACATACCGGAATCCCAAAAGAAGACAGAGAAAACTCGAGTATATGGACACAAAGGGGCAACACAGAACCCAATCAACAACAGCCGAAGAAAATGTTAAAGGCTATACCTGGAATAGACTGACACTGATAGAGCCGCCGCGACAGAGAAAACACCCAGCAAATGGATACTCCGGACGCTGGAAGTGTGAGCAAAGTCCAGAGAAAATTTGGTTAACGGTGGAGAAACGAGTAACAAGATGGTGAAGACTCCAGTCTAGGGATTTAAAACGAAAAGGGGGGAAATGGAAGCATTTAAGTGATGGGGACGCCAGCTCACTCACCGTACATCGAGGACAGATAGCCCGTCGTTTCAAATTTCAAATGCGAAGAATCGGGAGATGCCATGTCACCAACCGTTACAAGAGGCCGGGCTAGATGCAAGCCCAGGTGCGCAGTGGACATGCTCATTTAGGCCCACGCCCAGATCAAAATCTCACCCGAAGAAAAATGAATTGCTCAGGTTCGTCCCGGTAGACAGAAGACCAGAGGAGAAACCCCCGGATTGGTAAGAGTCGACTATCAGTTTCTACTCTTGACTCATTTCACTCACAAGACCAGAAACTGGGGGACTGGTGTTAAGCAAATAAAAGCACCAGGTCGGCCAGGATACTACTTCCACCCCGGCATGAATCACCTCAGCCAAATGGTACGAGCAGAACAGGGGTAACATGAGTCGATCAGAGACGAATACTGACCAGAGCCACATACCGAGCCGGTACCCGTCCCCCGAAAAGCGGAAACACGATCTCACAGAATCACGGTAGTTGTGCTTTCCCAGAACCGTTGCGGGAGACGCGAGATCCCACGTTTGCCCATAATGCAGCAGTTAGAGCCCCATGAGAGGCTACCACTACCCAAAAAAGGTGGGATGAAGGGCAAGCGGGAACGTGGGGACATCGGCTATAAAAGAAGAAGAAATCGATGAAGAAGGGGATGGAAAAATTGAGAGAGGGGAAACGCTGCCAAATTGAAATCAGGCTATTTTCTTATAAACTCCGAATAATTTAGAAACCATTTTGAGATCTAAATTGCACTGTTTTCCCGTAAACACCTTGAGCTAACTTAAGCATCGGAGGGTTTACGCCGGCAAAACCACCGGCGTCTCTGATCCGTTTTTGGTGAGCGCAGGTCTATTGTGAGAAAGAAGGACGATTCCAATCCCAGTGAACGAGCAACAGTAGATAACACAAACGTTGGTGAAAGAATCTGGTCGGTCTAAAGGCGAGCAGATTTAAGCATCAACAGGCAACTCTCCAGGATTCCCATCAACTCCAAATTTATAACCGATGCAAGCAGCAACAACGGCCTGGCAGATTAACATTTGAGCACCACCTTCAAGGAAAAGACGTCTTCTTCCCCACTTGTCGACAGTACAAATTGATACGAATGTTGCGGAAACATTGACAAGACCGGTGATCACAGCGGACATGAGTGATGCATCATTGCCGAAACCAATTGTGTCGAACAAAATAGGAGCGTAAAACATGATAACATTAATGCCAGTGAATTACTGGAAGAAGGGAATCAGAACAGCCATGGTAAGGTGAGGCCTATATTTCCTTCTCAACAAATTCCTCCAAGGATGTTCAACTTGCTTGGATGCTTCACTGGCTGCAACAAGATCATTAAATTCTCCGTCAACATCATTAACACCGCGAACTTTTCTAAGTTGCTTTCTGGCTTCATCGTGCTGGCCGCGTTCAATCATTGAATTTGGTGTGTCCGGGAGGAAAACTGAACCGACGGTGATGATAAGGGCAGGGACCATGGCACCACCTAAGCTCAAACGCCATCCCCAGCCACCCTTAATCTTAGCAAAGAAAAAATTCAACAGGTTGGCCACTAAAATTCCAACGGTGATTGACAATTGAAACCCAATGTTCAAGGCTCCTCTGTATTTAGAGGGCCATCTCAGAGAGGTAGAGTGGCACAGACTGATTAGCGAAGCCGATACCGAAACCGAGCAAAAGACGGCCAACAATAAGCATCCAAACGTCTTGGGCCAAGCCATTGATTAATGTACCAGCAAGAAACAGAACCCCACCGAATAACATGGACCACTTTCTTCCGAATTTCCTTGTCACCGATGATGCTACAAGCGATGCTATCAAAGCAGCCAAGTATAGCGAAGACGTGAACAAAGTCAACGACTCGCTGTTATATTGACAGTACTGATTCGCTGACGAGTTTACTTGTTGCTTCTCGTACACCGATGGGAAAAACTCTTCAAAAACGAAGGCATTGAGGTCACACCACCTGCGTTATATTATTTATGCAGTTAGCTAGGTTAATATTTTGATTAAACCGTCAGCATAACTCATAATTCACAATACTACAGTACTTAATTAGCTAGTTAATATGTATGTAAGTATAAATATATTTACCAGAAATCCCAATGTCGTAACCAAAGATGAGGCCACCCATGGCAGCAACGATACATGTGATTGCGACGAATGGGGTAAGGTATCCAGGGTACACTCTGCCATTACCCTTATCAATTCTTGAAACACCAGGCATTTTTTTTCTCCTGTTTTCTTGTTTTAATGAAGATGATGAATAAGGTAACGGAGAAGAAGTTAAGAAAGCTGAAAATTTGGGACTGATTACTAAGGAGCTAGCTAGCAGGCTAATTAAAAGAAGAAGGTATAATGCTTTTCGACAAGCACAGGCAAGTCTCTTTATATAGATTGGTTTTCCTTACTTTCTTAGGACACTACCGTGGGCAAGTCTTTATTATCTACATAAAAAATTTTCCTTATTTTCTACGGATACGGATAAAGATTATTGCCCTTTCTTTTTGTTCTAATCCGAAATTTTCCTCTTTTTAATTGGTATTTCTAATTTGTTTAGGATTTGTCTTATCTGTTGCCATATTAATTAGTTTTTATTATTATTTTAGTTTTGACTAGGATTTCAATTATTGTAATAGCTTTTTTGAGTAATAATTAAAACTAATAAATAAGGTTGTAATCTCAAATAATTTTTCAAAACGAGCACTTTTTTTGTGTTTAAAGTTTTTACATCAGGATATCTAGTTTTAGCATTAGTGAGATTACCTCCGCTACAAGTTAGCAAACTAGCATAGCATTAGCAAATCTTAAAACAGAGTCGCCGCTACTGGGAGAGAAATTTGCTGGTTGTGTACGATAACAAAAAACACAAGATTCTTTTTCAGCCCTTGAGGAACCCTTAAATTGCTTGGGACTAATCACAGGCTTGATTGACAAGCAAGAAATCTTTGTAACATGGTGATACTTCCACGGAAACTTGAGGATTTCGATGATGATGATGGTAGCGCTTTTCCTGATCAAGAAGATGAGATTGACGTGACTACTCCTGTAACAAAAGCTGAACTTGAAAAGATTGTTAACAGTGTTGTGAATGCTGCACCTACGCAGTCATTAGAGTCCAAATTTATTATGTACAGACCATCACAACAATCGGTGGACTTCTATTCTGGGGCTAAAAGGAGTAGGGATGGCAATGAGGTAGATATGTGTTGGATTTATTTTGCTCCAGATCCAAATCTATAATAAAAATTAAGATCCGTATTTGTTCCAGATCCAAATCCATAATAAAAATCAAGATCCATATCTGCTCCAGATCTGTTATGAATCCATATTTTTCGCTCCATATCCAGATCCAAAAAAGAAATAAATATCTATATCCGCTCCAAATCTGAAAAAAAATTAAAATCCAAATCTGCTCTAGATCCATCATGAATTCTAAAATTCCGTAATAAAAAAGTAATAATTTTTTAGATTGAAAATTGAAGGCTAAAATGTATTGATAACAAATAAATTATATAATTTTTCTAAAAAATATAATAAATATTGTAGCTTATACTTTTATACCAAAACAACAAATAAGAAAGATAATAAAATATCATTTAGAAGTAATTGCAGGAGTAAGATCAATCTAATATTCTATTGTCTCCTTCATCATTCTAATATCCACGATACACCTACCCTCATTCCTACAACATTAAATAATGACATATAAATTAAATATGATTTATATTCAGTCCTTTATTATTTTTATTATGACCATATTTGACTAAATATATGAATAACTATATTCCTTAAAAATTATTTGGCCAATATGATAAAATAAATTACCAGGTTATATTACTTGGATTGCAATTTGAATATTGCATGTACATGCTTTGAGGCTGGCTGACCTTTAAATTTACAAAACTAACCTTTAAGTTTTAAGAGTTTAAATACATTCTTCTAAAAAAAAAAAAGAGTTTAAATACATGGTAAATACTACTATATATGCTATGAATAAAATTTATTATCATATTATCATTCCACAATTATTAAGAAACTTTTAAAATAAAATAAAATTAAAAGATGAGTGGATATGAATATGGATTTAAATATTACGATAGATCCATATCTACTCCAGATTCGTCTTAAATCCGCACATCTGATCCAAATCTATTTTAAACCGATCCAAATCCGATCCGATTGGATTTGAATTACATGGATCTTGGATCAAATCCAATTCATTGCCATCCCTAAAAAGGAGGATTTTGAGAGTGGTGGCGATGCCTTTGGACCCACTTGAGCCACCAAAGTTGAAGCACAAGCGTGTGCCGAAAGCTTCGGGATCTCCGCCAGTACCGGTCATGCATTCCCCTCCTAGGCCTATGACTGTGAAAGATCAGCTGGATTGGAGAATCCCACCATGTATATCAAATTGGAAGAACCCACAGCGGTTTACAATTCCGCTGGATAAGCAGCTCGCTGCCGAAGGAAGAGGGCTTCTGGAGGTTCAGGTAAATGAGGGATTTGCTAAATTGTCGGAGGCTCTTTATTTGGCAGAGCAGAAGGCGAGGGAGGCAATTGAAATAAGATTCAAGGTGCAGATGGAGATGCTCACGAAGGAGAAGGAAAGGAAAGAGCAGCAGCTACGGGATTTAGCACGTAAGGCAATGGAGACATTGAAGGAAAGCGAGCAGGGATTGCTGAGGGAGAGGGAAAGGGAGAGGGAGAGAATTCGTGAGGAGAGACGTCGCGAGAGGAAGAGGGAGAGAAATTTGCTGGCCAAGGATGTTGCTATGGGGAAGAAGAATAGTAAGGTTGTTAGAGACAGAGATCGGGATGTTAGCGAGAAAGTTGCCCTTGGGATGGCCTCTTTTGGTGGCGGAGGCAGAGCGGGTGAGGTTACTCATGACGCAAGGCTTTTTAATCAGAAGAAAGGAATGGACTCTGGTTTTGCCACTGACGGTGATCAGTATAATGTGTATGACAAAGGCTTGTTTACAGCACAGCCGACTCTTTCAACCCTTTACAGGCCCAAAAAAGATGCTGATGCTGAAATTTATGGAGCAAATGCGGATGAGCAGTTGGAGAAGATTAGAAAGACTGATCGGTTTAAACCCGACAAGGCATTTGCAGGTACATCTGAGAGGTCTGGTACGAGGGACGGACCGGTTAAGTTTGAGAAGGAGGCTGAAGAAGCTGATCCATTCGGTCTTGATCGGTTCATGACGAAGGTGAAGAAGGGCAGAAAATAATGGAAAAAGTCGGCGCTGCAGAGGGACAATGAGAGCCATGCTAGATGATTATGCACGATTTGAAACGGGTATTGAATATCCCTTTCTTTCAAGTATTAGGTACCTTATTTTCATTTTGGATATTTTGATTTTGGATGCTTGAATTTCCTTTTTCAGTTAAACAACACTATGTTGGGTGATTTCTTTTATTTATATATATATAAACAGGGAAGCCTTTACTAATTGTACGGAAGAATTTGATAATTGTGATGACAGCAGCAAAAAAGCTCTCTGAGGAACAAATTTCAGAGCTTATTCCAAAAACAACATTAATAGTTTATATAGGATGTAATCTGCATCGCAAAAACTACTCAAAAGAGAACAGGCTTCTCAAGCAGTGGGTGATATAGTCTTTGATCACATAAGAATTGGTGTAGCCATTATCATCCTTGTAAGTAACATCAGTCACTCGTGCAAGATTGAGAATGCGCTTAAAGAAAGGCACTGCCACTTCTGTTGGTTTAGGAATCCTTCATTTATATCTTTTCATCCATTTGATATTTCTTTGCAAAATATTTTAGAGTGTGTTTGTCACAATTCTATTTTCTTTCTTGAATCTCGAGAGTTGAGACTTGAGAGAGAGACGAGAGCGAGATGAGAACTGAAGTAGTGAAGTTGAGTTGAGAGAGACGAGAGTGTTGGCTGTAGGCTGCTCATTGTTGTAGGTTTGAGTTTGAGTGGGCTGAGAGTGGTGTGACTGTGTGAATGAGTGGGTGGTGTTTGAGTGTCTTGCGTGTGTTTTTTTTTTTAGCCAACCCGTTCGGATATTATCTTCCATCTGATCCGATCCTAACTTGATTTTTTTTTAATCGGATTGGATCAGGTCGAATAAATTGCCCACCCCTAGCTGCCATTGCAATTTAAATTCCAGCAAAAGAACAAACATGATTACAAAAATCCATTGCTTGAGAATATATTTAGGATTTAATAAAATTACGTTGAATATAAAGATAGGTTCGAAGAGTAAAAATTATGGTTTTTTTTTTATAGCATCATTTTTTAGGAAAAAAAAATAAAATTTAAAAGAGGTGCTATGAGAATTTTCCATTGTTGTTATTTATCCGTTTGGATGGTATTTGGGTATTGGGGGGGGGGGGGGGGGGCGCTAAAACTTAACAAGAGCCCAGGGTTCGATCTGTGCAAACCGAAAGCCCAGTTCTCGTGACGTGTGCACTGCAGCATTAGTAAATATTCACCCTACCATAGGAGGAAATACAATATTAGAAAGGGAAGAAGGTGTTGGCAAAGCCAAATCACAAACGCCGAAGCAGAAAGCAGGACAGAGTCTTGACTTCGTGACATCGTAATAGGGATGACAAAAATTCCCACGGGGACGGGTACCCTCGGGGATTTTCCTCATTCGGGGGGGGGGGGGGTACGGGGATAATTTTATACCCAATTTTTTATTCGGGGAGAGGACGGGAAAAATTTTTACCCAATTTTTTATTCGGGGAGGGGACGGGGATGAGGTGGAATCCCCATCCCCTACCCATTTCCCCATTTTAATTTTTAATTTTATTTTTATTTTTAAAATTACTAATAAATAAATAACAAAATTATAAATATTGTTAAAAATAATAAATATTAAAATAGTTATATTATTAAACTTTTAAACTTAATTAACTAATTAAAGTCTTAAATTTTTAATCTAAACCACAATGATACAGGAGAGAGCTGCCTAATTATAATTTACAACAGTTCTAATCCTAATTCGAATCCTACATTAGCTCGAATTGCTAGAGATATTTTGGCAATTCCAATTACAACAGTTGCTTCTGAATCAGCTTTTAGCACCGGTGGTAGAGTTGTGAGTGCACACCGTAACAAACTTCATCCAAACACATTGGAGGCCTTAATGTGCTGTCAAAGTTGGTTACGAGCTTACAATAGCAGTATGAGTTTATTTTACATTGTAATTATATTATACAGTAATTAATATTTGCACTTATAAGTTACGTTACTTATATCATTTTCATTGTTTTAGGTTTGAAATCTGAGACTAGCTCTCAATTTGCCACATTTCTCGAGGAAGAACAGGAGGAGCAGGAGGTAAATAGTTTTATTAAAAATATTAATTAAGTATCTACATTTATTTTATTTATTTTATTACCGATATAAAAATAATTTTTTTTCTTTTTATTGTAGGATTATGAAGATTGAGTCATTGACAAAGATAATTATTTTAATAATTTATATTTTGAATGTGACTTTGTAATGGATCAATATTAATGCAAGATATATTTTAAACTTTATTTTTATCTGAATTTTTTATTTTAATATGATTAATTTAAAAAAAAATAAAAAAAAATGTATTAGACTATTAGTTATTCGGGGACCGGGGACCCTCGGGGATCCCCTGTTATTATTCAGAGAGGGGATAAAGATTCTCTTAAGCAATTCTGACGGGGACGCGGAGGGAACGGGGACATAACAAAATATCAGGAATGGGTATAGGGAGATTGGTCCCCTCCCCTCCCCTCCCTATTGCCATCCCTACATCGTAATAGCAACACGTTACATTCAATGCACTAATAAAAATGTCAAAATTTAAACAAGTTTTAGTCGATGTCAAAATTACGACACCCGTAAGAAATACACCTAAAAGATTCACTATCCCTACCATTTTCGATTACAACCACAAATGCAAATAAATATCTACTTTCCACCAGTGGCAGACATTGCCTGGCCTAGTCCAAGGAATTTTTGTTAATACCCCTTAGGTTTTATAATTTTTCTTTGAATGGTATAATTTTTGTTGTATTCTCAAACATGTTCTCGATTCAATTTTTTTTCCTTTTTTTTTCAACTAGAGTTAGAGGCCGCCTATTTTATAAAATAATAAATTATATATTTATTGAATAAATTGGAATGGTGCTAAAAATATTATTACAGCTTCAATTTATTATGAAAATAATAATAATAATAATTTGGTGTAATTGAAAAAAAAGTGTGTTAGTATATTATAATATGGTTACTGGTATTAGAAAGTTAGAAAATCATATAGTAATGATTAATAATATTTTCACGATTTAATTAATGGTGCAGTTTCTTTACAACCATGCTTTTTTTTTTTACTTTTCGTAAAATGAAAATGAATAATCTGCGATGATACGAAGAGATTTTGTTATCAAAATGAAAGATAACAACATAATATTATTATACATGGGTCTATTTTTGACATCATATCTTGTAGTCTAAAGTCTAAACATCATAAAATAGTCAAAACCAATAATAATAATAATAATAATAATAATAATAATAATAATAATAATAATAATAATAATAATAATAATAATAATAATAATAATAATAATAATAATAATAATAATAATAATAGTCAATAAAATATTATGCACTCTTGAAACGGAGTATATGAGGAGACGAAACGAATTTTGACAAAAATAAAATTCTGATTGGCTGAGGAAGCCGAGGCACAAACATCTGCACGTCATCCAACAAACCGTCAAAGGAAATACATGTTTCTAGTGTACATACGAACAACTCCAAATCCCTTAAAACAAAAACAACAGCACAACACTTTGTATTGATCACCTAACTTTCAAAAACATGGCATTTCATAGACACCACCGTCCAGGTCCAGGTCCAAGTCCTCCACCACCACCACCACCAGTAGCAGACCCATATGCTCCTCACCCACCACCGCCACCTCACGTTTACGGTCCTTCACCTCCACCACCACCGCCACCACTGTTAACATATATGTTTCCATAATATTGATTTTGATGATAACAAACAAGATTAAGAATGATTAATCTTTTAAGCTCAAATTATTTAATATTCTTTTTAAATAAATCATTATTTTCACATTATAAATGTTTTATATTTAATGGAAAAATGATTTTATGAAATTGATTGTTTTTATTCTTTTTAAATAAATCATTATTTTCACATTATAAATGTTTCATATTTAATGGAAAAATGATTTTATGAAATTGGTTGTTTTTCAAAGTTTATGGTTTAATTGAAAGAATTTTGAAAACTTTGAAATAAACATGTATTGCTTGAAATCTTGGTAAAGGACTTATTTGAAAAGTGTCATAGTATTTTGGGCTATACCATAATTTCAGAAAGTTTTAGGATTAACAAAGTATTATTTAGAAATTCTGAAATTGGACATATGTGCAAAGTTTCATAACGTTTTGGGCCGTAATATAGTTTTATAAAGTTTTGGGGTCAAACTGTAAATTTAGAAAATATTTTCACTGTAGCAATCACTGTAGCAAACGGCTAACCGTTTATTTAAAACGGCTAACCGATAATTTCCAGAAAGCATGTTCTGCAAAGTATTGTTAAAATGATGATTCTGGAAACTAACGGTGAACCGTTTACTGAAAACGGTTAACCGATTATTTCCAGATTGCTAACCTTGAACCGTTTAGTAAGAACGGTTAAACCAAATTTGTTTTACAGGTCTCTGAAAATTAACGGCGAAAGGGTAATCCTAAACGGCTAACCGTTTATTTGAAAATTGACCCAACGGTAACTTTGACCAGCCTAAACGGTTAACCGTTAATGGTTAACGGCGAACCGTTTTCGAGCAGACAGTCTATAACGGCTAGTTTTTCAGCTCCAACTATAAATAAGCTCAATCCAATTCAAACAAGATGAATTCGAACGATCATCATTGAGCAAAATATTGAGAATACAACTTTCATTGAGCTTTAAATTCTTGTATTCATCTCATTCATTCACACATTGAGCTTTTACTTGTGATCAAACACATTGTGTGAGAGAGATTCATTTGTAATCTTTTTTTGTAAAATCAAGTTAAAAGATTGTAAGTGTTGGGATACACTTGGGTTAAGAGATTGGGGATAATCTCTTGTTGTAAAGGTCCATTGACACCTTGGAAGTCAATTGTAAGCGTTTGAAGCCTTGAGAGGCTAGCTTAGTGAAATCCTCAAGCCCTGTGAGCTTGGAGGCGTGGACGTAGGCGGGGATTGCCGAACCACGTAAAAATCATTGTGTTTGTTTTCTCTTCCCTTACTCTTTTAATATTGTGCATGATTGAATTTATTGTTTTCAATTTTTATTAAGACATTAGATTGCTTGTTGTGTGGATTTGCTAGGATAATTTTTTAAATTCCAATTCACCCCCCTCTTGGGTTGCACACTTATATTTCAACCACGCCCCGAATTGTTCCATTTGCCTCCTCCACCACCTCCTCGGTACCATCACCATAACTCTCCACCCCCTTCTTTTGCAACGCCTCGGGGCCCCTCGATCCTGCACCTCCTTACAACTATGATCGTTACAGGCCAACGCCGCCTTGGAACCGCCCTCCTCATCCTCCCCCTCCCCCGTACTAGCATGCACGCTGCTGGCAATACGTATATAGTAAGCTAAATAAAATCTTTTTTTTTTCCTCTGTGTGATGGATCATGCATGGTATGGTACCACTAATTGGTGTAGCGTAGAGCTTCATTAATTATTGTATCAACCTTATTTCTGCTACTGCTGTTATATCATACGTTATCTTTAAATTAGTTTGTGGTATGCAAATATGATTTTCTAAATAATTGGTTTAGTTGTTTCTTTGTATTGTTATCTCATCGAGTGTTTTTTTTTTTTTAATTTATGTTTCAGCAGTATATGTTTGGGGGATGTACTTCGACGAGACCAGTCGTGATGAGCAGAGGTCTGGTAGCAGGGTTCCACGAATAGGTATATCTTGCAGAAGTCTGGTAGCAGGGGAACAGGAGCAGGAATATCTGCTCATCCACGAATACGCCATCCGCGAAGCTGGTCTCCTGTTAGAAGCATAAAGTCATTCCTGCTAAGGGTTGAGGCGAGGAGACCCAGTCAACGATAGTTGGCGAGACGTACTCTCCAACTTGAGAATCAAGGCACGAAGGCCATGCAACCACCCACGATTACGGAAACGGAGCATCCACTTTCGAGAGGTGGGAAAGTAACGGGCGTGAATGGAGGGGAAGATCTGGACTCAGGAGGAGCCTATAAAAAGACAGCCAATGAAGGTAAAAGGGTTAGATTTTTTGACATTAGAACTGAGATAAAAAGAGCTCTAAAGAATTGATATAAGAAAGAAGCCATAAGATTTGTGGCTAGCGTTCCTAGGAACACAAAACTTTCATTTCTGACTTGAGCGTCGGAGGGTTTACGTCGGGAAAACAACCGGCGTGCTCTGACCTGTTTCTGTGTGCGCATGAACTTCTGGAGAAGAATTCTTACGAAGAGATATCTTGATCGTGGTCGAGTTGATTGAGCAGAGATCCTGGTCGTGGTCAAAAGGGTAACCAGAATCTCGTATCAATATTTTGGCGCCGTCTGTGGAGAGCTAATAAAAAAACTTCTGTTGACAGAGAAAGGAAAAGCAAAGCAAGAGAAGAAACAATGGATGTAGGAGGAAGTAGTGCACAAGGAGGTGATATGAGGCTTAACGAATCCGTGACGTTGAGGGAGATAGCCATTGAAGCACAGGAAAAAGCCATGCATGACCGAATGGAACGGATGGAAAAGCAGATGGAGACCCTGACAATCATCCTATATGAACTGAGGGGTGAACGAAGGGGAACTTATGAGGAAAAGGTGAGAGGTGGCGGAGTGGCACCAGGGCACGACGGTATGATGAGAAGTCAGACCACCAGGAGATTTGGTGGTGAACGAGGTAACTTATCTCTACATGGAGGAATTCATAGAGAAGAAGAGCAATCCCCAGGAAGACAGATTTTTGATGAGAATGACGGGGTGGTGAATGCAGAGGAAACAGAGCTCAGGCAACACTTATATGATGTAGAGCAAGAGCGGGATCAAGTTGCAGCACGTGACCCTGGTAGTGCAGTGCAGTGCAGCTAGAGGAGGAAGTGCACAGACTAGCGCATGTAATTGATGATATGTAAGGAAGGAGTAGAGCACCTGGTTGGAGGATAGTACTGGACGGAGAATCCCTGCTCTCGGCAGAGATCATAAGGGCAGTCATTCTAAGAGATTTTCACCTCCCAGATCTCAGATATTCGGGGCGAACTGATCCGTTGGTGCACATAGAGCACTTCAACGACATAACCGGAGTGCAAGGACTATCTCAAGCCCAAAGATGTAGGGTGTTCCCACTATCTCTAGAGGGACGAGCACGTGAGTGGTACAAGAAACTTCCTCGGGGGAGCATTAAAACCTTCGAGCAGATGTGCCAGGAATTTACAGAGCAGTTTTGTAGGGCAATGGCACCGGAAGATGATATGATGGAGCTGACGAGCATGAAGCAGAGAGAAGAGGAAACCCTTCGGGAATTCATCAAAAGGTTCCACCTTGTTATCTTCGACTTGGGAGCCTTCAACCATCCTCAGGCATTAAGGGGATTGAAATAAGGAGTGAAGATAGGATGGCTGTGGTATAACTTGAGAAGCCTAGCTATTCAGACATATTCAGCTGCTTACGAGCAGGCTAAGAGAGACATAGAAATCGAGGAGGAAAAGGCAGCACGGATTAAGACAGACCAACTGGAAGGATTAAAGAGGAAAGAGAAGAGGGCCGTACCAGGAAATGGGCCGATTAAGAGGAGGGACTACCATGCCTCAGGTAGTGGTACAGGAGGTCGGGTAACCGCTTACCAACCTCATCAGAGGCCACCACAGTATTCACGCAGCATAGCGCAACCTCCTCGCTCACCAGCTAGGGAGCCTTGGAGAAGGCATGACGCGGCATATGGTCACCTTCACCCACACCCCCATGGTAGTAGAGGGAGCAGACCAGAAGCGCTGCCACCACCTCCAACTCAGAATGGCACAAATAGAGAAAGGGCAGTGCACATGATCGACTAGAAACAGGACTATGGGCGGTACACTTTCTTGAAGATGTCCCTGGACGAGGTGTATGAAGCCATAAAGGACCGGGGATTACTGTACCTCCCGGCCCCAATAACAAAGCTACTCGGCAGGAGGGATATGGGACACTATTGCAAGTTCCATGACACTCATGGCCATACCACAACAGAATGTAGAGACCTCAAGACCCAGGTTGAAGATTTGGTGAGAAATAGATACCTGGACGAGTTTATAGATAGAACTTTTCCGATGATGGCCTCGGCATGTGAAGGGGAGCAGAGTAACAGGAACTTGAGCCACGAGCAGCCTATAGTAAGAGTGATTGATGGGGGTCTAACGTTGGCTGGAGATTCCAACAGGTCGAGGAAGAACTATGCTAGATATGCCATGACTAGTAAAGAGGTATTCTTCAACACCCCAGCAGCCAAACGAGCAAGAGTAAGGCAAATGCCAATCATGTGGACAGATGAGGATGAAGAATGGATTCTATGCCCACACGAGGATGCCTTAGTCATCAAGGCCACCGCTGCTAGCAAGAAGTTTGACCGGATACTGGTTGACACAGGAAGCTCAATTGATGTGTTGTTTAAGTCAACTCTGGAGGAGATGAGAATATCAGATTTGAGGTTGGAGCACACCAATACCTCCTTAAAGGGATTTGGAGGAGGAAAGCTGGTTCCTCTGGGCGTGGTTGAACTGCCTATCACGATTGGTAACTATCCGACAGAAAGAACTATGATGCTGGATTTTGTAGTGGTTGATGAGGAGGGTCCTTACCAGATAATCCTAGGTCGACCATTTTTTAGGATGAGCAAAGTGGTGCTGTCCAACCATTATCTAGTTCTCAAGTACTGGGTGAATGGGGTAGTTGGAGTGGTACGAGGCGACCAGAGAATCGCACGAAGCTGTTACTCTTCGGCAGCAAGGGAAGCAATGCAGATAATATCCCTTGATACCCGAGTGGGAGCCAAGAATGACAGACAAGAACCTGTAGAGGAGCTTGAGACAGTAAGCCTGGGACAAGAGGATTCAGGAAAAAAGATCCGAATTGGGTCGAAGCTTAAAGAAGAGCAGAAGCAAGAGTTGGTGCAATGCCTGCGAGCTCATGCAGATGTGTTCGCTTGGACACATGAAGACATGCCAGGGATCGACCATGAGGTAGCATGTCATAAGCTGGCAATAAAGAAAGGTGCTCGGGCAGTAAGGTAGAAAAAGAGGTGCTTCAACCAGGAGAGGTATGAGGCTATAAACAGCGAGGTGAAGAAGCTCTTGAAAGTAGGGTTCATTCGAGAAGTCAATTATCCTGAGTGGATATCGAATGTGGTGCTAGTAAAAAAAGCTAATAGCAAGTGGAGGATGTGTGTGGATTTCATGGACCTCAATAAGGCGTGGCTGAAAGACAGATTTTCCTTACCAAAGATTGACCAGCTTGCAGAATCAACAGCTGGACATGGTCTGCTCAGCTTCATAGACGCATTCTCGGGATACAATCAAATCCCCATGTTCGAGCAGGATGAGGAGAGCACGACATTTATTACTAACCAGGGTCTGTTCTGTTACAGGGTAATGCCATTCAGTCTTAAAAATACGGGGGCCACGTACCATAGGCTAGTGAACAAAATCTTTAAGCCACTGATCAGGAGAACAATGGAGGTGTATGTGGACGACATGATAACCAAGTCAAAAATCCCAAAGGAACATGTCGAACATCTCGAGGAAACATTTGGACTTCTGAGGAAGTATAAGATGAAGCTCAACCCGGAGAAGTGTGCTTTTGGGGTCGAGTCGGGCAAATTCCTTAGGTTCATGGTGAGTCATAGGGGGATTGAAGTAAATCCCAAGAAGATTCAGGCGATCGTGCAGATGAGGTGTCCTCGTAACCTGAAGGAGACGCAGAGCCTTACGGGGAAGTTGGCGGCATTAAGCCGATTCATATCCAAGGCTACGGATAAGTGTCAGCCATTCTTTCAAGTGATAAGGAGAGGAAAGAAAACAGAATGGACCCCAGAATGTGAAGAAGCCTTCCAGAACTTGAAGCAATACTTACAGCAAACACCTCTGTTGTCCACACCAAGAGATGAGGATATGTTGTTCTTATATTTGGCGGTATCAGATCATGCCGCAAGTTCTGTTCTAGTGAGAGAGGAAGAATGGGTTCAGTATCCAATATACTACTCCAGCAAGGCCCTTCTCGACGCCGAGACCAGATACCCACCGTTGGAGAAATGGGCACTCGCCCTTGTGGTTGTTGCTCGAAAGCTGAGACCGTACTTTCAGGCATTCCCCGTCTCTGTAATAACAAACCAGCCACTGCGACAAACTCTACACAAGCCGAATGCTTCTGGTTGGTTCGTGAAGTGGGCTACAGAGTTGAGTGAGTTCGACATAGATTACAAACCCCGAGCAACAATAAAGGCACAAGCAGTGGCCGATTTCGTAGCAGAATTCACAGAGCCCGAAGTTGGTTTTGACCCACCAGATGCTGCAACTGTCAACAATGAAGATCGGGTATGGCAAATGTCAGTGGATGGATCCTCAGGGGAGAAGGGGTCTGGAGCAGGGATTGTCTTGGAAAGCCCAGAGAGGGAGGAGATCTCTTATGCTGCAAAGTTAGAGTTCACAGCCACGAATAACCAGGCAGAATACGAAGCCTTGATAGCAGGTTTAGAATTGGCTAAGGCAGTAAAAATATATAAGGTGAATATCATAACTGATTCCCAGCTGGTTGTAAATCATGTCAGTGAAAGATTTCAACCGAGAGAGGAGAAGATGGAGCAGTACCTGAAGAAAGTCAGGCAGATGATGGGGAAGTTCAAAGTGGTTGAGGTGATATAAATACCGAAGGAGCAGAATAGTCGAGCAGATATTCTGGCCAGGATGTCAGCTATAGCAGACCCGAAAATGCCTAAGTCGATCCATTTGGAAGTGAAAACCAACCCTAACATCGAGCAGAATTTGGAGGTGATGCAGATAGAACAAAGATACTTGTGGATGGATCCGATAACTTCGTACATTAGAGACAAGGTATTACCACCAGATAAGCTAGGAGCCCGGAAGATCAGAGCCCATACCTCAAGATACACAATGATTGATGGGGTACTATATCGGCGAGGATATACGCTACCGTTCCTTCAGTGCTTGGATGAGGATGATGCAGACTACGTACTGAGAGAAGTACATGAAGGAATATGTGGAAACCATTCTGGTGGGAGGTCCCTTGCCCACAAGGTTCTAAGGCAGGGATATTTCTGGCCAACAATGCACCAGGATGCGCAGGGGAAGACCAGGAGCTGCGTAAGCTGCCAGAGTTTTGCAAGTTTCTCCAATTAACCACCAGAGAAGCTCACCTCTATGGCCTCCCCCTGGTCATTTGCTCAATGGGGAATTGATCTGATCGGGCCGTTGCCAAGGGGACGAGGAGCAGCAACACATGCAATAGTAGTAATAGACTACTTCACGAAGTGGATAGAGGTAGAAGCCCTCAGCAGGATCACAAAGAAGAAGACAACAGACTTCGTATGGAGAAATCTGGTTTGTCGGTACGGGATCCCTTATGCGTTGATAACGGATAATGCCAGGCAGTTCGATAATCATAGCTTTAGGGATTTCTGCCAAGCTTGGAGCAAAAAAGGCTTTTGAAAACCAGGCTTGGAGCAAAAAAAGGTGCATGGGTTGATGAACTATCAGGTGTTTTATGGGCATACAAGACAACCCATAAAACAGCAACTGGGGAAACACCGTTCGCCCTGGCCTTCGGACATAAAGCAGTCGTACCAGCCGAGATATGAACGACCACGCACCGAACAGATCATTTCGATGAGCAGGAGAACAACGAGCAGATGTGCCTGAATCTGGATTTGCTAACTGAGAAGAAGGAACAAGCATCGAAGCGATCAGCCATTTACCAGCAGAGGGTTGCTCGGTATTATAACCAGAAGGTGAGTGTACGGCAGTTCAAGGTCAGAGATTGGGTGTTAAGGAGAGTGAATCAGAACACCAAAGACTCGACTCAAGAAGTGCTTGGACCGAATTTGGGGGGGGGGGGGGGGCATACAGGGTCAAGCAGATAGTTGGACCCAAAGCTTACAAGCTTGTTCGCACGGATGGCCACGAGGTTAAACGCCCATGGAATGCAGCGCACCTCAGGAAATATTTCCAGTAAGACTTATTCATGTTTTAAAGTTATTTCTGTTCGTGCTCGTTATTATTTATTTTATGTCCAAACAAACTCGTGTAAGCCGAATTCATCACTTAATGAATCAATGAGGAATTTCAGTTAACTGTAATGATACAAGATTTCTAAGGCATGCAAAGGCTCACCAAGTCTCAAAGCTTATTTTATGGCAAGACCCGAAGCCAAGTGTGCCAGGATCTGGTCGACCAAGCGAAGACGAGTAGAATCCCAAGCATCAAAAATTTTTCTAAGGCATGCAAAGGCTCACCAAGTCTCAAAGCCTATTTTATGGCGAGACCCGAAGCCAAGCGTGCCAGGATCTGCTCGACCAAGCGAAGACGAGCAAAATCCCAAGCATTAAAAAATTTCTAAGGCATGCAAAGGCTCAACAAGTTTCAAAACCTGTTTTATGGCGAGACCAGAAGCCAAGCGTGCCAGGATCTGCTCGACCAAGCGAAGGCGAGCAGAATCCTAAACATTGAAAAGTTTCTAAGGCATGCAAAGGCTCACCATGTCTCAAAGTCTGTTTATGGCAAGACCAGAAGCCAAGCATGCCAGGATCTGCTCGACTAAGCGAAGGCGAGCAGAATCTCAAACGAAAAATAACTTGCAATTATAACACAAGAAAACAATTAGAAAACATTTTATTAATATGTGAATAACTTGCAAGGCTAATAACCTTCGCATACAATATTCACCACAATACAAGATACATTCAAGAGGACGGCGGGTCAGTAAGCCGACCAGCCTCGGTTGGTTGGTCCACCTCAGGTGCAGGGGGGGTATCACCAGTTGCATCCGGGGGGTACTCGCCTCAGCAGCATCAACAGGGATTGCACGAGGAGGAGAGTCTTCCTCCTCAACCGCAATTGGCTCCACCTCTTCGACATCCTCTTTTGCTGCCTCCTCGTCCATGTGTTGAGCAACACCAGCAGCAAGGTCATCCATCTTCAGATCAAGGTGCTGCTTCCCAAGGACGGCCATGATACAACGATAGGAATGCCGAAGTCCCTGGTCGTATTGGTTGTCAGCTTTCCTCTCCAAGTTCTCGACCTGAACCTGGTGGGAATCACGAAGAGATTCGAGCTGAGCCTCGTACATAACCTTCTGCCTTTGCAGATCCTCCTTGACCTTAGTAAACTCTTCCTCCAGAGTAATGGCCTTTGCTTGAGTAAGAAATTCTCGCTCCATCAACTTTAGATTCTCGAGATTCAAGTCCCCTACTTTCTTTTCGACAGCATCAGCTTTGGTCATGGCCGATTGAATGTCCTTCTTCATCTTCCAGTCATAACGATCAACCTTGGCCTTATAGTAAGTGGCCATGCAGCTGAGATAGAAAGCGCTATATTGCATGGCCCCCACCAGCTCACCCAAGGTGCTGCCGTCAAAGTCCTCCAGGTCCCTCTTGCTCACGAGTTTAGAGAACTCGTTGATATAGGGGACCAAATGCTCTGCTCGATTGTCAGATAAACGAGATCTCGGCCCGACTGGAGGAGAAGAGGAAGCGGGATCGGTGGCTGCTCCGCTAGTTTCTCCGACTTTGGCAGGAGAAGGTGGTAGGGTCTTCAAGGGAGGAACCTGCTGCATAATGTTCACCCGCTTCGCAGTGGGAGCGTATTTATTCTGGTCCTGCTGGGTAGCATGAGGTTGAGGACGTTTCCGAGTCAGGGCCCCGATCACAGCATCCTCCATTTTATGGCCGGTAGACACCAAACGAGATTCGACCAAGTTGAAAGTAGTTAGCAGCTCTCGGTTCGTACAACATCCTGCTCGCTTCAAATCAGCAAAATGAGAACGACTATAGAGACAAGACATCTGAAGCGAGCAGGTAACCTGAGAACACGAAACGGGGTAGGACGCGGTAATCCTTCCCGTCAATCTATGCAACTTGACCCCAAGGACCCTAGCAAAAAAGAATTTTTTCTTCCAAGTCCCACCACCACCAGTTGGAAGATCGGTTATGTGTTTCCTGATCTTGGTACTAGACTGGAAGTAATACCAGCCGGCATCTTTGGGGCTGCTTTTTAGCTAGTACAGGTGCTTCACCTCGTCAACTGTTGGCTCGCTTTGCCAACATCCGTCCCACAATATGAATAGACTAGAAAGTACTCGCCACCCATTAGAGTTCAGTTGACCAGGAGCTAAATTCAACCCATTGAGTATTCGGGCAAAGGAGGGTTGTATGGGGCACCTTAGCCCAAGTTTAAAACTCTCTAGAAACAGAGTAACATACCCCCTAGGAGGCCGGCTGGGGGTATCATTTTTTCCTGGGATCCTAAGGGGAATTTCATCAGGGATGCCGTATCTAGCCCGGAGACTAACTAGCTCATCTACTCTGGTCGTGCACGTCATAAAATCAATAGCGTAATTCTGCGATAGAGCCCTACCTCCTACTGTGCCCCTCTTATCTGGTCGCGATGTTCCTGGTGAGGGCACCAGAATCATTTCCCTGATCTTCACTCAAAGTGTCTTCCGAACCAGAAGAACCCTTGTCGTCGCTATTTCCGGTTGAGGAGGTTACTTGGGGGGACACCCTCTTAGCACTAGTCGCAACACTAGGTCTAAGGGGTTCTAAGGGGATCCCAGGGTCGAAAGCAGAATCGGCGAGCAAATTAGGCAAGAAATCTAACTCATCGTCATCAATCTCAATGACTTTCTCCTTACCTTTCAACATTCCCTAAACTATAACCAGAACTACACCACCAAACACTACCCAAGCAAAATATAAAAGAAATTGTTTACAACTATCCACGACCGAGGAAAAAAAAATAATACCTGAAGTTGTGACTTAGTCAGAGAGAGACAAGGAATGAAGCTTTTACGCCAAGGGAGATGAAAGACTCATTCGCCGGAGAGACAGAAACGGAGTAAAAGACGAGTTTCTCTTTTGGGGGTTTTGGGTTTTCCTAATGAAGAACAAACTCTTGGGCTGCCGGCATTTAACGGCATAAATTTCTAGGGTTTCGTAACCGTCGATTTGAAATTCAAATGGAGGGGTAGATTTCTGCCACATCACCTCATCCGTAATTAAATGCGACACGACTCTTGGCAGCCTTTTCCTATCCCGCGTGAGCAAGAACTGTCGAGTTTCTACTGTTGGCTCACTATGTTACCCGACACCAGAAACTGGGGGACCGATGTTTGGGGGATGTACTTTGACGAGACCAGCCGTGATGAGCAGAGGTCTGGTAGTAGGGTTCCACGAACAGGTATATCTTGCAGAAGTCTGGTAGCAGGGGAACAGGAGCAGGAATATCTACTCGTCCACGAATACGCCATCCGCAAAGCCAGTCTCCTGTTAGAAGCATAAAGCCATTCCTGCTAAGGGTTGAGGCGAAGAGACCTAGTCAACAACAGTTGGCGAGACGTACTCTCCAACCTGAGAATCAAGGCACGAAGGCCATGCAACCACCCACGATTACGGAAACGGAGCATCCACTTTCGAGAGGTGGGAAAGTAACGGGCATGAATGGAGGGAAAGATCTAGACTCAGGAGGAGCCTATAAAAAGACAGCCAACGAAGGTAAAAGGGTTAGATTTTTTTATATTAGAACTGAGATAAAAAGAGCTCTAAAGAATTAATATAAGAAAGAAGCCATAAGATTTGTGGCTAGCGTTCCCAGGAACACAAAACCTTCATTTCTAACTTGAGCGTCGTTGGGTACGCCGGGAAAACAACCGGCGTGCTTTGACCTGTTTTTGTGTGCGCATGAACTTCTGGAGAAGAATCCTTAAGAGGAGATATCCTGATCGTGGTCGAGTTGATTGAGCAGAGATCCTGGTCGTGGTCAAAAGGGTAACCAGAATCTCGCATCAATAGTATACTTTTATTACGAATTATAAGGCGTAGTGGCGTACTATGATCCACCTGACTATTATTATTATTATTATTATTATTATTATTATTATTATTATTATTATTAGGAGTTATTTCTAAGTTTTTTTTTTAATTATTATTATAGCTTTTTACCCCCCTCTCTCTCTCTTCTGAAGTTCATTATGAAGAAAAAAAAAATTGTTTGTGGTAGCTGACTAGCTGTTATAAAAAATTAGCTCTTATTGTTGGGTTTATTTGCTTCTGCGCACCAGCTGTTTGATAATTGTCACCCGGTGCTTGCCAGAACGCCACCACTATTAAATTTTACAGCTCTCGTCTCGAGAATGTAATTTGTTACAATGAAAAACAAAACAGGGTAATTAATTACTAGCCTAGGTGGATCAAACCGATGGATTTTTAGTAGAAGGTGCTCCCTCCAATATTCTTTCCTGACCATGGTTGCCTGGAAAAATATCCACATGAAATTATGCAAAAATTCAGTGTCAGCCAACAGATTAGAGGATGATTAATATATTGTCAAAGAAACAAACACATAGAACAAAAGTAAAAATGAATTACAGAAACCTGTTTTTACCAATCGGTTAATGAAGTAACGACGGCAAGCGCAACTGCTTGTACGGTTGAGCCTGAGTCTACCATAAATCAATTCAACCCTAATGAGAGTTTCCCCAAAAAATTCTCCAAAAGCAAACCACAAGTGATGTCAAAAGTGTACCATATAGATATAACTGATGTTTCAAGTTTGGGGTTTGGTAAAAGTCCCGACAGTAATATCAGAATCTCATAGAACCACCATTCAAGACTATAATTATTGGGAACGAAACAGCACGCTGTAAGTAAACCAATAATAACAGAAACTAACAATAACATTGCAAAGTGAGATTGACAAATTATACCAAAACATGAAAACCGAGGGGAGAGCGAAGGAGGTAAACTCCTTCATGCAAGGCAAAATTTCCTTGGAGATCAAAGTGCGAGTTTTTGTACACGATGGAGAGTGTCTCATGTAAAGAGCAAGGATGATCACATTGAACCAATAAGATATACTAATGGATAATGCTACTCCTGTATTTCCAAAGTCGGCTTTAAACACTAGAACCCAACAAAGAAGAATATGCAAACATAGAGTTGCACATGAGCTTAAGAACAATGTTAGAATCAAGCTCTGAGCCTAGAGATTGTGACACAGTGATCGAATAATCGCATAGCCGAATAATGCTGGTATAAGCCAGATTGCATAATTGCGGGCTTCAACAGAAATCTGAGGGTTTTGGTGTAGCAGCATTAATATTTTGTCCATGAATATCCAAAGAACAGAGATTGGGAGACATATTGCAATGCAAAAGAACATAGCAGAGTAGGTATACGTCCCAATCTTTTGATATTGTTCTGCGCCATAAGCTTGTCCAGATAGAGTCTCTAATGCACAGGCAAAACCAAACTGTTCAAAATTTAAAGTTAACGTCAACATTATACATGTATTTGACAAGTTTGTACCTGATTCAGAAACACAAATACTAAGATATCATGTTGCAGGCTAATCTTAACAGATTGAAATAATGAAGAAATATATAAGCAATTCTCGCAAATCTGGTTAAGTACAGTAGCACACCAAAATGGTTAGTTAGAATATAATTCTTGTTCAAACTCAAGCAGAACATGAAAATATTATTTGCTCTGGTGAGTGAAATGGTATGGCGAATTATTCAGACTCCTTTTGGTATTGCTTCCTAGCAGCTATAGCTTTTAAGCTAAATACGTATATAAAACTGTTTGTTTGATGAAAAACCTTTGTTATACCCTTACTATTTTATCAAGTTGATTGCTATGATCACCCATGAAAGTCAAGCTAAAGTAAAGAAAGGAAAAGAGAATCAAAAGTAAAGCCAGAGATAGAAGGGCATTTTAATGGTAAAAATTAAGAAAAACAAATTACGAGTGGAGTGAAGCCAGTGACATTGGTGAGAGAGGTGGCGATGGTAATGCTAGCAAGCGAAAGTTTTCCAAGGTGTCCTACCATCATCGTTGATACAGCCGGCAAAAGCAACTGAAAAACAGTTACCCCGGCAAGAGGCGCTGCCAAGAAGCTCACCTTCTTCAGCTCTTGCACAAACGCTCGCCGTGTTACTGCCCATTTCTTCTTCTCTTCTTCTTTCTCAGCCTCGGGCAGAACCTCCATATGCTTGTATTCTCTGGTAATAATTGTATGCTAATAATACAACAATAAATGATAGACTGGATCTCTTTAATTCGGATAAAGATGCTTCTCTTGAGTACTTTTGTTGATTACCAATCATACTGAAGTTTAGGTATGTTGCAAGAGGCTGACCATCTCATGTTGTCCCACTTAAATTATAAAGATGGGCTTGAAGAAGAAACAAAGCACCTTTTTGTTATTTTATTCACCTCATAAGTCATAATCATTACATTTATAGTGCTCTACAGGAAACACGATCATGCCAAGAATAAGATCAAGCCTAGCATAATTGTTATCTTTACCTTGATCTTGATAAATACGAAAGTAAATCTTGAAGTAATGATAAGCTAAGAGATAAGGTTGATCACTTTAACTTTCCAAAACACCAATGAATGCCAAGTGTGCTGCCATGTCATCTAACAACTTTGAATTCGTATTACTCAAGTTTGGTAGCTCTGCTACAATATTTTCATCAGTCCCTAGCTACACTCAGTGCCTGGTTAAAATATACCATGTAGATATGTTGCAAGAGTCTCGATTCTCATCATTCATAAGTGATTTTTCTTTTTCAATTTATTTGTGCATGAAAATGGGGTGAGAACTGAGATGTATGAAATATCTCGACGATGTTTTCGTGGTAACTGTTATAATAATAAAAATAATTGCTAGTAGTAATCGACTAATAACAAAGACATTTTGGATGTTAATCGGCACGATTAAGACACGCTCTTAGAAAAATGTACGACACTTCTATTTGTCAGTTGTGGAAATTAACATGTTTTAATTATTTGGGGACTATTTTGCCTTAGTTGTTTTGCAATCCACATTTCATACTCAGTGCCTATTTGGTATGGCTTATTTAAAAGGTATAAGTGCTTATTTAATCGTATAAGTACTTTTTAAAAATTTTTATGGTGTTTGGTTTTTTTTAGTAGAGTTTTTTTAGCTTAAATAAGCTAATTTACCTCTACTAGCAAAAACCCAAAATTTGAGCTTTTGAGAGTAGAGGTTAGAGAGCTTTTCTAAAAATATATAATAAAAAAATATCACACAGTTTAATGGTTCAAAAATACTTTTTTTATTGATAACCAAACACCCAATGACTTTTTGTCCAAAAACTCTATTAGTATAAGTTCTATTGCTATAAACTCTACTGTTATAAGCTCTATTTAATAAGCTGTACCAAACGGAGCCTCAGTGTATTTGATCAACATATATAGTTTGAAAGCCTAAACAAGTATTTGATCAACACATAAACCATCTTAAATGTGATTATTTAAGATAGAAATTGACTATGTTTAGTTTGTACAAGTCTTTTTTTTTTCAATACAAAGGGGCTTTAAAAAGAGATAAAATAAAATTAGACGGATAAGCTACTCTCATACATGTAATGAATGATAATAGAAGCCAAATCAGGAGGGGGTTATGGAAAATATCAAAGCCCAAAGGAGCAGAGAGAGCATAATTCACCAAGAAATCAGCAGCATGATTTGCTTCACGATAAACATGTTGAACGGTGATGTGCCAATCTTGCTTGATGAGATCCTTTATGGCTTGAAGGAGAGGGCCATATTCATATGTGTGAGCCACTGGATTTGAGACTAGTTGTGTGACACAAAGGCTATCCACTTCAACAGATATGCAACGACATCCTTGCTGCCAGGCCATGCACAATCCTTGATAAAAAACCCCAATGTTTCGCCATTGTAACTGAACACATGCCTATATTCATGCCAAAGGCAATGATCCATCAGGCGACTGAGGTTTAAAACATTTATTCGTTTCGAACTAAGAGTCTAAGATCTTGCATCAAGTTTTTGTCACAAATAATGGTTGGGATTAAACTATACTCATCATTACATTTTTATATATTAATAACCATCGCCATTACGAATTGTGACTACGAGAATTCAAATCATGAAAGAATTCACAAAATCTGTGTATTTTAAAATAAAGGATGTTTATCATACTTCTTTTAAATGTAAAATTTCATGGTAAATCTAGGAATTATCCGAGGACCTAGCCTTGTGAATCAATTTCACAAAATTGATTGTATTGGTGATTTGCACATTGTTTGCTCTTAAAATTCTTGGGTTTGCTTCTGCACACCAAGTGTTCGATAAATTAATTGCCACAACAATAGCATTGTCCAAAATTAGTCTTGGTTTTGTAACAGTATATACTCGCAGCTCACATCCTAAGAAATTTTGATACGATGGAAACAAAATGTTTAATTACGTTTTGCATCGAACCGATCTATTATCAGTTGAAGATGCTCCCTTAAGTATTCTCTCTCTGGCCAAGGTAGCCTGGAAAGATATCCACATGAAAGATCAATGTCAGCCAGCAAAATTAAAGGATAATTCACTGCTGAAGAAGCAGATAATTTGAAAAAAGAGTGAAATGAAATAGAAACCTGTTTTTCCCAATTTGTTAAAGAAGTAACGATGGCGAGCGCAATTGCGACAGTTGAGCCTGGCATTAATGATTAATCCGAGCAAAAGGCCTTTTGTTCTAAGATGAAGAACAAAACATAGCACAGATGCTACTGGAATTCCAACAAGATAAAATGCACCGAGATTTAAATAAGCTCCTATGTGCTGTCACCCAATTACTCTAGCTACTCGTGATAAGGAAAGTGATTGGTGAGAAATAAATCATCTAATCTTTTTCAAGCTCTGAAGCACTAGCTGAGTGAAAAGAGTGAAAATAAAAGTCCTGACAGAATGATGGGATTCTGACCGGAAAGTACTGATTGCATGCTGTCCATGAAAATGGTAGTGCTAAGCAGGAACTAATTCAGACACATAATTCACAACGTCCTTGTCAGTGTTGAACAAATATGCCAAAACATTGCGGCAGCAGAATAGAGCTACGCTCCCTATGGCTGCCTCTGCAACTGCAAGAAATATCACGACACATGTAGACAATCGAGTTGGTTCTGGATTTCCAGCTCCTAATTCATTTGCCACTCGAGTGCTGCAAAACGGTGGATTGCGATACAGCTCAGTATACAGAATTAATCAGGGTTTTTTTAACTAGTAGGTAATGAATTATTTCATTTACTCGTAAGTGCATGCTTTTGAAACAACATATAGATCAAACATTGCGGTAGCACTAATACCAAATGGTGTGTTGACTGGATTGTAAAGCTGCATATGAAGAGCAAAGGAAATCAATTCAACCTTACTGAGAATTTTCCCCGTTTACTCAAAAGTCAAAACTGTAAGTGTAGATACGTACCATATTGTAAGAACTGATGTTTCAAGTTTTGGATTTGGTAATATTCCAGACAGCAGTACCAGAATCTCATATGACCACCATTCGAGACTTTAGTTATTGGAAACAAAAGGCACACTGTAAGTCAATTTATAAGAACAGAAAACTAACAAAAACATTGCAAAGTACGATAGGCAAATTACCAAAACATTACAACTGAAAGGTGTGCAAAGAAGGAAAACTCCTTCGTGCTAGGGAAAATTTCCTTGATGATCACCGTGTGAGTTCTATCCCATGTAAAGTGCAAGGATGATCACATTGAACCAATAAGAAATACCTATGGTTAATTCTGCTCCTGTATTTCCAAAGTCTGTTTTAGATACTAGACCCCAACAAAGAAGAATTTGCAAACAAAGAGTTGCACATGAGCTTAAGAACAATGCCAGAATCAAGCTCTGAGCCTGGAGATTGTGAGACAGTGATCGAAGAATAGCATAGCCAAATAATGTCAGTATGAGCCAAATTGCGTAATTGCAGGCTTCGACAAAAAAATCAGGGTCTTGGCCTAGCAGTATTAGTACTTTGTCCATGAATATCCAAAGAACAGAGATGGGGATACAAATTGCAATGCAAAAGAACATAGCAGGGTAGGTATAGGTTCCAATCTTTTGATATTGCTCTGCTCCATGAGCTTGTCCACAGAGTCTCTATTGCACAGGCAAAATCAAACTGCTCAAAATTTAATGGTATTGTCCACATTAGATATCATTTTGTAGGCTAATCTTAAACAGTCTCAATTGATTATTGATGAAATATATGCTATTCTCCCAAAATCCGTTTTATGTAAACAGCGGTAGCATGGAAAATATGGAGCAAACTAAGATCAGTTATAATAATGCTTGTTCAAGCTCAAAAAGTACTACCTTTCCAAAAAAAAAAAAAAAGGCTAAAAAAAGTACTTCATAAATTATTTGGACCAGTGACAGAAAAGGTGAACAAAGTTTCTTAATATCTTCCAAGTAATATTGATTAATTCTTCGCCAATAATTAATCAAAGTTTATTAATTTGTTGATCTTAGCCTAGTCAAAATAGACCTGCTTGGTATTCTCACCTATGAAAGTCAAGCTAAAGTTCTAAAGTTGATTGCTTATTATAGCTAAACGAGCTTGATTTAACTTGTTTAACCATATAGTTGTGGTTGCTTGTCGTTGATCTGGATTTAAAAATAGCTATTGTTATATTATTGCTGTGTGGATTATATTGAGTCATTTAAACAATTTTCTAGCGAGCACAAGCAAATTGTTAACTTGCTACAAAACAAAAGGCATACAAAGCAGTGTCATTAGATTAAATAAACGAAGCATGCTTTGATGTGAAACAAAGAAGAAGAAGAAGTAAAGCAGTTTTCTAATGGTAAAAAGAAAAGGGAATGAAGAAAATATTACAAGTGGAATGAAGCCGATGACATTAATTAAGGAGTTAGCAATGGCAATACTATCAAGTGAAAGTTTTCCAAGGTGTCCCACCATCATCGTTGCTGTAGCCAGCAAAAAGAACCGAAAACAGGCCACCCCTGCCGGCGGCGCTGATAAGAAGCTCAACGTCTTCAGCTCTTCCAAAAAGGATAGCCGTGGTAGCACCACCACCACCCATTTCCTCTCTTCTTCCCTCTCAGGCAATAGTGGCACCTCCATACTTTTGCCATTTATAGCTTCCTGTTGTGATTGTTTTCAAATGTTCAACGATTCTGAACTTGATTTGGATGTCATCATGAGCATTAACGTTTGCCATTTATAGCTTCCTGTTGTTGACTTTACTGCTTGTTAGCACACTGAGGCTTCGAACTTCGATTATCAATCAATTAAGCATCTCTTCACTCTTGTTATTTACCTCACGTCTATGCGTTGTTGAAAGTGTCTCTTGAGCAGTAGTTTCTTTATTTGTTGTCAAGTAATATCTGTTAGTCAATCTTGATGACTGTTAGTCAAATTTTTTTTCCTAAAAAGACAAAATAAATAAATAAAAACCCTGAGTATATTATTAGAACTAGGATTTAACTTTGCTGATCACTGAATCAATGACTATTGTAATTGGAAATATAAATTGGAGATAACCGTTTTTGATTGTCATACGTGTCTTTTAGTTTAAGGATGACAAGTCGTACATTTTTTTCGTTATACATGACATGTCATACAACGTCACATGCTTCGGTTGCATCATATTTCAACACAAGCATCCAAGGCATTGCAATTCATGTATAGGAATATACGAGTTGTAAATTGTAACTGAGAAATTCTAAATTAAAAATTAAACAGAATCTGTCACAGCAAGAATCGATTATGAACTCTAATTTATTTATGGATGTCCACAATTTGTAGAAGCCCATATAAAATCATGTGCTCAAAGATTTGATTTGGTAGTTGTTGTTAGGTTATGACTATGTTAGAGTTCACTTACAGTGGAGCACGAATCTCAACCACACACGCAAAGTAATAAATATTAAAAAACTCATTATAACTCATTATTTATTCTTTATCATTTTGTGTATGTGGCTGAGATTCGTTCTCCACCGTAGGTGAACTCCAACATATCCGAACCCTTGTTGTTAATATTTTTTTTCTCGATTATAGACATTTTTAAAAAGTTTTTTAAATGAAAATTTACTATTTATTTGAAGAGTTATGTTAATAAAAAGAGTTTTAAAATAATTTTTAAATAAAATTGTCCATATTGAAATTTTTTTTAAAATTATTTAGAGAGTCTTTTAGAACACTTAATTTCGTACTATATTATTTTTTATTTCATTACTTTTAAAGAGAGGGAATGGTTATAATTGTTATTATTTTAATGAAAGAAAAAATTTGAGTAAAATAATATAAATTTATTTTTATTTGAAAAGTCTTATGAAAAATGATATTTTCTCTCTTCTATTTATAACATATATAAATAAATAAATTCTTAAAAAATTAAATTAAAAGAATTTTCTAATGATGCTCTTATATATCATATGTATTTTTTTTTTAAAGTTATTACGTTCCTTCATTCCGATAAAGCAATATCATCCCAAGTAATAATTACGTGTTATAATTCAACGGATGAGGATTAATAACGATACTTTTGGAAACAAATTGTCACCTTTATTTATAACTACAGAGAAAAATATAATGATAATCGGGAAAGCATTGTCGCTATACCTACTACTCAGTTATGTCGTTTTATGGGTGAAGCTACCCATTTTGGTCGCATTTGCCACAAAAAAAAAACAAAAGTAACCGTCCATAACAAACCATGTCTTTATGGTGATCAATTCAATTGAACTCAATATCAAATTTGCTTCCTCCAATGCCTCATCCATCTTCTCCATTAGCATGAGAAGACTATATTAAAATCATTTTTTTTATTTCAATTTCTTAATTTCTTTATTTTCAAATAAAATACATAAAGAATTACAAACTATCATGAATAAATTAATAGTCTAATACAAAATTATTACAAATAAAATCAAATTCAGATTCAAAATTAACTTATAAATGGTGGCGTGAGCACTTTATAAATGTGGACTATTCCTTTTACAACACAATAGTTAAGTCGAGCAAATCAAGAGTAAATATTAGATTATATTAGATATTAAAATTGTGATTTATTGTGGGTAATTATAACATCTAAAAATAAATAAAAAATATATTTAAGTTTAAAATATTTAATGAATATTAAAATAAAAATAAAAGTTTTGGGCTAATAGAATCTGTCCGTTTTTTTAATGTCCTAAATAAAAATTTAACACTTTAATTAATTAATTAAGCCTAAAAATTTAATAATATAAATATTTTGATATTTTTTATTTTTACCAATACTTATAATTTTATAATTTATTTATTAGTAATTTTAAAAAATAAAAAATTAAATTAAAAATAGGAAAATGAATAGGAGATGGGGATTCCACCTCATCCTCATCCCCTCCCCGAATAAGAAATTAAGTAAAAAAAAAAAATTTATCTCTTTCCCAAATATAAAATTAAATATAAAATTATTCTCATACTTTTTTCAAATAGGGAAAATCCCCAAAAATACTCATCGCGTGTCATTTTTGCCATCCCTAATTAGCACAATCACACACATCTAGCAAGCAATGGCGGGTTCGGAGTTGCAAAATTCCCAAAATGCCCAGATCGACGGCAATACCCTGGCTGCCAAATCCTTGTCACTATTCGGTGCCACCCACATGTTCGGCGTGGTGGGCATTCCCGTTACTTCCTTAGCGAACCGGGCCGTCCAGCTTGGCGTCCGGTTCATCGCCTTCCACAATGAGCAGTCCGCTGGCTACGCCGCCTCCGCCTACGGATACCTGACTGGAAAACCCGGCATTCTGTTAACTGTTTCCGGTCCGGGTTGCGTGCACGGTCTGGCTGGTCTCTCGAATGGGATGATTAACACGTGGCCAATCGTCATGATATCCGGCTCGTGCGATCAGAAAGATTTTGGCCGCGGCGATTTTCAAGAACTCGACCAAGTGGAAGCCGTCAAGCCTTTTTCGAAATTTGCTGTAAAAGCGAAGGACATTACGGAAGTTCCCAAGTGTGTCGCTCAGGTTCTTGAACGGGCTGTTTCGGGGCGGCCCGGCGGGTGTTATTTGGATCTACCCACTGATGTTTTACATCAAACGATATCGGTATCTGAAGCGGAGAAGCTTCTGAAGGAAGCGGAGAGTGCCAAAGAAACGGTGACGCAAGGGGGGATTGTGAATTCTGATATCGATAAAGCGGTGTCTTTGCTTAAAGAAGCAAAGAAGCCGTTGATTGTGTTTGGGAAAGGCGCAGCTTATGCGCGAGCTGAGGGTGAATTGAAGAAATTAGTTGAAAGTACTGGGATTCCATTTTTGCCTACTCCAATGGATAAAGGTTTGTTGCCTGATACCCATCCGCTTGCTGCTACCGCTGCGAGGTCATTAGCCATAGGTCAATGTGATGTTGCGCTTGTTGTTGGTGCGAGGCTTAATTGGTTGTTGCATTTTGGTGAGCCACCGAAGTGGTCGAAGGATGTGAAGTTTGTTTTGGTTGATGTTTGCAAGGAAGAGATTGAGTTAAGGAAACCACACTTGGGTTTGGTTGGAGATGCTAAAAAAGTGTTGGAAATGATTAATAAGGAGATTAAAGATGAACCTTTTTGTTTGGGGAAAAATCATCCTTGGGTTGAGGCTATTTGGAAGAAAACTAAGGACAATGTGTTGAAAATGGAGGTTCAGTTGGTGAAGGATGTTGTGCCGTTTAATTTCATGACGCCAATGAGGATTATAAGAGATGCGATCTTAGGAGTCGGGAGCCCCGCTCCTATATTGGTATCTGAAGGGGCAAATACTATGGATGTGGGTAGGGCAGTATTGGTTCAAACTGAGCCTCGTTGTAGGCTGGATGCAGGGACTTGGGGGACCATGGGGGTTGGTTTAGGGTATTGCATTGCTGCTGCAATAGCTTGCCCTGAACGGCTTGTGGTTGCTGTTGAAGGAGACTCTGGATTTGGGTTCAGTGCGGTTGAGGTTGAGGTATGGCTCTCTTGCATAATTATGATCTCTAGCATATAACGATATTTATGCATACATTTTATTCACAAGAATAAACTTGTACACCATGCTTGACTTCCTTAATTCATCAACAAACATGATGCAAATTGCTAGTCATTTATGATTATTTTGTTATTTTAAGATTCTCTTTAGCGTTCCATTTTATTCTACTTTCGCTTTAATCTTGAAATCTGCGGCACATCTCCAATGGTCTAATATTAGATTTTAAAGATTTAGGACATTTGTGAGTTGTCTTCCTATGGTAATAACTTTTGAAGAATTTGAAGGCTGATGCAGTTTCAAGTGGATATAGGCAAATTTAAGTTTTGATCATCAGCTTGAACTAGGATCCTTCTCTATTTGATGGGAGAGACTGACTACCTTAGTTTGGGAAGTCAAATCTTGCTTGTTTAAAGCTTTGAGTGCCAGCATCAACTTTATTGTTGTGAAAATTTTAATGTACTCGCAAGCGCACGAATTTAGAGATAGAATAGTGGTAACGAGGTCGATCCCACAGGGATTGTTATAAATTGAAAAGTCTAATTTAAATCCAAAATTAATATTTATCTTAACCTAGTTGACCAAATTGAGTTTTAAGAGAAATCAAACTAATTAAACTAAGGAAGCAATTAAAATAAAGGAGAATTCAATAAGATAAGAATTACCAAGGTTTCAGAATTCACCACTATTCAACTAATAATTAACTAAATATTCATTAATTCCCAATTTTAGAGTGACAACTCGAAATCAATTTATGTCATCTCATGGATATAACAATTAAGCCCAAGTAATTAAATCTAATGTAGGTTCTTTTTCTGCTTAATAATATGACATCTAAGCATCCCATGTAAACATATGGAATGACAAAGAGTCAAAGTTTCCTAAGCACTCCATGTAAACAATTTAATGAAAGACATAGAATAAAAAATAATCATGTATAAACTTTATAAATCTAAGCATAGATTTAATCGAATATTAATCCTAACAATCAATAATGCATGACAGAATTGATGAAAAGATTTTATTAATATCCAATTAATCATGTGAAATAAAAACCATAATCATCAAAGAACATATATAGGAATTAATTAAATAAAAAAATAATTATTTCATTGAATATGGTTTCATCCTTAAACTCAGTATAAGAAAATTAGTTAGACATACTTGAATTGAGAGCAATAAAATAAATAAAACCAGCCATGAAAACCGAACTACTGCTACTGCTCTTCATCCCACGGCTGCTTCTTTCTTCCTCTAGCGGCTCCCTTCTCCAAAAGCCAAAAGCTTACTTTTATAATCTTTGAAATGGGCCCCACCTCTTAAATCCTAAAGCCAAAAGGCTTGCCCTTTTATTTGCTTTAGCTCTCACACGTGATCACCAATTAAGCTTGCACTAGTTTTCCAATTGTAAAAGCCAAGTGTGGGCTCCTTTAAGTTGCTTTCCATGCATTACAATGCCATGCACGTCTAGGTCACTTGAATAATTGAAATTCTTTTTGAGTGCAAATTACTCTTGATTTCATATGTTATAAACTCTTAATTGTGTCACGGCTTTGATTGATGCTTTTCCAAATTTGTTATTCTTTATGCACTTTTTATTTCCCAATCTCCAATTAATTCCCTATGCAATAAAATAATTCAATTAATTAAAAATAACTAATAATTATATAATTAAAGGTAAAATACGTATATAAATTATGTTCATCAAATACCCCCAAACTTAGATTTTGCTAGTCCTCGAGCAAAACTAAAACTAAAACTAAAATAAAAATAAAAATAATGAAACAAAAAGTAAATCCTAACTAAACCACTTTCGCAGGTAATCACGATTGCATTTAGCGTATGCAACAAGCCTTTAAACCCTTAGGCGGCCCTAGTGGACGAGTTGTAGTCTCATGAGGGCTTCAGTGATGATACCCACAAACATCATCTTTAAAAAAAAATTAAATTAAATTTAAAAAAAAAAATTTTAGATAAAACATGAAAAATAGCCTCAAAGATTGCAAAAATTATATAGCTCAAAGAAAATTTCAAATATTGGCAAAGTTCTAACTTTAATTCAATAATCAATCTCATCTCTCTTTCGATTCTTGTAGTGTGTGTGTGTGAAATCAATTCAATCAAATTCATTCCTAAAATCTTCAATATCAACAGCCTTTGCCTCAAAACAAAAAAAAAAAGTAGGTCAAACTAATTTTATCATCTTAATCTCTAATTTTTTTTTTCACAGGCTTTTATGTGCATTTTCTTTTAATTTTTTTTTCAGCACATGCACTTGATTTTTTTTTGTTTCTTTTTCTCTTCTTCTTTTTTTAACCATAGTCAGGAGCTTTCACTCTACCCCTTAAGGTAGTATTCTTCTCATGGTAGATTATCTTCTACATACTTGTGGTACATAGGCCTAAATTACTCAAGGATAGCTTCACTCTTAAGGGTTATAGGTAGCTATTTCTGACTTTGGCGCCTGTGTATACTAATTTGTATTGTGGAGATAAGAATCAAGACAAACAGTCATTTACTCTATCTAAAATTCTCAACTCTGGCTGCGTCAATCTCAAATTTCAAGACAAAATTACAAAAGAACTGATATTAGTGCTCATGATGTGTAAAGAATCTCAATTAAGAGAAACTAACACAAGAATCAAGTATAAACTAAGACAATATTCAACCCTTTCTAAGAATCATATTCATTGTCAATCAAATTCTTATTATTGGCTTTTCACATAAAAACAAAAAACAACAATTTTTTTTTTTTAACAAACAAAGCACACACTATTCCCACCCCCAAACTTATTCAGAACATTATCCTCAATGTTTCACAAACAAAAGATATGCATGTAAACAATGGAAAAAAAATAAATAAATAATAAAAAGAAAGTTGGAGAGAACACACTTTGATGGGCTGAGAAAGCTTTAAAAAAATGACAACTAAAAAGAAAACTTTAGAAGAAATATAAATAATGAGAAAAAAAATCCTATTAACTAACAAATTAATGTAAACAACAAATCAACCAGGATCAATAAGAATTTGATGAAAACCAAAGCAATTATATAGAAAATGCCAGAAAACATAATTGACTAAGCACTGGAGCATTTTATCTATAAAAAGATTATGGTAATGAAACTCCTCAATATCGTACTGCCTTGATCTCTTCTGTTTCATGCTCTCTTGAGAGTTATCTGAAGTAGTATAAAAATCTAATAATTTAAGCACTTTATATCTTACCACCTTTTTCATGTCAGAATGTGACTTATGTTGCACTTTTTTAGGAAGTAACTCCAACTTGAATGGTTTAATTTTTTCTTCAGGAGGAAGTGGCTCAATCTTTTCTTTTCACTTAATTAGATCTATGATAAGAGTCGAATCGAGTAAAGCATTAACTTCTTCAATACCACTGTCAACATCAACAGAGAAATCAGAGTTAGTTGTGCATGATGTTAATGGATTGTCACAGTGGTTAGAAATAAGTGCATCATCAATTGATGCTTCTATCATATCTACTTCAACGACTTCATCATCTTCTTGTGCCTGCTTGGGAACATTAAAAATATTTAATTCCATGGTCATGTTACCAAAAGACAATTGCATGTTTCCAGTCCTGCAACTAATATGAGCATCGGCTGTAGCTAAGAAAGGACGACCTAGAATAACTGGGGTGTGTTTCTTAGGATCTTGTACATGCTGAGTATCAATAACAATAAAATCAATAAGATAATAAAATTTGTCAATCTTTATCAAGACATCCTCTATAATACCACGAGGTATTTTCATTGACCTATCAGCAAGTTGCAAAACAATGGGAGTTGATTTTAACTCACCTAGTCCAAGTTGCATGTAAACAGAATAAGGCAAGAGATTAACACTAGCACCCAAATTCAATAATGCTTTATCAAAATATTGGTTTCCTATAACAGATGAGATAGTAGAAGAACCAAGATCCTTAAACTTTGGTGGCATTTTACATTGAAGTAAATTGTTAGTTTGTTCAGTTAAAAACGCCCTTTTAATGACATGCAAATTTCTCTTTTTAGTGCATAAATCTTTCAAAAACTTGGCATAGGAAGGAACTTATTTAATAGCATCGAGTAAATGGATGTTTATACTTACCTGTTTGAAGATTTCCATAATCTCACCTATTGAAGTCCCTTTCTTTACCTTTGTTAACCTTTGAGGAAAAGGAGCCTTGGGAATGTAAGCTGGTGGGCCACTCTTTTCTAGATCATTTGTTGATGACTCTTGTGATGAAATTGGATCTGAAGAAGCAGGCTCAGATGTCTTTTCTTGTTTGAACCTCCACCTTGTTGTCAAATAACTTTCCTCTTCTCAAGGTCATAACAGATTTTGCTTATTCATACTGATGGTTTGAACTCAATTCAACTTCATGCACTCCTTTAGGATTAAGAATTGGTTGACTTGGGAATTTTTCTTTTTCTCTCTCTGCTACAGTAGTTGCTAATTGACCCAATTGATGTTCAAGCTTCAGAATAGCTTGAGTATTTGACTGAAAAGCTTGTTGGGTTGACTGAATGAAACTTTGAAGTGTATCCTCTAAAGAAAGCTTTCTTTGTTGGGGTGCAACAAATTAAGACATAGGTTGTTGGGCATGAGGATATACTTGGTTAGGAGGGACAAATTGTTGATTGGGCATGTTAAACTGTTGTCCTCTTTGGTTTGACAAAAGTTGATTTTGTTTCCAAGAAAAATTAGGGTGATTCCTCCAATTAGGATTATATGTGGGTGAATATGGATTATTGGGGGTTTTCTCATATGATTGTAAGGCATGTACCTGCTCAGAATAAGCCTCTTGATAGGCTAGTAATGATGGACAATTCTGTGTTGTATGAGACAAGTTAGAACAAACAGCACAAACCTCATTAGCTACACTAGGATGATGATTCATTGATTGGTTCAGAGCTAAGACATCTACTTTCCTAGAAAGCGTAGCTAGAGTGGCTTTTACATCAAAGTCATCCTTAACTTCGTATAGACCCTTTCTAGAAACTTGAGATAATTTTTTCCTTTGATTTGAAAAATCTCATTGTTGAGAATTATCAGAAAGTGAATTAAAGAAATCTCATGCAGCCCCTTCATGTAGGTTCAAAAATCTCCCGCCATTCATAGACTCTACCATATGACAATTCGACATGGTTAAACCATTATAAAAGCATTGTATAAGTCTCCATTTCTCAAAACCATGGTGAGGACACTTAAGGAGTAAATCATTAAATCTTTCTCAACACTCATAAAATTGCTCACCCTCTCTTTGATAAAAATCACATATCTCTCTCCTAAGGGCATTTGTTTTAGACATAGGAAAAAATTTAGTGAGAAACTTATTACTCAATTCATCCCACGTAGTAATAGACCCAGCAGGAAATGAATTCAACCAAGCTTTCGCTTTGTCTTTTAATGAAAAAGGGAACATACGAAGCCTAATTGACTTATCATTAAAATTTTGAAAATGAAATGTAGAGCATATATCAAGAAATTCCTTAATGTGCAAATATGGATCCTCTCTCTCTAACCCATGAAAAGATGGTAAAAGTTGAATGACAGAGGGCTTAAGTTCAAAGTGTGTTGCTGTAGTTTGTGGCAACACAATACAAGATGGTTGGTTGGCTGCAAGTGGTGAAAAATATTCTCTAAGGGTTTTCTCTGCTTGCACTGGTGGTAGTACTGGCAATAATCTATTTGAGTTATCCATGACTTGAGAAGAACCAGCTTGACCACTATCAATTTTTGACTCTCTTTTAACCAAACGATTTGTTGAATCACGTTCCCAAACACTCATAAACTAACTAGACAAGGAAAGAAAGAAAAAATAAAATAAAATAAACCAACAAAAATGAGAATAAACGAAATTTAAAAATAAAAGAAATCAAACAGCCAAACAATGAATTTAAAGACAAATAAAAATTTTTTTGTGTTTTAAAAAAAAAAATAAAAGACAACCTAAATTATAACTAGTGGAAGAATCAAATCAACCTAGATTAAACTGACTTTCTAGCACAATCTCCAGCAACGGCGCCAAAAATTTGTTGTGAAAATTTTAATGTACTCGCAAGCGCATGAATCTAGAGATAGAATAGTGGTAACGAGGTCGATCCCACAGGGATTGTTATAAATTGAAAAGTCTAATTTAAATTCAAAATTAATATTAATCCTAACCTAGTTGACCAAATTAAGTTTTAAGAGAAATCAAACTAATTAAACTAAAGGAGAATTCAATAAGATAAGAATTACCAAGGTTTCAGAATTCATCACTATTCAACTAATAATTAACTAAATATTCATTAATCCTCAATTTTAGAGTGACAACTCGAAATCAATCTATGTCATCTCATGGATATAACAATTAAGCCCAAGTAATTAAATCTAATGTAGGTTCTTTTTCTACTTAATAATATGACATCTAAGCATCCCATGTAAACATATGGAATAATAAAGAGTCAAAGTTTCCTAAGCACTCCATGTAAACAATTTAATGAAAGATATAGAATCAAAGATAATCATGTATAAACTTTATAAATCCAAGCATAGATTTAATCGAATATTAATTCTAACAATCAATAATGCATGACAGAATTGATAAAAAGATTTTATTAATATCCAATTAATCATGTGAAATAAAAACCATAATCATCAAAGAACATATATAGGGAATTAATTAAATAAAAAGATAATTATTTTATTGAATAGGGTTTCATCCTTAACCTCAGTATAAGAAATTAGTTAGACATACTTAAATTGAGAGTAATAAAATAAATAAAACCAGCTATGAAAACCGAACTACTGCTACTGCTCTTCGTCCCGCTGCTGCTTCTTTCTTCCTCTAGCGGCTCCCTTCTCCAAAAGTCAAAAGCTTACTTTTATAATCTTTGAAATGGGCCCCACCTCTTAAATCCTAAAGCCAAAAGGCTTGCCCTTTTATTTGCTTTAGCTCTCACACGTGATCACTAATTAAGCTTGCACTAGGATTCCTTTTTCCAATTGTAAAATCCAAGTGTAGGCCCCTTTAAGTTGCTTTCCATGCATTACAATGCCATGCACGTCCAGGTCACTTGAATAATTGAAATTCTTTTTTAGTGCAAATTACTCTTGATTTCATATGCTATAAACTCTTAATTGTGTCACGGCTTTGATTGATGCTTTTCCAAACTTGTTATTCTTTATGCACTTTTTATTTCCCAATCTTCAATTAATTCCCTATGCAATAAAATAATTCAATTAATTAAAAATAACTAATAAAAATAAATAATAATTATATAATTAAAGGTAAAATACGTATATAAATTATGTTCATCATTTATCATGCTTTCTAAAGCATTTCGTTATTTACTGGGATGATGGTCACAAATTTGGAAAACTTCGCTTGCTCATTACAGGCAGTCTGGCTTCTTGATTTTAGGACATACTGTTTAGGTTTTACTTTATCTAGTTTCCTAGCTCATTTCTTTTTTGTCAGGGATCGATAGTTGATGGTACGGTTCCTAAATGGCTTTTATCCCCTGTGTCTTCCTTTTCTCAATATATCCTTAATTTTCTTATGATTTGGATATTTGAGTTTCTTTTGATGCTGGTTCTATTCTAGTGAATGAGTAGTCTTGTAATTATCAAATGCTATATGGCCACTGTCGGATTTAGTTTTAGCTAATCCGAACTTGCTTAATTGCTGCCTTGCTTTCAGAAGGGTAGTTCTTGGTGCATCTTTCTGTATTTAGTGGAAAGATTTCTTCTATTGCATTCTTCATTGATGTGAGACTTAGATGAGGGTTTTTCATTGTAGATACCTTCCATGCTTTTTTCCCCCTCTTTTTCACTTTCCTTCTGAATGAAAAATGAGAATTTGTGCTTGTGACATGCTTGCACTTGGATGTTTGCGTATCTGTATAGTTAGAAGATTGATTATCTTTAAGGAAAAATGTTAATCAATTAATGGAATAAATGAATTTTACTTTGTCCAAGTCCAAAGTTGATTCATACATATAGCATATCCTCATCCAATAAATGGAAAAAGGTGGGAGAAGAAAAAGAGACTAATGTGGTCTCTGTTTCTTCTAATTTTGCAGACATTGGTTCGATATCAGTTGCCTGTTGTCGTGATAGTTTTTAATAATGGTGGTGTGTATGGTGGAGATCGCAGAAACCCTGAAGAAATTGCAGGGCCTTTCAAAGATGATCCTGCACCTACTTCTTTTGTACCTGGTGCAGCTTATCATAAGCTCATGGAAGCTTTTAGGGGAAAAGGATATTTAGTTGGGACACCAGAGGAACTCAAGTCAGCCCTTTCTGAATCGTTTGCTGCACGAAAGCCAGCTGTAATAAATGTTACTATTGATCCCTATGCCGGTGCAGAAAGTGGTAGGATGCAGCACAAAAACTGAGGTAGTTTGTAAGTTTCTCTTGTCTAAATGTGTGCTTTTATCTGCTTCTTTTCAAGCTGACATTGTTCTAGGCTTGTCAATAATGTACATCTTCAATTTATTGGTGCTAGCTCAAAATTGGGGCATTTACTTTCCCTTTTGATTGTTCTGCTTGAACATAAGTTTTTCTGTCTTTGATAAAATAGATTGGATTGCTACACAAACAAACTTTTGAAGATTTCAGATATGTTAGCATATGTTAATGATAATTTCCATATAAATTACAAATAATACCTGCTGGTATTGCATTTTCTTGTTGATTTTTCTTCAAGCATACAAATGAAAAGAAAGAGGACCTAGGTTAACGTTACACTTGCACGGTTGGAATACAAAGGATGTGTCTGAACTTTCCGAGGGTTGGTTTAATAATTTGCTCTAAAGGGCTGGGAGTACTAGTAAGGTGGAAGAGGCTATAGATCTTAATGACTGATCACCTAACTGAGCCAGAAGCAGATTAGATCTAGGGAGTTGCTGATATATATATTTTTATTTTGTTTACTTTCTTTCTCTTTGACTCCTCCAATTACTTGCTCAATTCCAAAACCAAGGGTCAGAGGAAAAATTGGAGTTAAAGGGGAAGAAAGTAGACAGAAAATAATGGAAGAACTTGATTTTTGGCTGAGAAACAATTTGAAACTTGCTTCTTTCTGCTTTGTCCTGGGTTTGTCAATAATGTAAATCTTCTATGTATCAAAAGGCATTTGCAGTCCCTTCAGAATTTTCTGATGCAAGTGTTTCATAAAATGGAGTGTCCCTCATTAAGTCCCATATCTTTGAAAGATATGCAGGCATATGTTCATGATAATTTCTACTCAAATTGTTATTATTACTATTATTTTTTTTTTTTTTTTGTCTCCCTAAGATGTAACTTACAACCATTAAAGACAAGGTAAAATAATGATACTGGTTCTATTTGATCCGCTTGCTTGATATTCATTTTTACGTTATTTTTAGCAATTGTAAGTTTAACTTAGGGATTGCGTTTAACTTTCGGCCATTTGATCGACATGTTAAGACACTTGTATTGTTCCTGTCTGGCAGAAGTAGCCAATTGTATTTATTTGATCATTTTAAAAAAAAAAGTCTGATTCTTATGGGTTTTGGGAATTGAAAATGGACAAGTTTGCCTTCTACCTCACATTGCTCACAAGTTGGAAAAATTTCCACATCCCCTCATGTAATTTAAAAAAGAGAAAAGGCGGGTACTACTATTACAGTATTCCTTGAGAATAAGTAATAAGACAAATTTGTGATTATAACATCATAAAATTCAAAAAAGAAAAAAGTCAAGTAGCATCATCATTCCATATATGTACAGAAAAATGAATATATATCCATAAGATCACATTGATATATAGAAAAATGCCAAATTTATGTGAATGCACAGCCACTTTTTTTTGGCAGAAATTGACATGTTAACTTTTTCCCAAAAAAAAAAAAAAAACCTTCAATTATGAGGGGGAAAAAATTGAATTCTCAAATAGATTTACCATTGGAACACATTAAATAAGAACCAAATGCCTATTGATTTTATCAAATAAGAACGAAATGCCCATTGATTTGATCGATCAAGGCATAGGTAATTCTTAATAAAATTTGACGATGTTGACCAAAAAAATAAGGAATTTAGAGCATGATAAAAAAATTAATTATAAATGTAATTTTTAATTTTTAAAGCAGTGAAATTTTTTAAAGAATGAAACGACTTTGAGTTTTGAATCGGTATACCATATACATTATATCAAAATAGATATTTTTCACTATCCTCGAATGGATTTTGTCCAACCCACGGTTTAATAGACTTTTTGTCCAAATTAACACTGTCATCTCTTTATACACGAGCTGTTTCATTTCCTGGCATGGTTATTTTGCTTCAAATCAGGGGTATCTATGTATTTCTATTCATTTAGTCGTCCATGTTAACAGTCCATCAAAACCTTGAGACACAAGTGCGAATTTAGACATAAAGTCTAACATAGTTAAGGGGAAGAAAGTGAAAAGGGTCCGATTATGTTGAAACCGCTCCACGTGAAACACGCTTTAATAATTACATAATTATAATTATAATATATATTTATTATTATTTATTATTTTGTGTGTGTTGTTTGATTCATACTCTATTTTAGGACAACTTTAAAGTAGCTGTTGTCAAGTGAAAAATATGTATTTCAATATCATCTACTGACACTGGAAACATTTTTCTGTTTTGCCATTTTTCTTTCTTCTCATCTGTTAAGGAATCGCTCGCATACAACTGATTGAAATTTGAAAGCTACTATGTTTCTTCTAAGCTGATATTATGTAGTAACTAGTCAAAAATGTGCTTCCAAAAGCGTTATTAAATGATTCAGATGTGAGAGAGTACACCCAATTTGCGATATGCTTTTTTATTCCTCTCCTTTATTATGTTCCACAGAAATTTTTGTTCAGAACGGCCAAAAATGAAGCCCATCACTCAGAAGATAAGAGTGTACCCACTATATGCAGATATCAAAAAATACATCAAATCAAGCCATATCAGACAAAATCTCAATCCCGCCTACGTGTCTCCCGATCTATTATAATTATTATTATGATTTTTTAAAAGATCGAGAAAAGATGAAAAATCTGACCGATTGAACACCAGCAATTATACGACAGCATTACTCAAACTTTCTTTAAATGATCGAGGGGCTTTCACAGCCGCTGAGCTGCGCCAAGGGCATGACAAATATGCATTTCCTAGTGAAAAACTTAATAGAAGTTTTGCTCTGAAAAGTTGGGTCTGAATGAAACATTAATTGATGTTAAATGACCCATTAGACTCCACTAATTTGAACTTCTCAGGATGCTGCTCTCTTGAAACAGTCAAAACATTAAATCGTTAATATTGAATTCTCAAGTAAAGCCAAAACAGAGGACAGCATACAAACTTCGTGTTTCTTTGGATTGGCTCTTTTTATTAATAGTGGCAAAGCAAACTAAGATACCATCATTATTATCATTTATCAATTTTGCATGGATATGGAAGTTGGAGAGAGCCAGGAGAAGAGATGGGCAATTACATGGGGTGGATTTATGGAAGAGCTGAAGAAGACTGGCCGTATCGCGGCACCAATGGTGGCAGTCTCTGTGTTGCAGTACCTTCTGCAAGTTGTGTCAACGGTAATGGTGGGACATCTAAGCCAGCTTGCCCTGTCTAGTGTAGCCATTGCCACCTCTCTCACAAATGTTACCGGCTTTAGTCTTCTAGTAAGTTTGCTGCTCTCTACTCACATTACCTTCATCTTCAGGTTTAATTAATCCTAGAGATAATTTTGATGATTAATGATTGAATTTAATTTGGACTTGCCAAGCAGTCAGGAATGGCTGGTGGATTGGAAACTCTATGTGGGCAAGCCTATGGAGCAGCACAATTTCGGAAGCTTGGAGTTCATACTTACACTGCCATAATTTCGTTGATTCTTGTTTGCCCTCTAGTTTGCCTGTTGTGGATTTTTATGGACAAATTGTTACCTCTAATAGGCCAAGATCCTGTAATCTCCCACGAAGCACGCAAGTATTCAATGTGGCTAATCCCTGCATTATTCGGGAGTGCAATCCTGAAACCACTAACCCGATACTTTCAGACTCAGAGCTTGATTCTTCCCATGTTTGCAAGTTCTTTTCTAATTCTATGTTTTCATATACCCGCGTGCTGGACTCTTGTGTTCAAACTAGAATTAGGAAGCATGGGTGCAGCTCTAGCCTTCAGTCTATCAACTTGGTTGAATGTGATACTGCTCGGATTGTACATGATGTACTCCTCAGCTTGTGAGAAAACTCGCGCGCCGGTTTCTAAAGAATCTTTACTAGCCATTGGACAGTTCTTTCGCTTGGCTATACCTTCTGCCATAATGGTTTGGTAATTATTCCTCTTATCACTTAGAATGGTAATTTTGCTTTTTGTGTTGTTTCTTCTCTTTTAATCTCAAAAGTCTCTCTCTTATTGTGATCGATTATGGTGATTAATTAGTCTAAAATGGTGGTCGATGGAGATCTTAATTTTGTTATCCGGCCTTTTACCGAATCCCAAGCTGGAGACTTCAGTACTTTCAATTTGGTAATTAGCTCCTATTTTAGTTATAACTATTTAATTTTGACTTATAAATTGTCCTAGAATTAAACTGTATATGCTTCTAATCGTTGTTGTTTTATGATCAGCCTTACAATTTCAACATTGCACTTCACAATACCATATGCTTTTGGAGTAGCTGCAAGGTCTTTTTTTTTCTTGCTTTTGGTTGCTCCCTGCGATTTGCATTTTTTTTTAAATAATACAAATGGAGCAGGCTAGCATTTGACTATGTGCATGTTAATATATATGTCATGTATAGTACTCGAGTTTCAAATGAGCTTGGAGCTGGGAATCTGCAAGCAGCTAGAGTGGCTGTATGGGCTGCAACAAGTTATGCTGTGGTAGAGGCAGTGATAGTCGGCACGATCCTCTTCTGCTGCCGCTATTTTTTGGGTTACGCTTACACCAAAGACAACCAAGTTGTGCATTATGTTGCTGTTATGGCTCCTCTGATTTGTCTCTCAGTTATTACAGACAGCTTACAAGCTGTTTTTTCCGGTTAGTAGTTGCTTTCTAGTTACACTTCTTTCAATTAAAATCTTTGTTGGATAATAATATGGGAGACTGAAGAGTCACTGTTGACTTATATATCATTTGGTAAATGTCGTAATAGTTAAATAGATACATGCTATATATATATATATATAGAGAGAGAGAGAGAGAGACACACACACACATTTAAAGTATACATCCAAGAGGTTGGTGTTGACTAGATCAGTTGGTAATTATCTCTTGAATACACAAACCACAAAACATCTGGGATTCAAATGCGGTTCAAATTTTCATTTCTTAATAAAGGTGGATTCTACGTTTGCAATAGGGGTTGCGAAAGGGTGTGGATGGCAGCATATAGGGGTGTACATAAACCTTGGGGCATTTTATTTAGTTGGGTTGCCAGTGGGTGCCGCGTTGGGTTTTGTAGCACATTTAAGAGGAAAGGGACTTTGGATCGGAATAGTGGCTGGCTCTGTTGTGCAGTCCACCCTTCTTTCTCTTGCTACAACTTTCACAAACTGGAAAAAACAGGTTCTTGATTAATTCAAATTAAATTTATTTTTTCGTTGCTTTATTTTTCATTGTTAAACTTTAGCAATTCCTCAATGCAGGCAGCTATGGCCAGGATGAGAGTAGTTGATGGGTGTTCTGCTGTACAGAATGATTAAATAGCGTCAAAAGAAAGATTGACTGGCTACTTTGGCCATTGCAAGACCTCTTAGAGTTAGAGGTAAAATGAGGATGCAACGTTACTTTTTGATAAAAGTTAAATTTTGCCATTGAACTGTGTGAGTTTAAGTTGCCATGTATATGAAATTTGATGTATTGATGAATTTTGATTTTGACATATCTCACGTGCTCACGTGCGGCTTTTCTTTCTACAAATTTTATACATTCTTTAGATTTTTTTTCTCCCTATTTCAACTTAAGATTTTGCCACAAAGTTTATAGATGAGAATTTATGTCAAAATTTTAAATAAAAAGCTTGAGTTAAAATAAGGTGGTCATATTCTACTCACGATAAAAAAGAAATAATATTTTAGAAATACTTAAAATTTTCTCATTGATTCATATCTCAAAATTTCTGTTGATCTAAATAATTGAATTTGCACCAATGATTTTCTACTCACGATAAGACCAATAATAAAATAATTTACTAATTTTGCCTTAATGTTTGTTTAATGAGAAGAGAAGACTGAAAAGAAAAAAAAGAAAAAAAAAGGTAAACAATAAGTAGAATAGAGAACAACTAAACACCTTGATCCCAATCCAACACATAAGCATCGTCCAAGAAAAATCTAATTATTTTTCTTAAAAAATTTTAGTTCGTATGCCACCAACCATTAATTTCTAGAGTATTCTCTCATTAAGATTGAGAGAACTAAATAATCAATTAAATTTTTTAGTATAAAGCTGATTAAAATTTACTCGGTTAAGTCTTTAAAGACTGTTCTAAAAGGTCTTTAATTTCGTAGTAACTTTAAACTCGTATTAGAGGAGAGTCGCCGGTGCTTTATGTACTCATAACAAGGGAACTACAAGTGTATTGAAAAAAAAATTAATTAATTAAGCATTTCACAGGTATCTTTTTCCGGTCATACAGTTGCACTTACCTGTACATAGGCATCGTTCAATTAACTCTCCTCCCCCTTGTACAAGGCCGGCCCCTCCCTTAGTAGGTGGGCCCGATTGAATGAGTTGGTGCCCAGCAATCTTTTAACTCACTAGATCAAACTCAACAGTCATGCGAAGATGCTGGAAAAATTGTCGCACGTGGCGACCACATATGAGACATGCGTTAAAATCCAAAACGCCAAACCCCAAAGCCAAGTACAACTCAAGTCCACGCTCATGCTGACTTTTGTTCTCGAACTGTAAAACCATTGCAATCATAGAAGTAAGAGAAGAAAATGAAAAGATTCCACTGAGATTATTACTCCTAGTTAGCATACACAGAAAAATGGAGGAGCCGCTTCTGGGAGAGATCAGGGAAGAAGAGACGAAATGGGTGGTCACACGAGGAGCGTTTGTGGAAGAGCTGAAGAAGTTGAGCTTCTTGGCAGCGCCCATGGTGGGGGTCACGGTTTCACAGTACCTTTTACCAGCTGTGTCGCTGATGATGGCGGGACACCTTGGTGAACTTACACTTGCCAGTGTCGCCATCGCCACCTCTTTCACTAATGTCACTGGCATCATTCCACTTGTAATCTACACTTTCCTTATTCCCTTATTCTTATTCTTGCAAACCTTGCTTTCATTTCATATGTGTATTTATTTACCCCCTTGCAATACTAATTAAAAGCGTGTATACTAGAAGAGCAGGAGCTGAGATGAATTTTGTTTATTAAGACTTAAAACCTCGGCTTTAAGGTTCAATCTTGGTGTCAGTGACTCATTTTAAGGTCCATATATGGATGAATAGTCTAAAAAAATGACAGTTTCTGATTAGCCTGCAAAATTATGTCTTCATCTTTGAGTTTCTGATTCATTTTCAGACTTGTCAAGTGTTTATGTATATTGTATTCATTGGAGCTTTGAATTTTGGGCAGTTCGGTTTCGCCTGTGCATTAGAGACTCTATGTGGACAAGCTTATGGAGCGAAGCAATATCAACAGATTGGAACGTATACTTACTCTGCTATGTTCTTTTGCATTGCAATTTGTTTCCCAATCTCTGTTCTTTGGATATTCATGGACAAAGTATTAATACTGCTAGGCCAAGACCCTGAGATTGCCACCGGAGCCTGCAATTTCTCAATTTCGCTCATACCTGCATTACTTGCATTTGCTGTCCTTCGACCACTAATTCACAATCTCCAGTCTCAGAGCTTGATTCTTCCATTGTTCTTGAGCGCATGTGCAACTCTGTGTTTCCATATTCTTCTTTGTTGGTATCTAGTGTTTAAAGCAAACTTCAGAATTGTAGGAGCAGCATTAGCCATTGGTTTATCGTACTGTTTGAATGCAGTCATCCTAGCCCTTTATATGAGATACTCTTCGTCATGTGAGAAAACTCGCGTATTTATCTTCAGTGACATTTTCTCTTGCATTAAGGAGTTTTTCTCCTTTGCCCTCCCCACTGTTGTAATGTTTTGGTAATTTCTCAATCTCACTTTGCAGTGTTTTTGTTAATTTTTTGTTGTTATTTGTTTATATTGTGTTCTTTTGTTTCAATCATTATAGTCTTGAATGGTGGTCGTTTGAGATTCTGATATTACTCTCTGGACTTCTACCAAATTCCAAACTTGAAACATCGGTTCTTTCTATATGGTAAGCTTCAACATTTGTGTTTGGCTTTAGTTTGGGGAAACTCTCAATAGGATTGATTTAATTTTCCTTGATCTTCATCTTGCAGCCTTACCATCTCATCAACACACTACTTTATACCATATGGAATTGGTGCTGCTGCAAGGTTTGATCTATATCTTATTCCAAAATACAATTCTATTACCTGACTATATCAGTGCCCTGATAATTTCTTTGTACTGAGATATATGCAATCTACCATTTTGTAGCACTCGGGTATCAAATGAATTAGGAGCTGGAAATCCACAGGCAGCTCAGTTGGCTGCCTGTGTCGTGATGGTTCTTGCAGTCACAGAGGCTGTCATAGTGAGCACAATTCTCTTCTGCTGCCGCTATGTATTGGCATATGCATTCAACAGTGACAAGGACGTTGTGAATTATGTCAGTGAATTAGTTCCTCTGCTGAGTTTCTCTATTATCATGGACAGTCTTCAATCAGTACTATCCGGTGAGCTTTTCCCCTCAGGATTTATTTGCACTCATCTAAAGAAATACCAGCGAATAATCTTGGGTGGCAGAAGTACCAGGACATATTTGCGTTAATTTTTCATCAATTTGTTCTTTCATCAGGAGTCGCTAGAGGAACTGGGTGGCAGCACATAGGGGCTTATGTAAATCTTGGTGCGTATTATATTGTTGGAATTCCATTAGCATCTGTGTTATGTTTTGTTCTTAATCTTAGAGGAAAAGGCCTTTGGATTGGAATAATGACCGGCTCAGCTGTACAAGCAATTGTGCTTGCAATCATTACTGTTACCACAAATTGGCGAAAGCAGGTTTCAAGCTCATTTCACTCATTCTTCAATAAGTGTTTGTTTCTTTAACAATGAATCATCCTTGAATTTGTTTCGTGATTTGGGTTTGCTTGTGGATATTTCCAGGTGAGAATGGCAAGGGAGAGGATATTTGAGGGACCATATTCAGCTGGTAATAGATCGGTTTGATTTGATGTAATAAAGTAATTAACTGCACAATTATGTTGCCATCATAACAAGATTTCTTAGATGACAGCTACAAGCTGGATTCCACAATGACATTATTGCATTAATTGCAGCAAATTTCTTTAAAAATGTATTTTTACACACTGCTTTTCAAGTTCCGCAGCGATGAGTCTTGATAGAAATATATTAATGTCACTAACATGTGAAATTAAATTAGCCACAGATACAAAACAACAACAAATCTGTGTAGAATTGGCAGTGCTAACATCAGGCAGCTAATTATATACCAGTGAATTTTGGTAGGCTTCATTCCACTAGTAATAATTTTTTTATTCCCTTTTGTTTTTCATCATTAAAGCTGCTTTACTTTCTTTATTTTTTATTTCTTTTCATTTTCTTCTCCACGTCAAAGCATGCTGGGTTTAATTAGTCTAATGACCCTGCCTTGTATGTCTTTTCTGTTATTGCATCCTAACTAGGGATGGCAAAAATCCCCATGGGGACGGGTACCCTCGGGGATTTTCCCCATTCGGGGAGGGTATGGGGATAATTTCATATCCAATTTTTTATTCGGGGAGGGGATGGGGAAATTTTTTTACCCAATTTCTTATTCGGGGAGGGGACGGGGATGAGGTGGAATCCCCATCTCCTACACATTTCCCCATTTTAATTTTTAATTTTATTTTTTAAAATTACTAGTAAATAAATTATAAAATTTAAATTATAAAATTATAAATATTGGTAAAAATAAAAAATATCAAAATATTTATATTATTAAACTTTTGGGCCTAATTAACTAATTAAAGTCCTAAATTTTTATTTAGGAAATTAAAAAGACCGAGTAGATTCTATTAGCCCAAAAAATTTTTAATTTTAATATTCTTTAAAGATTTTAAACTTAAATCTATTTTTTATTTATTTTTAGATGTTATAATTGCCTACAGCGAATCACAATTTTAATATCTAATCTAATCTAATATAATATTTGCTCTTGATTTGCTCCAATTTAACTATTGTGTTGTAAAGAGAATAGTCCACATTTATAAAGTGCCCACGCCACCATTGAAAAAGTTAATTTTGAATCTAAATTCGCTTTTATTTGTAACAAATTTGTATTAGACTATTAATTTGTTCATGATAGTTTGTAAAAGAAGTTTGTATCTCTTGCATGCAGTGTTACTTACTAATTTAATGTATGTGACTTTTGTAATGGATATTAATGTAAGATATATTTCGAACTTTACTTTTATTTGAATTTTTTATTTTAATATGATTAACTCAAAATCGAAAATAAAAAAAAATGTATTAGTTATTCGGGGATCGGGGACCCTCAGGGATTCCCTGTTATTATTCGGGGAGGGGATGAGGATTCTCTCAAGTAATTCTGACGGGGACGGGGAGGGGACGGAGACATACACAAAATATCGGGGATAGATACAGAGAGATTGGTCCCCTCCCCTCCCCTCCCCATTGCCATCCCTAATCCTAACAATTTGCCCGTGCTCGCTATCAAACACCTAACAATGTGCTATCAACTCTAACTGGTCACTAGTAAAATTTATCTGTAAGGGGCAATCAGCTCTGAAACTTTGCTTTAGCTTGCCTTTCACAGGTGTGAGTACCAAACACGTTTATTATGCCTCGGCCAAGATCAACAAATTAATTAACTTTGATCAATTATTGGTGAAGAATTAATCAATTACCACTTTAAGATACTAAGAAATTTTGCCCACGAAATTATTGGTGAAGAATTAAATAATTTATGAATTACTTTTCGAGCTCGAACATTGAACAAGCAATATTCTAACTGATCTTGTTAGTTTACTCCATATTTTCCATGCTAATGTGCAAAGTACCTTTAAATCTTGCGCAGTTCAGTTTCAAGACAAGCATATGGAACAGAGCAATACCATAAAATTGGAACCTATACTTACTCTGCCATATTCTTTTGCATTTCAATCTGTATCCCAATATCTGTTCTTTGGATATTCATGGACAAAGTACGAATATTACTAGGCCAAGACCCTCAGACTTCTGTCGAAGCCTGCTGCAAATTCTGCTTTATGCTCTCGTAATATGGCAACCACGTGGGTATTTAAAAAAAAAAATTATTACTTGACCAGTTCATAAAAATATTGAGCAGAAAAAAATGTATTTTAATAATTTTGTAAGTTTTTATATCATGAGAACTATTGAACAAACGGTTGACTCTTTAGAGTAAAAATGTGAAATAAAGCTAAAATGTTTGGTGTATTGTTCAACTATGAACAAGTGAAAGGGCATGTGATAAATTGCAAAACCACGGATTTTTTGGTCGTACATGAGCACTTACGTGGACAGGCATCGTTCAGTTAAAGAATAATAACACCAATGTGTAACTCTCCAAGTTTTCAGAGTTTCATATCAAGTTTCAAGCATGTTTTCAATCCTTGTTAATTTTTCTTCAGATTCCTGTGTGAAGAATTTCTTGGTCCAGATTCTAAGAGTGATGATTTCTGAGGAATTAAAAAAAAGAAGAAGGAAAACAGAGAACCTAAACAAGGAAAATGATTAAAGTAAAAACTAACATGAAATTAATTTCTTTAGAAATTGTAATAAACACTACTAAAGTCGAATAGAAAAGGTATTGATAAGGCTAGAATAATAAACCGACAGAATAACTGTACAACTACTACTAACTGTTAAAATATAAAAAATAAAAACAGAAACTAAACAAAAATCCGGATGGAGTTGAGCATGCAGATCAGACATTGTTGACAGCAGTTTCTTCTTTGTGCATCTCCAGGCCTCCATTGGCGAGGAAATCATCTTGGCCAACATAACGGGACCAGAACCAATGATTCTTCCACACTTGACCCATTTCTTCGATTGGAATTCCTTTAGTCTCGGGCAAGAAGAAGTGGATAAAAATGGTCATCAGCACGACGAAGAATGCAAAGAAAATGAACAGGCCAAACTTGAGATGGCACAGCATGTTTAAGAATACTTGTGCAACCAAGAATGTGAATGCCATGTTCACAGAAACATTCACACTCTGTGCTGCTGACCGGATTTCGAGTGGGAAAATTTCACTGGGCACCAACCACCCAAGAGGACCCCAAGACCAGGCAAACGCGGCAACGTATATGCAGATGAAAATTACGACCACAAAGGCATACCACTTGGGCAACTCTCCAGGATTCCCATCAACTCCAAATTTATAACCGATGCAAGCAGCAATAACGGCCTGGCAGATTAACATTTGAGCACCACCTTCAAGGAAAAGACGTCTTCTTCCCCACTTGTCGACAGAACAAATTGATACGAATGTTGCGGAAACATTGACAAGACCGGTGATCACAGCGGACATGAGTGATGCATCATTGCCGAAACCAATTGTGTCGAACAAAACAGGAGCGTAAAACATGATAACATTAATGCCAGTGAATTGCTGGAAGAAGGGAATCAGAACAGCCATGGTAAGGTGAGGCCTATATTTCCTTCTCAACAAATTCCTCCAAGGATGTTCAACTTGCTTGGATGCTTCACTGGCTGCAACAAGATCATTAAATTCTCCGTCAACATCATTAACACCGCGAACTTTTCTAAGTTGCTTTCTGGCTTCATCGTGCTGGCCGCGTTCAATCATTGAATTTGGTGTGTCCGGGAGGAAAACTGAACCGACGGTGATGATAAGGGCAGGGACCATGGCACCACCTAAGCTCAAACGCCATCCCCAGCCACCCTTAATCTTAGCAAAGAAAAAATTCAACACGTTGGCCACTAAAATTCCAACGGTGATTGACAATTGAAACCCAATGTTCAAGGCTCCTCTGTATTTAGAGGGAGCCATCTCAGAGAGGTAGAGTGGCACAGACTGATTAGCGAAGCCGATACCGAAACCGAGCAAAAGACGGCCAACAATAAGCATCCAAACGCCTTGGGCCAAGCCATTGATTAATGCACCAGCAAGAAACAGAACCCCACCGAATAACATCGACCACTTTCTTCCGAATTTCCTTGTCACCGATGATGCTACAAGAGATGCTATCAAAGCAGCCAAGTATAGCGAAGACGTGAACAAAGTCAACGACTCGCTGTTATATTGACAGTACTGATTAGCTGACGAGTTTGCTTGTTGCTTCTCGTACACCGATGGGAAAAAACTCTTCAAAAACGAAGGCATTGAGGTCACACCACCTGCGTTATATTATTTATGCAGTTAGCTAGATTAATATTTTGATTAAACCGTCAGCATAACTCATAATTCACAATACTATAGTACTTAATTAGCTAGTTAATATGTATGTAAGTATAAATATATTTACCAGAAATCCCAATGTCGTAACCAAAGATGAGGCCACCCATGGCAGCAACGATACATGTGATTGCGACGAATGGGGTAAGGTATCCAGGGTACACTCTGCCATTACCCTTATCAATTCCTGAAACAGCAGGCATTTTTTTTCTCCTGTTTTCTTGTTTTAATGAAGATGATGAATAAGGTAACGGAGAAGCAGTTAAGAAAGCTGAGAATTTGGGACTGATTACTAAGGAGCTAGCTAGCAGGCTAATTAAAAGAAGAAGGTATAGTGCTTTTCGACAAGCACAGGCAAGTCTCTTTATATAGATTGGTTTTCCTTACTTTCTTAGGACACTACCGTGGGCAAGTCTTTATTATCTACATAAAAATTTTCCTTATTTTCTACGGATACGGATAAAGATTATTGCCCTTTCTTTTTGTTCTAATCCGAAATTTTCCTCTTTTTAATTGGTATTTCTAATTTGTTTAGGATTTGTCTTATTTGTTGCCATATTAATTAGTTTTTATTATTAGTTTAGTTTTGACTAGGATTTCAATTATTGTAATAGCTTTTTTGAGTAATAATTAAAACTAATAAATAAGGTTGTAATCTCAAATAATTTTTCAAAACGAGCACTTTTTTTGTGTTTAAAGTTTTTACATCAGGATATCTAGTTTTAGCATTAGTGAGATTACCTCCGCTACAAGTTAGCAAGCTAGCATAGCATTAGCAAATCGCAAAACGGAGGCGCCGCTACTGGGAGAGAAATTTCTGGTTGTGTACGATAACAAAAAACACAAGAAGCCCTTGAGGAACCCTTAAATTGCTTGGCACTAATCACAAGCTTGATTGACAAGCAAGAAATCTTTGTAACATGGCGATACTTCCTCGGAAACTTGAGGATTTCGATGATGATGATGGTAGCGCTTTTCCTTTTCCTGATCAAGAAGATGAGATTGACGTGACTACTCCTGTAACAAAAGCTGAACTTGAAAAGATTGTTAACAGTGTTGTGAATGCTGCACCTACGCAGTCATTAGAGTCCAAGTTTTTTATGTACAGACCATCACAGAAATCGGTGGACTTCTATTCTGGGGCTAAAAGGAGGATTTTAAGAGTGGTGGCGATGCCTTTGGACCCACTTGAGCCACCAAAGTTGAAGCACAAGCGTGTGCCGAAAGCTTCGGGATCTCTGCCAGTACCGGTCATGCATTCCCCTCCCAGGCCTGTGACCGTGAAAGATCAGCTGGATTGGAGAATCCCACCATGTATATCAAATTGGAAGAACCCACAGCGGTTTACAATTCCGCTGGATAAGCGGCTCGCTGCCGAAGGAAGAGGGCTTCTGCAGGTTCAGGTAAATGAGGGATTTGCTAAATTGTCGGAGGCTCTTTATTTGGCAGAGCAGAAGGCGAGGGAGGCCATTGAAATAAGATTCAAGGTGCAGATGGAGATGCTCACGAAGGAGAAGGAAAGGAAAGAGCAGCAGCTACGGGATTTAGCACGTAAGGCAATGGAGACATTGAAGGAAAGCGAGCAGGGATTGCTGAGGGAGAGGGAAAGGGAGAGGGAGAGAATTCATGAGAAGAGACGTCGCGAGAGGAAGAGGGAGAGAAATTTGCTGGCCAAGGATGTTGCTATGGGGAAGAAGAATAGTAAGATTGTTAGAGACAGAGATCGGGATGTTAGCGAGAAAGTTGCCCTTGGGATGGCCTCTATTGGTGGAGGAGGCAGAGCGGGTGAGGTTACTTATGACGCAAGGCTTTTTAATCAGAAGAAAGGAATGGACTCTGGTTTTGCCACTGACGGTGATCAGTATAATGTGTATGACAAAGGCTTGTTTACAGCACAGCCGACTCTTTCAACCCTTTACAGGCCCAAAAAAGATGTTGATGCTGAAATTTATGGAGTAAATGCGGATGAGCAGTTGGAGAAGATTAGAAAGACTGATCGGTTTAAACCCGACAAGGCATTTGCAGGTGCATCTGAGAGGTCTGGTACGAGGGACGGACCGGTTAAGTTTGAGAAGGAGGCTGAAGAAGCTGATCCATTCGGTCTTGATCGGTTCATGACGAAGGTGAAGAAGGGCAGAAAATAATGGAAAAGTCGGCGCTGCAGAGGGACAATGAGAGCCATGCTAGATGATTATGCACGATTTGAAACGGGTATTGAATATCCCTTTCTTTCAAGTATTAGGTACCTTATTTTCATTTTGGATATTTTGATTTTGGATGCTTGAATTTCCTTTTTCAGTTAAACAACACTGATGTTGGGTGATTTCTTTTATTTATATATATATAAATAGGGAAGCCTTTACTAATTGTACGGAAGAATTTGATAATTGTGATGACAGCAGCAAAAAAGCTCTCTGAGGAACAAATTTCAGAGCTTATTCCAAAAACAACATTAATAGTTTATATAGGGGTGTAATCTGCATCGCAAAAACTACTCAAAAGAGAACAGGCTTCTGAAGCAGTGGGTGATATAGTCTTTGATCACATAAGAATTGGTGTAGCCATTATCATCCTTGTAAGTAACATCAGTCACTCGTGCAAGATTGAGAATGCGCTTAAAGAAAGGCACTGCCACTTCTGTTGGTTTAGGAATCCTTCATTTATATCTTTTCATCCATTTGATATTTCTTTGCAAAATATTTTAGAGTGCGTTTGGAATTGATGTTGGGCAGCTGTAGCTTAAAAGATACAGCACTAAAATATTTGATAAACACTAGTTGTTGTAGCTTGTAAGCTATGTTGATATAATTTTTCACTTGTATAATGAAAAATCTATTATATCTTTAATAAATTTAAAAAAATTATTATTTAAAATTTATATTTACTACATATTATTAATTTTTATTTGATAATTACAGTTTTTTTTTTCCTACAGCAGTTGTAGTGTTTAAAAGTTACAGTACCTCAATTTCAAACAAAACCTTAATCACCTCTTCATTACTATGCTGCATGAAGTAATATTAGATGTCCGAGGCTACTCTATTCAAACTCACGAGACACTATATTATCCGTAAGTCTACAAATAACTTCGGATGCTTTAACAATTTTAGGCTAATTGGAGATCCAATCAAAGGCTTCCTCGTTAGCAATCTCTCCCATGCCAAGAAAAAGACGCCGTTGCCAGCATATACTATTGCAAGTTGTCACAAGTGAAACTTGCATATACTCCTCCACTTTTGGAAAATAACCTTCATTGCACCACTTTTGGACTAGTTTCTTCCCCACTTCTATTACATATATGATATGCAATCTGTCCGTCCTTCCTTTGAGATTTGCTCCTCAGCTTCACCAAAATCATCCAAGAATCCCTGTTAAATCAGTTTGATGCACTTCAGAAGTACATCTATATTGCTAATATCCCACCTTTTGATAGCATTTGCAAAGACCTCAAGTTCTTCAAGTATACTATAGGCGTCGTAGCTATAATCTAAAACGGATGCCATTGCAATTACACTCAAAATAGCATTCTACAACGCTGTTTCTAGCATATGGCAGATCTGTTTCAACGTCTAAATTTTTTCACCACTCTGTGATGATGCTTAAATCTAGTTTTGCAAACTTTAGTAATGCTTTATGCTTTGAATCATCTCGTGAATAGAGCTCGATGTGATACATTGCCTCCAGCCTTGGTAAGCCTCTGCGGATTGGCCTATTCAATGCATGAAGCATTTCGTCAGAAAGCTGAGGGCCTACTCTGCAACCATTGATTCCAGGTGAGAAGCAGTGAAAGCTAGGGCTTCATCCAGGATATCTTTCTCCGCGAATGCCAAGATGTGCAGCGTCATACGAACTTAGCATGCCGGTCACATCATTAATTAAGGATGCCTTGAACTTGCTTTGATCATCTTTGAAACCGCAGAAAATATCTGCTTTCACAATCAAAGAGTAATTCGACTGAGATCAATCTCACACAATGGTCTTAAATTCGGCGAAATGCATATATTGAACATCAAATAATCATGAACTTTTTGGTCCAATTTTTGTTTGCGGAGAAACTGAATCTAATAAACAATCTACTGTAGGACTGACAATCCGTCTTCCACAATCTTTCATTATGATTTTATAATGGCATTAGAGCTTCTGTAGACAAGGGTGATCATGTTATGATTGATATATTCTTCGAATTTACGATTGCTCCCACCAATGGACTCTGATATCGCAACAGTTTGTTTCAAACTTATTCGAATCAATTTGTTGGGGATTCCTGGCTAAGTTCAAATCTTTAGCCACGGGCCAAGACTGCAGAAAATTAACAAGAACTAAGGCTTAACTATATGCAGATTTAAAGTCTCAACAGTTCAGAATTTGTATATGACATGGTCCAAACAATGTATTTCGTTCGGTAATCACAATTATTAGAGGTAGAAACGCACAGTTTACTTGCGATTTTTCAAAATCATCGCCTAATCAAGTTGGGCTTGTTAAACGATGGGCCTAAATCACATTTATAGCCCATCGCCCAAAGACTAACCCAAAGCTATTTTTGTCGTTCTCCTTTGGTGGGCGGCTGGCAATAGCAACAGTAAAACCCAAAACCTCTCTTCTTCTTCCTCTCCACTCAGCTTACTGCGGCTGCGCCTTCGCTTCTTTGCTTTGGTAAGCTTTTTATTTCTCCACGAATTCAAATTTTTTTTTATATAAATATTATGCATTATTGCAACATCAATTTATCTCTCTTCGTTATTTATTTATTTATTTAAATTTAAAGCTTTCGTTTTTGTTGTTATTATTATTATTATTATTATTATTATCTGTTCTTTTGTATGAGCTATTCGTGAATTAAGCTCTGTAACTGTATTATATGATTGAAAACGAACAATACTGTGGCTGGGATTGAAATTGTGTTAATGAAAATTTTACTTAAAACTTATTTGGCCTTAAAATAAAGTGAACTTAATTACTTATAAATTCTATCTTTGTAGCTTGTTAGAAGACCAGACATGATAAAGAGACGATTCTACAGAGCAGAACATGGTGATAGAGATGATGCTGCGGATTCGTCTTCGTCTGATTCGGACTCAGAACTAGAACCACAAGCCTCAGAAGAATCTGAAGACGAGGCAGTTGAACAAGTTAAAGAAAATGGTCAAGCTTGCTTGAATTCTTCTGGTCTGTTCGTTGTTCTTTACTCTTTCTCTAAAAGTATTATTTGAGGGTGTTTCCAGCTTTGGGTTATGCTCTTATTTTGCCTTCGTTATGGATTTTGCAACATGTTATTTTGGTTAATGCCTTTGTTATCGAAGTGTTCTCTCCTGTGTCATTTGCAAGTCAACTGCTGTAGAGTAAATCATGTCATTATTGCTTTTTATTCTGTTTTAACTTTCTGGGCTTTTGGCTCCGAGGGATAGAAAATCAGTGAAATTTTTTGTTGTGTTAATTACATTGGAATTCTTTGAGAAGCTCACTGGTTTTGTCTTTTCTTTTCCATTTTGATTTGGACATTACAGGATATGAGAGTGAGGATAGCTCAGCAGAAGAGATGAATGTTGCCTCACCAGGTAGGATGTTCTATTTACTGCTTATAATACTGAGAGGCAGTTTATCTAATTGCTTAGATCAGTGTATTTTGGAGGATAATTGTGTCAATTTTAGGTATTTTCTAGCTTCATACAAATTGACTCAACCGATTGATATTAAAATAATTCTAGTAGGATGACGCAGAAAGTTTCTTGTCATATTTTTAAGTTTGATGGTTACAAGATTTATATGGAGATTCTAACATTAGGAGTATAAGTCTTCTGCAATCTTGTTTAAATCCTTTATTAATTTGGTAGTAATGGCTTTAACTTGTGGCAAAATAAAGGTTTGAATTTTTTCCCTTTGATTTGACACTCTTTCCTTTCTTTTCAACAGGGTTGTGTTTAGTCTTCTAGGAATAGTTGTTGTTCCTATTAGTCCATGTCTAACATATTTTTGCACCATGTAAATTTGTTTTCCTGTATTTCTTGTCCAGTGTGTTAGTCTGAGATGTTTTCTTTTTTTAAGAATGAATAATACTTCAATCTTCTTTCAATTGCCTTCTCAGAAATGGGGTTTTTTGTTGTTTCTGTTTCTTAGATGTTTGATATTATTGTGACGAGGCAGGTCTCATAAATGAAGATGATGATGAAATTGGAAATGACAGACAACTCTTTGTAAGTAATCAGCTTCGTGGCAAATGTGGTGCTAATGAGATAGAGTCTGAAAGCACAGCAGACAAGGCATCCATGCCAGCTGATTTTCCAGATTGTGTACTACAAATCAAGTCGATTTTCAGATGCAGAATATGCCCAAGAATCCTCTGTTTGAATGAGGAAACCATTAGGGCTCATCTTAATTCCAAGGTAAAGCATGGCATGTTGAGAGCATGAGAGAAAAAGGATCCTGCATGCTGCTTTTGTTATTTATTGTTTTATAGTAAAGGATAATATACTCTCTCCTAGCAGATGTTTGAGATTTTTAGTTTCATTAGTTTTTTCATTTTCTTATTTTTTTTAAGGATAATCTGCTTAGTTTGGTTTATTGGATTATTTTATTAACTTTATCCACGGTAATATAGTTAGATTTGCTAAGACTGAGGGATGATGTGGTCTCTACTGCCTTTTTATTTATATACACAAGGATGTATATTGTAGTTTGTTTAACATAACCTGATTTTTCTCTCCCTTTATATGTTCTGAAATTGTCTTACGGCACTTGGAATTTGGTCAGTCAATGTAGGGTGCGTTTGGGAAAGTTACAACACTAAAGTATTTGATAAACACTAGCTGCTGTAACTTGGAAGCTATGTTGATATGATTTTTCACTTATATAATGGAAAATCTATTATATCTTTAATAATTTTGTTAACATTATTATTTAAAATTTACATTTACTATATATTACAAATTTTTGTTTCATAGTTACAATTTTTTTGCCACAGCAACTGTAGCTTAAAAGGTACAGCATCTCAATCTCAAATGCACCCGTAATCTGTTTAGAGCTTTAACCAGTATACTTGTTCTGGTAAATAAATCCTTGCTTGGCTTGTAACTGGAGTGTTCTTCAACGGTTTTTATAGCAGAAGGAAAAAAAAAAAAGAACCAATGAGTAGTGAACCTACATTGATTCCCCATCCTACCATTGTTTATGCTATTACCTTCAAATTGATTTATATGAGGACGAGAACTGTGCTAGTACTTGACCCCCTAACGAAATGTCTTTATTGTTCTAGAGACATGTTCGGTCTGAGAAATTACTGAAGGAAAACAGGTTGAAGGCCATACTCAATGATGATGGTGAAATTGAGAACCAGGAGACAGCGGCAGAGATGAATGCTAGAATTATAGCTCTTTCACAGGTTTATTTTTGTATTATAAGTACTTATTTCAGTTTGGGATCTGGGATTCCCAAGCTACTGAATTTATATTATTTTTGTATTTATGCTAACTCCTCCAACTGTGTACCAGGACAAACCCAAATCGAAGAACAAAAGACGGCAGGGGAAGAGGAACTTGTCAAGGAAAGAGGTAATTTGAACGTTGCCATTATAATTGCATGTTCATGGGTTTTCATATACAGTAATTAATTAATTATAATTCCTTGTCACCTATTACAGAAAGTGGATGAAGACTCGATCAAGAAAAATGCAGAGCAATTGACCCAGGGCCCTGCCAAGAAAAGACATAAAATTGAGAAGTGAAGAGTGGATAAATTGGCACCAAGGAATGAAGTGTAGTGTTTGCCCAATAGTTTCTGTTGGTAGTTTTTGCAGAGCTACCAAACTCATCTCATCCTTGCTGTTGGAAGTTGGAAGTGATTGCCGAGATAATTTATTTTGCAATTCTTCTTTCAGTTTTTGGATATAGGGTTGTATTGTGCTTCCAGTAGCTCGCATTCTTGATCCAGAATTCAGTAGATTTTTTTCATGATCAGCAAGAGTTTGTGTACCATTCTATACAATTGGTGGAACTGAAGAGGCATTACAGACTTCTGTCAAGTTACTAATCTCTATACCAAATTCATGAAGAAAGAATCAGGATAAATAAATAACATAAAAAATAAGCATTGGCAAGGTAAAGTATGAGACAGATTGTGCCTTTGAGATTGGTACAGCCTGAAATGTAATATAGACTAATCCACTAATTCTATTTCGACAGCGTTTTAACAACAGTTTTGTCACCCAAATGGACTATCTATCAACCATCAGTTCCTCCAAAAGCTCCAGCGAATTCTTGGAAAGATGAAAATATTATTCTAATGCTGAGATATTTACCATGCCATTGGAGATGAATGAAAAATCAGGTGGTCTGGAAGCAGGTAGTCTCTAAATTATAAAATTAAGGTTCTTGATTGTCCAAAGGATGATCAGGTGGAGATGATGAGTCATCTTGGTGTGGATCGACTTCAGCGGGATGATGAGGAGGAGGTGGGGGTTCTTCTCCACTTTCAGCGTGCTCAGGATGAAAATTGATGGGGAACTTTGTGACCCTAGGTTTATCAGACAAAATGTTCCTTTGGACCGTATCAATCAAAACCTTTTGGGGAGGTTCCTCTCTCAGCTGCTCATCACCATAATCATTGTTTACATAGTAGCCCACTCGAACAAACTCCTGACCAAGGTAAGAGCAAGTCAACAGAAGCACTGTCACACCAATAATGTCTTCTTCCCGAATCTTTGATGGGTCTGGTGGGTCAGCCTGCAAAAGCATGCACCACAAAAAAGAGTACAGATGAGGTCTTAGTCCACAGAAAATCAACAATCCTGGTTTATAATTTTTTTTTTTTTTTGGTTTAAAAATAAGTCAATTAAAATTGCCTGTAACACGAAGCGATAATTTCCAACGTTGACAGGCCCAACGAGTACACTTTCCAATAATTGATCGTAAGTCTCATCCTCAGCAGAACCCACATAAATAAGTTTCCACTCCAAATCTGCATTATGATTACACAATAAATGTCGTGCAATTGATTTAAGAAATAATACATTGACGGCAAACCCTAAATCAACGGAGAGTGCAATTGATTTTGCATATCAATTTATTAGTCTACTAATAAAGCTACTTATCTGCTTGTACAGTCACTTTCTCCCGCTTGTAAAAGTTTAATTTTTCTTTTTTAAATAAATTGATATGCAAACCCTAAATCAACCGAAAACAAAACGGAGAGTGAAAATTGATTACCGTCTTTGAGAGGAGTAACGCACTCGTACGAGATCTCAAATTGAAACGGAGACAAAAACGGCGCCGGATTATCCAAAACGGTCACATTCGCAATGTTCACAGTACTCATTGTCTCGAATATCATTAAAATTTCATATAAAAGTCAACCAATTCCTAGATTCCAGAACCTTCATCGAACCCTAAAACGGAAACAAAGAGACAAAGAGACAAAGATTTAGTTACGGCTAGCAGGTTTCTTTTTTAGAAAAAAAAAAATAATTTGGGGTAATGGGATTTTGAAATTAGAACCCTAAATTAAAGAGGTGAAAGTTGCAACGTAAAGCAGACAACAGATGAAAAGAAAGTTTTGTTTTCTTTTTTTCCTCTTGAAAGCAGATTTTTGTGTAGAGATTTGGCGGGACATTGAACAAACGGTTTCTACGAGTGGGGAAGACTTGTAAAGGGTTTAAAATTCAATCAACTTCTAATTTAGGTCTGAAATCAGAAAGGTTCCCAAGGGCATGTTTGGTTTGAGGGTTGAGACAAATCATTTGATATAATTTCCTACCAAATGAAAGCGTCCTCATTTTATTTTAGGCAAATGAGGAATTAAATTAATATTCATTGTCTATCATTCATATATATATATATATATATATATAATATAATTTTTAAAAATAATAAAAATATTATAATAATTTTTATTATACAAATATGAAATCAAATCAATTTAATTTTTAAATCAAATCAATTAATATTTATTAGATATTTTAGTATGCTAATTTTTTAAGTTACGGATATCACACAAAGCCCCACGCAATGCACTGAAGTTGTACTACCCATTAGGGGTTTATAATTTTATAATTTAATAGATTGGCCGCTCATTCCATCAGATTCTAATATACAAGGGCACAAAAAGAGATTAACCGACCAACCCAGCACGCACATCATGTACAGAAAAGAGAGAAAAAGAAGAGGGGCGGAGAACTTGTGCAAAAGGAAATGTTTGCGGGACAACTTCTAATAATATTCAATCTTTGGCTGTCACGTCCATCTTCCGGGTTTGAGAGTGAAACATTTCAGCTATATCTGCAGCAGTGCTACATTCATCTGGATTTCTGTCAGATACAAGGCGTATAAACCTAGGAAATCTGATTGAGATGCCACGGCTCGGATGAACCAAACCTATAGCAGCCTGGTGAACCGGTGATATTGTAAAGTCTGCACCTCTTATTTCCCAAACAACTTCTGGAGAAAACCACATATCTGGAACCTCAGCTGTTCGATAGTAAGACGGCTTTTTCAATAAGATCTTATCCCCAGAAAAGAATTCCTTCATCTGAAAGTCAATGTGGAAACGGCAGCTATTATAAATTAACAAGATGCACTACACCACTTCCATAATTGCAAGAAATACATGTCAAACCCATTGAAAATTCACTAAAAGAACTTAAATAAGCCTTCTTAATCATAACTAGAGCTCTGGTTGTTTTTGGGAAAGCAAGCTACAGAAGAAGATTCCAATAAACAAGATCTAAAGTGAGGCTTACATCACCAAATCAAAATGTTGGTGTTAATTTTCAGGGTTGATGAATAAATGTGTAAATTCTCCAGGTTAGCAACCCAGAAAAGAAAACTTTGTTTGCTTCCTTCTAACTACTGCAGAAGAATTAACCTTAGGTAACAACATGCACCGTGAAAAATCTTCCCAGATATAGTTATCAATTGACGACTAAGGGGGACATCTTCAGTTCATCACTAGGACTGGACTCTGGAGAGGCAATTTTTAAGGTACTCTGTAATGGACAGATTTGAAATTCACGCTAGCAATTTTGAATCCTGCATGAATCAGCAATTAACTTTGTTCTAAGAGAAGACAAATTTGTGCAAATTGTCAGGACCCATTTGCTTCTCTATTTGACAAGATACGGAAAAGACAAACTCTATCTAAGAAACCAATAATTACTTTCAAGCAGACTAATCAAGTCTTAGAGGAGTCGCCATGACCTTTTTGACAAGGGTAAGCACCTTCTATCATGTGCACAACTAACATCCAAATCTTACCTCTATGTAAAAGGAATCTGAGAACCCAGACATGACACGGCATACGCTTTGATATTCCTCAGTCTCGGGATTGTAACATGCCATGAGGAATGGACTGTACCTGCAGTATGAATTGAAGAATAGATAGCATCAACATATGAAAGATTCATATAGCTGTCTTCATACAGATAGATGACATAACATGCATTCTCTACTCACCAAACTATTTTGAACACCCCTATAATAGATACCTACAGCCCAACCAAATTCAAATTTTGTGGACATGGGAGACAAAAAGTGATCAATTAACCAGCCAGTGGCTCGGTAAGAAAAGGGAGAAAAAATGAGACATTTACCATCCTGCTTTCCTTCCATTGCCATGCCAAGCACCAATAGGGACTAGATCAAGCGAGTCGTTTAATCCTTCCACATAATCTCGCTTCACCTGCAAAGACAATATCAGTCTCAATCGGTGCTCTTTTTTTTTTTTTTTGTGGGAGGGTGGGGGTTATTTAGGTTTTAGTATCCCCAACTAGTAAAAGAACCAAATATGCAGATACGTATCACATAAAACCTTTAACCATGAGTCACTACGCTTTGATGGAGAATATCCAGCATCAACATCTAGTGATTTAACGATAATCCCTTCACATGAGGAGTGGAGTGCCTCTTCGAGAAAATTATTTATCTTGGTTAGAGTGACATCACTCGTCAAACAATTATCATCAGCTTCCACCTGTAAAGCAGATTACTGTATCAAACACTAATAACACAAATATGGATGAGGTCAAAGGTAAGACAAAAGCACTTACAGTCATTTCCTTTGCATACTGAAAGTACCCCATTTTCTCATCATAGAACAAATCTTTCAAGTCTGCATTTTGGATGCAAAAAAAAGGAAGGGGGGTGGGGGGAGATAAAAAAGGAGTTGGCTTGAGAATCTACAATACTTACAGGAAAAAGCAGTCACTGTCTTGTACGAGAATAGAAAAGAAACAAGATACACATACATTTTCGTCTCTGACGGAGGGTATAACCCAGCAGCCTGTAAAAAGAAAATTTTATAAGCAACCTTCTAGTACTTACAAATAAGCAACCAATTGCATAAAAATAATAAAAACACAGCCAAAATAAATGTGTACAGCTTGAGATTGATTCTCAAAAGCCTTGCAATAAATGCTATTCAAAGAGCTTAGAAACTAATTGAGGAATAATGACTCTAGAATTATAATGATTGACATAACTGGTGCCAGATTAAGAGTGGAAATTATATCCAGAGTAAGGTTGAATCTTTTTGACAAAAAACTGATCTTGAATTCTCTTTAGACAGTCAGATTTTGTGAGCTAAAAAGACACGCATTCACCAGTACAAGAAAAATGGACGTGCAGCTGGCTGACCCCATCACAACGGAGTTCAAACATTTACTTATAACTTCCATGGAAGTACATTCTTTTCATGTAATTTTGAAGTTGTAATGATTGCATGATCAAACATCTTACTACCAAGAACATATGAGGAGTTCCTCATGAAGACATTAAAAACTAACTACAGTAGTAACAAACATTCTCAAATCCAGTGTCAAAGATTTTAGATAGGTTATAGTGTCAAATAAACAATGCATTTGTTTCTCCTTGTAAGTTTGTGTGCGTCTGTGTCTATCAGCAGTAAAAAACCAGGGGTTCCAAGGAAACTGAAAAAAGGTTCGAGATAGTTACTGCTCTCCATTGGCAAACATGATATCAAAGACAAATACACAAATATCGACCTGCACAGGTTAAAAAAATCCAAAATGAAAAAGAAGAATCATAAAATTGCAGCACATTTAAATAGCCATACATTCAATTTCAAAGTATAAATGACATTGATATCAAATCCAAAATAGACAATTGTGCAGATGCAGAGGATGAATAAACTGAAAATGGAAAGGGAAACCATCAACACCACTGCAAATTGAAATACCCATCATATAGATTCCACCACCTAATTTAAATACCCATCCCTTTACAGGCTGATCCTAGATTTTGCAGAAAGCTTTTTCATTTTCTGTAAACCCCTAATATTAGTAACCTAAATTCAAGTCTTGTCTTTTATTAAAAGAAAAATAGAAAAAAAAAATCATGGAATTATTGATATTGCCACTGATTCAAACTTGAATAATATTAGCCAAAAAGGTCCACCATATGAGCAGAAACCAGCTTATTCACTACAATCAGCACCAGCAACAGAAGACAATCAGAATCCATTACTGTAGCAAAAGCTAAGCATAGATCTGTTCAATTTTTGTCAAAGCTTCTACTAGTATTATTAATCACATAATAACTAAGCAAACCTTTACACTCTTAATTGTGATCACGGAATCTTTTCCCCCTCTCTCTCTCGACGATAGTTCTTGGAAAGACATGATTTTGCAGCCATTCTTCCTATCAATTGCAACTACCTGCATACAAAAGGTGCCTTTTAATTATAGATAACAGAATCCTAAATCAAACAAATCTGATCCTGAAAAAGATCAGCAAGCATCATTGCAAGGAAATTGGACCTCGGCATCCAGTATGAAAGTCCCCGCAGCAGGCTTACAAAATTCATTAATTATACTAATTAAATCAGGAAATCTTGATGTTGTTTCATCACCATTACGTGAAAAGATGCGCACAGTGCCATCCACTAATTTGTGAATTTGGGCACGTTGACCATCATATCTGAAATTCCACAAATATATCAATCATTTGAATAATCTACACTAACTTTACATAGACAAGGAAATAAGGTGTAATATATCCACCCAGTAGATAAGTGATGATACATTCGATTTTTCTTACAAAACTCATTTTGAGTGAATAAACACAAATAGTAAGAAGGCGTGTAATAACAAACTCCCATGCTCAATTTTCTCAATTATAAAATAGCCAATGAAATAAGCAATACTTCATATATCAAGTTTAACAATTCCATATATAACCCCCCCCCCCCCCAAAACCAAAAAAAAAAAAAAAGAGAGACTAAAAAGTTCATGTACTAGCCACTGAGCTAGGGGCTCCGAGGCCAATGCCTTCCCCTAATACAAAGAAAATGATAGTAAAAATTATAATCGATATAAATGTATGGGAGATTGAAAATTCAGCCTACCATTAGCTGAATAGACCCAAAAGTCTGTGGGAGTATCAATAAACGAACAGAGAGTATAAAGCACAACTTAAAAAGAGAGAAGCTATTAAAACAGGGACTTACTTGTACTCACAAGTAAATGCTTTATTTTGGAAGAGCTTTAGTACTTGTGGAACTCCATTGGTAATTCTAACATAGAAAACACCAAATATGCTAAAGCATTAGTAAATCCATTGCAGCTCTAAACATATAATATATGACAAAAAATAACAAAAAATTTGTACTTTGCAAGCATGGGCTTGATAGGTACTCCTGGAACCATGGACAAAGTTGATGATGAAAATCCAATGCCTTTATTCATGAGAGAAGGAATGAGCAAATCCTGTTACATTGGGATACATTACATTAGATAGTATGAATAGATGGCAAATAATTCTTCCTCAGAAGTTTGATTAAGTATTGAAAAAGCTTCCCTCTAAAGCATAAAGGGAAGATGTAAGAACAACTTCAGCACCAAGAACACTAAACTTACCAAACTGGGAAGAATATTATAAGCTTCAACTGCCGCTGCAGAAAGACTCTAACAAATAACAGAAAGTTTATTTGTCAAATTAAATAAATAACCAAAGAAAAAAACCTAAGTGATAAGTAAGCCCACATAAATGTATACAAAAGTTCAGGATAAAGCTTTTATTATATAACAAATTGTTACAGAAAACACCCTTTCAAAAATTGATCAAAATTACAACTAAAACTTATGATATGATTCAACATAACAAAAGAATCAGCATATGATTCTTGACAGAAATCCAACCTGAAGCTTCTCCTTCAAATTTTCCATTTTTCCTTCATGGGAAAACTCGAGAGAAGAATTCATAACAACAGCTTGAGCCAATGCAGGCAATATAGTTCTCATCATTGCTCCAATTCGTAAATTCCTGACCTATATGAAAAGATTTTTCAAAAACCATCCCTTTTACAAATAGCTGAAAACTCTAAAGCACACCATAAATCTCAGATTTATTCACAACGCCACTTAAATAGCAAAAGAACCTGAATTCAGCAACAAAGGTATATAAATTTAAAAGGCTATGCAGCATCTTACCAGAGTTCTAACCAGAAACTTCATCTCCTTCTCTCTACAAGAACACATGAGGTTCACAATAAGGCTTTTCTTCCTAGCAGTACTTCCACTACCTGTTTGTACACTGATGAACACTTTATAAGGATGATAAGATTAAAAAACACAAAGAAAGAAAAAAAAAAGGAGCAATCTGCATTGAAAAAAAAAATGTGCATTGTTGACAAAAAAGCTGTGATATATTGTACGTCATATTTGTAACACCTAAACTCAGACATTATAAGGAACCCTAGACTAACAAATTCTCACTAACTACATTTTTCCATTTTAATATTTGTTTTTATAAAAAAGAAAAAGGAAGACGAAGAAGAAGTGCAATTCGACTCCATTAAAAGTATTCCTAAACTGATAAAGACCGTCATCAATTTACAGAGACTTTTTTATATTTCAGGCAGCTTTGGCAAAAACAACAAAAATACAGTCAAGGCACCAATGTTTCCACCAACTACCTAGAAAGATCAGATTGGACAATTCACACCTTATTTTGCAAAGCATAGAATATACATCTTTGATAAGAAGTGGAGGAGGAGGAGCAAGCAATGCCTGTGTTTGTCGGCATTCTTGAGCAACGTCACCTGTGATCATATTAATTTTCTACTTAGCAGGCTAAATTTATAAACTTAGGGATTTTTTTTTAAAAAAAAAGGGGTAAAAGATCAAAAATTATAAAACCATCATCAGTACCTACCAAGGTCACCTAACCTATTGTACATATCCCTAATTTTAGACCGATTAGTTCCACATGCCTCTTCTATTGCTGATGTGACCAAACTTCCACCAATGTTCAGTTCCTGCATCATTTTTGCAATAATATTACAAACTATAATCTATAGTTAAAACAAGAACCACCTAGAAAATGCTGAATGTGTAATCATAATTTGAAGAAAAAATCATGTCAGATTATATTTGCAGCAGATATACACAACTATGAAAACAACAGGGGAAAAAAATGTGCGCCTCAAAATATTCCATATTGTTTAACCATAAATAATCCGAGTACAGATCACCATAACCTTAGTACAAGTGAGATTCATCATTGTATCATAACATCACAGATGCCCATTTTCTAACTATATAGCCCAGCAGAGAAAAATTTTGAATCCAGAATTTCAACCAAAAACAATACTAACGCCAAGAGTTAACTGAAACTTAATAACACCTAACAAGCCACAATGTTTTCCACAGTGGATAGAAGTGCATTAACAAAAACAAAAAGAACAACACCAGTGGAAAAACCATACAAAAATTACAGCGCAATCACAAAGATGAGAGAGAAATTTACTAACTATGTTTTCATGGTTAGAGGCAATCTTATTGGTACACAAATACACGGCAGGTAGCACATCGTCAGGAGACAGGGCCAGCAAACTGTGATAAAAAAAAACATTGCAAGTAAGTGATATAGCCCAATCAGCTACTTAAACAACAAAAATGCTCATTCACAGTTTAAAGGCAAGTTGAAGAGGAAGGGAAAATGATAAGGAATGTATGACCATATACCTTCTAAACATATTGCACAACATGGACATAGCTTTTATCTTGCCTCTTTCAGCCTCAACCAGGTCAAAAGTTCGTGCAAGGTGGATATATGGAGCAGGCTGTCCACTACTCCAGCATGCTGTATGGATCTTAGTGTCATGCGAGATTTCCATTATTTGAGAAATCTTAAAATTAAAAACTGATACTAAGTAGTTCAGTAAAGTAAAATTGGGAAAAAGGTACACAAACCATGCTCTATTGGATCGTACTTTTCAGGTGGTAACGACACAAGAGTTGGATCCATTAGTTCTTTTGATGGTCTCTGAACAGACATATCAGTTATATGTTGCAATTCTTCAGAAACAATTTTCTCCAATGCAGAAGAACAATCCTTATTACAACTGTCTGACTGAACTGAACTTTTAGAGAATTCTAACCTATTTACAGTCTTACCACGATCACCCTCTTGATTATCATAATATAGATCTAGAGCCATACTAACATTTCCTTTTGTCTTCTCTAAGAGGGTGGCAGCATAGCCTTTTAATGATTCATTGCCATTGATTATCTTCAAGAACTGATCTATCTCCTCTCCATATGTTTTGATAGCATTACTTTGCAAAGGATTTTCATCTTTAGGGCATTCCTCTGACTTGGATTCAATCCCATCCCCTTGAGACATGTTAGGCAACAATTTATTGAAGAAACTTGTAATTGTAGGCTGCTTTGCCCCACTAGATTCCATTTTTGATGGGACTTTCCCTTTTTTCTTAGGGTTATTGGTAACAGTTTTCTTCCTTTTGCTTGGAGAAAGGGTGCTCTTTATTGAATGCTTTATGGTTGGTAACTTGTATTCCTGACTTAAAGGAATTTTCACACTTCCTTGAGAAATGGTCTTATCGGAATTTAGTTTTGCAGTGGATGCAGAAACATCAAGTGAGCTGGTCCGGGATGCAGATATAAAAGTCGTACATGCAGAGACTTGCTCATACAATTGAGTTTCATGTTCGTAGAAATTAGACACAGCGTCAACAATGTTCCTTCCTGAGCTGCTAATCAAATCCAATATTTGGTTTTGAGTAACCCATGTAGGCAAACAGTTACGAATTTCTTGTACCATTTTCTCTGTTTCCTCGTCATCTAGAGCAGTTACATCTTTTGAGCCAAATTCTTCCAAACGAGATGATGAATCTAAAAGAATAGATGAACTGCTGTCTTCAGTGGCTTTAGTTTTTTTCGACTTTACTTCCCCCTCTTTGCTCAGCCCCTCATTAGAGCCTGAACCAGCACCCTCTTCAACGTTTTCATCAATTTCACTGGTCCCTCGATGAAAACCCATTAAAAATTCTTTCTTGCTAGCCATTTCATCAACCAACCCGGCAAAATACTTTCTCATTTTATTAGCATGCTTGCTATCAAGCTTCTCAATATCCATGCCCACCGTAGGTATAACCCGCTTGGGTTTCAAAAACTTCACATACTCCCTAAGCTCATCATAATTTGAATGCTCACTATATGGGACAAGATGAATTTCAAATGCATCCTTGGACCTCACTGCGAACTTGTTACGCTTCACCTCATAAGTCCACCCCGTAGGCACAAAACCAACAACCTTATCATACCCTCTTTCGACCATAATTTCCTTCATTCTCACAAAATTCGGCCGAAAGTATGGCCAAGTCTCCCCCAACACATTCCATCCAACAACATGCACATCAGTCTCACTCTCATCCTCTGTAAAAACACCACTATCCCCATACCCCAAAACCCGCAAAACCTCCATTTTTCTTGAATCCACACACACTTTTCTACCACATTTCTTAAAAATTTCGATCAAAATCTTTTCTTTCCCAATAACATACGTCGCAACAAGAAACAGAACCCTCTTCTGCAAACCCTCATTAAGCTCGCCTCCAACCCTATTAATCACACTAACCACATACTCAACACTCTCTTCTTGCAAAGGAAACAAAAACTTCGGATTACAATAAGTAGTGTCTAAAAAGACAGCATCACAACCCGCGAACTCATTCATCACAGGCTGTAACAACATAGTTTTACAAAACCGAAAATCACCCGTGTGAACATACCTCTCGAAACCGTCATTTCTGCCCGGAACCTTGAACAAGAACTGGACGGCACCAGGGCAATGATTGGCACCAACAAGAACAACTTCACACCCATCAATTAAAACAGGTATCTTAATTGGGAGTGGGTAAATAAACTTGGGGTTTATGTTGAGTATCTGAGAAAGAAGGCGGGAAGTGATTTCGGAGCAAAAAATGATACCTTTGGACCAAGAAGGGGAAAGGCCGGTGTAGTGATCGGAGTGGAAGTGGGAGAGAAAGTAAGAGACGGAGAAATCGGCGGCGTAGCGAAAGGCGTCGATGAGGAAGCGGGTGTTGGGAACGTGTTTGGAAGGAGGGAAAGTGCGGGGAATTGGAGGGAAAATGAGGGAATCGGGAGGGGAAGATTGGGTGGAGAGGAAGAGGTGGGTTGAGTCTAGGGTTAAGTTTTTGTCACTGGGATGAGAGTCCATTGAAGTATAATGAGGGAATTTATTAGAATCTGAAAGGAAGCATTTTATAAGTGGGTATTGAGAGTGGAGATGAAAAATGGAGATTGGTGGATTTTTGGATTTTTTTTTTTTTTCCCCAGTTTGAGGGGAAAGAGGAGTTAATGGCGCCAAAGCTATTTCTAGAAAGCTTGCTGTAGAAGGTGGGAACTCAAAACCCGCTATCCAAACCAAACCCAACCTAACGAAACCCAAATCATAAGGTCACGAGTTGGATAAGATTCAGAATAAGCTTGGGGTGAGCTTAGAATCTTTAATCAAAATATTTTTGATCTCAAAATATGGGCTGGATTGGGTTACTGCAAAATTTGGATTTGAGCAAGAAGATGAATTCACATTATGTATGTATATGATCATGATCTGATTATTATTATTATTATTTCGTTGGAAAAAAAAAAGAAAGAATATTGAGAAGTGAATTTTTTTAAAAAATAATAATAATATCCATATACAAATTAAATTCCTATATTTGCATAAATCATACATTATACATACAATTATATTTGGATAATCCTAGGTACTCAATTACTAATAATCTAATTGTACAATCTCCCTTGCCCGAACCACAAAAGACCATGACACATATATTGTGTCAATCATCTTGCATAAGTAGTCTCTTCTTCTATAGTCTCCAACAAGGGCTTCTTTGATCTTGAAACTGACAATCTGTATACGTATTCCGGCTGCGAAAACTCCTCCATGTCATCCAACTTGGGCACCGGCGCCGTACAAGCGGCCACTTCCTCGCCTGCAGACTCTGACTCAGGAAAATTCCTCACCTTGCCGGAAGAGCATCGCTTCACAGCCTTATTAGCCAAGACGAATAATGTTGCCATGTCAGTTGCAGTGATTTTAGACGTCGCCCTCTTCATGGGGAACATTACGTACACATTCTTTGGTTCCAAGTCTTCATCGGCGTTGAGTGGAGAAAATCTTTGGCCTATCTTTAGAGACCGAGAGTTAATCAAGAAGAAGTTTGGTTTCTCCAGCATGAGCTCTGCGGCTTTGATGGGTGTCTGGATTTGCCTTATTTCTCCGCCAGGAAAGATCACTTTTGCTGATCTTGTGTGCTTGCCTAGTGGCTTTGATAGTGTGCACGATATGTGATTGCCCATGGTAATTAATTAAGAGTTGCAGAAGAGATGAAGCAATAAAACTATGAATGAAGCGTCAAATATGAGAGAGAAGATTGGGGAGGATCAAACCCAAGATTCAAGAAAGAAGAGAATTCAAGATGGAAATATTGTGGTGTGGGAATGGCAGTTGACAGATTTATAAGGGAATGAACAAGGGAGAAAAGGTCGGAAGATTTAGAATTGAATAGTCTTTTAAAGGGATTTTATCATTGAAGTCCCCAGATGTTATATTTTCTTATGTAAGGACAATATTTCTTTTTTTTAATAAAATAAGTTCATATTAAGTATTAGCTAGTATTAAAATGGCTAAAATACCCTTCATTATTAACTTTCAAAATTATAAAAATACTTAAATGATATTAATAGAGATTACTACTCAAATTTACTATACAATGAATGGTTGATTTATGCCTTCAGTAATATTAAAAACGTCAGTTCGAATTCTTAAAAGATTAAGTATTTGTTATTATCTAATAAATATAGATAGAGATATTATATATCTTTTTAAATATTAGTGAGAGTAAATATATATTTATAACTGTAGAGACTATGAAAATAAAGGTCTTACCATCTAATTTTAGTGGATTTTCTATACGTATACATATTTTACGTTGTAAATGTATGAAATTAGAAGTCAATGGGTTGGTGTCATACTTGATATCAATGGAAAACTTGTGCTCTTACATTAAAAGAGAAAAAGTTTTAGGGACAAATATGATAATTTCCCAGTATTAGCAGGGGGACAGTTGTCTCCGGAGTTGAGTTGACAATTATAGTTGAGTCCGCTGTCCGCGTTGGGCAAAAGGAGTAAAGCACAATGAGAACTGTTCAAGAAGCGGAAAGGATTAGGAAAGTAATCTTGCACGTGTCCCATCCTAGTTGTAACTACAGTTAAATCTTTTAATCTGATCCTAATTGAATATATTGTAACGCGTGGGACCTTAAATGCGTGGCCTTTGCTGCCGCCTCCTGTCTAGAGATGATTACAAAATAGAAAAAGAGTCTCAGTAAACAGATCCGAGTAAATTGCATCATATTTAAGTTTTATGATCTCAAATTTTATTTTTTTTCTTTTGTTAAAGAAAAAGCTAAAATGAAATCAATCTTATTACGAAAATTTGTTGAAGAAGTAAAAGGCTAAAAGCTAGCATATGGGGGTTGACCTTGAATGGATTGTCAGCTTTGCCTTTGCGTAAGATCTTGGTAAAATCAGATTATTATTTTATAAAATGGCCAAGAAGGGGAAGTCAATTGAAGGCAGTGACGGTGGCGGTGTCGCAGTCGGTTGCCACCGTTCACGCTGAGGCGCGGGTCATCATATTCCTGCTGCGTCACGGGATCGCCCACTTTCTCTGTACCCATTTATTTTTATTTAATTCCCCAAACACGTATGAAGAAATACTCTTAATTACATTGAGAAAGAGTGACAATTATGTTTTGATATTTCTCGTATACGGTCAAAGAAGCTCAATAATAGACTTTCTCAGAGCCCCACCTCGATCAGTCATCATACAGTGAACGACGTTGCTTGCCAAATTATGATTTGATATTTCTTATATATGTAACTGATTGTAAACTATGCTACGCTATTAGAATAATTGAATCATAATAAATTGCTTTCCCACCTGACCATTGAACTCTATTGGATTACATCTCATTCGAGCTTGAGTGCACCCACGGGCAAAGCATCAAATATATAATTACTTGCATCATTCTCCTTTATTCAATATATTTTTGTTTGTTAATTAAGGACTCCGTATGCTTTGCTTGGGTGCCATTATTTTAATTCAACTTTGAGCCAGCTAGCTGGGTAGATGCTTTCGAGGAAGATGTCACCGTTACCACTTACCAGTACGTTGGGGTGTACAATCGTTGATTTTAAACATTCTAAAACACAATTTCACATGTAAATTCTAATTCTTCTGTTTATGATGATTTCAAATTTTTAGTAGATATGTTGATTGTACGCAGCAATCCGAGTACAGGACAAGATGCTACATATGATTAATGTTGAAAATAAAATAAGAATTTCGGGCAAAGGTTAAAAATGAAACAATAGCTCTGCAACTTTTTCTCCATGTAATAATAAACTTATTACCAGTAGGAAGCACGGTTAAAACAATGTATCAATCATTATACTTAGCATAGTATTAATTGTAACTTTTTCTCACTGCACGGCTGGGGAGATTATGAATTATTGATGCAGTGCTCCTCTATGTACATTGTTACGCTGCAATTAACATACTGGGCATAATGCGCTTCTCCCCAAACAAGCAGAGACTTCTTCCAGAGTTATAATGACGGCAGCAAATGTCGGTCTTTTAGAAGGATCCTTGTTTGTGCACTGCGCTATCAACCTGCAATTATTAACCATGTGATTGCTAAAGGGTTCTTATGAAAAGGCACGTGCTAGGCCATATAAGGATTTTGATGCTTGATTCCTCTTCAGTATTTGTTAGGTTATGGCCCACAATTTTTTTTTTATCCCTCTTGCATCATGATAAGATTGTTTCATTTGACTACTTATAATCAGAATGCTTAAAATACTTCATATGCTGGAAACAGAGATTTCGCAAATTTAACACTATGAGATCTAGATGGAAATTACGTTCACTTACTGTTTAAGTCGGTTGGGGCATCGGCTTATGTGAAACTTTGGCTCAAAATTGACAGATTTGAGATGCATGAAGTCAAAGCTATTATTGGTCTGCAGGTGCATTCCTTCTAGCATCTATGGCACAATCATATTTCAAACACAAAAATGACAAAACTGTCAATAGGATACGTTATTTAAATAAGAAAGCATGGGGATAAAAAGGATTGGGATCCTTTAGAGCAGAATTCCCAATTTGCTACTCATTTTCTGCTCACATCAACTAAACTAAATTGTTATATTTCTTCATAACGTTAGACAACGTTTCCCCTATGTAGATCCACTGATGATATAAGAATAGGAGATCTCATGTGTGCCGTTGTATTCCAAATATATACCTGATAAAATATGTATCCAAATGAACAAATATCTTTCTTGGTGTCATCCAATACATTGCCAGTAATGCTGGAATTATCATTTCTTTGACCTGAGAAACAGAATAGAATTTTGAGATGCAATAGCGACGTTTAAAAGCATGAAGTTGACTGAAAATGATGTTCCATACCGTTTTCTTGATTTGGGTGTATTTGTTCATAGAACATTTGAACCCAATATTCTCCAATCTTCAAGTGGTCACCTTCGTCTTGCAGCAGATTTCTACATCCAGCAAACGAAAAATGAAAGATGACTTTCTAGGATCATTATTCAGTTGTCACAACTATGTTCATGAAAATTAAAATGCTACCTGGAGTCCAAATGATTGTGAACTATAGGGAAGGGTTTGTGCTCGTGAAGATAATTCATTCCTCTGCCAATTGTTTTAAAAATTAAGAGTGCACATTTAGTTCATGTTTAATACAAACAAATGGAAATAAATTTGTGTTTAAGGTTTACTCATATAGACAGAACAATTCTGATTGCTACATGGTACAATGCCATGTCTGTTGCATATATTTTGACATGATACTGATAAGCAAATCCTCTGTTTAGTGGCAAGGAACAAAAGTATCTCACCTTGCAATATCAAGTGCATAGCGTAGAGCAGTGGGTAAGTCGAGTCGAACTTTCTTGGACAAGATCCCTTTCAAGTTTCCCTGGATTAGCATAGGTAACAATTAGCAAGATCAGTTGATCAAATATTCCTGACCAAGACAGAATGATCACAGAAAATAAGCTTCCCATTTTCCAGGTCTAATCTTCCAAATCATATGAGAGAAAATAGAATAGGAGAATAATTATTTCACATTATTTATAATAACTAAATCATGCCTAGAAATTGGTTTCAGTCGCATTTTATGGATCTTATTACTTGTATACAGAACACCCACATCCTTGGACATTAAATTTAAAGGTCATAACTTGCATAAACATCCTCTGTTAACTACCCTGCCTCAAACCACAACTCCAAATTTCTCAGGATTTGTAGGTAGTAAAGTTCTCTGATGACAAAGTACATATTGAATGTTAAGCATATTCAGTAGTAGTTAGAAACTTTATTGGACTAAAGCCAAAATATTAGGAATATTATGAGCTATAGCCAGTAACTAAAACTATAATTAATCCCAACAACTTGCAGAAAAGCAATTTAGATATTCAAAGTAAGAAATACTTTTGGCAGATATTCCGTAATCAGAATCATCTCCTCCCCGAGGACAATTGAACCAAGAAACTGCAAGATATTAGGATGTCGAAGCTCCCGCAGCTTACAGTTATCCTTGGCAGACAATACCCTGCAACATGCTTGAAAATAAAGTCATCAATATCTTCACTGTCAAAATATTCCCTCAGCCACCACAGACTCAACCAAATCATTCGAAAAAAGATATGACAAAAGACTTGAGATGATAAAATGAACAATCTGATAGGTCATATACATTTTTACAGGATGATATATGTGGCTCTTAATCACAGTTTTGACCACCCACGTTCCACGCCACTTGGCTGTTTGAGATTCGCCAAAAACCCCCTAGGACAAGAAGAATTTCTCTCATATAATTATAGTCACATTGAGAATAACTGGACATTTTGGTACGAAATTCTTCTAATGTTATGAACTGATAGTGGCAATTCAATTAACGCACCTGTTCAACCATTGAGGAGTGCAGTGTATTCAGTTCCGAAATATCAAAATTTACTTCATTTGAATCTTTCTCGTTTCTGACTGTCTACATAAACAATGAACAATATGCCGTAATAGATATCCAAAATAAATGTCAGTTTCTTTCTTCTGAAACAAAAACGGGAGAAGGATGATCCGTCCTACTTAATGCAAGACACTTCCTAAGCAACTTTTAGCTTCCTTAATGATAATTAATTTTATGCTCTGGATCAATCTTTCGAATTGCGGCTATCAAAAATTTTCTTACCAATGTCCACAATCAAACCATCTCAAGTGGCCTCAACTTAACCATCTAAAAGGATCAAACCATTTTACAGCTAAAAATTAAACAAAACATTATGGTGGTGAGTTCATTCATGAAGTACTTAATTAAATGTTTTACTTTCCAATTACCAGTGGCTGATCATGAATAAAATCCTTCCCTCCATTTACTTCCAGGATTCTGCATATATCTCGATGGCCATAAAGTCTTGCATCTGTCAAGGGCTTCGTAATACAACCAAAGATCAAACTAATTACTTCACGTTAAACATGCAAATAAATTTTATCCAGAGGATGATCAAGAGTTTGCAAATAACAGTAACATGCTAGCAAGTAATTCCAAATACTCCAAATTTTGAAAAGTAATTGAGGGAACCGAAAATCACAGCAAAAACCACAATTACAATCACTTAGACAAGTGACTTAAAACTACAAAAGGGCAAGTGGGTGGGTCAGCTAGCTTACAGTGCGTTGCCATCGATCTTTGAGGTTGAGATTGGCCTTGTATTGAAGAAGAAGCTCAACAATGGGGGCGTGGCCTTCACTTGCAGCAAGATGTAAAGCAGTTCTCTTGTCATAATCCTGCACATTTGGAGATGTGCCTTCCCTTAACATCTGGTTTAGCCCAACTCTATCGCCTCTAGACGCGAAACTCAAGAAATTCCCAATCACTTGCATGTCAAAATCGCCCGAAGCAGCAGCGTCACCCTCCATCTTTGAATTGGGTTTCTCGAGAACCAATCAGCAGAGCAAGTGGAGGAATGTAGAGAGATATATGGGTCTGCTAAGAGACGCATTTTGGTGGGAAAATGGGCGGTTATGTCCATGACAATAAGGTTTGGTATTAACGGAAATATTATATCTTACATTTGATTTGGTCAAAAAAATATACGAGGAAAATGTTAAGACTTCTATTTAAAGGATATATGGCACATTTCCCTGTAAATTTGTGTTTCGACCCGTATATGCGTGTGTGTGTATATATATATAATTCTCTTTTGTAAAAAATAAAAAGAAAAAAATAGTAAAATCTAAATCAAATTATTAATCTCCACATTCTGAAATCTAAACTCGAGAACTCAGATATCCAATTTTATAAAATGCTTCATTATATAAGGTGGTGTTCCAATGTCCTCCATAGTTATATGAGGGAGACTGCAATAAAAAACGCTCAAATACTTTTGGGAATAATTAAGAGAAACTTCAAAACAAACCAATTTATAACTTAAAAGTCAATTTCTGCTCAATCACGCCTTCATGTCATCATTCTTAAATTAAAACAGGTGGAACTCATTTCTTCCACATATATTGTCAATGCATCTTGCATAACAAGATTGGCAACTTAAAATAAGATTGGTCAAATAATCAGAACCTGTATTAATCATGCATTATCGAATAGAACCTGATTTCGATGTCGGAAGAGGCTCCTTGCATGTGCTATATATTAATATTGTTGCTTCATGGAACTAGGATTGCAGCCTTAAAAAGATATCTGCTACATCTCAGAGAAAGGGATAATATATATATATATATATATATATATATATATATATATATATATATATATATATTAAAAATGGTTGATGAGGCTGCGAACGTTTTGCCAGGATCATTTCCCATGGTTGGCGGAGATGGCGATTACAGCTATGCAAAAAACTCTTCTTTCCAGGTACATTAATTACATACTTTGACTTAGTAAGTATGTTTTATGTTCTAGTGATTTATTTGATGAGTTTATTTTTGGCTTATTAATACTGAGTCAGGCTACCAGGTATAATTTTTTTTTTTTGAATTTAATCCCATTTGCTAATTTAAATCATGTTAATATGTATTGAATTTTCTTTTTACATATCGATGTACACTTACTGAAACTAGAATTGTGGACTTGCATAAATATACAGAGGATGATAATAGATGCTGCAAAGGAAATGATAAGTGAGTCGATATTTGATAAGCTTGACCTGAAAAGCCTGGGATTCGAAGACACTTGCGGTACGTTTAAACTAGCAGATTTAGGCTGCTCCGTTGGACCGAACACGTTTATTGCTGTGCAAAACATCATTGAGGCTGTACAAACAAAATACCGTGCTGATCATCAGGACTATCATCAAGACTCTTCATCGGCTCTGGAATTTCAAGTGTTCTTTAACGATCGCCATGGTAACGATTTCAACACTCTCTTTCAGACCCTGCCTCCCTCCCGAAAATACTTTGCCTTCGGGGTGCCGGGTTCCTTTCACGGCCGGTTGTTTCCCAAGTCCTCTCTACATTTTGCACACTCCTCCAGCTCACTGAACTGGCTGTCCAAGATTCCGAAAGAAATTCTGGATAGTAGATCTCCTGCATGGAACAAAGGCAGTATAATATGCTCAGGATTGGTGGAAGGAGTGTCCGAAGCATATTCGGCTCAGTTTAAGAATGACACGGAGGCATTTCTGAATGCCAGAGCACATGAACTTGTGCCTGGAGGATTGATTGTTTTCGTTTTATTTAGTCTACCAAACGGTGTTCCTATGATTGATTCTAATGGGGGTAAATTATATGGTTTTCTCGGCTCTTGCCTCATTGACATGGCCACAAAGGTATGATTTAAAACCAATATTAAGTTTGCATGATCTGCAAAATCTTGATCAATCATTAAATTTTGTGTTACGTACACAGGGATTAATTGATGAAGAAAAAGTGGACTCCTTCAACATTCCAGTATACTTTCCAACCGCAGAGGAACTGAAGGCTATCATAGAGAGAAATGGATGCTTCAGCATTGAGAGAATGGACAAATTGCCTGATCCTCCTTTGATGCGCCTGAAACCGAGTCCCGAATCTGTTACCTCATAAATCAGAGCTGTGTTTGAAGGCGTTGTCAAAGCGCATTTCGGTTATGACCTTGTGGACAAGATATTCACGAAGTTTGCTGAGAATTTCATCTTCGATGAGCTCATCAAGGAACATAACAATGTCAATTTATTCGTCCTACTCAAGCGCGTGATCAACTGATATATAATTACTTTTGCTCCAGAACTACAGTCACGTATGGTACCTATATTTCATGTATCAGCAGTGCCTTTTTCTGTTATAATGGCTCTGTATTGTCTATTGCTATGTGATGTATATAATTCTAGACTTCTAGTTTCTACTTCAGTGACCATGTAGGGCCTTTGTTTTAGGATTTTCGTTTATTTTTACAAAATAAACTTAATCAAATAATATTATCTCAATGACCACCACAATATTACTTATGAATTGATACTAGTTACTTGGTTGACAATTTTAATCTCAATAGCCATATTGTGTCCACCAAGGTAATGTAAGAAAGGCCAAATAGTTTTGGGATTAATTTAGATGAAAATTCAAGCTAAACCAAATTATAACTTAAACAGCCAATTTTTGCGTAGTCATACCTTAAAAAAATTTGAAAAAAAGAAAAAAGAAGATACCATAGTCCAACAATTTCCAAGGGGAGACAGGAGCCTTAGGCTGCGTTTGTTTTTTTATCTGAAATATAAATAGATATGAATTTAACTAAAGTCTAAATGAAAATATTTGAATGACATGTTTGTTTCTTTTTTCAACATCTGAACAGAAAAGTTTAAAAACTAGTAATTTAACATAAATATCCTTTTAAGTGATGCATTTATTTATTCTTAACAATTTATAATTTTTACAAATTGATTAGTTTGGTAGCACTAAAAAAAGTACTATCACTATTGATTTTAATTTAATTTTATAATAAAAGATGTAATTATAACATCAACTTTTATTATAAAGTCAACACTATTGTTTTAGTTTCGATTCATCACAATGGACATAATTTAATTTTTTAAATGTTTCAGTTTAATTAATGTTACCGTGTGAATAAAAATTTAAAGCAATTAAAAAAATAACTTACGATAATACAAAAATATTAGGTTTATACATAAATTTGGAAATACATAAATTGTTAAGGCTATTTTTGAGATTTCAAATTAAAATTTTCAATTTAGATTTCAGACTTCAGATAAAAGTTTATTTTTTTTACTTTTTCTATTAAGATATAATTGTCTGATAATAAGTGATAAGTTAAAAAAACAAACAATCTAAAATAAGTAAATGTATGAAAAAAGTTATATTCAAACTTCAGACTAAGGCTCCGTTTGGTACAACTTATTAAATAGAGCTTATAACAGTAGAGCTTATAGCACTAGAGCTTATACCAATAGAGCTTTTGGACAAAAAGTCATTGGGTGTTTGGTTGTCAATAAAAAAAGTATTTTTGAACCATTAAATTGTGTGATATTTTTTATATTAGATATTTTTAGAAAAGCTCTATAACCTCTACTCCCAAAAGCTCAAATTTTGGGCTTTTGTTAGTAGAGGTAAATTAGCTTATTTAAGCTAAAAAAAACTCTACTAAAAAAATAACCAAACACCATAAAAAATTTTAAAAAGTGCTTATACGATTAAATAAGCACTTATGGCTCTTAAATAAGCCATACCAAACAGGCACTAAAAAACAAACAACACCTTCGTAATTTTCTAACACTACGGCAGAGAAATTACTATCAGGAGCATTTGTCACTTCCCTTTAATTTTAAATTCAAATATAAAAGATAATTAGAAGATAAATAAATTGAATAAGTAGGGATTACACAAAGGGATTTCATTGCTTCCATATATAGTCAATGCACTATGTATATCATAGCATAAGATTGGGAACTAAACCAAATAGTTAAAAATATGGCTGATGAGGCTACCAACGTTCCGCCTGAAGCTTTACCCATTGGCGGCGGAGATGGCGATCATAGCTATGCGAAAAACTTTTCTGCTCGGCTACCTACTGTCTGTATATCAATGGGTAAAGTATTTCGGTTTTTTATCATATGATGTCGCGTACAATTTTTGAATCTTGTATAAGTTACAACTTTGTTCTAAACTTTTTTAATGTTTGTCATATATATTGGAGTTTTGTACTTTTATTAGGTGTCTTATTTACAAATATTATTTTTAGTATGACGATGATTTACTTAAGTATATATCTTACAAATAGCACGTAAGTTTTGTAATTGTTTTATTTTTATTTTTTTGGTCTTTGATAGGAATTGTTTTAGAAAATTTGTAATCAATAAAATTATTTGCGGTGACAAACGATTGGGATTGGGCTCTTTTAGACAAAGTGAGACAAGGACTGGACAAGAAGAAAAATTATAGTTTTCGCCATTAGCTGGTCAAACATGTACCACTTTATTATATGCTATCACTTTAATTTAATAAACCAATCATTTTCCTGCAACCATTTCTTCAAGTTTATCATTCAGTAACAAGATCAACCACCAGAGAATAGAAAGATATGGCCTCTGAATCTGTTTCATCGCAAGCAATGATGGGAGGAGATGGGCAGTACAGTTACGCGCGCAATTCTGAGTTTCAGGTACTGTTTTTAGCCCACATAAAACAGTGTCTTGTATAAAACAAATGCTTAAATTATGGCAGCTTTTATTGAAAATGATGCTGCAAAATGTTACAAGTCATTTATATCTAGCATTTAACAATTTGTAGAGCCACGGAGTGGAAACAGCCAAAGCCATAATCAACCGAGTGATTTCTGATAAGCTTGATTTAAATCGAGTCGCGTCTTCTTCTTCAAAAGTATTTTCCATTGCGGATTTAGGATGTTCTGTTGGGCCAAACACATTCAACGCTGTACAAAACATAATAGATTCTGTGAAACTCAAGTGCCAAAGCTATGGCCATGATAAACTTGAATTTCAAATGTTCTTTAATGACCTTGTCTCAAACGATTTCAACGCCCTTTACAAGTCTCTTCCTTCCGATCGACAATACTATGCAGCCGGCGTACCGGGTTCTTTTCACAATCGGTTATTTCCCAAGGCTTCAATCAATTTCTTCCACTGCTCATACGGCCTTCAGTGGAGCACGCCAAAAGAGTTGTATGACCAGAACTCACCTGCCTACAACAAGGGGAGGATTTATTACAGCAGAGGCCCAAATGAAGTTGTAGAAGCATACTCAGCTGAATCTGCCAAGGCAATTGAGTCCTTTTTACTAGCCAGGGCACAAGAGCTCGCTTCCGGAGGGCTAATGGCTCTTATTGTACCATGTCTGCCGGATGGGATTTCCCCTGGAGAGTGCTCTGTCTTAGCTTCTGCTGATCTACTGGGAGACTGTCTTATGGACATTGCCAAAATGGTAACTTTTCATATTAATTTTGTGCGGTCAATTACAAATGTTGACATAATTGCTTAATCTTGTTTCAGGGATTGCTGAGTGAAGCTCAGGTTGACTCCTTCAACTTGCCAAGTTACTTCCCAACACCACAAGAATTGAAGGCATTGTTAAATAGAAATGCAAGTTTCAGCATTGAGAAATTTGAGCCATTAGCTTTGTCTGCGCAGCGTCAGTTGGCTACAAATACCCCAACAGTGGTTTCTCATCTGAGAGCTAATTTAGAAATACTTGTCAAGGAGCACTTTGGGAATGGCATTATTGAGGACCTGTTTGATAGGTTCTCAAAGAAAATTGATGAGTCTTCAGTTTATTCTCAGACGTCAGTCTACAAGCCCCCTGTTGAAAATGTTATCATTCTTAAGCACAATACTTAGGGGAGATGATAAGTGGCCCCAGTTGTTTAATTTCTGACTCCAATTATTGCAAATAACTTGTATTTGAAGTGAAGTGATATGATTTTATTACTACTATTATTATTATTAATTTTTTTTAAGGGAGATTACCACTTTTTCCCATACAGTAATCAACATATACAATTTACCTCTCTACTGTTTTTATAATGGCCAAAAACCCTCCTGACAGCATAAGTTTACAATATTACCCTTATTTTCAACAACTCTTTTATTTACATTTATTATAAATTAAATAAATTACATGAGTAGAAACTAAATAAAAAAATTAAATATTAAAAATAAGAAATATATGTTTTGATATGAGCAAAAAAATTAATAATAAAAATTTTTCTTGTAATTATTTATTTTGTGAACATTTTCTTATAATAAACATGGTGTAATATTTTAAAATTAAATGTAAAAAGTATAGGCAAAATATTTTATTATTTATCTTATAATAAATTTTTATTTGTCATTCAAGTTTTCTTATAATAATTTTTCTATCATTTTATAATAATTTTCTTATATATTTATTATAAGAAAATTTTCACAAAATAAATAAGTACAAGAAAAAAAATTTGATTATTAATTTTTTTGCTCATATCAAAACATATATTTCATGTTTTTAATTCTTAATTTTTTATTTAATTTCTATTCATGTGATTTATTTAATTTATAATAAATATAAATAAAATAGTAGTTGAACATAAGGGTAATATTGTAAACTTATACTATCAGGGGGATTTTTAGCCATTATAAAAATAGTAGGAGAAAAAATTGTATATGTTGATTAGTGTAGGGGGGAAATTGGCAATCTCCCTTTTTTTAAATGATCAAGAAGTTATGTGATTAAATTATTAATAGTGTACCTTTCAGTTTTCACATTAAAAGATTAAAATTAAATGGGGGTGAGTGAGTTTGGAATGGACTTACGCAGTTCGTGGCTTGGGCTTCTATTTATAGGGCTTCTATGATTAAATTCTGAGCCCAAATTAATTTTCAATAATCAAGCAAGAGAGCCTGAGAAAATGCTTTATCAAGATACCATACAACGCGAACATTGGCTAACATACAAAGCTCTAAGTAAGGATGTGCTAGAAAAGTGGAAGAAAATTGCTCTTAACAAATTAATTACACAGCCGGATAATGCTTACTCTGCTTAACAACCAACACAACAGAATTCTATTGTTCTAAACTGAGTTGATGAACCTCTTTGAGAACAAATAAATAAATAAATAACAAAATTGATGAATATCTTTTACCTCGCTTAGTGCTTTCTTTGAGGAGTGACCATTTGTGACACAATATATGTTAACACAACTCACACACCCCAGAGTTATAGACTTCAAGTTGATTTAATTAAGATGCCACAGTTAATTATAACATACGTCAAATTCAGACCACTTATTTACTAATTGGATCAAATTTAGATGGTTCTAAAGTTCTCAATATGTAAAGTTGCTTATAACATAATTAATAAATTAAGTCGGATCATCTTGAGACTTGAGCTAAATAAAATTAGAATCATTAGTTGTCAGTAGTTGGATCTTTTAAATAAATTCAACGGTCATTCAACGGTTGGTAAAACTTAATAGATAGACATTAAAAGAAGCAGCAGAAACATCAGCCGCTCTCTCATGCATGCTTCATGTGTTATAAATATCATCATTGCTTTTTATCACATTGCCATGGAAGAATCAAAAGCTCTCCCCATCCATTAAAAAATAAATAACGCTCAGTCATTTTTCTTGTTCTAAACAATTATGCAAAAACCATTTTGTGACATGCTAACATGCAATGAAGGGACGAAGAAGGGGCCGGAAAAATAGGCCGCGTCTTTTTCTAGGCCCAATACCATTATCTTTAATTCAATTAAACTAATTAAAAAGTAATATTTACAAAATAATAATAATAATAATAATAAGAATACTAATAATGATATAATTTTCAATTATCTTCACACACACACACATATAGCGAGGCATGAATTGCTTGGTTTCCAGTTTTCACAATTTAATTCAATCATGTATGTTTTATACTTTTATCCGAATACAAACCTGTAAAGGATTACATACAGTGGAATATTGCAAACAAAGAACTAGATAATCTACTAATTTTGCTCTCATAATTAAAACTTGTTTCGTGGCAAGAATGTGTTTCCATGTTCAATAATTGTTCTAAAGTAAGGACAATAATTCATTAGTATACTTCTAAAGTAAATAAATGCCTATATGTAATTGAATTCAAGTACTATAATTATAATATAGACTTTAGAAAGGTGCTATAATATAAAGTATAAACAAGTACTTTACTGTTGTGGCAAGAGTGTATTATAAAATTTGAGAGGGGGGGATGATTGACATCGCCAAACCATTAAGATGGTGTCCTGATCATTTTCCTTAATATGATGAACAAATAGCCTATCTATTAGTTAATTACTAACAAATCAATCATTTTAGATATCCATGAACTACATAATTTCAAGTATCTAAATAATGATACTATCTAAACTCTAAAGCTAATTTATTTGATCATCCATGTGCATTGTAACACCCCATATTGCTGACGAATGAGTTTTTAGACTAGTTTATAGGGCTCTCGTAGCTGAGTAGACGCATTTTAGGTTGCAAAACGCAATAATAAAATCGTGATGGATTGAGTGCTCAAAGCAAACACTATCTAATTAGTCGTTGGGCTTACAATTGGTATTAAAGATGACTCGCAATCCGATATGGGGATGGATAAGTTAATGATATAATTTTGTTCCGTTTTGTTTTTAATGACCCTCATGAGGACGCAAGGTTTTCAATGGGGGAAATATTTTACATGTCACATCGTTAGTAAGAGAATTTTTAAACTAGTTTATAAGCTATTAAGACTCTCTTAAGTAAGTAGATGTATTTTGAGTTGCAAAACCCAGTAACAAAATCGTGATGAATTGGGTGCTGAAAGCAGATTATATCTATTTAGTTGTTGAGCCGGGCTGTTATATGTATTTTACTCAAGAGATTATGCTCAAGCCACGAGTTTCAAAGATGAAGAAAGCCATGCAACTTAGTCACTTAAACGTAAGTTGTTATAGCTGTCCCTCAAATTTCTTAGGTTGCTAACCATGAGTTTCAAATGTGAAGAAAAGCAAGTGAGCCTCACTTCCTTCAACCTATCTCTCAAGCTGACAAAAATGTTATTGGTCGTAAGTAATGTATCATTTTATTTTATTTTTTTTCTCCCATCATTAACCCTATTAATCAATTAATATACTTGCAGTCGTTAGGTATATTAGTTACTTTTATGATTCTTGCATTATTTGCCGTCATCGGCGAGAACTGTGTGATCCGCAAGCATGTGGCAGCAAGGAGATTATTATTATTACTAATTATATTGAGATAATAAAAATAAAAATAAAATCAATAATATAAATATTATTTTAGTTATCAATTATTATATATACAAAAAAAAGTACATACATGTGTATAAATGTGTGTATATATTTTATTTAACATTATGTTTAATTTAGTCGTTTAAGTTCTTATAGTAGTTTAATTAAGAATTATCAAACATACATGACTGTTTTTAAAATTCACTCTACTTTTAAAAATAAATTTTATCAAACTTTTAATTGATTCTCATCATAGTTGATTATTTTTACAGCACAACTAACAATAATTATTTTAAAAGATACAACATTACTAAATTAGCCCTTGGTGGCACGATTCAAGAAGTACTTCACTTATTTTCTAGAGGCAAAAATTTAAAAGCAATTCTTGATTGATAAATTAAGTAGGCTGATCGGTGATCATGTCACTTAATTATTTCTGTAGTTATACTATGGTTTCTCGTTTTAATTGATCTTCTACATTATTAATATTTCAGAGGGCGACTTGGAAAATGTTCAAATTCGGGGAGATCTGGAGGCATTTATCATTGATTAAACTCTTTAATGTTATTTTTTTTTTAAATTCTAAATCAATTTATTCTAATAATTTAATTTCTCTAGATAACAGATATGATATTCTAATCCTGGCATTGGATGCCCCCCAGGAAACGGTTGGAATATATTTAATTAGTAATAAATAAATAATAGCTCTTTCAATTTCGTTATAATCTAATAACCTCTATTAGTATTTATTGTATTTGGATTTTAAGGCAATTGCTATTATTTTATTCTTCAAACCAGTTGATAATGGGAGTTGCTATTATTTTGATCAACAGCTCATTCGTTTTTGTTTTGTTTTGTTTTGTTTTTTTTTTTTTTGGCTTTTTCCCAAAAGAATAATTGCTTGTTTCAAATTTTATGTATAAACTATTTCTACACAAATTATTGTGACATAACATAACAATACTTATTAAGTAATATTTCGGTGTTGTGAAATAACAATACCGAAATTGCGTCATTATAAAACTCATGAGTAATGATACAGCCACAAACTCTTGTACAAACTTATTTTGTACAAACTGATGTGACATGATAAGATTGGTTGAATTAAATATCACTTGGCCTACATGATTTGTTTTTATTAATTTATATTTTCATTCGACCAATGAATTAATGCCACGTCAGTTTGTACAAAATAAGTTTGTACAAGAGTTTGTGGCTGTATCATTACTCAAAACTCATAAATAGACTTGTGATTTTACGAAGTCTTAGAGATAACAACCAAAAATTGATTGTTAATGTGGAAGATTTAGAAGATATATATAATGAGAGGGGATGTGTAATAATCAGATTCTATTTGTAGTTATTAGAAAGGTGAGGTGCAAGTGCAACATGATACAGCTACGAGATTAAGATTCGTTTTTCTTTTTAATCATTTAACAAAAAAAATAAATAACTAAATGATCATTTTTTTAAAAAAAAATTAGAATGAGAAGTTTGGACACTGTAAGACTCTCCAGCTTAGATTGCAGTATTCCCATCATATAACCAACAATTAACAAATTATAATAATTATTTGTCGATTTAATTTTATTTTTATTTTTTCCCTTTTTGGCTGCTCTTCGAATCTTAATGAGATTGGGACTTAAACAATATTTGTGCTTTTGTCATTTTGACCAAACAAATTTATTCACGAAATTTATTAGTTAGTAAGCTTCCACAAAGGCGGCGCCCAATTTTCCGATTGTCTTTATCTTCCCCATGAATGAACATAAAGTTATTCATATACAAGTGACACAAGGAAATATTTTATTTTATTTTTTCGTTTTAAATATGAATAGTTATGATTTTTTCAAAAAATCTAAAGGTTATAAATGCTTTTTTTTTTTTTAAATATACGAATAAGAGTGACAGTGAGATTATTTGTATAAACAAAAAAAAAAAATCTTAAACATAGTTTTTTTTTTATATTTATATTATTGTAAATCAAAATAAAAAAGAATTAAGTTTTAATAAATAAACAAATTTATTTTTTATTTAGACATTTATATAAAAGATATTTTTTAGTATAATATTTATTTCTCATTTAGATTTTTTTATTTAGATAAAAGCCACACAAAATTATTTTTTTATTTAGATATAAATATTTGAAATCAGACACTGGTTACTAAAAAATAAATAAATAAATAAATTTAAAAAAGTATGAAATAAATAAAATTTTAAATGTATAACCAACAAACCCTACTCTCGTACCAAAAGCTGAAACAAGCAATAATTTTTTTATTCTCTTTTTGAAGATAAGCAATAATTTAAGACGACTTAATAATTTAAAAAATGACTTTTCCTTTTTTTGAAAATTACAAATTTACAATTGTACAAGTCTTCAAATATTTACATAAAATATACATTGCGACCACCCACAAACTACAGGAGAGATAATTACCCCTACTAATTCTCCGAACTCGATCAACTGTGAGCTACTCTCGCAATTATTGTGAGAGCCAGCAGCTAGGGGTGGGCGTTCGGTTTGGGTTAACCGGTGAAACCCGAACGGATTCAAAGCTTCAACCCGTTCGGGTTGAAGCTTTTTTTTTTTTTTTTAAGATTCAGCTTTTAAATCAAAAATATATTTGGAATTGAGAGTTTTAAATTGTTGAAATGTTATTAAGGATGATTTGTAGTTGATATTTGTTATTAAGGATGTTTGGAATTGAGATTTTTAGATTTTAAGTGGTTGTTATAATTTTTGAATTAAATTGTTCCTTAAGGATGTTTGGAATATTTGGAATTGAGAGTTTTAAATTATTGAAATGTTATTAAAGATGATTTGTAGTTGATATTTGTTATTAAGGATGTTTGGAATTGAGATTTTTGGATTTTAAGTGATTGTTATAATTTTTGAATTAAATTGTTCCTTAAGGATGTTTGGAATGTTTGGAATTGAGATTTTTAAATTGTTGAAATGTTATTAAAGATGATTTGTAATTGATATTTGTTGTTAAGGATGTTTGGAATTGAAATTTTTAGATTTTAAGTGGTTGTTGTTAGAATTTTTAGATTAAATTGTTCCAACCCATTCTAACCCAAACTAACCCGAATTAACCCGAACCGAAATTTTAACCTGAATTATCAACCAAATCCGATCCGAATTGCCAACCCAAACCGAACCGAACCGAATTAAATTCGGTTCGGTTTGGTTCGGGTTGGCGTTTTCAACCCAATTGGGTTCAATTCTCCAATCCGAACGGATTGAAACCCAAACTGAAACCCGAACAACCCGAACCGAAACCCGATTTACCCACCCCTACCAGCAGCCTACCAGCTGGCCGCGGACCAAGTGCCTTAAAAGATGACTTCATAAATAATACATACAGTGACTACACAATCAAATTTTTTTTTTTTTTTTAAGATAAGCAATAATGATACTAAAACAATAATTTAAATACGACTTAATTCAATGAATAATCATCGCCTAGGGACCAGGACCACGCCCATGTCTGGTCGTTTGCCGGAGCCCGCCATCGCTTTGTCACTTCTTGCTAGCAAAATCACAAGGCTGCTAGAAGCTGCGCACAAGCAATGATGTCATCAAATGGGTAATAAATATCTGGTTCCTTAATTTTTCAGAAGACAACAAATTACGAAATAGCTTGTAAAACATTTTCATATAGGTCCTTACAGTAGTAGAGGGAAGTAGGGGTGGGCAAAATCGGATTCGGGTTAATCCGATCGGGTTTCGGGTTATTCGGGTTGTGCAAACATTGATCCGAACTTACAACCCAACCCGATCCGATCCGATATATATTCGGATCGGTTCGGATCGGGTCAAACATCGGGTTAAATTCGGGTTGAATCGGTTCGGATTAAAAATGGATCATATTGAATTCGGGTCAAATAAAACCAATTCGGGTTGATGAAAACGGGTCAATTCAAAACATATATACCAATACACCGTGAAAGCTTCAAAATTCAAAACACATAAGGGACTAAGGGAGAAACTCGGGTCGGGTTGGAGCTTGAGCCTTGGAGCAGCAGATCGGCGGCTGGGTTTTCGGCAACAGATCGGCGGTTGGGTTTTCGGCAGCAGATCGGTGGGCGTGCAGCAACAACTTGCGCACGACTGGACGCGCAGCAGTTTCCTCGCGATGGCTGGACGCAGCAGTAGATGGCTGGACACAACACGGCAGCAGCATGACAACAGCACAACAACAGCAGATCGCTGACGCAGCAGCAGATTGCGGGAAGGAGATAATGTTTTCTTGCTTCTTGAGGGTGGGTTCACGGGTTGGGTGTTGTGATTTTTTTGTTTTTGTGTGTTGTGTAAACTGTAAAGTGTAACCTTTTGAGTATGTGATTTCACTGATTTGTGTGATTATGTGTGGTGTGATGTGTGCCGTGTGCGTGTGTTTGGCCATAGATTTTTTTTTTTTTTTTAAAGCAACCCGATCGGGTTTTCGGATCGGATCAGGTTTTATTCGATCCGATCACAACCCGATCGGATTTGCAATATTTCATCCGATCGAGTTATATTAACAACCCGATCCGATCCGAACCCGAAATTTTTCGGGTCAGATCAGTTCGGGTATTTTGCCCACCCCTAGAGAGAAGGGAATACAATGTCTTATAATTCATAAGTCCTCGCAGGTTGAGTTAAAGCTTCATAACTATATCCTTAATTCTTTTTTGGTTAAAACTCAGGGGCCTGGATGATATTATCTTAGTATCGAGCAAAAGTTTCAATGGGAGAGATTAACAGTAATCAAACACAATAATGTTATCGTGCTACTTGTTATGACAATGATATACCATAATGGCTATAAATGCAGGCACATAGTAATCGTTTAGTATATTGTAGAGAGATTAAGAGAAAATGGTTCATAACACATTCGTCTCCAATATTTCGCCCGAGGCATACCCCATGGTTGGGGGAGACGGACCTCACAGCTATGCTAAGAATTCTATCTACCAGGTATCTGTTGCTGCTAGTCAATTCAGGGTTAATCTCTGACTAGCTATGTTACTAAGCTTTCCATTAATTTCTTTCATTGTTTAGATATTCCATTAATTTGACATCTTAATTTTGTCATCAATTGCATTGTTTTTCACTAAATCTGACGCTCGGGCTTAATTATATATGGCTGCTAGGAGGCAATCGTGAATGGTTCAAAGGGAATGATCGCTGCAGGCATCCGCAAAACGCTTGACCTGAAAAGCCTGAGACTAGACACCTCCAGCACATTTAAGATTGCTGATTTAGGCTGCTCAACTGGACCTAACACGTTCATTGCCATGCAAAATATTATAGAAGCCATAGAGCTAATTAAGTACCAAGATGATTGTGAATGCGAACACGACAACCCTTCAGGCCTAGAATTCCAAGTTTTCTTTAATGATCACTCCAACAATGACTTCAACACTCTCTTCAAATCCGTCCCTCTCTCCAAAAAATACTTTGCGACCGGAGTGCCGGGCTCTTTTCACGGCCGCTTGTTTCCTGAGTCGTCTCTACATGTTGCACACACATCCAATGCACTTCCGTGGCTCTCCAAGATTCCCAAAGAAATTACGAATAGTAACTCTCCTGCGTGGAATAGAGGCCATATACTCTGCTCAGGATTTGAGAAAGAAGTTGCTGAAGCGTATTCAGCTCAGTTTAAGAATGACATTGAGTCCTTTCTAAATGCTAGAGCTCAAGAACTTGTGCCTGGGGGATTGTTACTCCTTCTTACACCTACAATAAGAGATGGGATCCCTATGTTCAGTACTCCTGAGGGTACAAATTTTGATTATCTAGGCTCTTGCCTCTATGACTTGGCCAATATGGTAAGCAAGAACACACACATACATATACGTAATATAGAGGACATAGGTCTTTATTTCTGATGATCATGATCACATCCCAATTAATTAATTGTTACTTGTTTATATTAATATATTATTTGCAGGGATTAATTGCTGAAGAAAAAGTGGATTCCTTCAATGTGCCTATGTACTATCCATTTCTTGGGGAGTTAATGGGCCATATAAAGAGAAACAAAAACTTCAGCATTGAGATAATGAATACCTTTACACATCCGTTAGTGCACATGGTATACTCGGCTGAATTTTGGGCCTCTCTATCACGAGCTGCCTTTGGGGGGCTCGTCGGCCAGCACTTTGGATACCAGTTTGTGGATCGCATTTTCAACTATTACTCCACAAAGCTTGCAGAAAATATGAGCTCCATCTGCGATGGGAAAACACAGGACAAGATTGAATTATTTGTTCTACTCAGGCGAAATTGATTAGATATCAACTCTACGCCGCAGAATTTTAGAACCCAAGTTTCGTTTATGTGCTAAATATGGTGTCGGTGTTTCTGTTTCCCTAATACTTAATTGTTTCAGTTTCAATGCTTGTACGACAATTTCATTTTCCGTTGTTTTCTGTTGTGATCCCTAATAATTTTTCTTTCAGAAATGTATAATAACATCCGGGTTGCTATTTAATAAGGACGTAGTTGCATAAACAAGTAATCTTGAATGCGCAAGTGATGAATGTATAATGGAATGGACATATTTCTAATCTTGTCTTATTTTGGATTTTATTTTCCTGTCCTTTTCCCGTGAGGTTTTTTTATTCATTTATTATTTTTGCAATCACTAAGGAGTGTAGCTAAGAATTAATATATTCTAATTAAAATCCTATGCCAAGTAGGAATGAGGAACAAAGGAAATATGACCATTCTTTTCCTTCATCGCTTTTGATCGGGATATAAGAATTTAGAAACAAACAAGAACACTTGAATTGTAATTTTGAATTTATAATATATGCGTGCACGCACGGCTCGGAATTTTTTTTTCTGAATGCGCCTCTTTTCTTCCCATATTTATTACCATTCTTTTGGGGAAAAAAAAGGCTTAATATCGAAATTAAGTGTATATTTTTATAAAATTTAATGAAAATTTTATGTAATTTATAATTTTTTATTTATTTATCAGCTTTAGCTAGATTCATATATATATATATATATATATATATATCATTGTTTATATCTTATCTTACTTATTAAAATTAAGAATATTGATAGGTGAATGTTAAGGAAAAACAAACTCTTTATAAAAACTAATGGACATGATATTATTTAATTATTGTCATTCATATTATTTATTCTCATTATGTGTAATGACTTTGATCCAAATTAGTTATACTTTCATATAACATCAGTTTGTTTAAAGAGATTATGTTATTGTACAGTCAATATCTATTTGTATTAATTTTTCTGTTTAGCAAGATAATTCTTACTTTTAGTTTATATCAAATGGCGTTGTAAAAAAATACTAGACCAATAAGAAAATCTGCTTAATTAGAAACAATAAAACTATCATTTAATTGTCTTAAAAGTTTATTTTTAAAATTCGATAATAAATAATGTGTTTTACATTAGACGAAAGGTAATAATAAATTAAAAATTAAGCAAGATCAACATTCAACCGATAAATGCCACATTGCTGGACACTTCTTCATTCGGGTCTCGGAATACATTCTTTCGGATTCAGTTTAATGCACTCGTTGACTACTTTTTTTTAATTAACATTTTGGATAAATTCCGCTCAAATAAAAGGGCAAAAAACATTTTTCACCAATTAATATTTAGAGTAAACATAAAGGAGCTAATTGAAATTCACCCTAAAATTTTGATCCGAAGGTCCGATAGCTGTCACGTCATCCAATACCAAAAGGCGGTCAAAATTGAGAAGACGCCATTTGCCAATCCTTGCTAAAACAGTCCACATAAAGTCCGTTCTGCGAAACGCATCGAAATGGCCGGATTCCGATTGCCGCCGGAAGAACCCGAGGTTTCGCCGCAACAGCCGCCGCAGCAGGTCCGCATCGCGGGCGATCTAGTGTCTGACGACGAGCGGTCAGTCGCTGCGGACTCGTGGTCAATAAAGAGCGAGTATGGAAGCACTCTCGACGATGATCAGCGCCACGCCGATGCCGCTGAGGCCCTCTCCTCCGCCGCAAACTTCCGCGCTAATTCTGATTACAAGTGTGAATCTCATTCTTTCGGGAAAAAATAAAAAACTGTTTGGTTCCCCGAGATATAAAAAGATTACAATGAATTAGGCTGTCTGTTGTGCGCCACTAGTTTTTAATTTGCAATTGATTTATTGATTTATTTCTTAAAAATTTGAACGTTTGCGTTTTGAAATGTTCTCTGTCTTAATATGAGTTGTAGAACTAATATATTTACAAGAAAGAATAAGAGACATGAAAGTGATTTACTTCTAGAGAAGTAGCTGTGTAGAATCATATGATTTGTTTGGGGTCTGTGATTGGCAAAAGAGCTGAAATTTCAATGCTTATATTCTAGTCCTTGTAACTTGTCACTAGATGTATGTGCTGATTGTTGTGTCCATTGTGTATAGTTCTGACAAGGAGGAGCCAGATCCAGAAGGGATGGCATCAATGTTAGGTCTTCAGAGTTACTGGGATTCTGCTTACGCAGATGAGTTGGCTAATTTTCGTGAACATGGCCATGCTGGTGAAGTTTGGTAAGCACTGGGGTCTTTACAGTCGAACTTGTCTCCTTTATAGTATCTAAAGCAATAAACTTTTGAAAGGCCTTTCTATCGAAGCACTCTGAAATGCAGCTTTAAAAGTTATTCTGGCCAAATGTTTAGACTTAAAAGGATGAAGTTTATGAATGAAGGAAATATATCAAGTTTAAGACTGTAGTTCATACTTAAGTATAGTTGTTGGGTTTCAGTAAATTGGGAAATTAAAATTCGCGGAGGCTATCCCGCAGCTTCTTACATCTTTGAATAAAATGCATCTACCCGACAGTTCTGAGCGTTTTCTCTTTTCTGCGGCCTGTGGAACATTACTGCTCACTCAATATACTAAACATCATATTGAGATGATTTGTTTTATCTAATTTGCAATATCATAAGAACGTTAGAATCTGTACAGCAGAATGTAAGCTGTGTTTGCTTATGTCTGTTGGAGTATAATCGGCCTTCACTTTCAGGAAAATAACCTTGGTTTGAACTCAAGAACAGATGAACATGTAAATATTTAATGAATCCTCTTTGAAATAGTAGAGGAGGTAAAATTCATAACTCTCTTACTTTTTTACAAAACCTTTTTTTTTTTGGTTCGTGCCCCCTTTCATTAGGTTTGGAGCTGATGTCATGGATGTTGTTGCTTCTTGGACAAAAAGCTTGTGCATTAGCATATCACAAGGTCACATGCTGAATCATGTTGAAGATCTTAAGTCTGAGCCTGTGGAAGAGAATGATAAGTATTTGTCTTCTTGGAGTGTACTTGATATTGGTACTGGCAATGGTCTGCTTCTTCAAGAACTTTCCAAGCAGGGGTACACACTGAGATTTTGCCTATAGTTCTGGTATTTTGTAGTATATTGATCTAAGAAATTTATAGTTCAATGTAGTATTTCACTTGCAAATTCGTCTCCATTGTTTCTTTGTATGGAAACATGATATATACATGCTCTGTAGTTTGTAAGATTAAAGCAGGAGTAGAGTTAATCAAATAACAGGGGCTCAGAAAGTGATCTAGGTTAAGGCGGGATATTGACAAAGCAAAAGAAGAACTCATACGTGGCATTTTGAAAGCTTACAATTCCTATATTTCATGTGATGTGTTGAATGTTTTGATATGTGGAGAGGTGTGTGTGGATGTGGTTTGTTTGAGTGGAAAAAGACCTGCAATCCACATATTTAGTAGGAGTGGGATATTGTCTCAGACTAAATGGTTTAACAGTAATATCGTTCCAACTTATTTACTATTAAAGTACTTGTCATTGGAGTACTTTTGTGATTAATGTTTTACAAGAACGTGCTACAAAATGGATGTTCGCAAATTAAAGTACAGTTCTGAATGTTGCATCAATGGCTTGGTTTGGGAAGAAGTGTCCATTGGAAATGTCTGAAATTTTGATGTACTGTTACATATTGCTGGAAATTATATTATAATAACAAGTAGATTGATGTGTATTTGTTTTCAGGTTCTCTGATTTAACTGGAGTTGATTATAGTGAAGATGCAATAAACCTTGCTCAAAGCCTTGCTAATCGTGATGGATTTTCCTGTATTAAATTTTTGGTAATGAATATTTCGGTGCAAATATTGACTTATTTCATCTGTAAGTCAGAAAGAAACGAGCACTATACATTTGATTTATATCAAATTGGTTACTATATGTCAAATGAATGCTTTCTTTTAAAATGAATCATTCTTTTGTCCTTTTTCCCCCTAGATGTTACAGTCAGATTTGTATCCTTGAATTAGATATTTGCTTATCTATGGGAATTTCGCCTTATTTCTCGAAACCTCCTGGTTTAACTTTATTTTTTTTTAATATAAAGTTCATTTATTGCATTTGCATGATGACCATCTTGCATATGAGTTGGCTATCCAAAACTTTTCTTTTTAGATAAATGTTGCCATTTTCTTCTCTAAAGGTGTAACAAACTTGATCTTTGGTTAGAGCCAAGAATAAAACTTTCAAGTTGTTCCTGATAAGTTGAGGAGAACCGTGGGATGCTGATCTTTTTGAGTTATAAGGCAAGAATATAATATCTGATGGTTTTGCTGAATTTAGTTGTGTTCACAAACAGTGTGAACGAGTTCTCAGACTGTACGTTTTCAGTACTTATAATAACAAAATCGTTATCTTTTTGTATCCTAATCTTTTAGCAATTGCTCAGTGAACATATGTATGATGGTCGTTTCATTTGAATTTCTGTCACTTCTGATTTTAGGTTGATGATGTTCTTGACACAAAGCTCGAAAGACAATTTCAGCTTGTCATGGATAAAGGGACTTTAGATGCCATTGGACTGCATCCTGATGGTCCTCTCAAAAGGTAAACAATAGTTTTCTTGGTTACAGGTATATTATCATCTTTCTCTTTTTGGGTAATCACATAACTGGTTGTGAGTTAGCAACCCTGGTGTTGTTTGAATCTCATAGATAACTATACAGCACTTCTATTACACTGCTAAATAGTGAAAAGTGAACTTGTGTTTGTCATTTTCAGGATCATGTATTGGGATTCTGTTTCAAAGTTGGTGGCTCCTGGTGGATTATTGGTGAGCCTCTTTGGTCTACTTTTTTTATGTTTTGTAAATATCATTACCCTTCTATTTTACACGAAGCTACTTGGATAAATCCCAAGCATAACACACAATGTCATACTTGCATTCTGGGGATTTGCTAACTCACCTCTTGTTTTCCTTGTTTTGATCATGTTGGTAGGTGATCACATCGTGTAACAGTACAAAAGATGAGTTGGTGCATGAAGTGTCAAATTTAAGTCAAAGAAGGATTGGTGTGTCCCAGGAACATGAGATCAAAGATGAAGAAGCATGCAGGGAGCCTCCATTCCGTTACCTTAATCATGTTCGCACATACCCAACCTTCATGTTTGGTGGATCGGAGGGATCTCGTGTTGCCACTGTGGCATTCCTTCGGAATTGAAATTATCTCATGTTGCCACTCGGGCATATTCCTTTGGAATTGAAATCAATTAGCTATGTCTTGGGTGGATTGTAGTTTTAGATTTTGTTGCAGATTAAGTTCATGTTTGTTGGCCTTCAAGAGAGTGAGATAGTGGAAAACACAACTTGTTGGCGATGATGAATTCATTGTATCCTACAATTGAAAACATGACTTTTCTGTTTTAAGCATATGTTACTGCATGACTTCTTGTTAAGTCAAGGATGCAATTTTTGGGTCAAGTAGGTGGAGTACGGTTGAGATGGTTCAAGACCTTCATGGGAGTCACTTTCTTGACGAAAAATTATTTTGTGTACGGAATATTTTTCAACTATGATACCTTCATTTGTAAAGCTAAACACGCTTGCCGTTTAGAGGGATGTATTATTATTGATCATCATTCGCTTTTCAAGTTGATCAAAGTCCAGAATCCAACCTCTGGTGGCGAAAACAAAAAATTAAAAGGTGATGGTCCAGGTGGGATCAACTAATTGAGGTAGTGTCGAGCCAGGAGCAGGTGGTGGTCGCCGGTCTGTGAAGCCAGCCTCAGGCGGTGCTCACTCTAGGAAGCATGAGCCTCCAGGCCTTTGCCAGAAGCCCCTAACCCAAATCTTGACTTGGAACAGGCAATTAATGATGATGTGTTTACCCAAAGTCAATAATGATGTTCACACTTTACCAAACGGTTAGAGTGAGAATGATGAATGAAAATAAAAATAAGTTGTTTATTTGAATTATAAAAATATGAATCAAAACAGATTTTATGTTCATTCATGTGTTTATTTTATTTTGAAATGAAAATGGACTGTTGTAAGTTATTAAAAAATCCTTCGTTAATTATTGTCTATAATAATAGTAATAACAACAACAACAACAACAATTACATTAGTAGTAATAATTATAAATAATGAAGGCCTTGTTTGACAATATTACAAATTTTTTTGGATTTCAATAAATTCTGTATGAATTAAAATACAAAAGCGACAAAACTTAATAAACAAGGGGCACATATAAAATGCATAGATAAGTTCAACATGATTTCCACTACAACAGAAGTTCCAGCAACAGATGATAAAAATCATACATAACACATATAAAAGTTCAAGTATTACTAGACTACTAGTTGATAAGTGACTTACTGTATAGATAAGTTCAAAATCGCAACATATCAGCACAGGCACAAAGATTAACATTGTAACTGATATCGAATTACATCCCACAACGAAGCATTTGAATGACACATCCTTTCTTGAGGTGATCTGGCATGGTAAAGAACACGCAAAATAAATCATGTTTCGTAGGCAGCGTATTAGATGCATCGTATGATTGTTCCACCTCCAAGCCTTCAACTTTGCACATTTCTTCATATAACTTACCTCGTAAATCAACTATTTCATTATTAGTAGTAGAAAGCATATTGATCAGCCATCTAGTTTAGGTACCATTACCGCCATTGGCTCAGCCAATAGTGTTTTTTTTCATGCTTTGGCCTTAGGAGTTGGGAGTTGGAAAGAAACTCGTTCTATTTATTAAATAATAATACAATAATAAATGTCAAAGAACAGTACAACATCAAATATCAAAAGAACAATATGCTATCCAAATACCAAAGAACAATACAGCATCCAAATTCAACAAATAATACATTTAATTGAAAAACAACCATCACTGTCAATCTCTCATGAACCAAACCATACAAACCCGACGTACATTACTTTGGTTATAAAGTGGCCTTTTCAAAGTGGTCTCATTCTTGTCCGGGAACTGAGTCGAAGAAACTCATCGAGAGAGAAAAGAAAAGAAAGCATATAAGCTCAATATTTTGGTTTCCTTCGGCTTCCTTTGTTTCTTTTCCTCCTCTGGCTTTTTTGTCCACATACAAAGGTACTTCCGGGTAATTGATGAAAAATATTTTTACGGTTTGACCATAAACTATTTGTTTTCAAATTTCAACGATGTAATGTGAAACCAAATAAAAAATGTGCGCTCAAACGAGACAAAAAAAAAATCATGTCAAAGGCCCCGAATTGATCTTATCAAAAAAGAAGGGGGCTCTAATTGATGATACAAGTTAATTAATTGCTAAGATTTGGTCAGAATAATCGGATAAGCCACGACTTGAGACAAAAATCGATGTCTTTCATGCAGTATCCATACAAAATCTTCGAGAATTAAAAGATAGATTTCGTGATTAATAAACAACATATATCTATTAGTGAATATATTTCAATATGGCAACATTATGTTTACTGGGACCCCTTCAAATTGATTAGCTAATAACATCATCTAATTGGAAGAACTGGGACGCAGGGGTATGCAGGCGTCATTGTTTTAATATTTATTGTATTTTGGATTATTTGGCTGCGCTTTCAATGTTTTATTATTTGTTATGATTTTGACACCATTCGAAACACTTCGTGGGTAAAGCCAAATGGAGATTTCAAGATTAAATCTCTCCATACATCTGCTGTTTGGCTGGAATCAATGCCAGCAGAAGTTATGAATACATTCAAAGTGTTTAAATAAATGAAAGATTTTCACTTTCTTATAATTTTTTTTTTAAAAAAAAAAATCAAATTTCTCCTACACAAATATTTAGGGAAAAATGGAAAATGTCTCTACATATAATACTCAGTCGAAATAGACAGAAGAGTCTTTTAAAAATTCCACCCAAAAAAAAAAAAAAAGCCAACAACAACAATAAATTCACTTATAGGAAAACAACATAATGTTGATCTTGAAATTTAACAACTTCAAAACAAAAAAATAAAAAAAGCATACGGTAAGTTTCATATCATATAAATAGTGGATTATCAACATAAGTTATTACTGTAAATGATGAATGAAATTTATATATTTTACACTTAGGCTCCCGTTTGCAGCTTTAGCATAGAACTTATTTGAGTATAGTTTTTTTTAGTAGAGTTTTTTACAAAAAGAAAAATTATTTATTTGTTTGTCAACAAAATTTTTGAGTAAAAATTATAAAATTACTTTAATAAACAAGTTATATTAAGAAATTAATGAAAGAAAATCATCAAAAAAAGTAAATAATATTTTAAATATTTTAACATTTGAAAAACACTTTTTAACCTCTACTCCCCCAAAGTCCAAAATTTTGAACTTGTGCTGATAGAGGCAAAATAAATTTTTAATCTTCAAAAACCTCTATTAAATTAACATTCAAATGGCAGCAAAAAATTTAAAAAGGTGCAAATTAAATAAACATTAATTGTCATTAGATAAGTTATACTAAACAGACACTTACAAGAGTATCCAAAGATGAAAATGGGGATTTTGCATGGATTTGCTATTACATCAAAGTTTTTGTTCAATTAACTATAACGAATCCACACGACTTCCGCACACGCACACACGTGCGAGTGCGCACACGCACACACATGCGCGTGCAAGCCCACGCACATGCACACACACGTGCACATGTGGGCACACATACTCACACAAAGAGAGAGATTATCGACATAATTATATGTCTAGAAATTAATTAAAAATTAAAAAATTATATCTATATGAATTACAAAATTAACATTAGCGTTTATGTTCAATTAGCTATAACGAATCCGCACGAATTCTACACATGCACACACATGAGCGCAAGTGCACATGCCTGTGCACGCATGTGCACACATCCACACACACATGTGCACACACCCACGCACACACAAAGAGAGAGAGATTATTGACAAAATATATCTGTAGAAATTAATTAAAAATTACAAAATTATATCTATAGGAATTAATTAAAAATTACAAAATCCACATTTTCGTAATTATATCTGAAGGTGTGGAAGCGAGGGCTGAATGGATCGATTTCCCTTGAACTGACATTTTAAAGGGGAAACTTATTTAATTTATTTGGCATTTGGAACTAATATTTGGAATTTAGAAATAAAACTATGTTTTTGCAATTTTAGGTCCATTTTCTTACTGCTTTAATCACGCTTAATGACTCTAAAAAAACCACATAATGAAGCCGCAACTTGCGCCAAAATTGATGTGTCTTTGCATAATTTACATTTTCCAAAATTTTGATTCGGTGATAAACGACATTGAAAGCTGCTCGGGGCAGGCGCTCTCTCTTTATAAAACTATTATTAGATATATCTTCAACGTGCAGAAAGGTTTACCGAGTCCTTTTCAGTTTTCGCAATCATCTAACGATAATTTTGTTTAATAGTGATTATTGGATCACAACTGGGAAGCAAAGTGCATGGCCAGCGGACATCAATATATTAATATCTAATAATTTGGACTATTTGGAGCCAATAAGCAATTACCACGTGCATGTTTACGATGATTTTGACATCATTAAAAACTCTCCCAAGGCAAAGCAAAATCATTTTCTATAACCTTTGATTGAAGGAAATAGACAAAAGCTTTTGAAAATTGAATAAAAGTTGAAGGACGAGGATTGATCACCACTAACACCATATCAACTAGATTCTTCTTTCATTGAAATTTCTTATAAGATTATGACGTTAAAAAACTTACGCAAAACTTTTCAAATCATGAAGGCAAGCACAGACAATGGATTAAACTTCTTATTGTAAATAATGAATGAAATTAAAATCTAACACACTCACAAGAGGATATTTATATGCAGAGTTACACAATTTATGTTCACAAATTAAACTAGAATGTAAGTCATCATTGGCTAATATGAACTAAGACGGAAAGAAGGCAAAGAAAAGCCGTGCCACTAAGGCAAGTGAAGCCTATTGTCCCACTAATTAATTTTACAATCTCAAAGAACTGCCGTAAATCCTTGGCTCTTTTGAATTTATAATCATACCCAGGTGAATAATTCCATCCATATTGATCGCATCTGCAACATTTCTCGAGTCTCTCTTTGATTTGAATCTTCTCTATCCTCTCCCTTAAAACTTTCAAATTTGCATCAACAATATTGTTATTACTTAATCTACCTGTCAAAAGCAAACATGCAAACAAAGCCCTCCCTAGTCAAATATTGAACTAAACTTGCATGCAAAGGAAACGAATATATATCTACACACACCCACCCACCCACCTATAATATTTGATATAAACTTACCTTCATCTCTAAAGCTCTGATGAGCCATAACTTGCAAGGCTCTTCGAGTGTTTCGCTTGAAAGATGGTTTGATCAAAGCATTGAAATGAGGAAGAGAAGCCGCCATAACTATTCTTTCTTCAATGTTTCTGAATATGTCTTTCTTCAACTAGGGTTTCATTTACACGGAGTACTAGCTAGAATATATAATATTGATTAAAGTTGGCGAAAACGCGTAGATTCTGGCTATGGCGCTGGCTGTATATGTGCGTGTATATATATTAAAAGCTGGTTTTGGCCTTCTTTTGTAATTAAGGGAAGAGACGGTTTTGTGGTCAAACCCATAAAAGAACAAAAATGCAGATGTCTTCCATGAACAATTGAATTGGAGTTATAAAATATTAAACATTGAACAATAAAGAAAATTCGGGTATGATCAAAATGGCAAATGTAAGGATGACAGCTTTACCAATATTATTAATTCTATTTAAAGTTGAATGGTTAGGGTCAAATATTATCAAGGTTTCTATTTGATGAGCAAAATTTGGGGTTATGTGGTTGGATTGTTGCGGTCAGATTAGCCACAGATTCATGTATATTGAGGGATTTCAACTCTTCACCCAATTTTTTAAAACACGTTGAAGTTAATTAATATTTACAATTTCTTTTGGTCAAAATCCATTAATTTTTCGACTACTTGACGCAAGGTAATAAAACTGGGGGGTTTAAGTAAATCGAGAAATAATTATCAATCAGTAGAATTGGACATAATGATTAATTATATAATAAACACACATGATTTCCATGCTGCTTTTTTTTTTTTCCCCTTTTTTTTTACAGGGACGGTTCAATCAAGACGTGACAGTATTAATAGTATAATTAAATAGGTTTATATATAACACTCATTCTCTGGCGTTTAAATTATTTTTTACTAGATATAATTATATAAACTCTGAGGGTTTTGAATAATCTTCCCATCCCTCTTATTCTCAGATAACGAAATAAAAAGCTCGATATAATCAGCGCACATCATTTGCTTGCAAATAATATTGGGTATATTCAAGATTTTAGATTTACGAACATATATACATCATTTCTTCACTCTTGCTCATAGTCATAAACAAATTTTAGTTGTCTGTTAAGTTACAAATAATAATTAAGGAAGAGTCGTAATGACGATTTTAACCTTAAATGTTGTAAGTCTCCTTTTTCCCAACTTTTGAGGGAAGCGAAGTGAGAATGATCAATTTCCACCAATCTCGCTAAGAAGATGATGGTGCTGCAGTGCAGATAATCTCGCTAATCTCGATCTTCACCTCGTCTCTTACCGAAATTCAAAAGCCGCTTTCTCATAATCGATGCTAATATTTTCTTTAATTATAGTGTTTGTATACTTTTGTTGATATTAAGAGGTCCCTCTTGACAGGCTATGCACTCTATGAATTACATTTTTTTTTTTTAATATATTGTTTATACTAAGGGTCCCTCCCATATTCATTGGCGAATACTTCATCAGATTTCATACGGGAAAGACCGAAAAAGATAAAAGAAACTTTCAACTTCTAATTCAAGATGAAGTAGATGAGACAATTATAGGCTCTCTCCACCAGAAAGTCAACCAAAATATTTCAGGAAACTGATCGTTTGCCTGCTCGCGAGCTGTCCATTTCTTTGAAATAAGAATCAATCCATTCGCTTCAGCCAGCGTTATAGCGCTCATACATCTCATAATTATCAAACAAGAGTTCCAATTATGCTTAAATAACAATCATGCTCAAACTGTAGACCCAGTGCCTTAACTTTGAGTTTGAGACATCTAACAATTCACTTTGAAACGTAATCGTTATACTTCATGAATTGATCAAAATCTCTCTAATATTGTTGTACGGATGGGTTTAAAATCTACTCAAGTGTTCAAAAAAGAAGTACAGAGAGCCATCAAGATTTATTTTTACTCAAGCAATGATCTAACTGGTGAGTTTTAGCACAGAACTACATAACCCAGAGCTGAGGCACAGATCTTAGTTTTGCCTAAAAATTAACCAGCTCATTCAATATCACCACAGCAACTAGTCAAACAAAAGAGGGTTCAAAATGCGACAAAAATCTATTAATTTTTTGTAAAGCTGTTCACTCACAAATCAACAATCATGTCCACACCCGGAAAACTTGGAACGCAGAACATTTTAGTTCCAACAAGTCTCAACTACATAAATGATGTCATTTGTTCCTTTCAGCTAATATTGAAACATCTTAACCAACTTTATTATCAGGAACATCCAATATTACCAATTACCTATGTAGGTATCAGAATAACAATCAAAGGTCCTCAAAGATTGAAGACTCAATAGCTGTGTCTCATTCATTGGCAGTTGCATCCTCAGGAGGAGCACTCCCTCCATCTACACACACACAAAAAAAAAAAGGGGGGAAAAAGTAAGTTTCCTTTTCTCCTTTTGAATGAAAAAAAATTGAAGGAGAGGTATTCAACATTAGCGGTAAAAGCTTGAAAAAAAGTGAATCCAGCTATAAGGCATACCTTCACCGCCCGCTGGGGCATAAGGAGACTTCCGATATCGTGTTTGCTGTTGTGTGGGCTGAAACACAACAGAAAATATAGCACTAAGCCACCAGCTAAATGCAAGTGTATGCTCACTTCTTAAAGGAACCTTAAAGTATTGGCTTCCAAACAAACCTCAGCACGTGCTCCATGTGATTTGCACACTTAAATATGATACTCATAAAATATATAAAAGAAAGCATCAAGGAAAGAGATGATCTGACTGACTCATTTTATACTGGTGCAATTTTAAGTATTGCTACAGAGATTGTAGAATTATTAGTTGCAATCATTCCTATAAAATCCAATCTTGCATCAAGTGTTTAGATAAGTAATTATTATACTTAAACATACAGTTCTGTACCTGATTGAATAAAGTCAAGAATATTATTTTTTATTTGAAAAAAATAAAATAAAATTACTACCTGCAACTTGGGCCGAAGGGCTTCAAGTGGTCCTTTTGGCTTCTCAACACCTTGCTGCTATCATTCAAATTCATTGAAGAATATTGGTCAACTAACTTAATGCGTGTTCCCCAGCACCATCAAGCTAAGAAAGAGCATAGTGGAGAACCAATGTAAAGTACCTTTCCAAGTGCCCAATCAGCAGAATCAAAGTAAGCACGCTCGTGGTCCTAACATCAAATTAGATATATAGTTGGAAACAGCACAATTCAGCATCTCACCAAACTATGGAAAAGTAAATTCATGACAAAAATCACCTTAGAAATAAGCGGTGGTTTCTTAGGGACAATTCCTCCGTATTTCTTCTTTAAAGCAGCCTCCTGTTAAACAAAAAAGAGATGCAACAATAAGCAACAACAAAAAGATCTAACAGCATTCAGTTTCAGATCTTGAATTAAATCAAGTGCATAAAATCCAGGTCATAAATCCAAACCTCCTCTTCGGATGATGGCATGGTTTTCTGAGACTCCTCAGGAGCATTTCCATCTACCATTTCTTGATCTTTCACTTCCTCCGTGCCTGACATATTGTCTCAACACCACCCAACCACACAGCAACACTGCCATAGCACACCAGTTGCTCAGACAAAATTTCAGTAAAAGTTAGGAATAATCAACGAAAGCTGTCACACAAACATGAGGAAATTTTGGTGAATTCAGTCACCACAACATATGTCACCGCATTTCAGAATGCATTCAGATGAAATTAAAGAAGCAATTTAACTTCAGAAGAATTAAACAAATGACATTAAGTGCAGAAGAAAATCTCAGAGAAGTAACACCAATGACTGATCAAATTTGCTAGTATAAAGAATGACAACTCAATTCAAGATTCAATAACCCAAAAAAAAAAAAATAATAACTTACAAACTAATTCATAAACTACTGAAGATTTGCAGTCTAATAGCGGATTTTTAGGGTGCTTTCTGTGAAAATCTCTTCCAACAGAAGCACCTGAGAACAACTTTTGAGAAAGCACTTGATAGGTGTTTTTATTAACCAAAAATAACTTTTTACCTAAAGTATTTCTCTAAGAAAGAGTTGCAAGCTCTTTCTTCATCCGAAAATTTATCATTTACCTCTATGTTTCTTCCAAAGATTTTCCATTAATTAAAGAGTTTTTCTAGAGGTACCAACAGCAAGCTATAATCATACGATTGATGCATCAAATTCTCCAATTTCACACAATTTAATTAACCCCATAAATAATTTAAAAAAATCATTACAAATGATTTGCAGCATAATCAGAATAAGAATGCAAAAAGTTTCTAATAATATTCCAAACATTCAAAGATAATAATATTAGCACACCCAATAAAATAAAATAAAAAAAGAGGGAGAGAGATCAGGTTTGAATAAGTACAGCAGCTTATAAATTAAATCCGCAAATGAAGATTAAATCAAACAAAGAGACACACCAATGTTGACGTGCACTAACATGGCCATTACAACTGCAGACTTAAATATTTTCAGTCCCAAATAAATAAATATGAGACAAATAAAAAAAAAAAAACCAGGAAAACAAAATGATATCAAGACGGATAACAAAATAAATTATAAAGTCCGAATCTACGGAGATATAATAAAAAAATAAAAATTATTTATAATCAGCTTCTCGATTTGTGCCATAAATCCAAAAATTGCCAAAAAAAAAAATTAATACAAAGAAGTTTTTAAATATTACATTAAAGAAAGAAATCCCGATTGATTAGGGTTAGGGTTGCTGTTCTGCTTGAATGCTCAGCCTAATCAATTTTCTAGAGGCGGGAAGAGAGATCTAACAAAAGTATAGCAGAGAAGACGAATTAACTAGCAAAAGCGACGTCATATTTACCAATCAGAATTTTAAGCTCCGAGGGCTGCTTCAAACAAGAAAAAAATAAAGAGATGAGTGAAGGAAGTGATCGTTGAGATCTATGGACATGATCATCCGTTATATTGTGGGGACCGTTGCTGACGTGGTAGATCTACTGGCGATAGAAGCGAACCTGGCAATTTCTTACATAAATATATAATATATATGGTGTAATGTTCTTACCGACGGTAAATTTTTTTTTTTTTCCTGTAATATTTACTATTCTTGGTGCTATAGTAAAGCTATTTAATAAAATTTTGTTATAAATAACTTTTTTGTTTTATTCAAAAAAAAGTTGTATTACCTTAAAAAAAACACTTGTATTAATTAATATATTTTTGAGTAAAATATCAAAAGCCTATGAAGCATTAAAAAACTAAGTAATATCTCAAATATTTTTTAATGCTCTCTTGTAATTGCTTTTACGACTTAATAAATTACTTTTTACTACATCATATTATTAAATAGATAAATACTTAAAAATATTTAATTTTAAAAAAAATTATATAAACTATTTTTTTAATATAGTACAATTTGATTAACATATTTTTAAAATTCAACTAAGATTCGCTGAGATCAGTATTATTATAGCACAATCAATTTGAATGAAGATTACAGTTTTATAATTTTACCCCTAAATTACCGAGAAAAAAAAAATCAACTTCCAGGCAGTTATAAGAGTTGAACTGTTAGCACCCCATGAAAATTCTAATAAGACCTCTTCACTAAAAGTAGCCCATCCTATGACGAAAGAAATTGATTTATCTCTTACCCCGGATTTATTTTGCCCAAAAAAATATTTATTTTTAATATTAAATACAAATCCTAAAATATTAATTTTTCTTTTCTTATTATACAATCTCTATCTTCATAACTCTTGAGTAATCATCTACTAATGGGTCCTTTAAGTTTATAAAATAAGGGACAAATTAAAAGACAAGTAAAACCCATATTTAAAAATAGTGTATTTTGTCATGTAGTGTATTGAAGTGTATGTTTTTTTTGTTTTTAACTTATCCCTTACTTTAATAGTTTAAAGAATCTCTCATGACAAAATTATTTAATAACTCTAAACTCCCATAATTTTCTAAAATAATTTTAAAATTAGAAATATAAATATAAATATTGAATGTGATGATTAAAAAAAAAAAATCTAAGTGTTTAATTGAATTTGAATCTCCGTTCAAAGCAAGAAATGAATTAATTTGTATTAGATTGTTTAATTAATTTCAATTAAAAAAGTGTTTTATAAAGAATTTTAAGGGGGTGTCAAAAGTCTACTCTTTACACTAAGGCTAGGCAAACCAATTAAATTTAGATGGATTGTTTTGTTATAATGAATTGATTGAGTCAATTTTTTTAAACTTAATTACTGATCGAGTTGGGTTATATTCATTAATATGAATTCATATAACTCAACCCCACCCAACCTAACCCAAGATTTATAAAAATTATAGAAAATTAATTTCTTAAACCATAAATGGCTAAACCTTTGAATTTTTTTAGTTATTCTATAAAAGAGTCTCTTTTTAATTTTTCTTTGTTAAACCTAATATTGATTAAATTCTCAACACTCAAAATTTAGAAATTTAGTTCTTCTATAAAAGAGTCTCTTTTTTAAAATTTCTCTGTTAAACCTAATATTTGATTAAATTCTCAACACTCAAAATTCAGAAATTAAACTTGAATTTTCACTAAAACTAAATTAATAGATATTCAAACACTGTGTCATGTTATTTATTGATAGATGTTGGGTCTAATGGACAACATTTAATGTCATGATGAGGAATTAATAAATATATTTTTATTTGAATTTGATTTTAAGTACCAAACAATTTTTGTTTTTAACTTTTATGTTTGAATTTTTTAATTTTTAATTTTAATTAATCCGATTAACCCAACTTAACTCAGTCCAATGATTATGGGTTGGGATGGTCTGAGCTGGACATATTTATTAAGTTAGATTTGGATTGATATTTTCTCAACCCAATCGATAATAGACAAAATTAAATTTTCACAAGTTTCATTTGCCTGAACCTATACCCCCTATTTTATATAAACTTAAAAGAAATAATTTTGCTATCAGACGGGCCCTTGCAATAGGTCAGATAGTCAATGATACTTTACTTGCTATTTAGATTATCTATTATTACTATATTATTATTATTATTATTATTATTATTATTATTATTATTAGATGTAGACATTTTAAATTTCTACTTGTAAAACACCAATAAAAATGGAAGAAGTAAATTAAACTAAAGTTGGGGTTTAAAGAGATTTTATTGAGATTTTGTTAATATAATCCAACTCAAAAATTAAATACTTTGATTTAAGACTGGTTTGATTTTTATAGCTGATGAAATAAGTTGTGTTTACTACATAGATGAAATAAGTTGTTAATTAAAAAGTAGTTTGGTATTTAATAAATCATTATGTTTTATTTGTTGTGAGTTAAAAAAAAATTGTATGCTTTCAGTAAATTTTTATTATAAAGTATTGTTTTATTAAATAACGGCCAAAATAAAATAAGTTTAAATTATTTTATATTCATTTACAAAAAAATAAGACATAATTTTTTTATTAAAATATTAAGATTATAATTAAAACTTTAAAAAAGTAAGATAACTTACTTTATAAATTGCTTATAAAATGTAAACCCTACTTATTTAAAAGCTGTTGATAAAATAAAAATACTATAAATAAGCAGATTTTAAAAATTTTTATTAATCACTATTTTTATCAACATTTATAAAATACGTTTCAATTTCAATCTCAAAAAAGATGTTTTTATTTATTTGTGGCATATTCGTTAGATGTGATAAAAATACAGGGCTACAGAGAGAGCTACGTGTAGCGTTACTATTGGTTGAATAAAGCAAACGGCAGAGCATTGAAACAAAAACAGCAACCCTAACCCTAACCAAACCGCCTTGTGTTTGGGTATTTAAGTCAAAGCCTCTCGCGCAAAATCTTTCATCCTCCCTTCTTCGCATTCTGTGTTGTGCCAACACTTGAATCGTGTGAGTGTTTTTTTTTCTCCTCTTATTTTTTTTTTATATAATAAATTGTTGTACTTGAAGAATGGTGAGGATGCTGCATCGGTTTAAATATATTTTATCTTATTGATCGATCGGTTTTTAGATATTGTTTATAATCAATGAGGATTGTTTTCGTTTGTTTTCTAATTTGAACGTTTAAAACTTCTTTATATTATTGTTTTTATTGGAATTTTTTTACTGGAAATTTTGGATTTGCAGAAGCAATCAGGAAGCTGATTGTTAAAAATTTTATTTTAAATTTATTATATTTGATTGGGTGCCGCTGAATCTGATATTGATGTTTGCGGATTTGTGAAGTTTATTATTGTTATTATTTTTTAATAAGAGTTGTTAATATGTCGAGGATTCAGAAAAGATTATAATAACGTTTTGTGTTTTTTTTTTTAATTTCTGGTATTTTTTTTTAATTTCTGAATTTGCAGATTTCCATATATTAAGACTTTAGCCATTTGAATTTAATTTGTTACCTGTATGTATGTGTCTATATATATATATATTGGCTTTTTTAATTTGACTCAAATTTATTTATTTCGAACTGAAAATATTAAGTTTGCAGCTGTTATGTGCTTGCTAGCACACGTTTGTTGAACTAGATTGTTTTATCTAAGTTACTGTGGATCATTTGGATGTTTTTAGCTGGATGACGGGTACTGTAAACCACATTTGTCTAGATTCTTGAATGATTCATTCCAGAATTTCACTTTCACTGTTATTACAGTGAGTTGTTTGTTTTTAATATCTTTAAATTTTGAAGATAAGTGGCTTGGCTAGTCTGTCTGTTGAAGAACATTGCACTAGTCAATTTGATCTTAGTTTAGAGAATGCCGATTTGTTGATTTCATTGACTCTTTCTTGTTAATAATTTTCTGTGATTTTATTTCATTCTTGTTCATAACAACTAATTGTTCTTTTGCAATCTACAGATTTTCAAGGTGAAGCACGTCAACATTGAAGTTTCTTTTATGTCCATACAGGCCATTTCCTGTTTGGGATCGGTTGGGTTGCTTGGAGAGTATTGTCCTTCATCCAGAAAAAAGATTAGACCTCTGTCTGGAAGATTTGGCTGTATGCATCTCGTGCCATTTCAGGAATACCCAGAAGAGTTTTGTGGTTGCAGTCACTGGCAACCTTTCCTAACCACTGAACATTGTTGTTCTCTTGTGCAAGAAGTTTTAGAAGACAGCACTATTTCCTACGCTTGACATTTGTTCTGTTTCTTTGAGGTCAAGATGGCTTTGCTGAACATTGGTGCTGATAACCGGGGTGATGCCTTCTACCGGTATAAGATGCCTAAAATGATTACCAAAATTGAGGGCCGTGGGAATGGCATCAAGACAAATATTGTGAACATGGTTGATATTGCAAAGGCTTTAGCAAGGCCAGCTTCTTACACAACAAAATATTTCGGTTGTGAGCTTGGTGCACAATCTAAATTTGACGAGAAAACTGGTACTTCTCTTGTTAATGGATCTCATGATACTGCTAAGCTTGCAGGTCTTCTTGAGAACTTCATCAAGAAATATGTTCAGTGTTATGGTTGTGGAAACCCAGAAACTGAGATAATAATCACTAAAACTCAGATGATCCAACTGAAGTGTGCTGCTTGTGGTTTTGTGTCTGATGTTGATATGCGAGACAAGCTAAACACTTTCATTCTGAAGAACCCACCCGAGTCAAAAAAGGCCTCAAAAGACAAGAAGGCAATGAGGAGGGCTGAGAAGGAGAGACTTAAGGAAGGTGAGGCAGCGGATGAGGAGTTGAAGAAAATAAAGAAAGAGGTCAAGAAGAAGGCTTCCTCTTCAAAGGATGGCACTACAAAAGCCACTTCCTCGAGGAGAAAGGCCAATGTTTCTGATGAGGACCACTCGTCACCACCACACGGTAAGGAAGAGGTTGACGATGATGTTCAATGGCAAACTGATACCTCACTAGAGGCAGCTCGTCAGCGCATCCAAGAGCAATTGAGTGCTGCGACAGCTGATATGGTTATGCTCTCTACAGATGAGTCAGAGAAGAAGGCTAAAGCAACCAGTAAAGCAGTTAGTAGTCCAAAAGGTTCCCATGCTGAGAATGGGAACTCACAGTCCCACGAAAATCTTGTTGATGAGTTGAAAGCAAATCTGCAGAAAAGTATTACTGGGATGCAATTGCAAACTATTCTGGGATCTCTCTCTGGATCTGCTCAGGAAAAGATGACTGCGCTGTTTGAGGCACTTTTTGATGGCGCTGAGAAAGGATTTTCCAAGGAAGTTGTCAAGAAGAAGAACTTCCTTGGTGCTGCTGTTGCTGAGGATGAGGGTTTGCAGTTGCTTCTGCTCCGAGCAATTGAGGCATTCTGTGGGAAGTCAAGCTCATATGCGACAAAGGAAGTGGCTTTGGTTCTGAAGGCTCTGTATGACTCTGATGTGTTGGAGGAAGAGTATATAGTGCAATGGTATCAAGAGGGGCTGAAAGGAGGCAGCAAAAACTCCCAGATTTGGAAAAATGCCAAGCCTTTTATTGAGTGGCTTCAGAGTGCTGAGTCAGAATCTGAAGAGTAATGAGTGAATGTTTCTTTTTTGCAGGATCCTGTTTTGCCATTTGGTGGAGTGAATAAAGACAGTTTGGTGGTTTTATTCTAGTTATTACTGCAAACTGGTGTGAATAAAGAGTCTGTTTGGTTGTTTTATTCTAGCAACTACTATAAACTTTTGACAGTGTGTGTTGTTTTATTCTAGTCATTACTGCAAAGTTGATTGTGTGTTATTATGTGCCGTAGTAGCTTGAATTATTCTATTCGTGTTTTTAAAGTCTTTTGCTGGCTGTTGTGTGTTTATTTCTGTAGGATTTGAGTTCTTAAAGGGGGTGTTTATACTTGTTGCAAGGTATAGAAAGTGCAATTCTTTGGTCTGAACTATTCTATTTGTTGTGTTATTATTTTTGCAAAGTCGATTGTGTGTTATTATGTGCTGTAGTAGCTTGAATTATTCTATTTGTGTTTTTTAAAGTCTTTTGCCGGCTGTTGTGTGTTTATTTCGGTAGGATTTGAGTTCTTAAAGGGGGTGTTTATACTTGTTGCGAGGTATAGAAAGGGCAATTCTTTGGTCTGTCTTTGTGCTTCTTCTCAGTAGCAGACATAGATCTTAAGATGTAAAGAACACTTAAAAATCCATTAACAGAAGTTCAAGTTATATATAAAACTAACGGCAAGCATTCGAGGAGAGGAATTGACTTTATAGAAAAAAAATGCTAAATGAAATCCTAAAATTTTGATTCTTATATTCGCTCTTTCGCAAGACCCTTGTAGCCGACTGCCATCGCAATTTTTGGAATTCATGAGAATATACACATTTCACTAACGCACCGTTCTGTCAGACTTTAATCTGAAGATCAAATGATGATTTAATGTTAGTACCAAGCAAAGCTGATCGTGCTTACTGAAGTGAGTTTTTCTGTACACTATATATATGTTCAACTGCTTGGTTCCTTCTTGGTCACACTTGTCTGCAACAGTCATCCAGCATGAACAAAACGTGGTCGGGTGTGCTGCTGTTGTGGCAACTCGTTTTCTTCATCTGATGTAACGAGGGAAAAGCGAGTATCCTAGTGCAAAGGAAAACAAAAAAGGGATTCACCCCTTGTTTCAGCAGTATCAGAAACAAGTCTTGTAGTCGAAGGATTATTAAAGCATCAAAAATCAAATACAAGAATATCATAACTAAGCATCCACTGTATGCCTGGGGATCATGAGGTCGCTTCACACAATGTAACATCATTCTTTCAAATTGAAAAGAGGGACAAGGAGAAAAGAGTAAGTGAGTATGAAAGCCAGATTGAGTTATTCAATCAAAATATATGAGGTTAAAAGAATAGTTGAGTACAAGAGGACGTGTGCATAGAAGATTTAGAACTAGAAAGGTAGGATAAACAAATGCTGGTGCTTTGATGCTTCGTCTAATGGTGCAAGAGAATTCTACCAGATTAGAAGGATTTTCTAACTGCATTATTCAAAGTTAATAATTAACCTGTTGGTGTCGACGGCGTTGGATAGCAGTGAATGCTTTGACCATGACATAAATAGGCAGCAGAATACCAATGGTTCTCAGGATCAGTAACTGAAAAGGAACCACAAACCTATTATTTCAGCATGCTAAAATAACATCATCATCCTTCCACATACCCCTAACCCTAACATTATTTTTTTTTTGGAAGTATAAATGGTTTGCCTGCTGGTCTTACCGTGAATAATGTCAAGGAATATTCTCCAGCTCCACTAATTATGATTGGAAGTGTGTGGCGTAATACCAGGAGAACCATAAACTGCATAAAATGTAAACAAGCCTAGTTATAAAATTGTAGATTTATAAATCATCGTTCGAATATCATAGATCAAGAAACATTTTAATAGATACCAAACTGCGGACACCAAAGAGAGTCAGAGAGAGATGTACAGTTATAGCAACAATACGGCAGCATATGATGCTTCTAGAACTGGGAGTGTAATATTCATCAAAATCAGAATCCAGAAATTCCCGTTCACCAGTAACCATGGTTATAAATTGGGGGTTATGATGCACGTCTCTTCCGGAAATCTCCCAATTTGCCCTAAATTAGTAACCCGCAAAGGTTACATGACATGAGAATCATCAGAGTGAAGAAAATTGAAGTCTAGGTCAACAAACCTTTATGAGGGGTTAGAGTCATACCTGAAGTTACCACCATAACGGAAGAGAGGAGGAGGTGCTGTATAACCAGGGTTGTATTGCTGCACATTCAAAATAAAAAAAGCTATAGACTATTTTCTTCCAGAATTGATGAAAATGTAAGTCACTAACAATGATCAATTTACAGATACGAAAACAGGTTAATTTAAGAATGTTGCACCTCACGGCAAATCTCACAGGTTGTATCACCCTTCTCGTTGCACCATCTCTGAACACACTTGCGGTGGGCATACTGAAAACAGTCAATCTCATTAGAACTAATTGAAACCAAGAAAATTACAAGCGCAAAAGAACCAAGATAAGGGCTATGGTATTATTACAATCTCCTACAACAGTTGGAGCTTAAACATAAAATAGAAAATGAATAATCCGGGGTAAAAAAAAAAATATCTGAGTTTCATGGAATTCTAAGTTTCCAAGTTAAGACACGGAACAACCATCTATTTAATTATACTACTTATTGACTTGATTAAACTGCATGCAGTTTTAATCAAAGCATCAAAGACAGTAAACAAAGAGCTTATAACAACACAAACAAGCATGATACCTTCTAACAACCTGTACTACAGTGAAATTTAACCTGAAGAATCAATTACACATACAACATAACAGACCTTCAAACTGCCACAGCAAGAACATGGTATCTCCATGTTTGAGTCTTCATCCTCCTCATGGCAAATCCTACACTCAACTAATTTACTTGGAGAAGAACCAATACTCTTGTCCATCCTGTGGGTAGAAAATTCAGCAGTCCTATCGTCTTTTGCTGAGGGTGTGGCTTGCTGCGACCCGTTTCCACTCTCAATAGCAGCTTCAATGGTAGACTCAGTTAGCAACCGATCCACCAGCAACACAAAATGATCCCCCATCCTTCAGATACAAAAGAAAATGGTTCACAAAAAAGGTTTAAAGAAGCAAAATAGTACTAGTTCTAAGCCAAATCTTGTTGCACTTGACAAGAAATACAAATAGAATCCTGAAATTCACTGAGCTGTTGGGGTGGACCAAACCAGAAAGCAGAGTAGAAGTACCTCTGTTATAGTTGAGAGAAAAGATGAATCTGCAATCAAATGCATTTTGTCAGCATAAAATATGCATAAAAGGCCACTAATAATTATAATAATAATTATAATAATCAAATGTCTCAAGTCTATTATTTTTCTTACTCCGTAAAAATAGTTTTATGCCCCATTCTTTTATAGGCAACAAAAACGAAGAAAATAAATAAAGGAATGAACCACCATTAAGAAAGTGCTCTTCCAAAAATAAAACCCAACAAGCACTGCAAGAGGATTAGAAGTGTCCCCCCGAAAGAAAGAAAAAAAAAAAAAGGAAAAAAATTCAGAAGACGGGCGGTAGTTTAAACCCAGAATTTATTTTATTTTTATTATTCAAAATGAATGGTCAGCAGTGAATAGAGCAATGCTCAAGCTTCATAAAAAATCAACACATGAACAACAAAAGAAAGCAAACTTTAGGTAAATGCGGCCAAGCATTGTACAGAATAAAAACTGAGAAAGGACAAAAGTAGAGGCACCTTTAACCTTTTCTACGGAAATAGGAAAACATTATAGATTTTGCCTCAAATACAAAATCCCAGAAAGCAAAAGCCCAAATATATTTAAAAAAAACCCATAAACGAAATTAATGCGAAGTTAATGAACAGATAAGAAACAGAACAGTAAGAACTGAAGAATACAGAGAGAGAGAGGGCGCGAACGAGGGCCATGCTAATGCTTTTAAAAATGCGTCACCTTTGACAAATGAATGAATGCATCACGCACGCAATTATTCAATGAAGTAATGGGAAATGCAAAATGTGTAAGATTAACATGTGACGAGTATTTATTAATGGGAAAAAGAAAGAGAGGGAGCTTACAAGAATGGAAATGGGGTTTTCTCAGAGAGAAGCAAAGCAAAGCAAAGCATAAAAAAAAAAAAAAAAAAAAAAAAGCTTTTCTTTTGCCTTTCTTCTTTGGTTTGTTTGCTGTGGTGTGTTTTCTCAAATGAAGCAAGAGATTGAGTGTATGTATGTGCTCCTCCTCCTTGTTTTTAATTATTAATAATAATATTTCATCCAAATAAAAAGAGAAGAATGAAATTAAAACAAATAGAAACAAAAACGGTACATATTTTTCGTTTTCTCTGTAACAACACGCAGGTAACATGACAGAGTCCACAGAGGAGGAAAGTTCAAGTTTTATTAGAGAGAAGACGGAATGAAGAGAGAGAGATTCTAACTAACGACAAATCCCACGTCCGCCACGAATCACGATCCCCTCCTTTACTTCGGCCCCAAATCCAATCCCCGTTTACCCAAAACTTTAGTGATTTGATATTCTCCCCCTTTTTAGACTTTAGCCATTCAAGTTTACTACTTTACTTACGATTTATTATTATCTCGAGTAAAAATGTAAAATCGTCACTTGGGCTTCAATTGGCTCTTTCCCAGTCCAGTTTCTTTAAGATTAATAGTCAATACAGGATCAGGTTACGGTGTAATTGTGGCACCGTTTCACAATTGTATCTAATCGTTGGATGCAGTTGAATTGGTAGAATTCACTGATATCCAACGGTTAGATGCAACTGTGGCACGGTACCACAGTTGCACCTAAAGTTCCCTCGTCAATACGACCCATCTTATTGTTATATTGAGCTTTGATTTTTTTTTAAAAAAATTGTATCTAATAAAATCAATAAAAAATCTCTAAATTTAGTTGTTCTGTAATTATTCTTAAATGTATTGTGAACTTCTTTTGAAAATTAATTCTCTAATTAAAATACATTGTTTGTATATTGATTCAAGTCCATTGAAGCTATTAACGTATTGATTAGATTTTTTTTTTTATCAAACTTGACAAATCGAATAGTACAAAGAGACGAAAGTCATTTCGTGTAGTTAAGGATTATTGATTGCATGTAGGCTAGATATATAATACGTAGGACCCTTTGTTGACCCCATTAGCATTACATGTCGGTCGATTTAAAAAGAAAAAAAGAATAATATCGTCGACGTCAAGGTTAGTTTTGATATATTCAACATTTACATGTGTTGGGTCTGTTTGCACAATCTTTCTCGAATCAAACTTGATATAAAAACTTTAATAACTAGATCCCTATTATTCGACCTGACCAGTTCTGCAAATCTCTATAGTGGATTTGGTGATAGTTTCAACTCCTTTAATTGCTTCTGCCTTTAAAATTCCGTGCCAAAAAAACCACCCCAATATGCACGAAGTTCTCCATTTTTGGTCTGTAAATCGATGTCATCTTCCATTAGAATTAACAATTATACATCAACTCAACGTATTATGTCTTGCTTGTATGGTAAATATGCGCCTTGCATAGATATATTTGAGGTAATTGATGAGCTAAGGACCCAATCAAATGTGAATTCTTGCCTTGTCATATTATCTTCAGACCATAGTTCTTGGTTTTTGTTGCCCGTGACATGAATTGGTGGTACTCGATTAATGGAGCACTATTCTGTCGGCAAATTAAGGTCTATGTTAGTGGAATCACACACTAAAAGAGTAAAAGCTACTTACAGATCATAGTTATGGGCTGAATAAGACGGCCCAAGCCCATTACGGGGATTGACTGCCGTACATACCACGTGGCCGCTTCTAGTTAGTATGAGAAACAAACCCTAACGCCGACCGCCTTTTGCTGATATTTAATAGTCTCTGCGGCCTCTCTAAGTTCGTAGTTTCTTTAACCGGAAGGCCCAACCCATTTCGTGACCCGAGTCCCGGATCCGAAACACACTTAGGGTTTATATTTATTTCAGAACCAATTCGTTAATCCCTAAGTTTGCTTTTGCCTTTGTTGTTTAAAAGCTCTCTTTGAATATCAATCAATTCAGGTACTCTTTGCTCTACTCCTTCGTTGATTTTGCTTTCGGTAATTATTCATTATGTGATCATTTAGGATTTGTGTATTTTTAGTTTTGGTCAAATTTGTGAAAGCTGGGGAAAAAAAAAAAAAAAAAGAGTGCAATTTTTAGATTCTAGGGATCAATTTTGAAACTAAGTTTGATTTTATTTTATTTTATTGTTTGTGTTCATTTGAGCTTTTCTGTTAATTGAATTCTGAAGGCTTGAAAAGCATAGTAGCAGCTGCGTTTGGTGACAGATAATTGGAATTGAGCTATCGTTTTAACTGGAGTTTGATATATAAGTGTTCTATAATATTTTTTTTTTTTTTTGAATGAGTGTTCTATAATATTTTGATTCCATTATTCTGATATTAAATTTCAATTCACTACTTTTTTAAATGTAAGGGATACTGTTTTATCTGAATAGCTTGATATTGAAAAAGGAATATGCACGATTCATTTTTTCCCTTCCTGAGCCATAAGTATTTAGTTCTACCGTGTTTGCCAACTCCTATTTGTATTCTTCACTCATAGATAGTAACCTATATTCCTATCACAGCTGTATCTTAAAACTGGTTAAACTCCCTTGAGATATTTGTGGTAGAATATTGTCTATGTTATTTTGTTGTTTTATAGGTTAACAAACTGAAATAGTTGGTTTGCTTTATCTTTCATTGGTAGGATCATCACCATGGCCCAAGATGCTGGTATGTTTACGGTTCCACAAACTGTCGGCAGCGTTTTGTGCTGCAAATGTGGTATTCCAATGGCACCTAATGCTGCCAATATGTGCGTAGCGTGTCTGCGCTCTGAAGTTGACATCACAGAAGGTTTACAGAAGCATGTGATCATTAGTCATTGCCCAGAGTGTGATTGCTACTTGCAACCGCCAAGAACATGGATTAAAGCTCAATTAGAATCAAAGGAGCTCTTGACTTTTTGTGTAAAGAGACTCAAGAATTTGAATAGAGTTCGTTTAGTAAATGCAGAATTCATTTGGACTGAGCCTCACTCAAAGAGGATCAAGGTCAAGCTGAAAGTGCAGAAGGAGGTTCTTAATGGGGCGATTCTTGAGCAGTCGTATGTTGTTGAGTATGTCCAGCAAGATCATATGTGTGATTCTTGTTCAAGAGTTCAAGCCAACCCTGACCAGTGGGTTGCTGCCGTGCAGCTGCGGCAGCATGTTACTCACAGGCGAACCTTCTTTTATTTAGAGCAACTGATTCTAAAGCATGATGCTGCTGCTCGGGCTATTAGAATCAAGCAAATGGATCAAGGAATTGATTTTTTCTTTGGTAATAGAAGCCATGCTGTAAAATTTGTTGAATTTGTGGGTAAGGTTGCTCCAGTAAGAAGCCGCCATGACAAACAGCTTGTCTCTCATGATCCTAAGAGCAACAATTTCAATTATAAGTATACATTTTCAGTAGAGATAAGCCCCATTTGTCGTGAGGATTTAATATGTCTGCCTCCAAAAGTTGCAGTTAGTCTGGGAAATCTTGGTCCGCTTGTTATCTGTACGAAAGTAACAAATAGCATTGCGTTGCTGGATCCATTAACTTTAAGACACTGTTTCTTGGATGCTGATCAATATTGGAGATCATCCTTCAAATCTTTGCTCACTAGCAGACAGCTTGTTGAGTATATTGTGTTAGACGTGGAGGTTGTTTCTTCTGAAGTAAACGTTGGTGGCTCAAAGTATGTTTTGGCTGATGCTCAAGTAGCTCGTGTGTCTGATTTCGGGAAGAATGATACCATTTTCTCAATAAGAACACATCTAGGCCATCTTCTGAATCCTGGGGATTATGCTCTGGGTTATGATCTCTATTCGGCTAACAATAATGACATGGAACTGGACAAGTACAAAGGTCTTGTACTACCCGAGACGATTTTGATAAAGAAGAGTTATGAAGAGAAGCGCCTGAGGAAGCGCAGCAAGCCTCGTTCATGGAAGCTCAAGTCCCTTGATATGGAGGTGGATGACTCTAAGGGTAGAACTGACCAGGAGAAGATGAATAAGGAGTATGAAGAGTTCTTGAGAGATTTGGAAGAGAACCCTGAGTTGAGGTTTAACATATCACTGTACCGCAATAAAGATTACCAGCCATCAGAGATGGCATCGGTGACTGATGGGGAGGATGTGCCCTCTGTTCCTCTGGATGAGTTACTCGCTGATCTTGACTTGAAGAGTGATGATGGAGAGGGCGATGATAGCATGAGAGAGTGAGTGTAACTTGTTTTTGTTCTGAATCATGTTTCAGTTATTGGAGAGTAGCATTGTACTATATCGTTTGCCCCTAACCTTTTTTTTTTAAAAAAAAATATTGTTTTCATCCTGTTAAGCGAGTTTTGGTTGCAACAACAAAAATGAAATATAAATTTTGTTTCTTGTTCGTTAATATTTTGTTGAGTTGTTTTTGTGATAGAAGACTGCAGCACTTTCAGTTGAAGAGGAGGGCTACAGTGTTACTTACCCGAAGGGATTTTTTTTTTTTTTGGATTAAAATTAGAATACTCAAGGGGACCTTGCTATGTTACATCAGCTGTAACATACAACCACCCAAAAAATAGTTTCTTTATACCTCTAATTCTTGTATACATGCAGTCAAAGGGGTTGTGGAAAACTAATTTTTGGTGTACTGTAAGTTACAGCTAATGTAACTTAGCAGCTCCCTACTCCAAGGTTCTTCTACACGCTGCTGAAATCACCTCTTTGATTTTAATTGTGATACCATGATAAGTCTACGTTGGTCCAATACCCTGTTGAACTTCATTTTAATTGTTCTGCAGTGGTAAAATCTGCATTTATCCGTGGCATGTATATATGTATGTTTGTAATGGGGCATGGCATACTTTATCAGCCTTCTTTTCCTTTCTAGATATGATCAGAACAACTCTCGTGGAAAAAAAGGTAACAAATTGGAAATAGTTAAATTCTGTCTCTTACCCGTCAACTCTCTGCTACTAGTGCAAGAAAGAAAAAAAAGTTCTAAAACGCATGATAAAACATGGGATAGAATCTATATAAGTTTATGGAATCTTTTTGTAAGATTCCTAGCTTCACTGCTTCTTCCATCGACAACGTTAATCTGAAATTCTGGTTCTCTGATTGCATCTACTATTTCTGAATATCATTTTGCTGCAAGATAGAATATGTACTTGAAACAACTTTTAGCTGCGCACGAAAGAGAAATATAGCTGCAATGCGGATTTCAGCGGAGGACAAGCATGATAAATTATTCTGCGTGCATCTACGAATCCACTGTGAGCAAATGAGATATGGCAGTGATAATCCTGATAAAGATTTCTGAATATAGTTATAGCAATTTGACGAATCTGGTACGAGAAAGCATGACTGCCAGAATTGTATGGGATCAATAATTCTTGCATGCAGCAAAACTTATTGACATGAGCTGTAATCAAATTAAGCAGAAAGATTGGGACAAACCTTAAGCATGCACAAGCAACAGCTTGAAGTAGATAATCAAATATATTGCAAGAGAGAATATGGCAAATACATGCTGCCAAAAAAGGAGCGCTGAAGCTTCACTGGCAGCATAAGCTCTCAAGTTTGCAATTGCCGCCAGCAAGATAGCACTTGGTGTTGTGTATTGCAGAAATATAACAAACCGGTACAATTCATCACCATGAATCAAGAAGTTCCATTTATCAGCCAAATAGATTACGCCCATTCCAATCAAAGGAAGTATCAAGAGCCTTGCAATAATGATTCCAACGGTAGTTCTAATCCCAAGATTTGATTCATTCGGTCCCTCAGTCAGCATTCCTCCAAGAACAAGCATAGCTGAAGGAACTGCTGCTTCTGCCACAATATCTAAACTGTCTGTAAGAAATCCAAGTGGAGCACCACCGCCGAAAACGAAAGATTTTAGTCCAGGAATAACCCCAATAAGCACAGCAAACACAGAAGCAAATGTTTGGGGCTGAAGAATGACACTAATTGGCGTATGCACAGCAATAATCCTGATCTTTTTGACTGTCTTAGGCTCTGCCATGCACTTGGTAGACTTCGGACTGTTAGAATCTCTGTCTTTCATCGACTCAAAATCTGGAATATTTGTTTGAGATAAAGCTGGGTTGCTATTAAAAAGTATGGAGATATAAGTATGGAATATTGCAATGCTCAGTTTCTTTATCTTCCAATCCTGGCAACTCTGCTTCAACAAGAAGTGGCCTACTGAGACTATTTTCAACAGGTTGTTCTTCTATCTCATTGATTTCTTCTTCTTCTTCTTCAGTGTCATAATTATACGCCAAAGGAGGCTCCATCATATGATAAACAAGAGTGTACACAAGAATGACTTGAATCCATTGAGAAAAAGAAACATATGCAATCCCTTTATCATAACATTCAGAACCAAAAAGGATTATCGGTATTATTATGACAGACTGATGATACAACAGCAAGAGGAATGTAACCCGTGTTGCCAAACGCCGTCATGATGATGGTAAACCGGAAGAACTGAGGCGGTGGTCTGCATATCAATGTCACCAAGTACCCCAATATTAAACCAAAAGTACTAACAAGAACATTCACAGGAATGAACCACCAAAGGAGAAAGTTCTTGAGACTAATGCATGTAGCAAGGTGATTGAATATCAAGCAAGGTAAAAATAGGACAAATACAAGCTTGTTGAGAATCTTGAAAGTATCATTTGGGACGAGTTGGAGTTTTGGGTGGGCAATAGTTAAACCAAATACTGCAATGGAGAGGAGCTTGAGCAATGGCAATACTGCACTGAACACATCTTCTCCTACAGAACTCAAGCTTCCATGCATTGAAGCAATCAAAGTTTCCATAATTAAACCTATAACATTGCGTAACCGAAACGTTAAGGGGAACAGTTGAAACTGAAAAGCTTGTTTAGGCCGTGGTTAATGATATGGGAAAAGTCATAGAGCAGACGCTGGATATTTAATGTATTAAGTAAGAGGAAGGACTAGAATGTTGTAGATAAGTTGTATCACTCAATAATTGACGTATCACATAAGAACAATTATTTAGTTTTCATTTAAATTCAAGGTTTTGGAATAAATAACGTGTAATTAGACTGTTAGCTGCTACGTTGGCGTCGTAAACTATTAATACGGGCGGTGACTTGCCCAGTTGAAATAGTTTACTTGGTTGACGATTTCGACGTATGATTTTTTGGTTATCATTATGACAATAAATCCACAGAAAGACCATTGATAAATAAGTTTCCTGAATCGGCATTAAGTACATTTTCTTATTACTTCACATACGCCTATATTGAAGAAAAAAAAAATTATTCATTCATGTTATGAGTTGCATCATTTAACAATCATTAAACTTAGTTTAAAACAGGCTCTAAAAAAGTATTATTGCAAAAGGTAATCAAATAAAGCAAGAAAGATTTGGACAAAACATTAGGCATAAACAAGCAAGAGATTGAAATAGATTATCAAATACAACGCAAGAGAGAACAAGGCAAAAACATGCTGCCAAAACAAGAGCGCTGAAGCTTCACTAGCTGCATAACCTCTCAAGCTTGCAATTGCTGCCAGCAAGATGGCGCTTGGTGTTGTGTACTGCAGAAATATCACAAACCGGTACAATTCATCACCTTGGACCAAGAAGTTCCATTTATCAGACAAATAGATAACCCCAATTCCTATCAAAGGAAGCACCAGGAGCCTTGCAGTGACGATGCCAACAGTAGTTCTAATCCCAAGTTTAGATTCATTAGGTCCCTCAGTTAACATTCCTCCAAGAACTAGCATAACTGAAGGGACAGTTGCTTGTGCTACAATGTCTAAACTGTCTGTGATAAATCCAAGCGGAGCATCGCTGCCAACAGCAAAAGATTTGAGTCCAGGAATAATCCCAATGAGAATACCAAAAAGAGAAGCAAACACTGGAGGCTGAAGAATTTGTCGAATCGGAGTGTGCTCAGCTACGATTCTGATCTTCTTAACCACCTTAGGCTCTGCGATGCACTTGATGGATTTGGGACTCGGAGGAGTTCCCTCTTCCATGGAGTCAAAATCTGGGATATTTGTTTGAGAAATGACTGGGATGCTGTTGAAAAGCCTGGCAATAAAAGGTTTCTTGCAATGCTCAGTTTCCTTATCCTCCAATCCTGGCCACTCGGCTTCAACAAGAAGGGGCCTACTGAGACCATTATCAACAGGCTCTTCTTCTTCTAACTCTTCAATCTCATGGACTATTACTTCTTCTTCTTCTTCTCCACCTTCAACTATCTCATAATACTCCAATGGAGGCTCCATCATGTGATAAACAAGAGTGTAAACAAGAATGACATGAATCCATTGTGAAAATGAAACATATGCAACCCCTTTATCATAACATTCAGAACCAAAAGGATTATTGGTATTATTATGACAGACTGATGATACAACAGCAAGAGGAATGTAACCCGTGTTGCCAAACGCCGTCATGATGATGGTAAACCGGAAGAACTGAGGCGGTGGCCGGCATATCAAAGTCACCGAGTACCCCAATACAGCACCAAGTGCAGTACTAACAACGACATTCACAGGAATGAACCACCAGAGGATAAAGTTCTTGAGACTAATGGATGAAACAAGATGATTGAGTATCAAGCAAGGTAAGAAGAGAACAAATACAAGCTTGCTGAGAATCCTGAAAGTTTCTTTTGGGACAAACTGGAATTTTGGGTGGGCAATAAGTGAACCAATTAGTGCAATGGAAAGGAGTTTCAGTAATGGCAATACTGCATTGACCGCATCTGCTCCTCCAGAGTCCATGCTCTTATGCAATAGTGAACCAAGGAAAGGTTCCATAGATCAACAGGTTGAGTGTTTAATAGAAGTTTAAAGATTAAGAAATTGAGTGCGAAAGAGAAGCAAATGATTGATCTAAAAGTTGTGGCAATGTTTTTCATCGCTCAATGATTGTATTTGTTATCATTTTACTATAATAATTTGAGTTCTAATCAAATCTAGCCTTTGCTGTTTTTTCTTTCATTTCTTTTTTTTCCCCCCAAAAAATCACGTGTATATGAATATTAGAATAAATATCTTTAAGTCTTTAAAAAATATCTTTAATAAGTCTTTAACTGGCAGTTGATATATTGCTGGAAACCATGCGCATGCATTTTTGTAGGGCGATTGACAAATGTTATGGGGGTACTGTGATGATAGCGTTGTTTTTTTTTTTTTGGCACTTTTCTTTTGCTCCTGAGAATTGGGAGCCAGAAGAAATGTTTGCTAGAAAACACAAAATTAAACAACTAGATTTACTTCTTTTTGCTTTATTGTTGCTATTTCGAAATACATTATTTTTTAATTAAATTAAAATGATAAATTTGATTTTTTTAATCTAAAAAGGAAGATTAATTCTCGTCTCAACTCCATTTAAAAAAACCAAAAAAAAAAAACACTTAATTGCATATTACTTATGGTTCACTTACTCATTAGAAAAGAGGCTTTGTTAAAAAAAAGGGGGGAAAAAATCAGCCAGTTTAACAGCTCCAAGTAAGAATCTGAAGCCTGAGATTTGTATTTTAGAAAAAATTTCAATTATATAATTTGCGATTAAAAAAAAAAAAGCATGAATCACGTTTGTTAACTGATAAGATTAGAAAGTATTTTTTTTTTTTAAAAAGAAAAAGATATTTGCCCATCATTATCACAATAACTCAGAAGTCAAGAACATTAATAATTCATTCATACAACCACTCACCTAACATATCCTTGAATTTATAATGCACCAAGAAGCTGCAATTATTCAACTTGTGTACATATTTAACGTACCCATCAAAAATAAACAAATTCAATAACATGAGTTAATGCATTCACATCATTACCATTTTGCGGTGGCAGAAATAGACAAAATGACATTTAGGAATCACAAAGTAATGGAATTCATATGATTATTGTTTTGTATCGGCTGTTAACATAATAACATTCACTCGTACAACCAAACAAATCTTGTCCTGTTGTTCTTCAATCCAATCCAATCTAATGGTGAAACTGTAATTTTTGTCTATGAATCTGTAAATCTTGATTGTTCTTAAAAAAAACAATTCATTTTCATTAATCAGTTAATGCCATTCGTGCGTGGAACATGAACAAGTATTTAAATTCATTGTGCCGCTGATTATACAATATAATGACCCAAAAGTCAGATCAAGATCCGATCTCGATGCATACTCACCATACTGGCTAGGAGAAGAAATGAAGGATCCGATCTCTATAAGTGGCTCAAAGTTTTTATTATAAAATACGTACAGATATTTAAATCTTTATTCTTTTAACTATTATTTATATTCTCCATAACTCAACACTCTTTTAATTTTTTTTTTTAAAAATATTTTTCAATAAAAATTTTAGGTAATTTCAATAAGAAATGAGTTTTGTGCGGAATTTGGAGAGGGAGCGTCGAAAGGCCTGCAGCTCCATGCAATTCCGAAGATTTCTTTCATAACATTAATTTCACGTTTCTAGGTCTGAGAGGCTAGGAGCCCAACAGGGTAAGCTTGCTATTGGGCCTCACAAGCCTTGCTAATATGATGGGTTTGGTTCATCGAAATCGGAATATTATAAAAAGTTCCATCATTTGACCGACCAAGTAATGTGGCGCTCTTACTTTAATTATTAATGTTTAATGTGATGGTTAAGACTTGAGACTAATGTGTAATACATCCCAAACTTTTTTTTAAATCCATCCCAAATAATAATAATGTTGCATTCGTCAATTAACAGATGAGATAACACATTTAATTTATTTAGATCTTATAAATAATTATTAGCCGCTTAATGAAATGACACATCACATGCTACATTATTTAGAATGTTTAAAATTACTTATTAGTTAAGAGTAGTGTTACCTACTCATTCTAAATTTTTATCTCAAATAATTTGACATTCATCAACCGCCCATTGAAATATACATTAGCTTATATTTTGGGGTCTGTATCGCCAGCATTATGGTCATCCGAATAAGCAAACTTTTTTTTTTTTGAATACTGATTAATCATCAGATTACTGCATTACACAGATATTTACAATAACTGCTATTGTAGCAGAGATATTACACTGATATTTACAATCAGATATATATGATTGGGACTTACATTATTACATTGAATTCTATAAAGTACATGCACAGACAAATAACCCCTCATATGAGAGGGATGTCCATACTCCACTTGCATTTCGCAAGGGAGAATGATTTTTAAATATAAAGAACATTTAGCCCCCACAATGCTTTTGTGAGGGATAGAACTGCTGCCCTCACAAATGCTTGAAGTGGTTAGGGAGGGTTTTTTTTTTGGTTCCTTTTAAAAAAGAAAAAGAAAATAGTAAAAGAATCATCGAAATTTAGGACGTAGGTGGCGTTTGTTTTTTAACTTAATGACTTAAAGTGACTTAACTTAATTAATTAAGTTAATTAGAGGTGTTTGTTTTTATAACTTAATGAGACTTTTTAGATAATTTTGACTTAATAAAATAAGCTAATTTTTTTGGCTTTTTACTTAATGGAGAAATCTGGATTAAGTCAATTACTTACTAATGTCAAAAATATCCCTATTTTATAATTTATTTTTCATGTCTATCCCAAAACTCACCCATAGATATTTACCCCACATAAAAATATCCATGTTTTTTCTTTCTTATGTTATATACGATAAAATTTGAAATTTATGGTATTTTATATATTAAAATTCTAAAATAATTATGTATTCACTTGAATATAGTTTTACTTATAAATGTTAAATATTGTGGTATTTAATATATTATTTATTTGACATTCAAATTTAATAAGGATACAAATGTAAAAGTACATATTTTCAGCTTTTTAAGTTGAAAAAAATAAACAACTTAATACTTATTTTCTGAGATTCAGACGAAAAAACAAACATATTATTCAGATTCAGACATTCAGACCTATTCAGAATTCAGACTAATTCAGGTCTATTCAGATTTCAGACAAAAAAACAAACGACACCGTAGTATGAGGATAAAAAAAGCAAACCAATCAACATTAATTAATAGAAACAAAAGAAAACAAAACCGAGTAGACGTGACTGGTGACATTATTAATTATTTATTACGCGGCCAAGCCGTGTGCTAATAGTTGTTTGTGATTGAGACAGATTCTTGTTAAAGAAACACAAACAGATTAATTAACATTAATTAATTTGCTTAATTATGGGGTTCGTTAGCGAGCTCCCAACTTTTTTTTCCTTAATTTAAGTTCAATTACGAATATACTAAGAGAAGAACAATCGAATTGTAGTTGAAAACGATAGGTGCAGATGTACCGACAACAATAGTACGCGCATTGACAATAATATACATGAATGATGAATGTATGTATATTATTCTTTTGATAATTTGATCAAAATCAGATCACAAATCATTTTTTTTTTGACTTTGTACTTTGATCAAGAAAGTTTCTTATAATTCTTCAGAAATTAATATTGGTTTTTAAGACAGATTTTTTGATGAACCAATACCCAAAAATAGCTTGTTTCTGAGGAAGAAATATCATTGATTTAAAATTAAATGAAGAATATGATTAGATTTACTTTAGATGACAGCCTGAAATTTTTATTGATTCAAAATAAGGTAGCAGCTTAATCTTTTTGTCCCGTTTGCGCAAGATGTGAACCAAAAAAAAAAAAACCCCCGTGTTACGTGCTCTCTGATTATGGGCATGACTCAGCTTGATTGTGAATGTGTTCGGTATTCAGTGAATGAGACTTTTCATTTCATTTAAACCATTAACCAAAAAAAAAGGAAAAAGAAAAGAAAAAAAGAACCAACGTGTTGTGGGTTTTAGCTTCAATTCATAGGCATGCAGAGATTACGACCTACGATTAATCATTTACATGTTCTTTTTTATTTTAAATGAGTAGTTAAGGTAATATAATATGTTTGTAGTTTCAATCTTCAACACTTCTTGTATAAAATATAGTAAATATGAATGACTTGCGAGTGATTTTTCATTTTTATTTTATTTTATAGAATCGACGACTAGGTCTGATTAAATTAGAACCTTCTCCTTTTTGTTTATTAACTTTATCATGAGCTTATATGTATGTTTTTCTTAACCCGCGAAGACATATTTGTTGACACAGACAACACTTTCGAGAACCAGTTACATAGTTTAATGTTTTGATTCAGTAGCTTGTAAAAGAGACAAATAGAATTAGTTTTCGAGTTCATTACTCATCGTTAATTCTGTGCGGTAATATCAAATTAAAGATTCAGTGTTGATAAGATACTCAGCCACAAGAATAGTAATTTTACGGGAAAATGTCAAAATTAATCTTTAATATTGTTGATGATAATGTGAAAAAGATCCACAGAGTGTTGAGTGCTTATCTTGATTTAAATTAAGATGGTAAATTTACCAAAAAAAAAAAAAAAAATTGTTAAATTTTCAATGACGTACGCGCGCAACCGTTATCCGTTTTTGGACGTATATGGTTCTTTCTTTCATATGTATTTCAATTTAGGGAAAAAGCAATTTTGATGCAGAATTGATCTGCTTTTTGTCATTTACCCTCCAACCACGAGAGGAGGCATTTTAACGAATCCAACTTTCACAGACAGTCCAAATTAACAAGCTTTATGTCAGATTTCATTGAATATAATTATGTTATGTATATATATACGGCGACAATTAAGGACGCGAATTAAGCTAATCAAAGGCTTTTCAACTTCACCTCTTGATATTTAACTTAAAAACGACAAGAGGCGTTTTATAAAGAGTCCAATTTTCATGAACAGTCGAGATTAACAACCTTTCAATTGAGATTCATTACTAGATATGTTTTAGCTTGCATATGTATCCATGTTGAGACTTGTAACCCTAAAATTTTAATCCTTGAATTAAGGGAGAATCAACACAAAAACTGATTTTTAAGTCGTACGTTATAGGTTTTAGGCATTTAACAATTAAGCTCGGGTTGAGCTATAAATTAATTTACTTTCTTTTTACTTTAAAGATTATAAGATTGAGAAAATTTTAGGTTAGATCGATCTATCACGTGATTAACGAGTTTAATAAAACCAAATATTGTCAAACATATATTTGACAAATAATGTTTTACACATGAATAATTGATAAATCCGTGTTTAGCCATATATTAATGTAGATTACGATTGATTTACTTTCTTACTACTTCAAAGGTTTTAGGTGAGACATCATGTCATTTCACAATAAATATTTACTTATTTTTAAAAAAAAAATCAATAATTTTAGCAAAGTAGAATATACCAAAATCATCTTACGCCTTAATTACTCTTATTACAAACTTTCGATCCCCAATCTTTGCTTACCTTTCTAGTAAGCAAATCGATTTTAAACAATGTTATAGTAATTAATCATTTTGGGTTGCTTTTACACAACTTCAATATGTTCTTATCCTGCAAATAAATAATAAAAATAATTAACAATCCAAGTTTTCTTCAACCCACTTCAAAATGAGGGAAAACAACACTATTCGAACAAAAAAGATAAAAAATTAGTTTGTTTATTCACTTAATTTTATAGAGAAATATCATTCAAACCAAGAAATAGTCTCCGACGCTTCCCCTAAATCAACATTACTCACATATACACGGAATAAGATTTTAAAGATATGGACCGCCACCTCCCGTTACTACATTTTTTATTTTTTTAACTTACTGCTATAATACATGTTTGTATGTCAATATAGATATATGTATTAATCAAATATCTCGACTTCATGTTTGTTTTCATAGACATATTTTAGCTTGTATATCTATAATGAGACTTGTAATCCTAAAACTAACCCTTAAATCAAGGGGGAGTCAGCACACCAACTGATTTTAAGTCATAGTTTATAGGTTTTAGGGATTTGACAAAGTTTGGGTCAAACAGTAAATTAATTTACTTTCTTCTTAGGTTAAAGGTCATAAAATCGAGAAAATTTTAGGCTAAATAGATCTATCATGTGATTAACGACTTTATCATAACCAAATATTGTCAAATGCACATTTGACATAAAACGTATTAGGCATACAAATTGACATGTTCATATTGAGTAATAAATTAATTCAACTTGTAATTGATTTACGTTCTTACTATATCGAAAATTTCGGTGAGACAGACTTATATATCACGTCATTTTATAATTGATTACAACAATTAATATTGCCTCACTTATACTTATTTTTAAAATAACTAATGATTTTGGAAGAGGCGATATAACAAAATCATCTCACGCCTTAATTTTATACTTTTACAAGATTTCCATCCTCAATCTTTGCTTAACTTTCTAGTAAGCAAAAAGATTTTAAGTGATGTAAGAGCAATTAATCATATGGGCTGCTTTTAGTCTCTTTAATGTAACTATTGATGTTTAAACACCAAAAAGATACCATCAAGATGGAAAGAGCAAAATTATGATGCAACTATGGTACCATACCACAGCTGCACCCAACCATTTGATCCAGTCCACGGTTGTCACCATAACTGAATCTAATAGTTGGGTGCAACTATGGCATGATACTACAGTTGCACCATAGTTGGACTCGATAGAAATTACAAAGATTCACATTATTTGTTCATACTACAATATCACAGTAACACACAACATAACAATACTGTTTATGCTGTAGTATTGATGTTTCTATCTTAATAGTATCTTCTTGTGGCCGCTCAATATCATTCCTTCTTTAAATATATTCTTGTCCTGCAAATAAAAATAAAATAAAATAATGAATAATACCAGTTTTTTTAAACCAATTTCAAAAGAAGGGAAAGCAACACTTTTTTTTAAAAAAAGGGGTTTATTTATTCACTTAATTTTGTAGAGAAATATCATTTAAAAAACAAGAAATAATCTCCGATATTAATCATATATATACACAGAACAAGCTTAAGGAGATGGACCACCGCCTCTATTGCTATTTTCTTTTTCTTTTTTTCCTCAAAACTTACTACTAATACAAATTAATAAAAAAGAAAATCAGCCTGAATGAAAGGTAGAAATGATCATCTGAGCTATATGTACAGCTTGAACCAAAGCAACCCCAGAAGAAATAAGCACGGCCAATGTAACAAGTGCTATAATCCCTAACGCTGAACTTGGCCTCAAATGCATCAAATAATTCTGCAACAATCCCACAGCTTCTAAAACATCCTGAATATAATCTGGGTAGTATTTTTGTTCCCACTTCATCCAATATGCAGGCAGCTGCTCATCACTTGCTTCCGACAATTTGGTCTCTTGAATGCGCATTCGCAGCACGATCATGTTCTCGTCCACAAGCCTGCCTCCGAAATGTCGTCCCTTATAATTGGAATTTGATGACGATGAGCCTCTATTGCTGCTTGCAGCCATGGCCAGGGTGTAGGGTTTCTTGCCACGTGGCGGCGGCAGCGGGGAGAAGAGTGCTTCCGGGCGGCTAGGAAGCGTGGCGGAGGAGTAGAAGAAACTGATTGCTTGCATTGTTGAAGATTTAGTTAGGAGCCAGCTCAAGAAATAATTATATGTGTAACAAACGATATAAGGGATATTTTTTGTTAAATAATCATTAGACAGGTGGTTGCGATATTTATAGGGATATCCGAGGTTGCGTGACAGATTACAGAATAGGATAATAACATCAAACTCCCCTATGTTTTTCGTTATTTCAAGTTAAGATAGAGTTTTTGTATTTGTGTCAAATTGGTCTCCGAGATGTACTCAAATGACCAAATTACCCTTACGGTTTTATTAAGGTTATACGTCCCAAAAAATTCATCACGATCAGTAAGAGTACTAATATATGGCTATCATTATTTCAATAATATTTTTACTTTATTTTGGACCATCAGAATTTAAAGAACAATGATAATCATCTCAAAAATTACATGACAACGAATGAAATAATTTGTTCATTTGAAATTGCGCATCATCACTGTCTATTCAATGGATGCTACATCATGACACCTGAATTTGGATCGATGCATTAGTTACGATAAATTTTGGACTGACTATCATTATTCGGACGTAAAAACTACATATATCTCAACACATAAGGGTATTGTAGTAATTTAGACAGCATTTTTGGGACCAATCAATGGAAATAGACAAATTGTGGTCGTAGTTGAGACACATTTAAAAGTTGAAGGATTTGGATGTTATTATATCACAACATTATGCCTTAGCGAAGAAGGTTGCAGTTATGGGAAAACCGTGTCGATGGATAGGCCACGTGATGTGGCATTTTCGGATATATTCTTTTTAAGTGACATGATTTCCAAGGAAACGTGGACGGCTGAGTGTAGCAAATGCCTTGCAAACGAAATTTCTGAAAAGGAAACTCAAATCAACTAATTTTGTTTTTTTTTTTTGAATTAACTTACAATTATTTGTATATACACAACTTCGAAGAAAAGAAACAAGATGCTGATAGGGAACGTGAAAAGAACAGAAGAATTGATAGCGACGGGGATGGAGGTGGCCTTTAAGAAAGTTAAATTTTAAAGAAGACTGGTACCACACTGGCTCATCAATTGACCATATATATGCCAAGAATATGCATTTTTTTGTATTAAAACAAATTACATATATAATAATTTTATATGTTCTATATATGCTTTTTGAAATTATATCGAGTAGTTCTTTGCATAAATTCAAAACAAAATGGATATCTTTGTCATTTTATTTTTTTAACTTTTAGATTTTACCGACGTACGTGCTTAATTATGAAATCTTGAAAACTAATTGATTGTCATCTTAGTTCTTTGTATTAAAATTTTGTTAATATAAACGTGTTTTTACGAATCGACTTGTTCTTATTAGAACCTTCATTTCATGAGGAGTTATTTATTTATTATTATTGTTTTTTTGTATTCACCGCCATCCATGGCTGTTACTGAAAACAAAATTCGATAACTTAAATTGTTTTGATTCCGTCGTATGTAAAAGACAAATAGATACATAGATATAGCCACTTATATTGATTTTTTCTAGTTAAATTCTTTGTCATGATTTTTCTAGTTAAATTCTTTGTCATTTTCAGTAATATATCTAAGATTTGGTGTTGACGTGTCCATAGGTTACAGACACACAGGCTCGGCCGCAGAATGAGAATGAATATTCTTATCAAAAATAGTGAAATTTACAGAGAATGTCCACACTTGTAGTGTTGATGTTGGTGTGAAAATAGATCTAACAAAATTAATGATTATATATTTGACTCTAACATTCGTTCGAGAAAATTGTTGAGGTACGTTGCATCTTCACGCCTCAATAATTGAAAGCTCCCATGCATTATCACAAAGTTGCGCAGTTAAGAAATTACGCAGGGTTCAGTCTTTTCATGTAGGGTTGGTTCATTATCAGTTCACGTATTCAGATTATTATTATTTTTTTTGTTTTGACCACGAGGTATTCTGGGGAGGGCCCCAACCGTATGGGGTATCTTTAAGCCCGTACCACAATTCAGACTAGAAGTCCCCGCTCAAACCGAGAGGCACATGTTCTCCCAACAAAGACGACTTTCCTGCGACTCGAACTGAGGAGCAAACCCAGTCAAACCACTTAAGGAGATTCCAATTGTAAATATCGATAATTGGGCTCGGAAATTTCAATAAGCTCTCAATTGTAAATATCGATTGATCACAGTCTATGTAATTCGAAAAATATACAAAGAAATCTAATGTATCAGTAACTTATGCTTGAACAACCATGCTCATATTAATCAAGCAATTCTTACCTTTCCTAATTACTCTTTCACAGGGGAGGTGGGACAACAAATTGAATGAATTTGGGAAATTACGGAGGGAAAAGTCTTTACGTGGAGAGAGCTTGTATACGGGTGAGAGATCTGGGCCAGAATTGATCCATTTGAATTGCTTAACAACAGGCCACGGTGAAACAAAAGTTGGACCAGCTTCATTGAGTTTGCTTAAGAGATACATGGGCAAAAGTCCACATAACACATAGTGAAACAAAGATTAGATATGTAATCATCATATACCGACACACAAAGATAAAACCTTATTGGCTTCATTGAGTTTGCTTGAGATTTAAGAGGGATCATGAAACAATTAAAATGAGTGTCACAAACAAGCCCTCTAATCAATCATCCACACTTTAATTTAATTATTTGAACGTGACGGGCACAACTGGTACGTATTCTCTATTATCTATCAAAACTTAAAATTCATAATCTGCGACGATATGTTAGAAAAAAAAAAATTCATGTTATATTTATTAGACTATATAATAAGTTGGCCTTTCACTCCAATGATTAATTAATGATCGCTTAATTGAAAATCAAAATTAAAATTATCGGAGTTTGACTTGATATTTATAATACCGTATGGGATTGAGATCAAGTGGTAGGACTTGAGAGGAGATTATTAATATTATGATTAGTAGTTATTGAATAAAAAATAACATGTAATTTAATTTTAAGTAAATCTAAGTTCAGTAAATAAAGCTCAATTCAGTATTTGATTCAAATTCTATCTTATCACAGTGCACAATGGGATTTCTCACAATAAATGACGATAACAAAATAATATTAACAAAAAAGGGATTCAATTAAAATTAAATCAAAGAATCTCATCATCTGTTTTTAAAAAATGAGACGATGATGATGGAACATACGTATGCAAAATACAAATGACATATTCAGCCACGTTTCTGTATTTACAAACAAGAGATCCCTAATTTTCTGACCAAACTCAACTAATTAACAAGATGAATTAATTGCAGACAGAACTCCATTAGCCACCTCTAACAGCCGGAGAATCACCATGAATGTCGACGCCGGCACACTCATTGCAACCACTGCTAGCATCCCAAGAGCAAAGCTTGGCCTTGAGTTCATCAACTGTGTCTGCAAAAAGCCGACTAATTTACATATGAACTCATCATAGCATGCATAATATTGCTTCTCCCACTCCATCCACTCTGCCGGAGGCTCATAGTTTCGCTCCATCACTTTCATTTCATGAATCCGTTTTCGCAACACGATCATGTTTTCATCAACAAGCTGGCCTCTGTAATTCCAATGGCACGAGTCTCTTCCGGCTGCAGAAACTATGGCACCGGCCCTTCTTACAGAGCCAAAATTTCTTTTTGGTGATTTGGAGGAAAACAGAGAATCAAAAACTAGCGAAGACCTGAGAGATGTTGCTTCCATTGCTTATTTGCTGAGAGTTTTGTGTTGAATTTGTGAATGGTTTGATTGAATGGGAAAGATGGATGTGGTGAGTTAATGATTTTCGCAGTGCATTTATAGATGCGAATGTCAAGATCTAAGGTTATGCTAAAATCGTTAGTGCCGTAGTGGGTTGTTGACACGTGTCCCGTTTCCGCGTTTCTTATAAAATATTGCTTGATTTAAATCGAAGATTCCAGAGGTCAGCTTCTAAGGTAGCTTGGGAAACTGGCTAGCCGTTAAGGTCGGTGTTGATTGATTGATTACTCAACGATATTTTGCTTTGGTAGTTTGTGCTTGTCAGAGAACCCAATAAAGTATTTTATTGGTAGCTTGAGAACAGAAAGAAAAATAAACAAAGATGAGGATTTTAATATTGGATTAATTATTTAACAATGTCCAGAGCATGACTGCCGTAATATCATGGGGTCTGGCACAAGGCATCATACAATGCATGTGATGTGTAAGCTCTCTTCACATGGTGAGTTAACACGATTTGACAATGTTCTTCCTCACGAAAGAGCAAAGAAGTGATGGCTGGCAATGCGTAATTGAAAATTAGGTAAACTTTAGATTAGTCCCTTCCAATAATTGATTATATTCAAATTACTCCCACATTTCGGAAAATCTTAATTATTCTTTCTTTTTCAAAAAATAAGAAAAAAGTGGGAATGGATTGATGAATTTTTTTTATCTTCTTAACAAAAATGAGAAGTAAATTCAGATTTAAAAAAATAAGAGGACGATTGAAAGACAATTAATTCATGAGAAATAATCTTAAACTGACCTTGAAAATTACCTATAAACAAATATGTAATACAAGAAAGTATCACCATTAATAAATTTGAAATCCTGTTAGAGATTAAAAGTCCAGGATAAATGATGATTTCTGGGGACGCAATTAGTGACAAATATGCTAATTCTCTTTACAATTTATCCAACCTTGCAATGACTTTACAAGCCAATCCAGGACATTGTAATCTGGAAAAATAAGGAAATAATTTTTTTTGAAGTTGGATTGGACAAAAGACAGCAAAGAGAACTAGAGTTAAGGGTAATAAGTGTATTCAGAAGAGTAGATTCTGAAATATGCAGCAGCAAGCAATGCATTCTTCATAGATTGATTTCGACTATGATTTGCAAAGCATTAGGATTTCCATTAAAAGCATTTTATGAGATAGACATACATCATAACAACCAAAGATGTGTCTGTACGTTTTGAACACATACACTAGCATTAGATCGGGATCTAAAATTTAGTAGCAGTTAATGCCGTCTTAGGCACTGAATCAGAAATCTGGGGGTGAAGCACATGTAACATTTAGTAGATTTTGAAGATTATGTAACATTAAGAATATCATATTTAGTGGCCTGACATGAGTGGCTTATTGAAAATTACATTGGGAAATTGGAAAAAGATATATACTTGCCCGTCTACATATGAGGAACAAATATATACTAAGGAAACAATCAAGAGCCTTAGTTGAAATTAACTGTGCATCATTTGTGGAACATTTTCAACTGAATCAATCATCATATGAGGAATGAGGAGCAGCAGTACATCCAGGGTCAAAGGGGTCTTCAGACCCACAACAATGCCAGTATTGGAAAACTTCGCCAGAGTCGGGAGTATCCATGGTGCCTCCTGTGTAGACACTCTCAAACTTCCTCTTTGTTTCTCCTGAGGGAATGGAGTTTAACAAAGTAAATACCTATAAAATTTGGCTTCAGAAAGTAATGTGAGAAAAATAGCATATGGAATAAAGCATCAAGATACCCAAGCTACTGAAACTTTCTACAGGCACCGTGACATGGGGAGTTTAGAAACCCATGCATTTAACACCTTCAGTTCTGCAATAGTAGGCATTTTCAGCAAGGGCCTCGCAAAATCTACTCTGCCATAGATTTGCAAAGGATCCTTGAAGCAACCAAAAAGCTTTGGTAGCCCCCTGCTGACGTAACTTTGATGGTTCGGTAACAATGAGGGTGGCTAACTTTTAGTCTTCTTATCAAATGTGTGTAAACCCAAAATGTCAACAATGAATTGCTAGTAGATTTTTTCAATGAATTGCTAGTAGATTTTTTCATACTCCCAGAGTGTAGATATAATGAATAACTATATCTTGTTTCTATGAAACATACTTTGAGTTTGGGTTCAATTTTAAGGGCTACTTCACATGTAGAAAAAATGCAATTGTAAACCACATTAGATCTCAGCCAAAGCCTTGAGTTACAGAAACATTTCCATAAACTCACGAGTCCTCTTATATGTAAATCAAGAACTTTTTATTTTCTCTTTCCCTACAGATAAAATCTCTGCAAACTATTGTAGTTCATTAAAGTTAGAGTGAGTCCGCTTCATTAAAAATTACGGTGGACAGTGGACTACCTTAGTAGACTCTTTTCTTTGTTAGACAATTTAGTAGATTCTATTTAGTTAGAAGTTACAAGTATGTTCAGATGAAGAAACTGCCCTCAACGTCAAGATACATGAATGTGTTTCCAGTGCAGTTATGTTCTCTACTTCACACCCCTCAGTTCTCCCATCTCCCCTATCTTCTCTAGGTCATCTCCTGATGAGAAAATTAAAGGTACTTTGACCTCATACCTACAATGTTCGGGTAAATATAATAAAAAATTTGCATATCAGACACTTGAGACTGTATTGCTTTTATCCATCTTGCATCCGACACTTTGTGACAGCCATACGAAATTTCCTCCATAAAGTGTCGTACAGCCATATGGAATTTCCTCCATTTTCCTAAAATACGGATAACAGTTTTATGAACTTTAATGATGTACTTTCATATATTTTCGATTTTGGGTTCAATTAAAGCTTGATACCAATTTTACTTTCGATGGTTCTTCTGCAAGAAAACTTACAACCTATCATAGTAACAAACATACACAAATAAAATCCAGAACTCTCGAACAACACCACCGGATTATTATTTCAATAACACAACAACAGATTATTAATTCATTTATGAATATACGATCCTCCATAGTCAGACCTACATTTTGAAACCCTTCTCTTTATCAAAGCCTGATAACAAAATAACAACCTTTTCTTCAAATTAATAGTCTTTTCTTATTTTAACATCCAGCAAGAACATTAGAAAGAAAGCATAGTTAAAACATGTAAGTCCGTAAGTATTAATCAAACATGATTAAGTTTAACAATAAAGACAAAATGGCTCATAATTTTGAGACAAGGACAATGAGAAATGAATTGGGTTACCTCCAAAATGAGCAGTGTGGAATCTGCAAGCTCGAGGGTGATTAAGCAAAGGGTCGTACTGGGTTTTGCAGTTCTTGCAAGTTCTGAGGCTGCTGCCATTGTTCGCTGACGCTGAGCATTGAATTGGAGTGAGCTTTGGTGAACATTTGAATATTGTAACTGGTCTCAGACGAGTTTGAGAGGAGGTTGGTGAAATTCTATGGAGTGAAGGAAAGGAGGCCAGAAAATCACGGGGAATCGTGAGAGACATGGCCTCACTTCGCTTTTGAATACAGGACGAAAAACTGGAATTCTGTTGACCGGAGATACCAAATTTCCATTATGCGCGGGCCCGGTCCGGCCCAGTCCAGTCGGTTCCTGCGGTGCCTAATTCATAAGAAGTTGTAACTTTTATAATTAGTTTTCTCAAAGAAATTACTTTTTCATATAAATTAGGAATCGGCAGGATGAATCACTTATATTTATTTATTTTTAGCATGTAAATGAAGGTTTTAGTCTCTTTGTGTATAATTACTCTTTACTTATTTGTAACCCGTGCCCTTAAAAATTTTGGAAGTATGAGTTTGAATAGTAATATATGTGAAGACTTTATTTTCTTTTATAATTTTAGAGTTGAATAATGATAGCCATATCTTCCACTGTCGTTAAGTTTTCTAAGTGAAATAAAATTCTTTTCAATATTTATGAGAGTAAAAATATAGGTTGTGTTATAACACTAAGATATGTTGAGTGCTTTACAAGAAAATTCTCATAAATATATAACATAGCATATATTATAACACAGTATATATTTTTATTCTCACAAATATATTTGCAGCTAGAACCTACAGTTCAAAATCTTTGGAAAAGGAAGGTTTTATCCTTTGCCACAGATGTGGGCTGAAATGTGCTCGAGAAGTTTGGAAGAATACTATCTTTGCTGATGAAGTAAAGCTGCTTGATCACCAAGATATGCTGAGTGCTTTGCAAGAAATGCTTAGAAAAATAAGTAAAAAATCGCTGGAGCTAATAGTCGTTTTGTGTTGAGCCATCTGGAACCCTAGGAATCTTCTCATCTTTGAGGGAAAGAAAGAAGATTCACAACTATCAGTGGCAAGAGCTGTAAGTATTTCTGGAATCATATAGAAGAATCGAAAGTATCGGGCACTCTGTACAAGAATCAGACTTGGAATTCTCCCCCTCATGGATGGTTCAAAGTTAATGTGATAACAGCTAAAAAGATATAAGGATCAGGTGGCAGGTTCGGGAGTTGTTTTCAGACCCAGGTGGCAAAATTACTACAGCAGATTTAGTTCAAAGGGAGTTGTTTCCAAGATAGTGTTGCATTGATGGTAGCTGAAGCTGTAAAATTGGGGATCCAGATTGCTCAGTCTGCTGCAAGTCACTCTCCATTGATCATCGAAACAGATTCAAAGGAGACGGTTGATCTAATTTTGAATAAGAAAGGCAGCAAGACAGAAATCCACCATTTCGGCAATTCAAGATAGCACTCTTTTAACTAAGGCAGCTTTAGAGTTTGAAAACCCTGTCGTATCATGGGTGGAAACAATCACACCCCAAATTATGTTGCTCTTTTCTGTTTTAATCTATGAAAGCTATGTTTTCTTATTTAAAACCCAAAAAAAAAAAAAAAAAATCCAATTGCACCGTGAAAAGCTATCCAAGCATAACCTAACAATTTATTGATCTAAAGGTTACATTGTGATAAAATAAAATAAAATAAAATAATCGTTGCAAATATATTAATATTTATAGATTGTAATTTAATTATTATATAATTAATTTTAAGCGTAATTTTTTTAATTTATTTTTAAATTCTAATGAGATATTTGTATTCTGTCATTTGTCAATTGGAACTTGGAAGGGAGGTTGATGTTCATGATCCCTTATTTCAATGGTTGTTACTTGTTAGTTATTATTATTTTATTAGAAAAACCATTTTCAACTTCTCCCGCTATGAAAAGCAACGAATTAACGACCCGTGGTGAAGCGAGAAAAGACAAATCTACCCTTTATCCACATTGCTCTCTGGACTTCTCTGCAAGTAACCACACAAAACAAAAGCAAACCCTCGAGCTTGAGGATTCGATTATATGCTTGAAACGACCAAAATCTGATGAATTATAAGACTCACATACGAGAATGGCAAACAACAGCGAAGAGCCAAGCACGGCTCCTGAGCCCGGCCAGTGGTACAACATAAAGCTGGGCCCATCTTTTAATGACAATCACCACCAACAAAGTCATCACTCTCCCAAGTTCTGCACTTTACGATGTAAGTACTTATCTTTGTCAAATAATTTCTGGGTTCTGTTTGTTTAATGGGAATATTCAATAAAACTGAGAAAATTTGAGTTCTGTGTGTAAATTCTGTTAGAATTCTAGATTGAATTCAGGTGGCAACATACCAACATAGTCTGCTAATCATTTGTTTTATTTCTCTTATAATATAAGTAAACTGAGGAACATTGAAGAATTTATCATGGTTCAACTCGTAAAACTTCTTGGGCGGTACAAGAGTTTTCTGTTAGAATGCTCCCGCTCACTCTAGATTTTGAAGGGGTTTGAATCACAAGTATGCGATAGTTACAGAAGGAAAAAACTTTGAAGAAAAAAAGCGGATACACTTTTTAATTTTTTTTAGATAGTCCAGGACAAGAAGAAGAAACTTGAATCATATAGAAGATGAAGTGCATTTGGTTTTTGCCCAGGGTACGCATAAGAATTAAGAAGGGATTTATGTCTCTCTCTCTCTCTCTTTTATTTTTTTTTTAAGTTAAAATTATAAAGTTAACTTTTAAGGAAACAAAAGAATCATGCGCATTGTTCATTTGGTTGGGTTTGTCAATGACCAGATGGTCCCAAATTGTGCTTGTTTTGTATGTTAGACGGTGTTGATACACTTGCTGTCTCTTTCCCTTTCTGTGTAGATGAATTCAAGCCGGCTTCGATTGATAATAGCCAACCTGGATTGCTGCACAAGAACAGGGATAATCGGGTTACTGTAGAATATCAGAACAACCAACATGGAAAACCCAAGGTGATCTTTGAAGGTGTTAGTGAAGATTATAGGGATAATGATGCAGTTCTATTTTTTGATGGTGAGACATTTCGGTTGGAGCGGTTGCACCGAGCAGTAAAGCGTCTGAGGCATGTTCGGCTACCTGGTGAGCCTGCGGCTACAGCTGCATCAACCATGACTACCTCTGTTGTACCTGTAGCAGAATCTTATTCCACACCAGTTGGTACAGGATCCAAACCTCAGCCTTCAAACACAGGCACTGTTCATGAAGCGGTAAGTGTACAGATTTTCATATCTTTTGCGAGAATACAGTAATAAGCAGATTGAAGAACATGTAGTTCCTGATCTGTCATTGGAGATTACTAATGCTTTTGATTAGTATCAGCTACACTATCAACTTAGTAATGCACACACATGAATTGTGTCTGTTTAATTATATACTTTTAATGGAATCACTCTTGTGATGGTTGGACAGTTTTATGTGCTTACTGCATCAGGTGTCGTTATTTTCTAGGTGCATGTAGCACGCAATGAAGTCAGATCTAACCGACTTTGTTGGTGATTGACCTTCATTGTATTTTCACATTGCTTTTTCCCAAGCATAAACATAACATATATATTTTGTCATTTATGATGCTAATGGATCTCTGACAACATTTCAATTTTGGCATCTATTTTGAATTCTCAATCGATCTGCTTTCTTTTACGCAATTCTGCAGGTTCAGGTGGAACAGATTGACATTGGAAACTCAGGAAACTCTGGTATGGTTCCTCCTTCTCTTTCTTTCTTTTATTTTTTATTTTTTATTTTTCAGTTAAATTCCAATATTAGCTTAAATTCTGCCTATCAGGACATACTGATCGAGTACTATTAGATGAGATCAATGTGGGTTCTTCTGACTTTCTTCTTTCATACCAATTCTGTTTACAGTTTTTTGAGCCTACTTGTTCACTCTATCTGCATGCTTATTGCATCAGGATTCTGCTTGAAAGTTCGGGATCTCCATCCTTCATGTTCTGATTTGTGCATCAGAAATACGTCTATTTGTGCCCCTTAGGAGTAAATGAAAACAAGACCAATTTTAGTCTTCTTAAAACAATTTCCAATGTTTAAATTAAATGTTGAAGGTAAAGATGGAGACTTTTCTAACGCAAACCTTACTTTCGAAAAAATACATCCAGTTTGATTACTGGTTTGGGCTTACAGGTGGGGGTGGCTGCTCACTAACCGGACATGCTCTAGTACTTCGGTTTTATCATACATATGCCACAAATACCATGCCCAAGGAAAATCCTAATGTTAGGAAGGATTTGATGAACTTTTATTACATGTAATTACCTGCATTTAGGTGAAATTTGGAATTTTCGTTGCATTAACTTTTTTTTCTTTTAGATATATGTTGGCTTTAGGCACTGCTTTTGCCTTGACTAAGATTTTGCCTTCCCAGGTGCAGAAAGTAAAAGTGGGAAGGATATGGGGTCTTCTCCACCCCTTCCTAATCCATCAACATCATCACCAGAACCTAAGAATTTTGAACCCGAAGAAAATGTTGACATAGTTGACGACAGTGATGATAGCTGTGAGGCAGCAAGAGGGAGTACTTATGAAAAGGAATCTCGCCCTGGTCTTGATATTGATATCAACTTACCACATCAAATGGACATGGATGATGAAATTGCTGTAGATGTTAGTGATGATTATCCTGATAAGGGCCCTAATGCTGCAGAAGCTCTTAGAGCTCAGGTAAATGCAGAAGGGAGAGAGGAATCAAGCTCAAGCAGCAGCAGCAGTGACAGTGAGAGTACTGGGACAGAAAGTGGGAGTGCGAGTGGAAGTGAAAGTGCGAGTGTGAGTACTAGCACTGATAGTGAAAGCAGTGGTGCTGACTCAGTCAACTCTATCTGAGATATGGAAGTCTTGCAGGGCAGGTGGTGATTCCCGATGTTAGTCTTGGCGACAGTGTTTTAACAGTTATAGTGGAAGCAGATTTTAGGACAAATTTATGAATACAGTGATAACCAGACCAAATATAGGGAGAGAGTTAGAGTATTAGTATTATTATTTTAAACTAGGCTGTGTGTAATTTCCCCTTAGATATGGCCTGGCCAACGCTGATGTACTGGAAAAGTTAATTGTGGTAGGGATTAAGGGTATGTTTGGCGGGCGGGTCTACAAGGGTCTGTCTTGTAATATAAATTCAGACCCGCGTTTGGCTGCAAAAATAATTACCTGGCTTGAAAAGATTGTGCGGCAATTGAGGTGCAAAAAAGACCCACCTTCCCCTGCGTGTCTAAATTGCACATCTCTTTTTGTATTTTAACTATTATTTATATTAGTTATTAAATTCAATACAAATCAAAAATAATATTTCTTTAACATATTAATTTATGTTTAATTGATGAATAAGAAAAGATGCTGAAATTTACTGCAGATAATTATATTTTTATTAATAAATCTAAATAATAAATTAACTTAATATTAAAATATTTATTAAATTCATATAATAGTAATTGAAAAAATAAATAAATAAATAATAGCTATTTATTATTATTTAATATTATTAAATAATAAAAATATATAATACATTCCATATTCTACCAAACATGATACTGTATTATTTAATACATTCCAATACAATACATTTTATTACAATTCAGTACAGTTCAATACAGTGCGGCACACCAAACGTACCCTAAGAGTAGACTAGTGTACAGCCAGAATGTGAAGTAGAGATGGTTGACATTCGAAAAGCTTGATGAACGTTCCGGGGCGCACAGTCCACAAATTATGTCTTTCCTCGAATCATTTGTGTATTAAAAAGAAGGATGTTGGCTTTTTCTGGTAAAATATGTTTTCGGATTGAAACGAATTGTCAGCCATCTTGTTCCTAAATCAGGAAGCGTTTTGTTAGTATCCCTTGTTCCCTGATTACATTGAGCCATTAGCATAATTTTCGTGAGCTAGCCATTGCAAATATAATTTTTCCAGAAGCATTATTAAGAGGTTGGCTTTATTTAACAAAATTAAATTAATAGAACCAAATGCTATTGTGGCTGAGCATTCGTTAAGCCGCTTCACCACAAAATACAGATAACACGAGAAGAAATCACAACTGTGAATGCACAATTGAGCACTGTTCTGAATTAAATACATAAAATGTGGTCAATTCTACCAAAAATTTATCTTCAGTAATCGATAGCCATTTTGAATCTTACACTACTGAGTTGGGTAAGCAACACAAGACGATATAAGCCAACAAAAATTGGAAGATTGAAGGACTCTCACACAGGAGCAGATTCTTTCTTTTCTTCTTCAGTGCCTCTGTCCTCTCCACCTCCTTGACCTCCTATATTTCCATTCTGCAACAGATTATGCTCTGAGGGCAACTTTTTCTTTGCTTTCCTGCTACCTTCAATATTCCACATGTGCCACACACGAGGTTTTGGTGGAGGTATTGCTTCAGAAGTAGGTGCAACTAATCCTGGCTTGCCATCATCGATGACTGCATCTACCAACCCGTATTCCTTTGCTTCCCAAGCATCCATGAAATTATCACGGTCAGTGTCCAGCTCAATCTACAAATAGTCAAAAGAAAAACGAAATATGTGAAAAGGATGAAAAATGAAAGAGGTAAAATGAAAATGCATCTAAGGAGAATTGGAAAATAAAAGATTGTGAAGATACAATAGGTTAATGCCCGACCTGCTGCACAGGCTTTCCGGTAGCTCTAGATAATATCTTGTTCAGCTTAACCTTGTGGTAAGACATCTCTCTAATCCGTATGCTCATATCTGTTGCCTGAAATCAGATAGAAATTAGAATCCAATCACAGAAATATCTAACAGAAAACATGCCAGATAATCTGTAACAATGAGAACACCTTGGCAATTATGCACTAAACAAGTATAACCTTCTATAAACTGTAACATTATATAGATAACACCAATCTCCTAGAGTTACAACTTCAGTAGTAGCAATTATTATTGAGCTAAACGTTCTTTAATGAGTAGAGTTGAAATTTTCACTCAATTTTTGGACAAATTAATTCCAAAAAAGTCGATGTCCTCAAAGAAATCAACACCAACCTATATGGGTATGTTTATAAGAGATTATATATAAGAAAGAAGAAGACACTGGACACTAGCAATAAAACTCAACTTCAATTAAAAATCATAAGAACCTCATCTCAAAGAGAACATACGTTGTTCATCTCCTCTCTACAGTTAATAAGAGCTTGTAAGATGAGGTGCTACTAAGTGATTTTCTTGGCTCACTTAAAAATTCATTATTCAAATGCTTTAAGTACCTCACACAAAAAATATCTAATGATTTAATAACACTTGACAGGCTGACAAAACTCTTTAAGTATCATACTACTAAAATATGAATTTGCATATGGAAACTAATAGATGCTACGAGTGGCTTAGAGATGGTGGCCTTAGGACTCCATTTGTTTTCAAAGAGGAAATACAGTATTCATGTTATGACTGCTGTATCAGCATCTTAGTCACCCCAAGAGGTATCGAATATCATACTATTAAGTACCCAATAATTCTGTCCTCTCAGCATCTTAGTCACCCCAAGAGGTATCGAATATCATACTATTAAGTACCCAATAATTCTGGTCCAGGAGGACAGAATTGTAATTTTATCGCTTGCTTCTGATTTCAAGTTGGGGAGTGTAGTCTCAGTTCTAGTCTCTTTGGTGCATTAGCAACTTCAAATTTCCAGTTACAAAAGTAGATGATAAATACTCACTTTGCCTCCAGCAGTCCCAAGAGGTTGATGGATCATTACTCTTGCATTAGGCATGCAATATCTCTTCCCTTTTGAACCAGCTGCTAGCAGGAATGCACCCATAGATGCAGCAAGCCCCAAGCAAATAGTTGAAACATCAGCCTTGCATAACTTCATTGCATCATATATTCCCATTCCTTGTTGCAGCAACGAATGTAAAAAGAAAAATAGAATTAGAACTCGACCAGAAGTTTTACAATGTACTAAACTCAACCCAGTAATGTCTATTTTTCCAAGGAAAAAAAGAAAAAGAAAAAGAAAACTCAGCAATATCTAGACTGCTGTTTACTTGGATCATAATGAATCATTTTGGCCAATTAAGTCCACCTCACTCATCTAAGTTTGACACCAAATCTAAAGAATGGTTGCCCATAATAGTTTTACAAATGATTTACCATTCATTTTCTCCATCAGAACTCTCCTTTATTAGGACTAGCTGAATGATTTTGAATGATTATCAAGTTCTAAAACTGCAACAACACAGGCCTGGAACTTTACAGATATGTTCACAAATTTAGAAACAATCTTTAGTTTCAACACAAACAAAGAGTAAAATAACAAGTTGATTGTATAGTAGACAACAATAGACATACCAGCAGTAACAGAGCCACCAGGTGAATTAATAAACAACCTGATATCTTTTTTAGAATCTTCGGCGTCAAGAAATAAGAGCTGACTTATGATGAAATCAGCAGTCAAGTCATCAACCTGCCCAAAATCAATTGAAACTCACTGAATTAATGGATTGAAAAAAGAAAAAAAAAATTCCCTAACCATTTCCCAGCTCTGACTACGAATTATGCATTAAACAAACATCGTCTAGCACTAACAAACCACCTTGTAATCTTCAAAATCAAAATCACATAGTCAAAAAATTTCATAAAACAATGAGAATAACTTGCATCCAGCTTCTGTAATAAATGAACCCAAAAAAAAAAAAAAAATATCAAAACTTTCATTCATATAGGGGGAAAACAATTAGAACCTAGCTTCTCATATCTCTAAAAGATAAAAATGGAACATAGAACAAATTACAAGCAAACCCACTTCAAAAATCTAACATTAATCTATAAACACACTAATTCATATATTTGAAACCTATTCAAATACAACAATAAAAAAAACCCATTGGTGAAAGTAAAACTAAGTACAACAAATATAACCTGGGATCCCAAGAAGATAATTCTCTGACGGAGAAGCATGTTAGTGGTGTCAAGCTCCTCAAATTTGGGCAGATATGGAGATGAAGTATTATTATTAACAGCAAAATTGGAGACATCCCAGTTGGTAGACAAGGTCTGTGCTATTGAAGGTGAACTATTCGCGGCCTTTATGCAAGTGGGTCTCCTCGTTTTGATTGTAGTGCTAGTGTTAGTGTTATTAGCGGCAGTGAGAAAGTGGGTTTTCGATAGGGATTGGTTTGAGAAGAAGAGTGGCTTCGAAAATGAAGATGCTGTCAAACTCATCTCCATCTTCTTATTTGGATTTGTTTGCTGGGTGGGTTCAGTTCGAGAAAGTTTAATGTCAGAACGAGAAACAGGGTCGAAAATATCGTGTTCTTTCTTTCGCTTTGTCGTTATACGATGTCGTACTACTGCTACGACGACAACACTTAAGGCGATGTCGTTTAATACAACTAGAGTCTAGAGTGAAGCCCTTTTTTTTTTTTGAAAGGAGAGTGAAGCCCTTTTATAATTTATTTCATCTTATTACAGATTTTTCTATAATACTGTATACTTTTTTACAGTATTGATAAAGAAATTATTTTAGATCTTTAAATTTAAATATTTTAATCCTTAGTATTACATTAATTAAGTAAATAAATAAATAAATAATTATTAAATATTAGGTGATTTTTAAAATTAAGTTGATGAATTTAAATTAAATAGAAAATACTTATAAATTAAAAAAGAAGAGGAGTTATGTTATATTATTACTCTTTTTCTTCTATTTTTAATTTATAAATAAATTTTTTACCTAAATTATTATTAGTACAATATTTAAAAATATATATATATATATATTATTTAATATAAATATTTATAATATTTTATATTTATTACATCATTGTTGCTGTAAAAAAAAATTAACAACGTCATTAAGAGACGGCATCATTCAGAGACCCAAAACAAGTTATTTTAAATACATAAATAAAGTCCTTATTTAAGAAACTTGAAAATTGAGGGATTTAGGTGATAAAAATTAAAAATGATCATAATTAATAAAGTAAAATATTTTAATTTTTTTGAATCCTTACCACAAATTAGATTATCAATTTAATTCTTTCTTTTTCTTCCGATTGAAGGCGAAAATCTAGAGAGTTACAGAAATAGGGGAAAAAATGGCAAAATTCTCGGTGGGGAGATTAGAAGAGGGAGAAGGACCGAGCGGAAATTCAAAGAGACAAAGGAGAGCTCCTCATCGTCATCCTCAAACCAACTTGAGGGATGGAGAAGAAGAAGAAGAAGAAACACATCATCAAGAAGAAGATGATGAAAGCGTTGATAATGGCGGCAATGGAGAGAAGGCCGATCTTGATCTCGCGGGACCCTCTAGAAATGGACCCTTTTCTGTGACCGTAACTGACCCTGAAGTTTTTGACTGTCCCATTTGCTATGAGTCATTGACCGCTCCTGTTTTCCAGGTTTGATTTCTCTCAAACGTTCTTGCTTTTCAGTTGGGAGTGTTTATTTTGCATGGAGTACAAATGATTTTGACTTGGTTTTTATTATACTTCTATCTGGGTTTTGTCTTGTGTTTTGGAGAGAGTTGTGTTGAGATTCTGTTATGTGAAGTTAAGATTTTTGTTGTTTGTTAAGGTTTGAACTTTGAGACATGGAGAACATTGTATCATGTGTGAAGATGAATTTATTGGTATATTAATGAGGTTAGAAAGAAGAGGCAATAAAATCTGTAAGGGAAACGGCATTGAGATTGAAGATTTAGCCAATTCTGCTGCCTAATTTCTATTGTATTCAGAAAAATTGACGCTAGGGCATCTAGCCAGGGAGCATAATTAGGTCCAGCAGATTGACTTGGCTATGAGGACACCAACTATTGTAGGTCTTTGACATGATTAGATAGAGGTAGACATGTCCGCCTTAAAATGTTTTACTAAATACAGGAATGAGTAGAATGACATGCAGATGCTTAATGTGCCAGATAGGTAAAATTGAGAGTCCATTTGCAAAAGAGGCTACTAAAGTAAAAAGTGTACATCAGTACATATAAAATTTATACACATCTTTAATAGTAGATTTTCTTGGTGAAACAGATGATTATGCATCATAAAATCTCTCCTGTTATGTATGTTGCAAGATGGCTTGCTATCAACTCATTCTCCAGCATATTTCATAGGTGTCTAAGTACTTCTCTGTGTTGAAGCTCTGGTCATTTTATAATCTATATGCCATCTATGGGCATTGATTGGCCACTTTTTCACTTTTTGTAAATCTTTTTTTCTCTAAATACAATCTACTTAATTTTTGTCTCAAAAAAATAGACTTTGATTAGGCTGTTTACCATCACTTTCTGATCATTAAAGACTGCTGTGGTTCCTGTACCAGTATTGTTCTCACAGATTGATGGTTTTAATCTGTCTAAATTTTGAAATTTTTAGCACAGTTTCTGGTATGAGTTTGTGTGATAACTTCATGAGGATCCCAATTTTCGGTGTATCTAGCAGCACCTTATCTTTCAAGATAAATTGAATGTGCCTTGACTCTCACTTCTAGGTCCCTTTTTGTAGTTGTCATTGCCAACATGGAGCTTTTTAGTTGTTTATTATCACAAAGAAGTCCTAGAGTTTATAGGCTTAAATCAAACCTGGAGACTACCATTCATTAGAGAAATTTGGTGAAAAGGAGTTTGGAGATGGGTTAATCATTCAAGGTTCATTAGAAGTATTAAAGAAATGGTTTAATTCGTAATTATATATCCATGTAGCTAGTTACATATTAATATTATCATTGCACATGTGCACACGCACAGAAACAGATTTCCATGCATAACTGTATATGAGGAGGGAGGAGTGTGCATGCCTGTTGTTTGGATTATTCACTTGCCAAAGGATATTGCATGGCTACTGAATCTCCATTTTAATAGAGAAAATATTCATGTCCTTGAGTACCCATTTTAGTTACTGTGTCATATCCAAAACTGAGATAAGAGTTCACGTAAGTTAGTGCATTTTGTGCTGGCATGCATATTTATTTATTTTTTGATGTACTTCGGTACTCTAAATTGTCTGATGACCTACCATGAAAACAAATCTGATATCTTGATGCATTCTTGGATTGCAATTCAGTGTGAAAATGGGCATATAGCTTGCTCTACCTGCTGCTCCAAAATTATGAATAAATGTCCATCTTGTTGTACGCCTATTGGCTACAACCGTTGCAGGGCCATCGAGAAAGTTTTAGAATCTGTTAAAGTAACATGTCGGAACTCAAATTATGGGTGTAAAGTAACAATGAGTTATGGGAAGAAACATGATCATGAGAAGATTTGCCCCCATGTGCCATGTTCTTGCCCCATTCCAGACTGCAACTTTGTTGGTTCAGCCAACCATTTGTACAAACACTTTAGTGCTAAACATAAAAATTCTGCATTACATTTTCTGTACAATGAAGTTGTAGAGGTTACCTTAAATGTGAAGAACAGATTTATTGTTCTTCAAGAAGAGGGAGATGGTGTACTGTTTATTCTCAGCAGTAGGTCCGAAACTCTTGGGCATGTAATTTCAGTTAGCTGCATTGCACCCTCATGCAAGGGATGTCTCTTCTACAGTATTTTTGCAGGACCTGCTGGAAGCACGGTTAGATTTCAATCTTTTACAAAGAACATTCAAAATCGAGTTGATAACCCTCCTTCAACAGGATTCCTACTAGTTCCAATTGAATCCTTTGGTTCTTCGGGAGACCTCAAGTTGGAACTTTGTATACGGCGGCTTGATATATCTCTTCAGCATGTTTCAAGAGTTGTTGTGTAATGTTGTTGTAAATATTGTACCTATTGGTGTGTGACAAGTCTTTGTAGGAAGTTCACTTAGGTTGTCTGCATTATTATTTTATGTTGCCTGATGTTAACTGTTGTTGATTAAGATGTAAATACAAGCATGCTGCTATGGAGGAATAAATCCTTTCCAGGATTTTGATGAGATACTAATGTGTACTTCATTTGGTATCATTGTGCTTACTGATTAATACAAAGGAAGAGAGATCTCCTGCCAAAGATCTTTCTTCTGTAGCATATGTGCTTGTAATTTGATATTAACTCTCATTTAATGTGATCTGTAATGAAAAACAAAAATGGAGATTGCAACATTTGTTTGTACTCATCTACTGTAGGGCCATTTTGAAGCCGTTTTGCTTTACTGAAAGATAGTACAGAACACGTTACGATTTTGCAGTGACAGCCTCAGGGAATGGAAATGAAGTTGAACTAAATAATTTTTTTCCCCGTTGTTGGGGTGGTTGATAACATTTAATTTCATACCTACTGATTTCTTGTTTTCTTGTATTTAACTTTAATGATTGAGTTTCTATCCAAATTTGATATATTCAAGAATTAGATTAATTAACTCTATTCTAAGAGGGCTGTATTTTTTTACTTTTAAACATGACACACCCCCCTTCAACGGTTCAACCTCCAGCCCAACCCAACCCATAAATTCCTCTTCTTTGAGTTGATTTGGAGTGAAATTTATCGTTTATCCTCTTGCTTCTAACTTCAAGAGGCGAAACCAAAAGGTGCCTACTTTGATTCTAAAATCTCATTTGACAAATTGATCATGATTCAAAGCAAATCAACTTGTATGTGAATATGTCACATTTTAATGGTGTTTTTTTTTTTCATTTTTAATTATTTTAATATTCGAGGCGAAAGAAGGTATTAAAAATTTATCATGAAGTAATAAAAGTAATTTTTGGAAGAGACCAAAGTGGTTATTCTCCCACTTATATATAACAATGAATCTTGGAATTAACAAACATTAACTGAAAATCATGGTTGGATACAAAGCGTTTCACAGAAAAAATATTGAATTCGACAATTAATAGTTGACGTTATCAATGCTTGTATGATTAAAGTAAGGAAAGTAAACACTTACCGAAACTGAATAGAGTATGTTGATTACATGAGCTCAATCTAAAACTTATCATTAATAATCATTAATGATTGTATGTCAACAATGGAGTATAAAAAGAGAATAGTACGAAAAAAGAATAGCGGAATCGTTTTGAGAGCATATAACCGTTTACAAGTATATCTAGCAAACTTTGAAAAGAGGATGGAACAAGAAATGGCAAGAGTCATAGAATTGAGAAGTTGCAAAAATGGTTCCATTGCTTCCACAATATCCGATCAGGAGGTTTTTGACTACCCCATTTGGTATCAGGCATTGAAAGTACCAGTCTCTCAGGTTTGTTTTGATCGTATTGGAGTTACAATTTGTAACGATTACATATTTCAATCTGATGACATTAATTAAATATAACTACTTGGCATTTCAGTGCATAAATGGGCATATAATTTGCTCTTCCTGTTTGGCGAAAGTTAACAACAAATGTCCTGCCTGTCGTTCGTGTGTTATGCTCCGTAGCAGGGTGATGGATATAGTTTTGGAAGTGATACAATTAAAATGCAAGAATTCTGAGTAAGGATGCCAGAAAACAATGAGTTTCGGTGAGAATAAGGATCATGAAAGGACTTGCCAGTGTGCTCCATGCGCGTGCCCACTTTTGGACTGCAACTTTCTGGGTTCCGCCAGTCAATTATACCTGTATTTCAGCTGGAAAAATGGCAAAACATTTGTAAGCTTCACGTACAAAAAACGGGTGAAAGTTACACTGAATGTTAATGACAGTGTCTTCTTGTTCCGAGAGCAGAAAAACGGTCACTTATTCAGTCTGAAGAACGTAGTAGCTGGATAACTGGGGAATGTAATTTCAATTAGCCCTACCGGGGCATCTCAGAAAAAGGAGTTTAGTTACAAGTTGATTGTGAGGAACGAGAAAACTTATGATACATATAAATACAAGAGGAGCCTCGGAGATGGCCTTGATGATAACCATTTAAAAGAAGAGTGGTTCTTTCTGGAGTCTGAACTGTTTGGCTCGAATGGGCACTGCATGTGAGCCATTTACATGAGTGAATGATGGTGTGAGACATATACTTCTGTGTTTTATGTTGTTTGGTAACATACATTTAAAATATAACGATATTAGTTGAGCAGTTGGATGGATGCGAATGGGAGGAATTCTCAATATTTGAGCTCTTAATCATTTTATTTATCTTGGATTAATTCATTGTCATATAAGAAGAGACTCTTGTTTATAATTTTACGCATTTATCTTGGAATTCTCATCATATGAGCACTTACTAATTTTAGAGCATCTTGACTTTATAAGATTCTGATTTAACTAGAGTAAAACTACACAAAATTTGCGTAATCTAAACTCAAAATATGACAGTTGACGTGAGGCAGTGAATCATTTTATCTGACGAATCCGACTTCGTAATGGCTTAGATATGGTTTTAATCCGAATGACTCAGACTTCGTAATGGACTAGATAGTATTTTAATTCGAATTATTCTTATTTAAAAGACTTAGACTTCGTAATGACCAAATATAGTTCTAATCTGAACGACTCAAACTTCGTGATGGACTAGATATTGGTCTAATGCAAACAACTTGATATTGATCTAATCTAAACGATTCAAACACGTGAGATTTTATATATATGGTTCTAATCCAAATGATTCAACCTTTTAAGGGAGGAAAAAAAAACCCATGATGGAACAAATAATGACGAAAGTTTTATTACTCAAAAGATTATGAAAACACATCCATATTTATAATAGGATAAACTTATTTCCCCAAGTTACTTAAAAATAACAAAATCAAAATACTTGAATGATAAAATTTTAAAATTCTGAAATAATGTACAACATCATATTTGATTTACAAATTCCCGTCTTGCTTTGTTTACACTAGTATTTGATGTTTAGGAATAAAAAAGGAGATTTTAATTAATCAAGAAAATGAAATAGTTGAGGGGTTTGCTGAAGGGTTACGTGCACTCCTCATTTTTCTCCACCATTCATCTTACTTGCAAAATGCAATGACCAAAATATCCTCACCAAAGCCTAGACATTTACTTGTGTTCAACGGCCACTTAAGGGAGAGAAGCATACAAATTATAAAGGATAGTGAGCAAAAGAAAGAAATGGAAGAGGGGGGAGAAAAAAGAGGGGAGTGGGGCGTTACCTAAGGAGGATTTTTATTTTTATATTTGATTTTTTGCTCTTGTCCAAGACATCTCTTTCTCTCTTCCTAGAAATTCTTTCTTTTACATTTTACTTTACTTTTCTGCAAATTACTTAAAAAGCTTTTGGTTTTAAGGCAATGTTTATTAAGCCACATGAGTGGTGGCAGAAGTTTTTCCCAAAGGCCCAAAAACTGACTTGAGCATCGGAAGGTTCATGCCGGAAAAACTTCCGACACCTTTGACCGCCTTCTGTGATTTTAGGTATTCACAGGTTAATCGCTAGTGGTTGCAGGACATCTTGACGATTGATCAGCCGATTCTCCACCAAATAAATTTAATAATGACGCAGGAGTCTGGTATCAAGCCGCTAACCGACTCAACGGGACTTCGGCATCAACATTTCAGCTTCTTACCTTCACGTATTGTGGCTGAATATTGTTGAGAAGATATCTCCTTCATATGGCAGGATATGGGCTTGGAAAAGTCCGATGCTCCCGTCCATTTGATAACCCAAGGTTTAATGTCAATAATCTATCTGGTTTATAAGACAACTTTTGTTGTTTGGATAATATTGAAAAGACCTTTGGGAAATGGTTAAACTAGTCCAATGAAATGGTTGCTCTAGAGGCAGCGGCAGGCGTAGTTCTGTTCGAGCAGTTGTATAGCTGCTCTGACCGAACAAACTTTGCTCTGGCATCTGGTAAAAGCGTTGCGTTTGGAGTTTGCCCTGAAGCAAAAGTAATTACAAAATGTGATTAAAGCAATTAGCTCAAAATTAATTATTTAGACAAGCATCTGCTCTTGATTTTTAAATAAAGTATGAGAAGGCACGTAAGTGTTCTTGTATGACACATACTGCTTCCCGCGCGTCAAAGCCTCAGATCACACACACACACACACACACACCTATATATATATAGCAAGCATAACTCTCTCTATGTAATCAAATTCTATTGGATTCCGCTGTGTGTATAGATTGTATGTTTATTTATTCATTGAATGAAGTTTATTTCAGTTTTTTCTTTTCTCTGTTTCTCAAGTTCAAGAACTAGTTTAAAAGAAGTCGATAGGTCCGAGTGGTTAAGTCAGTGGGCAGAGACTTTAAGGATTTATAATGTACAACCAATTGTACAAAAGATATATATGAGAGATGAGGAATATTGATTCAAAATGGATGAGACAAATAGTTTTCTGTCGTGTGGATTTTTCAAGCCTTAATGATCTATGATTCTCATTTTCATTATCTAGTAATTAAAATGCACTATCACCTTGTATATCATATTCATAATTCTGCAGGGCAGGTGTTCAATTGCAACCACGAGTAGTTAGTTCGAGGTCTCTATACTCGCGTATATATTTACTATGAGTCTTGGAATTAACGGAGCTTTAATTGAAAATTACACGGTTCATTGTATCCATTTGGAACACTAGACAATGGTTTATTAATTCTCTTTCTTTGCTAATGAAATAAGAATGACTAATATGTAGTCAGTTACAAAGCTATTCGCAGGTTAATTAAAAGAAGAGAGTCGTATCGATCAACTGAATAGAGTATGTTGATTATATGAATTGAATCTGAATTTAACTTCATTGTTATTAATAATGATCTTATGTGAACAATGAAGTATAAAAAGAGAAGTGTGGTTTTTTTTTTTTTGAGTAAACATAAAAAAGTAAGAATTCCATAAGAAGACTTGAAACATTTGGAAGGAAGTGAGAACGAGAGATGGCAAAGAATTCAGCAAAAGCAGGGAAAAGGGTTGGAGATGGAGAGGGACCAAGCAGTCCAAAGCGGCAGAGAAAGAACAATGGCCATGATGAAGAAGAAGATGGAAGTTGTAAAAATGGCTCCGAAGCTTTGACCATAACCGACCAAGATATTTTTGATTGCCCCATTTGCTTTGAGCCTTTGACAGTTCCTGTCTTTCAGGTTCGTTTACTTATTCTCCCCCTCTTTCCTCGATCAAATCTGGATTTAAACTACTATCGAGATTCTATGTTGGTGTAAAATAATTCTACTCACGTAGGATATAATCCTGATCGTAGTTTAAATCCGACTTTTAAGATGTCCGCACTTGAAGACTTGTGCCTTTATTTATTGTAATCGTGAATTCTACGTTTTGCACGCATGTACATTCAAAGATAATTAATTCTTTGTAAGTCAATCTCGAAATTAATGGAGAATTTTAATTCGAAAACCATATAGAAATGGAAGTAAGGAATACTATGTGAAGAAATTTGAATTGCTTGGCATTTCAGTGCGTAAACGGGCATCTAGCTTGTTCTGACTGCTGCGCCAAAATTAAGAGAAATTGCCCAACCTGCAGTTCGCCCACTGTTATTGTGCGCAACTGGGCAATTGAGAAAGTTATAGAATTGGTCCAAGTAAATTGTAAGAATGCTGAGTATGGCTGCCAGCAAAAAATGAGTTTCAGTAAGAAGCGCGGTCATGAAAAGACTTGCCAACATTCTCCACTCCCGTGCCCGCTTTCAGATTGCAGCTTCCTTGGTTGTTCAAGCCAATTTGTCCGACACTTCATGGCCAAACATAATATATCAGCTGTGCCCTTTAAGTACAACAGCCTGCTGAACGTCAACCTGAACGTCAATGATAGTGTCTTGCTTTTTCAAGAGGAGAAAAATGGGTACCTTTTTGTTCTCAGAAACAGAATTACCGGAGAGCTCGGGAATATAATTTCAATTAGACCGGTTTGTGCATCGCATGATAAACAGTTTCAGTACCAGATTGGTGTGAGGAGCCAAAAGACCTCTCTTACATATAAATACACGAGGAGATTTCAAAATGGCCTGGAGGATTATGAGGATTTTATAGAGGGGTACTTTTTTATGTTGTCTTGAGTTATTTGGTTCTTCGAATGGGCAGCGTAACTTGGAGATTTACATATTTAAATGATGAGTACTATTGAGTGCTTTATTTCAAGGCTCTTTAAAAAATATGACATAAAATCTTTAAAAATTCATAAGAAATCGGATAATGAGAGGATATTTTGCCCTCACCATTTCCATAAGCACATTTAATGCAATTTACAGTCTTTTAAGTAAAATGCATGCGCTGACTTTTCTGGTTCCATTGTTTGGTTATTTATTTGTACTAAAAAGTCTAGTTGTAATTAGAAAACCCTTATTTTAGTAGTCTTGATTGTACACATCCTAACGAATTGTTGTCATACGCACAGTCATGTATATTTAAAATGTTTATCATTTGTACTCCCTCCATTAAACAGTATATCTATGTATTCAACAAAAAGTTGTATTTCCCGTAGAAGCAGTCAAACTAGCTATCCCACATGGGTGGAATATGGAGAGAGAATTTTATTACTAAGCCGGTTTTATTAAATAATTAAAAGTAAATAAGGACCGAAAAAACAAAAAGAATGAGGATAAAAAAAAGACAAGAGAGAGAAAAAATATTAACAAGAGTTCTTAGGAATTCACTTTAAAGTCGTATGATTTTATCATGTTTTTATGCATTTAAATATTCAAACTTGAGAATTTCTATAAATATAAATCCATTGCCATTAAGCTCAATTTTGCAGGAACTAACATTAATGCAAAACCGAAATTATCCAATACAAATTAACATTGGAAAGAAATTTGTCAGATATTTAAATCTTTTGATGTGGTGTAAGGTTTTGAGACTAAATCTCATTCAATATCTGACACTCCTTTTTAAGAAATCTTTAGATCATCTAAATTAACACTTAAATGTAAATTATTTAAATTATTTACTGACAACTTGCACACCGTCTAAAGAAGCAAGAACCAAAACCTTGATCACAAAATTTGACATAGATCTCCATCTTAGAAGAAAATTTGTTGCACGGGTGTCCATGACTACGCTAGAGATTAAATTTGAACTTTGAAAGTAATACGGGGCTTGTCAACAGCGGGGTAGATAAGTAACATTAAGTAAAAAATGTCACTAAATGGATAATATGTAAAACCTTAGGGAGGTGTTCTGTAAATTCCCTTTCAAAAGCCTTTTTATATCACCTGAAGCTGAGAAGACTGGGAGATCCCATAATCAAGAAAATGTTCTGAAGCATGGAGAGCAGAGTACCGAGTATTTTTTTTTTTCTCTTTTTGGAAAGCTAAAATCCCTTGAAACCTAGAGCGGCTGTGGTACGGGCTATACTATTGCTTTTAAATGGTTATTTTGTGCTTTCAATTTAATTCTTTAACCCTTGGGAGATGTGGGTATTTTTGTATACAAGTATCTGATCTATCTTAGGGTTTGTATATCGTGAACATATTGTGATGTGTAGCAGTTTATGTTCTGTTTTTTAAATACTTTTTGTTTTTCCTGTTGGGGGTTTCTGATTCGGTGTTGTTTTTGAGCTGTGCAGCCTGTGCTATTGGACTTTTTGCGTAGAAAATGCTGACATTTTGTATTTCTCTCCTAAAATCAGAACCTTCGGAGTTCGGTCCATACATTCTGATATGATTAATTCAGAGCTACTACCTTCGGCTACGGGAAAAAGCAAATGCAAAGGAAAAAACTGTGAAATGTCGAGGTCACTAGATGGGGAAGGGGAAAGCACCATGAATCGAAAGAGATTGAGGAGGGACTGTGAATCTACAATCAATCCCAATGTAGTAATTGATGAAAACTCAACTGATGAGGATGACAATGCACAGAGTGCTGATGTGGAAAATGGCCCTCTTGCATTGATCTTAGACAACCGAAAAGTGCTTCATTGCTCCATGTGCGATGGGCACTTGACAGTTCCAATTTTCCAGGTGCTGTTTTTCTCCTAGTGTTTTATATTGTTTTATGAAAATGGTTCCAGTTGGCTGTTGATTTTTTTTGGAATTATGGAGTAAATGCAATCTGATTATAACAGTTTGTCTGCTTGCATTACATTGAAATTCAGTGCGAAAATGGGCACCTGGCATGTTCTTTCTGCTGCATCACACTTAAAAGGAAAGAGTGTTATTCATGTCAGTCGACCATCGGTTCTAGCCGCTGCCTGGCCATTGAGAGAATTTTGGAGGTTGTCAGAGTTAAATGCCAAAACTCAATTTATGGATGCAAAGAAACTGTCACTTATAGCAAAATGCATGATCACCAGATTTATGATTGCTATTATGCACCATGTTCATGCCCCATCTCTGACTGCAAATTTGTTGGTACATCCCGCCATTTATACCAACACCTTAGTGGTGAGCACAACAATTCAGTAGTGAAGTTCCAATACAATAACTTTTTCAAAATTACAGTAAATATTGATGGGAAATTCTCCGTTCTTCAAGAAGAAAAAAATGATGATGTCCTTTTTATTCTCAACAACAACACTGGAAGTCTTGGGAATTTAGTTTCAGTGTGTTGTATTGCATCAGTGAGGAAGGACTTATACTATGATATTGTGGCAAGATGCGTAACCGGCACCACTCTTAAGATCCAGTCTTCTACTTGGAGCTCTAAAGTGCGGAGTGATATCCCTTCTCCATTTGGATTTCTTCTAGTTCCACCATATATGTTCAACTGTAATGGGCAGCTTGAGTTGGAAATCTGCATATGGGGTCCTGGCGAAACTCCTGCCGACTGGCTGAGTGCAAAACAACTTAAGTAGTATTGGTAGTAGTAGTTTTAGTAGTTGTTTTTGTAGTGTGAGTATATGTTTGACTTGCATATCTGCATGCATTTTTAATTTTAAGCAACTGTTTATTTAATTTATAGAAGTTAGTTTCAGGGGTCTTTGTGCTATTTTAATGCTTCCTCAAAGCTAATGAAGTTAGCTTTGGCAATCGTGGATGATATATATAAATTGTGTTTTTTATGTTTTTACGGTCTTAGTGATTGTTTAGTATAACTTATTTAATAATTATAAGTATTTATTTAATTCCATAAGTTTTTATTAAAATTTTTAATATCTTTTTATTTTTTTAAGTAAAACTTTTGAAAATTAAATAAGTTATTTTTCATCTACGAATAAAAACTCAAATTTTGGACTGTTGTGATTAGAGGTTGAATTTTTTTTAAATGTTAAAATATCTTTAGATATTTTTTTGACTTATTTAACAATCTTATTTTACTCATTTCGTAATATAATTTTAAAAATCTTACTTATTAAATAATTTTTACAATTTTTAATAAAAACTGTCATTAACAACCAAACAACTAATTTTTTTTTTTTTTAAAAAAAAACTCTATTTATAAAATTTCTACCAATAGAAGTTATATTTTAAAAGCTCTACTAAATAAAGCCTTATTCATGATTCATCCCCCCCACTAATAGTTCATATCTTCCTTCATATAAAGTATGAGATATTAGAATTATTTGATGCAACTTTTACAGCTTGTCTAGCTAGCTGCTAAAACTAATATTAAGGCCGCTCTTTACTATTAAAACTAAACCTTAACTTTAAATTATTAAAATGCATGAATAGTCAATGCTTTAATTATGTCCACAATGAAGTATAAAAAATTAGAGAAGTGTGGACAACGAATTAATTTTCAGATACATATAGTACAAGTTATAGATGACTGATGAGGGATAAAATAAGTTCAATTATAGAAGTTACTTTAAGTTAGTTGCACGTTTGATTTGATATTTAATTAAATTGGTATATTATTAAAGATTTTGGTTCCTTGTAACTTTTGAATTACTTGCACAACTAGCTTTTCCACAGCCCACGAGCTAGACCCGAACACTGTAAATAGATTAGCCCTTTTGCTACTTGCTAGTTGCTACCACCAAAACAGCCTGAAGTAAACAGTACTTGCCCGATCCAGGTTTCAATTAATTCACTCTTAGATCGCGTTTGATTTTAAGAAATGGGAGGAGAGATGAGTTTAAAAAAAAAAAAAAAAAAGAAATGTAAAAATTAATAACTATTATTTGGTTTTACATTAAATTTGAAAGGAAAAAATTTACATATTTTTTATTTGGAAAAACATACCTATTGTCTTTAGTGCTAAAATGTTAACATTATTAGTAAATAAAAAAAAATTAAACTATGAATTAATTTAAATTAGAAAATAAATTAATAACAGAATATTTAATTTTATATTATATTTTTTAAATAATTCATTGTTATTTTACAATTAAAATAACTAACATCGCATAACTAATTATATATTCAAATTAGTTTCTAGACATATATGACTATTGAATACAATAATATATTAGCCTATTGAAATTATCTAGTTAAATAAAGAATTTTCCACATCATCTATGCCCTCTCTAGATATATATACACACATGTATACATGCACACACTTAACCTAATAACTTAAAAATTACAGCGTTAAAGTGTTTGATAAATACTAACTGTTGTAACTTGAAAGATAATTTGATTTGATTTTACATGTATGATAAAAAAATTATTATATTTTTATTTCTTTTGTTAAAATTATTATTTAAAAATTGATACTATTAACTTTTATTTTATAGATATAATTTTTTTTTGTTGTAGTAACTGTAGCTTAAAACGTAGAACATCCCCTTAATAAACAGGCCTAAAAAATGAACTAAAAAAGCAATTGTTAATCTTGCTGACTTAGAAGCCTTTCCCTGGAAAGTTGAGTAGTTAACTACTGATTATAATTGCATTAGTGTTCGTTTCTTTTGCCTATGGGTTTATGATCTAAAATATATAAACAAGTCGCATATTAATTACAATACAGTAAAGTGACTTTTGCTAGATTTTTGTTGACATTAATTTAATAGTAATTTTGGATATCATCTTGTTGAATTATCATCAATTAAAGGAAATTCAGATTCTATGTTTGGGAGCTAACATTAAGTATATGATTAGATTAATTTTTAGAATAAAATATTAATTCCATATTTGGCATGTTCACTTGGATTGGATTGGACTAATGGATTAAATTTAAATTTTAATTCTAAATTTATGGAATTAGTAATCTAAATTTTCTTTGAGTTTAATTGTAATTAAACGATAAGAATAAAAATATTTTTCTGTTTATAAAATAATATTATTCTAAAATAATATTATTTACTTATTTATAATAAATGACATGATAATTTTAAAACTTCTCCTTAAACATTTGTTTGACTGTTTAACCCCTCTGCAAGACTGCAACGGTGTTTTCTCGTTTTTCTTACTAACATTTAAAAGTTGATAATTTAATAAGGAAGTTGCTATTTTACGTTTAACGTAAGGTACAACTCTCTCTACAATAATAGGTTTTATTGAGACTCACTTCTCAACTGTGTGAGAGAGCGTTAAACGTAAGGTAGTCAAACTCATTTAATAATTACACAAACTTACTTAAAAGATTGGCATGACCAAATTGAAGTAAATACTTGTCATGCAACTGCAATAAAAATAATCTGATATGGCATGATTCTTTCATAATCTTTTTCTAAAACATATAGCTTGATTTTATGAATGCAAGCAATATCATAGCTTGATTCTTTCATAATTGAAGTAAATATCATGTGTAGCATGCAGGCATGGTGGTAAAATTAATGTTCCCCAAGGATAAAAAGGAGATTTTAATAGTCTTGTATTTCACTTTTCTCTAGGGGTGGGTAAAAAAACCGTAGTCTTAAAAAAACCGAACCGAACTGATAGTTTTTTCTAATTCGGTTCGGTTTTTATTTAAAAAAAACCGAAATATACCGTTTGTAAAAAAAACCGAAATGTAGGTTCAGTATTCGGTTCACTTACCTGAACCGAAAAACCGAACCGAAAAATCGAATTATTTTTTGATTTTATTCAAATCAAACATGTGTTAATAATTTTATTCAAATCAAACATGATTTTATTTAAATCAAACATGTGTTATTTCTCTTTATAACATTATGATTATGTTTATATAGATGGAGTATTGGAGTTTGGTTATGTATTTTGAAATTTTAATATTTTATATTTTGGGAGTATCTTATTAATAATCAGTAAGATATTAGTGATAAAATGTGTTTTGAATACTTTGTATTTATTGTTAATATTTGTAATAAAATTAGGATAAATTAATTATTGAAAAAAATTATTACATTCATGATGCCCGATAGGCTAAAAATTTAAAAATTCAAAATAGACCCAATAGGCTCAGAACCAAAAAAACCAAACTGAACCAAACTGATCCAAAAAAAACAATTTAAGTTCGGTTCTTATTCGGTTTTTTTATAAAATAACCGATTTAAATTAGTTCTGCTTAATTTCGAACCGAACTGTGCCCATTCCTACTTTTCTCACTACGAAGTAAATTATCTTCGTTCCTTCTCGGAGAGACGCAGCAGGAGAAATGGGAAAAACCGAAAGGTTTGGATTTGTACATGGAGGAGGAGGAGGAGCAAGTAGCAGCAGGTTTCCAAAGAGACGAAGGAGCAGTCGACGAGATCTTGATGAATCTGAATTTTTTGAAGAAGAAGAAGTGCCTACTGTAGAACGTCAAGCACCTGAACAAGAAACCAGAGCTACTGATAGCGGCGGCGGTGGCGGCGGCGGTAAAGGAAACAGGACGGGTGATCTGTTGAAACATTTTAACAATGGGCCTGTTACTGTGACACTAAACGACCCAGAAGTTCTTGATTGCCCCGTTTGCTATGAGCCTTTGAATATTCCTGTCTATCAGGTATGTTTCCTCTTGAAAGTTCTTTCCTTTATGAAGAATTGAAGATAATTTCAGTTGGTTATGCTTGGTATGCAGGAAATGAAGCAGATTTTCATTCATTTGTTTTATTTTTTGGGGTTTTGAATTTTGTTGTGGTTTTTCTTGTGCTTTTAGCATTCTTACATAAAGACAGAAGCTTGTTGCTTTTAGGGATTTTGTGTTCGTGTGTTAGCTATTCTTTCTAGTGTTACCTGATACGTAAAGGTAATTTGCATTGTGAATCTCTCGTTTTCTTTAGTTGTCCGATGGCTCAACTAAATATCATATCATTTCAAGGTAAATTTGCTGTTTTGACCCAAAATGTGCCCTGTATATATCTCATTTCAATGTAAATTTTTATGATTTAAACTTATTTTGCCGCTTGAAGAACATTTATGCATGTTGATTTTGTGTAACGTGGAAAACCGTCTATCCATGCACAAGTAATTAGCTATAACACTTGTTTTGATTTGGGAGTGGCAAGAGTACTCTCTTCTGTGTATTTCATTTTGTTCTGTGTACTTCATTGGTTTACTTCATTCAGTTCTTTCATGTTTACAATGTTATCTGTAAGTGTTGCTGAGGTGAATCACCACTTACTAGTATCAGTAAGGGATGCAGGATCTGCAGATATTTGTTTGTGAAAGGATTAATAAAGTCATTTGGTTCATGACTATTCACCCCTTTAGGTAATTGGGTATGTGTTTAATACTTTTTTCTTTGCATGCATGCACCGGGTTTACATATTTTTTTCTGTAGAAATTGTGAATACTTATCGACCGCAAAAAAAAATTGATGTTGGTGTAGCTGTGACTGACTCTCCAATTCATCAGTGGAAATTATAAAGTTTTTCAGTACCAAATACTGTACTATATCTGGCACTCGTATAAGTATCCATATGTTTGTTCATTATTTTTGACTAATTTCTTCCTGATATTTTTCCATACTGTACATTATATCAGACATTAAATACAATCTTATGATATCCTTTTGTATGTATGCATGGAAAATTCAGTGTGGGAATGGGCATGTTGTTTGCCATCGTTGCTGCTGTGATCTTATGAATAAATGCCCCAGCTGTCGTTTACCCAATGGCCATAGCCGTAGTACAGCCATGGAGAAAGTAATAGAATCAATTCAAGTAGCATGCGAAAATGCAGACTATGGGTGCAAGGAAAAAATGAGTTATAGCGAGAAATATGATCATGGAAGGGCTTGCCACTATACACCGTGTTCCTGCCCTCTTGCAGCCTGCAACTTTGTTGGCTCATTCCATCAGATATACCAACATTTTAGGGGCGTACACAAGCATGCTGCAGAAGAGTTCGTGTATGATAAAGTCTTACGCATTACCTTAAGTGTTCATCACGACCTTATAATTCTTCAAGAAGAGAAAAATGGCGATCTGTTTATTCTCAACAATAGTACTGAACCTGATGGCTATAGAATCTCTGTTAATTGCATTGCACCATCGTGCAAAGGAGGGGTTGTCTACTCTATTGTGGCGAAGTCAGGAGGAGCTGTCTATGAATTCAATTCTTGCACAAAGAGTATCCAAAACTGGGATGAAAATAACCCTCCTTCAGTGGCATCACTTCTAGTTCCATCTGATTTCTTTGGTTCTTATGGGCAGCTGCATCTGGGGGTCCGCATTCAGCACCCAAGGAAGTAATATAGTAATTGCTTCATGCAGTTTGTTAACTTTATTATCGGCTTGAAACTTCTTTGAAACGTTAACTTTGGTTGTAATTTGCAGCAGCACTGTTTATTTGTTAATTATCTAAAACAGAAACATGAAGCAAATTGCAATCTATGAAAGTGACTTTTGCAAGTATTCTGTTCAACTTTAAGCACTTCTGGCTTCTGGGTAGGGCGTATTATTGTGAATTTGAAAGGAAAAGGAGAATTGAGATATTTCTTGTTATGATCTATGGGCTACCCCTTGCAAATTTAATCGAGAGTCCGAAAATTAGGTTCCCACCATATAATAACTTAAGTGGACCAACTCCAATTGGTGCATGGGCACGGTGCTTTGAACCTTTTTTTTTTGTTTTTTAATAGTGTATCCGTATTTGCAATCTACTATTAATTGTCTTTCTTCCAGCCGAGAAATATGCCGGAGGGGGGGGGGGGGGGGGGGGGGGTGGAGGGCAGGAATCTTTATCCATCGTATTATTGTTTTATTATAAAATATTTGAAATAATGGTTGGAATATGTAACAAAGCTCTACATTAAACAAACTCTGATACTCTTTAAAAAAGAACTTACATAATAATAACACTTGTTTTTAGCAAAGTACGCAGGGAAATCGCACTTGTTGGGAGAACCTGCCACCCAGTTCGAGCGGGGATTTCTAGTCTGAGTTGTGGTACGGGCTTAAAGGTGCCTCCCACAGTTGGGGCCTTACCCAAAATACCTTGTGGTCTAAAAAAAAAAAAACTTACATAATAATAACACTTGTTTTTCTTCCAAAACATGTTTTAAAGGCCATCAAGATATTATCTTACAAATTTTTTATAGATCCCTCGAATCACTTTATAATTTAATTTAAGGATAGCCTTGATTTTAGGAATGCAATCATAGAAGTAAATCTTTTTTTCTTTCCTTTGTTCAGACACAAAGGTTATTTTATGCGTGTACAAAACAATGAGATCATCCGGCATTTAATTATATATATATGAGTTCTGATTTCTTTCTTCTCTGATCCAATGCGCCGCTGATTCTCATTTGTTTTTGTTTAGCCATTCATTTATTCAACCTCGTTCACACAAAGTTCTTGGTTCAAGAGATAACAAATGTCTAGATGCATATGCATGCATGAGTAAAATTCATTTGCCTACGTTAATTTATTGCTCGACTCCTCGCCATCCCTACACACTAGCACAGCTTTTATTAAACAATTATCGGTTAAAAATTAATTATCAACATTATCGCAATAATTAGGATTAGATTGATCATTGATTTTTTCTGTACTTTTGCAAACTTACCCCCAAGCAAAACCATACCAAAAAGAGACAAGTTCTAGAAAGAAGAAAAATTCTCGCCCAAAAGAAAAGAGTGTTGTAGTAGTTCTACGCACTAATTACTCTTGAGAGTGCTCACATTCTATACAGAGTAGAATTCTAGGTGCTTGTGTGCTTTGTTTCTTGGATTCTTCACCAAATGCAAATGGATATTAATGATGCTGTGAATTTGTTGTGTTCTCTTATTACGTGCAGGTGACAATTAGCCCTCGCTTTCCAGCATTATTAGATCATCAATCACTATAAATTGCATGCACATATTAAATGCAGTCTTTTAACTTCTGTATGGTTGCTTTGGATATTACAGTGTCGAAATGGACAAGTAGCTTGCTCTTCCTGCTACTCTAAAATCAATTATACGAGATCCTTACTCCGACAACCGATTGATACCGGTAACAGGATCAGGTTCATTGAGGCAGTTCTAGGATCTGCCTGCCCAAACAAAATGCAAGAACACAAAGTACGGCTGCAAAGAAATATTGAGTTACACAAAGAAATATGAACACAAGATGATGCCATGCCTAAACGAACTGTTGATGCGAGATTTTGGTGTCTGCTCGTTCTCTACCAGGATCCCTCCTCAACTCTCAAATTCACGACCAAGAGCAGATTCTCCTCGTAACCCTTCTAACCGAGCAGAACAATGCCTCATATGACTTCTACTTTAGCAGACTCCTGCGCACATAGAAACCGGTCAGAACACGCCGGGAGCTTTCCTGGCGTAAACCCTTTGACGCTCAAGTCAGAAATATCGGTTTACTTTTGTGGAAAACCCGGCCACTAATCTCGTGACTGTTCTTTAATCTCTTAGACAATAGAAAATGCCTCTGAGTTTTTCTCTATTTTCTCAATGACGACGCTTTTTCTTAAGTTCTAATGTGAAAATGTCTAACCCATTTACCTTCGTTGATTACCTTTTTATAGCTTTCCTGTGAATCCGATCCCCCACGATCCATGCCCATCGCTTTCCCCAGCTCACAGAAGTGGACGCTTGAATGTCGTAGTTGTGGCTAAGTGAGTTTCGTGCCTAAATTCTCATATAGGAGTGCGCGTTTCGTTAATCGCTATAGACTGGGTCTGCCGACCTTGATCTTCAGCAAGGAAAGCTATCGGCTCCTAGCAGGAGACCATCTCGTCCTCGTTGCCGAGCAGACTTCATCCATTTGCTCGCTTGTAAGGAGGCTAACTCTTCGTCCAGGGTATGGCTGGTCTCGTCGTTATAAATCCCCCAAACAAGAACCATGTTCATGCCCGTTTCAGATTGCAACTTTGTTGGCTCATCGTGCCAATTATACAAACACTTCAGCATTAAACACAAGAATTCAGCGGTTAAAGTTTTCGTACAATGGTCCATTCCACATGACCCTGAATTTTTTATGACAAATCCTTCATTCTTTTGGAAGAGAAAGATAAGTTCCTTTTTTTTAATCAACAATTTTACGGAGAATTATGCAGATGCAATATCCGTTAGTTGTATTATATCAAAAAATGATGAGTTGCTACTAGGTTATGATATTCGGGGCAAGAGACTCGTCGCGAAATCACAGCCAGAAAATTCAATCTGCTACGATCAGTTCTCAGAACCTGGATGATAAACCTTCTTCAACAGGATTTCTTATAGTTCCGCCTTATTTCTTCAGCTATAATGGCCAGCTCAAGTTGGATATTTGCATTTGGAGATCTGTGACAAGCAGCTACCCTTCTAGAGAACGCAACATTCTTGACATTTTCTATTGAGTGAACTTAGGATCTTTAGTTGTTTTCTAGGTTCGAGGATTGTAATGCTTTTTATTTTATTTTTTGAACTTATCGTCGATTATATGTGATAGCAATTAATTGACTTTACTAATTATCACATAATGCTAGCAGTCATCATCTGATCACATCAATTGAAGTATATAAAGCTTACAGCATTGTTGTTTGTCAGGACAGAAATGTGTAACAGACTCATGTTGAGATTTTCAAGTGATCAATATTAATTATTTTAAATAATTATAATTTATATTTGTAGTATGTGACACTTGATATATTTTGATTGAACAGTGTTCGATTGACTGTGTACTGATAAATTTTCGATCGACCGAGTTGAAGTTATCGATGAAAAAGAATTGTCTAAGCCATTTCCTCTTTTCTTTTTTTTTTTTGTCTAAATTTCTTTTTCCTTGTTGTGCAAATCACTTTTTTTTTTTTGAGTGCTGATGTTTGCCCCGGGTCAAACCCCGAAAATAACTTAAACGGCGTCGTTTTGATGTGTTTTTTTTTTTTTGACCTTTTTTGCTACTCCAAAACGTTGCCGTTTTGACTTACCATTTTCGTTTCACTTACCATTTGCAAAACGCGAGCATTGTCCCTGAAAGAATCCAAAACGCGAACATTGTCCCTGAAAGAATCCAGCAGCTGGGAACGCGATTCGTTTCTTCTTTTCGAAAGCCGAAAAAATCGTTACTTTCCTTCCTCGACCGCGGTGTAGGCTTTCGGGATCCACAGCAGAAGGCTTCATCCACAGCAGAACGCACCCATTTAGTGAAGAAAGTGATTAACAACAGCTGCGATATTTGTCGTTGAAAGCCAAAACTCTAAGCTGAGTTTGGACGGAACAAGACCAACAACAGCTGCGAAGTTTCGGCAGAGCAAGAACATTGTCCCTGAAAGTTTGAATTTTCGAAGCTATACTGTACAAATGTTGGTATTATTATTCTTATTTTTGTTAATTAATCACTCCCCTGAGTCTCTCCGATGGTGCATTTGCTTACATGATTTTTATAATGTGTATTAATCGGGTTAATTACCAGTTTGTTTTTTTGAAGTAAAGCTTAACTAGACTCGCTTTGTTTGACTTTTTGTGCATTTTGCTTTCTGTAAAGTTTGATTCTAGTTTCTGGGCTTTTTATTTGAGTTGTTAGAATGAAACTGTAGGAAGAATTATCTATATTTTGATTTTCAGAAAACTACAAGATGAAATTGTGATTTAAGTGGAAATTTGAGCAGAAGTTTAGTTTGCTTTTTCAAGATGTTACCAGGTGAAACAAAGACGAAGAAACTTGCTCTTCTCTCTGTTGCTTTCCCAGGTGAAACAAAGAAACGAAAACGAAGAGGAAGAGATTTTATTCTTCTAAAATTGTCATCAGAAACGTTGCCGTTTTGGAGTAGCTAAAAAGAAAAAAATAATAATCAAAATGATGCGTTTAACTTATTTTCGGGGTTTGACCCGGGGCAAACATCATTTTCCTTTTTTTTTTGGTGAGGTTCGGAAATATCCCCATTTGTATGTAGATTTTTTTTTTTTTTTTAACCACAAGGTATTCTGGGGAGGGCTCTAATTATGGGAGGCACATTTAAATCTATACGACAACTTAGATTAGAAGTCTCCGCTCGAACCGAGAGGTACATGTGCTCCCAACAAAGACAATTTCCCTGCAACTCGAACTGAGGAACAAATCTAATCAAGCCACTTAAAGAGACTCCATTACCAGTGGAGCCAACACTTTGTTGGTCATTTGTAGGAAGATATGATATCCATGTGTTACAAAATCAGCACGTTAATTAAGAATAAAAAAGACGGCCAGTTAATGATTGATATTGAAATTTAAGTACTGTTGCAATTATTGCAATGGAAGGATTACAAAAAAGCTGCAACTGGAAATACATGTCACCCAAAGTTTTTTTTTTTTAATTTTATCCCCAGCTACAATACACAAAAATTTGGGAATCTTGGGCAGTCGACAGTTTGGAGTTTATTAAATAGTTAGTTTTTAATTTTTTTAATGAGTAATGATACAGTTACAATTTTTTATTCAAATTTATTTTGTACAAATTGACGTGACATTAATTCATTGGTTGAATGAAAATATAAATTAATAAAAACAAATCATGTGGGCCAAGTGATATTTAATTCAACTAATCTTATCATGTCACATCAGTTTGTACAAAATAAATTTGTATAAGAGTTTGTGGCTGTATCATTACTCTTTTTTAATTGTTTACCATTCAATCCCACCACTTAATACATGAATATATACATCTCACTTATAAATTATAATAGATGAATTTTATTTAAAAAAAGTAATGCTTACTTAAAAATTGTTGGGTATGAGCATTTCCTTTGGAGAATTGACTCACGTCCTTTTTTTTTTTTTTTAATTTTTTGTCGTTGAACGGAAGTAGAAATGGAAAGCCTAATACTTATTTTAGTAATAATTGTTCACAAATCGAAAGCTTTTTACGTTTTTTTGGGTGATAATTGTTTATACAGTTTTGAAATTAAAAAAAAAACATTTAAGTCATAAGTGCCACTAGTGTTCCACATCATTTATACCCTATCTTTTTTTTTTTTTAAATATTACTTAACCTAATACTTAAGTCTTATAAAAACTGTCCATTAACTGGTGGAGTTAGACTTTGATTTTAATGTTATAGACTTAAAACTCGAAAATAAAGAATTAGTGTTCCACAATAGGACGTACTGATTAGCCCACTTCATTGTACTTTATTGATTAATCGTACTACTCAAGTTTGTTCAAGTGATGTGACCGATCCGCAGTTACTGTGGAACAAGAAATACATATGGGATCCACTGTATTAAAATTAAAGTATATCTCTCCGCTCATATTTGTTAATTTATATGGTTGGATGGTCACACGACGGAACTATCCCACGCAAGAATTTATCAGAAGATAGAATTTCTTTTACAAGTAGTTTTGGAACTTTATTAATAAAAATTTCTTTTACACTATGGAAAATGCTACTTACCCCGAATCAGATCTCGGATCAAACCCCGAAACGGCAGTATAGGCCGTCGTTTCGTCTATTATTTTTTTTTTTGTTTTGATTATTTTTGAAACGACACCGTTTTTGCTTCTATTCTTTTTACTCTATTCTGATTTCTTCTTTCTCTTCGTTTAACTTAACCCAGCTTCTTTCTCTTTGTTTAACTTAACCCAGCTGCACACCCCTTGCTTCTTCCTCTTCGTTCTCTTCATCACACCGTTTCTACTTTTAATTTTTTTCTTTGTTCTGATTTGCTGGGAACGAAGAGAAGAGAAACAATAATATACCTGAACTGAAAAATGATGCCCCTGGTTTCTTTAGTTTGAAGCATAGTGTAGATTGATGTGTATAAATTATTAAACTTATGCATGCTTCTGGGTTGTGTTTATATGAATCATATCTCGCATCATGATTATTTCATTACCATTAATTTCTTCCTTTGAACTTGGAGATTGTCCTCGAAAATTTGTGCTCATATGTTTTTGTGTCTTGATCCATTTCAACAACAAAGAGACTCTGCAGCTATATATGTTGTTGTGCAGGAAAGTATAAAGTTGCGTGTTTGACCTGAGAATCTGAAAATTTCCTTACTAGTGCAAAATATGTCCTTTAACTTGAATAAAATACCACCATCCTAACCGAATGAGACTAGATTAATGAATAATAGACTAGGGATTGCGAATGGCTGCCAAATCTTAATTAAGTTCTCAAGGGCTGTGACTTTGGGTAGATTGGAATCTGATGCTGAGGAGAAATTTTGGAGCTTCCATAAGAAAAGTGTTGGGGAATAGGACATTGAGTCAGTCTCAGACAGCAGCAAGCCTGCTTTATGCGAGAGAGAGACGGGAGCATCAGAAAATGGGTTTGGAGTTGGATACAACAATGGGGACTGGCTAAGCTTAAGACGAGGAGTGAGGAGACTATGCAGGCATCCTGTATTTCAGTTCGATGAAGGAAACTGGAACAAGGCAAACGAAGGGGCAGCTGGGTTTTGAAGGATTTGCAGTTGGATTTGCAAACGAACGTGGCTGTCGGTCGATGAAGAGAACGAAGAGGAAGAAGCAATGGGTCTGTAGTTGGGTTAAATGAAGAGAAGGAAAAGATCAGAACAAAGAAAAAAAAATTGAAGCAGAACGGTGTCGTTTCTAAACGAATCAAAACAAAAAAAAAAAGAACCGAAAACGACGACCTATGCTGCCGTTCGGGATTTGACCCGGGATTTGACCCGGGACAAATAGCAGAACTCGAACAAGAAATACATATGGGATCCACTGTATTAAAATTAAAGTATATCTCTCCGCTCATATTTGTTAATTTATATGGTTGGATGGTCACACGATGGAACTATCCCACGCAAGAATTTATCAGAAGATAGAATTTCTTTTACAAGTAGTTTTGGAACTTTATTAATAAAAATTAATTTTGGAATTTTATCATACAAACTGGTTGGTGTTTTAATTATTTCAGAATACTAGTTTCCGTTGAATTAGGATTTTTCTAAGATTTGGTGATTAGTGTTTATATATATATATATATATATAAAGAGTCATAGTAATCTTAAAAGAGAGAGTTTTTAGTAATACAACTTATATTTTGTATTGTTCAGAAAAATATTGAGGACAGACGGAGAATGCAGGACGAGCATGAAGCACCTGCTGCCAAAAGAGTTTGTAGGAGTGGATCTGTTTCTATAACTCTAGCCGATTCAGATGTTCTTGATTGCCCCATTTGCTATGGACCCTTCCGCCCTCCTGTTTATCAGGCTTGTCTTGTTTCTTTTCTTTTGCTTTGCTTTCTTCAATTTTCAGTTGGGTTTAGATTATTATTTGCTGCTGAATTTTTTTTTTAAATCAATGAAAAAAATCAGAGTGCCTACATAATGTGGTTAGTGGAGCGAACAGAAAATTTGAATATGAAAAATTTTTCATGGATGTGAGTGAAATTCATTGGTATTAGAAAAATTCTATATGTTTTAGTGTTTTACAATCTCTAATTAGCTTTAACCAACAATCATGTAGATCAACCGGCATGAGACTATTCTAACTTAACTAAGGTTCTTGGTTCGAGACTTGGGAATGCAGTTATGTTAAATATTTATTGGGAGAGATTTGCCGCTCTAGTAATCTTACTCAGCTCGAATATAAATTAGTCGAGACCCAATGCGGTCTTCGGATACCAGATAGTTTAATACACTGAAAAAAATCTCTAATTAGCTTTAACCAACAAGAGCGTAGATCAACTGATATAGGGCTGTTCTAACTTAAGTAAGATTATGCAGCAGCATTAAATACTTGTTGGGAGAGCTTTACCGTCCTAATGGTCCTACCTGGCTCGAATATGAATTAGTCAAGATTCAATACGGTCTTCGGATACTAGATGGTTTAATACACTGAAAAAATCTCTAATTAACTTTTTATTCTTTTATTATATTTTGACTCCCAACAGTTGTTATTAATTTACAACAACAACAACCCAAAAAAAAAGAGAAACAACAGTTGAATATTTTGTTTCGATTGCCGAGTTGGACCAACTAAGTTTCTTGTATGTATATTCTATGAAATATAATACTGTCCGATAACATTAATCTTTATATATGCATACAGTGTGAAAACGGGCATATGGTGTGCACAACCTGCCGAAGCAAAATTAAGAATGACAGCTGTCCCTTCGACCGTTCGCCAATTGCTTATACTCGCAACAGAGTGATTGAGAAACTTTTAGAATCGGTGAAATCAGTTTCATGCAAGAATGCTGAATACGGCTGCAACGAAATGCTGGGTTACCTTGAGAAAAATGATCACGAAAAGGCATGCAAACATTCCCCATGCTCATGCCCTCTTTCAGGATGCGACTTCCTCGGATCATCCAGCCAGTTGTATCAACACTTCAGAGCTCAACATCAAAATTCATCCGTACCATTTCGGTACGATCAAGATTTCAGTATTAGGCTAGATGCTAAGAATGACAAGTTCCTAGTTCTTCTAGAAGGGAGAGATGACAACATATTGTTCGTTCTCCACAATGCAAGAAGTAATCAACAGCAAAATGGACTGTCGATATCTTGCATTTCTTCATCGAGAGAGGCGAGAAACGAATATAAGATCAGTGTAACTTTCGGATCCAATAATGTCTCTACCCTTACATTCAGGTCAGCCATTTCGAGCTCTAAAAAGCAGCTTGATAACCTTCCTAAATTGGGTTTCCCTTTGGTGCCATGGCTATTGGATGCTACTGATGGGCGGCTTAATTTGAAAATCTGCATATTTAAGGATAGGTTACCACATTGGTTACGTTAATTGCATTGTTATCTACACGTATTCCTATTGAATTACCTTAAAGAATAATAAGTTAATCTCCTCTCGTTGCTTTGACTTGGATTTGTATATATATATTTTTTAATTTATTTACCTGTATTATCTTTTAATCGGTAATCAGAGTTAGATCTCTCCAAAAAGCAAACCCAAATATTATAGCGATGGGTGTGCTTGCTTTTTTGCTGCCCCTTTACATTCTTTAAATTTTTAGTGGATATAAATATAAGCTTGAATGGAGCATTTGGTTAATTGTCAGAACAAACATTTAACTTAACCTCCATTTTCCAACGCGCAAAATCAGAACCCAAATTCTAATAACTTTTATTAAGTTCGTGGTAACATTATTTTTTATTAAGTCGGTGGTAGCATTATTTTGTGGGAGGGCCTAAGTTACGTTTAACACCGAAAAGAAAAAAAAAACATATTATAATTGCCATTGAATCTTAAATCGTAAAAAGTAAAAAAAAAATTACTTTTTTTTTAATAAACAAATGGAATATGCTTCTAAGAAAGGTTACATATATATTTTTAGAAACGTTAAAAGAGTTTTTTCTTTTCTTTTTCCCTGTACGTTGGGGGTTTAACAATCATTTTGTCAAGAATCTGAAAAACGTATCAATAAAAAGACGTATATACCCTGACGGTGTGAAAATCTACTAACGAGATCAGGTCAAGAATTTGTGTGATGATTTTACAAACAATAGGGATTTAATTGCTTGATTTTGAAGACTATGGGATTTTGTTATTTTTTTCTAAATAATAAGGATTCGAGTGTAGTTTACCCATATCAGCACCCAGCAGGGAACTTATTGACACAATTGGAAAAACTATGCATTCATATCAGAAAACATAAAAAAATAGGGATCACTGATGTCATTACCAAAATCAAAATTCAACTGAAAGTACAACACCTCACAGCATGAGAAAAAAATTGCCGCGACTCTGTAGAGCAGACGCGAAGAAGATTGGCGAAGGATCCAGTTCTGTTATCTCTAGATCCATTTTACGGGCACTTGATTCTCAATTACCAGTTTTGGAACCCTAATCCTAACCCTAATTTGGCTTCTGTGGTCTCATCTTCTTTTCCTGGTCGCGTCAATTGCAAGCTTTCGTCATCTTACTGAAATGGTTTTTTTTTTTTTTCTTAAACTCTCTTTGTAGTTTGTATATGTGCTTTGAATTATTTGTTCAATAAATTGTTAAACTTAATCAGATAAAGGTACAACCCACAAAAGCATGTTTTTAGGAAGGTTTCTTGTATGTGTTTTAGTTGTTTAATTAATGTGTCAGTATGAGTTTATGTTTTGTCTTTGAAAAGTGTTGGGTTGATTAGTATAAGAAAGAGAATTATGGGATGATAGCAAAATCATTGGTACAATGTTGGACAGCATGTCCTAAGGTACCATCCAGAAGAGCTTGCTGTTCTTGAGGAATGCTTTATATTGGCTAAAGCAGCTTTATTTATGTGCCCCATAGTGTGATACTATTTATTATGTTGAAGCATCAAGTATTATGTTGTAAAGTATTTGCTTGAGTTTTTGATATGCAAAATATATGTTAGGTACCAAGTGAAGCAGATGCTGCATTGGTAAAGAAAAATGCAGAAGAGCATGCACTAGATGGGAAGAGAAAAAAGAAGAAAAAGAAGAAGCAAGTTGGCACTCCTCGTCCTGCATGCTCATGGGTGTATTTTAGGTAAAAATTAGTTTCTTAAAAGTGCAATATCCATTGTGTTAGCTCATTCTTCTTTAATTACGTAACTGCCATACTTACATATCGATTGGAATTTTGAAGCCGAGAATTTATTAAGGAGTACAGTGCTTCCCATCCTGAGTCCTCAGGCCTCAAAGCTGTGAGCTTCTTGATTTACATTTGAAATTGATGACAGTCTCCTTTTCCGATATAATGCTTTGAAGGAAATAATTGGAAATAATGACTGTTCTATTTCAGGCCACAAAGGCAGCATCACATGCTTGGAAGTCAATGAGCCATGAGGAAAAAGCAAAATATACTAGGCATGCTCGAGAAGTGTGGGATGATTACTTAAGTACAGCTCCTGCCCGTGCCCCAAAGCCAAGGAAACAGGTAATTTTACTTTCTAGACACTGTTGATGTTCTGCGGCTGAAAAATCATAAAGCTTGCATGATTGCAGACAAAACTAGTCACAAGATGCTCTCCTGGCCGCTTATTCAATGTGCTACAGCGCCTCACAACAGATCAAAGAGCTGCAGTGAGAAGCATGGGATTTGGCAGCCTCCTTGTTCTTAGGTGCCGAACTCTTCGTCGTAGCTTGTGCCTTTGGCTACTGGAGAGGTTTAATACTACACGACGTAGCTTGGATATCTGTGGTGAATGCATTCCTTTATCCCCAAGAGATGTGGAATTTGTAATGGGATTAGCAGCTTGCGGCAAGGATGTGGTGAACTCAGGGCCTGATGACTTAATTGCCAACTTGCGTCATAGTTATAATGCTACAAATCATGGGATATCAGTGCGCCTTCTAGAGGAACGGTTGGCAGTTCCAGAAGCAGGAGAAGACTTCAAAAGATCATTCGTACTCTATGCATTGGGTACACTTCTATCCCCAACTGCCAGACTGGATGTAAGCCCTTCATTCCTCCATTTTTTGACGAATATGGATGTTATCCATCAGTACAACTGGGGTAAATTCTTACTTGACCGACTAGTTCGGGAGGTTTCTCGTTATCGTCAAGGAAAGCAACGTGCTGTTGGTGGCTGTCTTTTGTTTCTCCAGGTGAACTATCTCTGCAAGCATGTTTTTGTCTATATTTATTTTCATTTGTCGTAGATTGTTGCTGAAATATCCACAGCTTTTTTATTATGAGAGCATCTCTATTGAGGGGTCTAGTGCTCTGGCCCCAACCATTGTTCCATGCTTATCTTCTTGGGGAGAGGAAGAGATTACTGAGAGAGAAAAACGAGAAAAAGAGCTTGGTGGCTATGGATCTGGGAAGGTACACTTACATTTACAATGCATGTTGCCTTAGATTATGTATGAATTATTAAGTTAGCTGGTCCTTTGCAGGTGATTTGCAAGGAGAGGTGTTTTGGTATGGAGTCAGCAGAGCACAGAGGTCAACTAGGTGGTCTTCCACTGTGCAAAACAAGTACTGGAGAGCATGGTCCTGCTTCTGAACAGGACAGAGATGAGGTATCCATTTGATTTTTAACGACCTAGTTACATTAATATTTCATTTTATTGCTTAGTACAATGCAGCAATAATCTAAATCTTGTGCTTGAATATTTTGTAGGCTAACGAAGAACAACTAAATGGAGATATTGCTATAGATGAGGTAGTCAATTCCTCTACTCCACCCTCCCCCGTTTCTAATTTATATGTTGGAATGCAATACCTATTTCCGCCCACCTTTCACTTGACGCTGACAGGGAGAATGATAAGTATTTTTGCAAGGGAATAGCAAATTAAAGTGGGAAATAGTCTAGTCCCTCATGCATGTCATGTCTACCATAGTGTTTACCAGCTGTTGTGATTCTATTTTTTGGCTGGGCTTATTGCTGTTTGTCATTCTTTGCAAAACATGATAGTGATTATGATACATAAGAAACTTAGTAGTATAAATAAAATTAGAGTTCCTTTGGTTTACAATCCAGTTGGTTTGGCCTCTTTCAGCGAAAGACTGAAAGCAAGAAGTTAAGAGTTCAATTCCACATGGCAACTTTGGAGGTGATAAGTTTAATTTGGGGGTGGGATGAGGTGTAGTGCATGGTAAGTAAAATAAATAAATTATTGAGAGACCTGCGCCAGAATGTAAAGCAAACACCGCAGAAATTCATGTACAAGGGCTATCTATGGGGACTAGGGTCGGCTAATGAAATTGACAGTTTACTAGATTGGAACCCTCAAATTTGAAACAATGAACGTTGACTTATTTGATAAGTTCATTTGTAGATGAGTTTGATTCCTTGCTTCAGTTCTTATAAGATGTGATTTGCTATTTAGAACAATAAATTTCTTGGATACATCGACAGGTAGATATGCCAAATTTTCTTGAGAGTCAGAGCGTAGTCTGTGGGGACATTGAGTCAGTTGTTGATTCCGTCGGATCTGTCTGCCGAAACAGAGAGTATGGTTGCAATGAAACAGTGGATTACACCAAGAAAAATGACCATGAAGAAACGTGCATGTATGCACCGTGTTCATGCCCTCTTTTATCCTGTAACTTTGTCGGCTCTTCAGAACAATTGTCACTACACTTCAGCAGCAAACACTGGGATTCAGGAAGGCGATTTAGATATAATAACCCTTTGAGTATCTCTTTAAGGATTGATGAAGAATTCCTTGTTCTCCAAGCAGAGGAAGATGGTGTGCTCTTTCTCCTCATCAAGTGTGTCATTGAAAATATGGGGAATACAGTAATGATAACTTGCATTAGCCCTAGCTCATCAAAGGTGAAGTATCTGTATGATCTTGTAGCAGGAAGAGGAATCAGCTGCCTCAGATTAAAATCATTGACGGAGAATTTTCCTGGACTGGTGGAAGGTTTTCCTCCAATGGATTTTCTTCTCATCCCGTCTCGTTTTCTTGGTTCTTTCGGGGAGCTAAACTTGGAAGTTTGTATATGGAATTCTACAGAATTTAGTTTAGACTGTTCTTGATCAAAGTCCTTGTAAAGCAGAAAGCATCCGATGATGTAGGGTGTTAGAATGCAACTTGTAAGTTACAGTGCAACCACTGTGTGTAATTAGCATAGATGCTACATTGGGGGTTAAGTTGAGCCGCTGAATAATGAAGGGGAATAATAATTCATTTGTGAAATTAGCCATACCATTATGTCATGGTTTTCTGGCTCAAAAAATTCAGAGCTTTATGTGTGTGTTTTCCCCCCCTTAAATAATAAAACACAAGATACGCAATATTTTTGAAATATTTTAATCACTCGAAATATTTTGAAAAATGATCCGGCTTATCTTGGGTATATTCATAATTTTTGGGGAAAAAAAAGAAAAAATTCAATCTAACTTTAATAAACATTCTTTTTCATTCGGTTTTGTTTCTTTTCGCTGAAAACTCATCTAGTTTATTTAAACGTAAATCAAATTGAATTCCTTATAAAAAAAAAAATTCCAATTGACTTTGATTAAGTAACTAAAAATATGCAGCATTAACACAAGAAATTTATAATTAATTTAATGAAAAATATCTTTTTTTTAGGGTAAATAATTAAAACTTTATCTAATAATTAATAAATGATTAGGTTGGAAACCTCCAAAAATTAGATTGGATTTTTAATATCATTTTGAATAAAGCAATCTCACCGTCACTAAGCTTTATGGATGAAGTTCCAATTTCTTCAGTCTTCACTCTGGTCTCGTTGAAGACGAAAAGACAAAAGAAATGAATTCTTCGTTGATGATAAGACGTTTCTTCTGCTTCAAAGGCCCGGCAACATCATCAACAACACCTTCCGCTTTTTCTGTTTCGAGGAAAAAGCCCCTCGTCTTCTTGGGCTCTCCTCAGGCAACTCTTTTTCGAATGTTCTAATAATTCTTTTTCTTTTTTTCTTTTTTCAATTCTCATGAAATGGCTTGGTCTTTACTTTTTAGGTGTCTGTCAATGTTCTTGACGCTCTGTTCAACGCTTCTTCCTCACCCGATTCCATTTTCGAGGTACTCATTCGCTCTTCAGCTTCTTTAACTCACTCTTAATCTAGCTGACGATACCGCATTGTGTTGCATTGATATGCGAAAGAGCTTCTTTGCTTCTTGGGTTACCATCAAATCAAAGTATTGTGTTCTTGTATTCTATGGGTTACATTTTTGTATGGTCTAGGTTGCAGCAATAGTTACTCAGCCTCCTTCTAGAAGAGATAGAGGTAGAAAGGTGTTGCCTTCTCCAGTAGCGCAGTATGCTCTTGACAGAGGCTTTCCTGCTGACCTCATCTTCACGCCTGAAAGGGCTGGTGAGGTAATTGATGACTCTGCTTTGAATAACTTTTATGAGTTGAATAATCAATTGGTTTGTTATCTGGAGTCAAGGGATAAAGAAGCAGTGTGCTTCTTGAAGTTGTTAAAGTTTTTATGTATATGTTAACACATATTTGAACGACTTTCTGAAATTTCACTATTATAATGTTAAACTTGAGTTTCTGTTGTCTGTTGAGCTAGGAAGCTGGGAAAGTTTTTCTTTCTCCATTCATAACCTTGTTTACATCGTTTCCATTGGAATTTCTCTCTTCATTTGAATCCCCGACTTGGTGAAGATAAACCATTTTCTATTTTTATGCAGGATGCTTTCTTGTCCAATTTAAGAGCTCTGCAGCCCGAACTTTGCATTACCGCAGCGTATGGGAATATTTTACCAAGCAAATTCCTCAATATTCCACCAATGGGTTAGTGAAATATACTTCTTCTAACAATCTTGAGAATTTTGCTTTGATAATTTCCAGATAAACAAGTCATTTCTATCAACTTGTTGTATTTATGGTTGCACCAATAGCCTTAAAACGTTCTGGATATTTCCTTATATGATTATTGGAAGGTACAAAAGTTTATAATCCCTTTCTGATTATTGGAGGATGCCAGTGTAATCTTCTTGGACTTGTTGCTACTATTGCTCTGGACTGCAGTTATCAGAAAAGAGATAATTATAAAATCTTAATAAGGGGCAATAATGTCTGCATAGTCAAAGGCATAATCTAATTATTAAAAGAAATCTAACCTCTGTTAATTATTTTTATTTATTTATATTTTTTGGCCAGCAATGACTGGTTCACATGATACTCCTTTTGTTTCCATTGAAACCTTAATTCCATCATATTGCAGAATTCTGAAATTGTGATTGCCTAGTTAGTTTATGTACAGTGTCTCATTTGTTGGCTTTGGCCACTCCTTGGATTTTAGATACTAAACGTGAAGTTATTGGTCATAAATCGCCAGTAAATAAAAATGTTCAACATCTCCATTTTAAAAGGGAGAGTTATCGACAATCATGAAAAAGAAAAATTGATTTCTAGTGACAAACCTATTGCTATTATTTGTTGTATAACGGAAAATTTGCTATAGAAGTTTCTCAAAGTTTTAAGTGTAAGTAATTCTCTCAGGTACTGTTAATATACACCCCAGTCTGCTGCCACTATATCGTGGTGCTGCTCCTGTTCAACGAGCATTGCAGGTGGCTTAATTCGTCTTTAATCTAATATTTGAATTGTTATACTTCCCTTGCAAGTTGTATAAGTACATTTAGCCTCTGTATTAGGGTGGAGCTAAAGAAACAGGAGTATCACTGGCATTTACCGTCCGAGCACTTGATGCTGGACCTGTCATTGCCCGGGAGAAAATGGAAGTTGATGACCAAATTAAGGTACGGATATTGTTTATGTGGAATATATTGAAGTGTTCATGACTTAAAGAAGATTTTTAGGATTCAGTTAATCCATAATGCTTGGCCCAATTTTATAGAATGGCACCTGTTGATGCCGAAATCTGCTCGTCCTATGCCCGACCAGATCTTTACACCAACGTTTGTAATATCAGCAATGAGGATGTCAATTTCTCCTTGCTTCAACGATTGCTCCAGCCACTGAAGTTGGAGTTATCCCTCTTTTTCTCACTAAGCCTGCGTTCCAAAAGTGGATCAGAGACGCCGGTGGTTTTGCCGGCGTAAACCCTCCGATGCCTAAGTTAGCACAAGGTGTTGACGGGAAAACGGTGTAATTAGGGTTCAAATAATTGCTTAGAATTGGCTCACTCTCGGTATTGAAAAGCGTCTGGATACAATTTGGCAGAGTTTTCCCTTCTTTTAGTTTTTCTATCCCCTTTCTTCATCAATTTCTTCTTCTTTTATAGCCGCTGTCCCACGCTCCCGCATACCCTTCATCCCTCCTTTTTCGGGTGGTGGCAGCCCCTCGTGGGACTCTAACTGCTGCATTATGGGCAAACGTGGGATCTCGCGTCTCTCGCAACGGTTCTGGGAAAAGCGCAACTACCGTGATTCTGTGGGATCGTGTTCCCGTTTTTTGGGGGATGGGTATCGGCTCAGTATATACCTCTAGTCGGTATATTCCCCTGGTTGGTACTTGTCTCTGGTCGGCTCATGTTTGTCCCCGTGTTCTGCTCGTACCCTTTGGCTGAGGTGATCCATGCCGGGGAGGAAATAGTAGCATGGCCGACCTGATGCTTTTATTTACTTAACAGCACCTAAGAACTAAATGCTATCAATTGGTTTCTACGTGATTCATTCTTCTTAAAAGGAGATTAATGCTTTTTAAGCATTCTTGACTGATGTTTACACTGGTTTGCATGCAGGCACCAGAGTTACTAGTATTGCTCTTTTCTGAAGGTGGTTCTATTCTCTTTTTTGTTACTATTCACTTACCTCGAGCATCTGTGCATTTTCTGGACCTACATTATCTTTTGTGTCTGAGTTTTTGTACTTGAACACTCTTGCAGCGTATTAGTTTGTCTTGCCTAAAAATGCTGTATACGTGATTTATCAGCACAAGTTCTTTAACGAGCATGTTTTCTGCCACTTATATTATTGTTCAGTTTTTCCATAGAGCCATACCTTATCGGCAGATTCAATAAACTCTTTGGTTTGGTTATTGTTAATCCTATTTATGTATGCAGGTTCTGAACTTCTTATACGTGAGCTTCCTTCTATATTAGATGGGTCAGCTAGGGTGAAAGCACAACCTCAAGATGATTCCAAAGCCACCTTGGCTCCAAAGGTAGACTTTTCTGAGTCTCATGTGTTGGTGTTGGAGATGGATAAAAATTCTCCTTGATATATATAAGTCAAGGCATCATATATGTTGATTAAACAGTAAAATATTTTCTGCTGGTGTTCGCTTGTGAGGTTTCAGAGAGCTACTCTGAGCTAGAGTAAAACCTCGTGCTTGCTTTTCTAAACAGAGTAGCTCCTGGTTATGAAGTGGTTCTTGTTAGGGTAAAACTTTTTAAAACAAGTGTCATCTTTTTCAAAGTTCACTTGCACACAGTAGCAGATGATGTGGTATTAGATGTATCATGCAGTACTTGGCTGCAAATCTTTCCCCAATAATGTGGTTTGCTGATTGAAAATGGTGGAATTAGAAAATTGTTAAAACAGATAAGTACTATCATCAAGAGTGTTTATTTAGTTTACCACAGTAGGGTGAGTTGCCCTAATATGGTTTTTAGTGCCCCATACTTCGCTCAAATTTTAGATTTCATTCTTGTAGATAACTACTGAGGAGTCATGGCTGTCCTTCGATGAAGAAGCTGTTGTTCTTCATAATAAGGTAACCTTGGCCCCTTTTTATTATGATTTTGGTTGGTGGTGATGATACACAGCCTTCTAGGTTCGGGCCTTTGCAGGGTGGCCAGGAACACGAGCTAAAATGGCGGTCGTGGATGACAGAAATGGTCAGCAAAGTATCGTAGAACTAAAGATAATTACTACAAGAGTTTGCCCCAACATTCAGACCAATGAAGTAGATGGCATCACATTCAAAAAGGATGCACTGGTAGTTCCATGTGGAGAGTGTACTGCGCTTGAGGTATGTGATATGTCTTTTGCTTGTTCTCCAGTAATCTAGACAGACTTTTGAGTATGAAATGCATATTATATGATATTGTGGAAAAATAACTGCACATGCTAGCCTGTCTTTTGACTTGCTCATCATGTTACATTGGTATTCAACTAGGTATTGGAAGTTCAGCTTCCTGGGAAGAAGGCAGTGAGTGCCGCTGCCTTTTGGAATGGTTTACGAGGTCAAAAACTAAAGGTACTATAGTAGAGGAGGCATATCATCTGAGGAAATTTAATATGCGGGTAAAGTTTAAAGTTGAGCAAATTGGTTGACTTTAATTCTTTTGCTATTATTTTGGTTCCTTTCCTTCTTTTGGATTCTTTCATTGTTTTTCAATATATGCATATGTAATCATCAGTTGTTATTGTTAATTATTCTTGTAACTTTGTTGAGAAAAGAATTGTATCGATGATTTTGAAGGAGACTCTGCCCCTCGTATGTTTTCTTGTTATGCCATTTGTTTACTCAGGTGGCTGCTGCAAAACTTTGGTGCTTTGATTTTCATTTAAGTATATTTTTGGTTATACTGTCGTAAGATAATCAATAACATTTGATATAGTATGAGTGAAGCTGTCCCCAGAAAGAATTTGACAACTTGCTGTAACTAAGACCTCTAAAGAAAGCAAAATATTCTTTTGGTTTTTAAATTCAATCAACAAAGTTTGTGCTTTACTTGTTCTTCAGATGACATGATTGATTCATTTCTGGTTCCGGTTGGATGTCTTTGCCTCTACAGACCCACCATATCTGCTGTCAATTAATTCTAAATCTATGAACTTGGGACGACTCTCCCAAATGAAATTTTTTTATCTTGCTTTCTGTCCCACTTTGCCTTTATAAACTCATATCTACGGTTGCTTTCTTGTTAACACTTTCATTTTTGCCTTTACAAACTGGCTGTTTGGACTTTGGATCCATCAACAAATCAGTCAATTAATTTTTTTTTTTTTTTTTTTTTTTCCTGTCAGATGTTTTAGCGCTACACTCATTTTTGAAAACGATACTAAACATGCTCTCTGTGTTCTTATTTTAGGTAACAAACGTTACCGAAACCACATATTCTATGTTTATAACGCCATTCTTAAGACATCCTTTTTTTTGTTTTTTTTCATTTCAGAAACCACAAATTTGAAATTAACAAACGTTTAATATTTTTAAATGACAGATGAAGTTCATGATATATGAGTACTTTATAAGAACTTGTTTCTTGAGTAATAGAGGACTACTCATCCTTCTACGAAATTAATACGCTCCACTTCAAATATAGTAAAATCTCTATAAATTAAAATTAACCGAAAATAATTTAGAATTCTTGTAATTTCAGAATTTAATCCGGGAATTTCTAGAAGCAATAACTAGTAGAATCATATTTTATCTAATAAAATATCATAATAATTATATTTATAATTTTAGTAAATTATTAATTTATGACATGAATGGAATCACGGAGTTGTATAAGGATTTTCAGAAAAAAAATATTATCTTGTTTAGCTCTTTGGCCAAGTCGAGACTGCAAAAAATTGTTATATAATGAGGCTATTAATTTATTAAGTATTAATTTTTAAATGTTTTACTATAAAGAAAAAAGAAATGAATGTGTTCTGTATTGTTCAAAATTTTAAATTTATTTGAATCAGAGAAGAAACTCAAAAAATTCAAGGAAAAATAATGGAACCAAGTTGGCAAATCATAATGATTGACAACAAAAATTTAGTAATACATAGTTAATTAGCAATATTCTAAAGAAGCCTCAATATTGGATGGTAATGCATGTTTGTCTTTCGGTTCCAGCGCATCACTGAAAGAGCTCAATCTTTTAACTTTTGAAAGACAACCCACGATTTTATTGTCATAAATATATAAAGTTTGGAATCAAAGTTTTTAAAGACCAAATGAAAGAATAAAAAGGAGATTAAACATCTTTATTATAAAATTTTTTTATAATTATTTAGCCTAATAACAATTAATCTCTTCTCCATTTATATGAGAGGGATTTGAACCCCAATTGTCATAGTTATATGACACCCGCATAAAAATCTTAATGATTATGAAGAGTAATTATCATCTTAAATTTTAATTTATTGGATGCTTTTAAAAATTTTCGATTCATTGAACAGGTTTAAGGTTCAAACCTGCACACTGGCATAGTTGGAATAAATTTAGTTTTCAATAACGCAATCCTTAAAAAAGGGGGGAAAAAAAATCATCCCTAGTTATCTCAAATGTTATGATAAACAAGTATCCACATTTTCGCTTGAATTTTTGTCAAAATGTTAGTTGATAAGGATTTGATTCCGAAGTCTTTTTAACAGATAGATGAAGACCAAATTCCGAAGTCTTTTTAACAGATAAATAAAGATCAAATTCAAAATCCTGGTAATAAGGCCATCGTTTTATAACTTGGCTTAGATATGCCCACAAATTATCTAGGATTAATTTAAGCCAATGATTGAGACGATCACCGAGAATTGGAAGAGAACTCACAATGAAAAATTGAAAAATTCCTTGTGATCTTTCAATCCATGTATAGAACCCACCAGTAGAAACCATTATTGCGGTTTCTTTACAATAAATAATTGGAAAGCAAAGCCACACTCATTGAACAAAATTGAAAGCAAACACAAAAGTACTTTACAACAGTTTCCCATTATCTTACAGAAATAAAAAATTTAAGAGGAGAGCCAAAAAAGATAGTCCCCTCTCATGATATTTGGGTCACATTAGCATGGTTTATGGACTCTTCTTTTTCTGTCTTAATCTTTTGAGTTAAATTCTTTCTCTCTGCATTCATTAATATTTATTTATTTTCCTAGACAGTGTCTGTTTACACATCTTTTTATTATTTAGTACAACGGACATTCCTCTATATAAGTAGCCAAGTCTCCGAAAGCATATAGCCTGTATCATTGTCTTTGGTTTGGTTTGCTTTCTGATAAAGAGAAGCAAAACTATGGGAGCCCTTGATTATCTCTCCAACTTTTGCACTGTCACCAGCACGAGGAGCAAGCGCAAAGCAATGCAGGTACCCATTAGCAAAAGCAGCAATATGCATGCAGTTAACTGTTTTCTTTTTGCTCACTCTTTTCTGCCTGCTTCACTCTCGTGCTTTTTGTTTGCTCTTTACTTATTATGTTTCTTTGTTTTGTTTCTCAGACAGTTGAGATCAAAGTGAAAATGGACTGCGACGGCTGCGAAAGAAGAGTAAAAAATGCTGTTAACTCCATGAAAGGTGCCATGTATCATGAAGCTCTATTCTGGGCAAAGAATTGTTCAACACTCTCTCTTTTCTGTTTTGCCGTTTTGAATCGAAATTTTCTTACTTATCACTGCACAGTCTTTCTTCAGCACGGATATCTGCACATTCTAAGATATGAATTTGACCTGTGCACTACTGTTTAGCACTTATAACGGTTATAGCCCCGGATTGGAAAGCTTGTTTTATATACGTATAAAAGCATCTTTTTAATTGCGTTGAATTTGAAATCTACAAGAAGAAGTTGGAACTTGGAAATAAACGAACCTATTATCGCCGCCTTTGAGGATCTGTTTGCTTTTTTGACTTTGGAAGAGTATTTTTGGTGCGGATAGCATAGCTTTTGTAATAAAAGCACAAGATTTGATATAATATATGAGATATATTTGGCTTCATGAATCATAATATGGTTTATCGATATAGCAAGCTTCTATTAAAATAGATGAAAGAAAGAAAATTTTAGCTTCTGTATCGTTTATTATATACTTAGGCTTACACAATTTTATTTTATTTTTCTTTTTTAGTTGTGTCCTCATCAGCTCTTCTGTTTATTGAAGAATATACAGTATCTTCCGCTCATATCAATCTTGAGCAAGAAGGAAAAAAAAATAAAAATTAAGTGATTGATTCCAGCCTTTTTATGTATATTTTATATATATCACAAAAAAGATCAAGGTAAAGAGTACTAATTTCTGATTCTATATATGCAGGAGTGAAAAGTGTAGAAGTGAACCGAAAGCAAAGCCGGGTGACGGTGAGTGGCTACGTTGAGCCAAACAAGGTATTAAAGAGAGTGAAGAGTACGGGCAAGAGAGCTGAGTTTTGGCCTTATATCCCTCAACATCTTGTTCACTATCCTTATGCTCCTGGTGCCTATGATAAGAGGGCACCCGCCGGCTATGTTCGTAATGTTGTTCAAGCTTTTCCGGCCACCAACGCCCCTGAGGATAATCTTGTTTCCATCTTCAGCGATGATAATGTGAATGCATGTTCAATTATGTAAGGAAAATTAGTTATCTAATTTTGTGAAGGTGACGAATGATTTTCAAGGCAAAATTTCCTTCACACAGAGTTGTAATATATATATATAATATAATGTTGTGAGAATTTTCTCCTAAAATGAACTCTTCCGAGTTTAAAAAAATCTTATATGTGTACATTTATAACGGCACAGATTATAAGAAAATCTTCCAATTTAAAAAGTTTTACTTTATATGCTGAAAGAGAGACCATGATCAGGAAGGAATTGATGCACACTTGCTTTTGGTAATTAAAAGTAATTAAAGGGAAAAATGATGAGAAAGCTTGTTCTTATGGAGCTAGTACATGATGATTGTACTTCAAGCAATGATGCTTCCCTTCAGTTTCCCTATTTTCTCTCAACTTTTTCAAGTAAAAGTACTGAAATTAAAATAAGGGGTCCGGCGAAGAATTTTTTTTTTTTTTTTTCCCGAATTCTCACTTCATCATTTCTTAGTTCCTTAGACCTATCCTTAGGAACTTTACTTGCATTATATATATATAGTAGTTTTCTGGTCAAGGATTTTAAAGTGGAAGAAAGTGCGGTTTTAAAAGCTTACAGTTTTAAATTTTTAAAACCATGTGGTTTTAAAAATTTTCCGTACTTTCCCGTACTTTAAAATTTCGGACTAGAACAGTTCTCTCTATATATATATATATATATATATATATGAGAATACATCCAACAACAAGATCTTCAGTTGCTAAATTTATTATGAGGAATTAATTTCTTTTCCGAGGCTTGGAATTGGGGAAAATAATTGATGAAGAGTACATGATTGTTGACTTAGTAATGGTAATTTAAAGAGCCGGGGAGACAATATTTAATAATAGATCTTAGATTTGGAGATAAGAACAAGATTCTCGTTTACCCACCTCAAATAGAAGGAATAAGGCAACACACTAGTGAGTGGCCATGGTATTTGCCATCAACAAATTTAATTAAGCATTACTATTATTTGATCTTTTGCACAATTAAATTTGTGATCAGGACGCATGTTCAGCTTCAACCATGCCTGTGTTGTTTTGTATTCAGGCTCATATTATTTTCCAACGGCGGCAAATTTCATACGAATCAGAAAGAAAAACAAAGATGTTCAAACAAATTATCGGGCCCTAACCCCCTAATGCATGGCAGACACAGTTTCCAATTTTCAGTGACATTTCCGCAACTTGTGGCTTTAGTTTTAATGGAATGACGTCGTTTACATTATTAAAATGATGAATTAAAAGCCTTTTAACAAAACTATTTTAAATATTAACCTTATCCCAACATTTCCCTGATACTTTATAGTTACTACATCAAGTTGATAAGCTTTAAAATTATTAACCATTCCGATCTTTATCCGATCAAATGCAATCAAATTGGCCACATATGCGTCAAAATCGATTTGGCCAATTAGTTCAAGTTGCCGCATGTCGCCGCTAAGTAATCATAAATAAGTAATTTATGTACACTATTATATTATGCCCAAAAAGGGGAATTGATTATGGGGGCACCACCCTTGGTTTGGAATAACCTTTGGTGATTAGAAAAGAAATTCATATCCAAAGACTTGATGCCTTTTTAAAACTGTTTACTTATAAAAAATTGTCCACTAAATTGAAAGGCTCACACTATCATATAACAGTTAAAGGAAAAAAATAAATGTCATTGAAATTCCAATTGAAAAAGGAAGATATTTGAATTGTTTATTCTTCACCAACTAAATGGGAGCGAAAAGTTTTGTACGCAGAGCCGAAGCAGCACCGTCCCAGATATGGGTCCAAATGGGGAATTTCATTGACCAAAGATCAACATTAATTGAAGGGCTGTTATTTACCAAAAGTCCCATCAATAAAATTCCTTCTCATGTTGTGCTTAATTTACCCTAACGAACACTGAAATCAAAATGTAGTAAACCAACCATCAATAAAGAAGAGACTGACGGAAAAGGAAAGAAGTTATCTTATTGATTATACATCTGCGTGAAAACCACAAAAACATAAACAACACTTATTTACGAAAACTTGATGATGCTTAAACCTAAAGCCTGTTTTATTATGCCTACACACCTGAAAGTACCAAAGCACTAGAAAAGCCTAGCAGCCTAAGAAAATGTTGTCACTGATCCCTTTGCAGTAATTGCTTAAACCAGTACGCAGACATCTTTGGAATCCTCTGAAGAGTGTCAAAATCAACGTAAGTGATGCCAAACCTCGCAGTGTATCCTAGCAGCCATTCAAAATTGTCGAGCAGCGACCAAGCAAAGTAGCCAGTAACATTTGCTCCATCGTCAATAGCTTTCTTCAGTTGGCTTATATAGTCCCTGTAGTAATTTATTCTTGTGGTGTCATGTAACAAGTGTGTAAGTGTGTAATTGCTTGGATTATCCATTCCTGCATAAATCATCGCGAGAAATGAATAACATCAGATTCCCGAGGCCCCTGGCACAATAATGATATGGATGGAATTAATTTTCAGCTGATGATAATGACATTTACCATTTTCTGACAGCATTACAGTTGGGTTGCCGTAGCGTTCTTTCACATACATCAAAGCATTGTACAAACCCCAAGGTACAATGTAAAGCCATTCGGAGTTTGCCCTCCGACCAATTGGTACTCCATTACGATCATCTGCAATATCACATCATAATTAATCAATAGAGAAATAAGTAAATTCAAAGCCATAACCAACATATTTGGCAAGAGGGACTTACAAGCATAACCAACATCCCAATCGTTCGCGTAGCTGGAAATGTTGGACTGAGGCCAAGGAGGATCAAACATGTAGTAACTGGTATACTGGTTCACACCCAAATAATCATATGAACCCTTCACCATTGCGACTTCTTCTGGAGTAAATTTGGGAAGCCTTTCCCCAACATTCTCTTGCATGGTTCTTGGATATTCACCATATGTAAGAGGGTGTAAGAACCTGTACATTTTTTTTCCAATGTAAGACACCTTACCAATTTCAGTAAAACAGAGAATAGGATTTACCATCCAATATGGAAATCTCTTGCTCTTTGGGCCGCATAGTTGTCAGCCTTTGATCTTGAATGAGGCTCATACCAAACAAAGTCCAACAAGATTCCAATTTTCCCTTTTTGTGCTTGCTGTAGCAAGTTTAAATTCTCCGTTAATTAATTTTGTTTGAGTGGTAGTGAAGGCAAATTCAAAACAACTGACAGATAAACAAACATCTCACTTGGTAATTTTCGCGATATCTTTGGACTGCTGAAGCGTGAGAAAGAATCATATTATGAGCTGCAGTATATGGCTCCGTTCCTGAGTCTCCCTCTGTACAGTTATTAACTTCTTTGCTACACCTTGATGGAGGATTAGTGCCACTGTCGAATCCAAGTGCTGCAATGACCCTTGGTTCATTAAATGTGTACCAATTCTTAACCCTATCACCAAATGTCTTGAAGCAAAATTCCGCAAAATCGGCATAGTCCTTACTGAAAGATTTGAATATTTTTGTGTCATTGATTGTGATGTATGGAGAATTGACGGAATTAGCATTGCGGACAAAAATTAAGAAAACAACTTACACAACTTGGCGACCGAGCAATCCACCGTATCTTTCGTGAAGAGCTAGTGGCATGTCATAATGATACAAATTTGCATACGGAGTGATACCTTGTTCAAGCATGTAGTCAATCAATCTATTGTAATAAGCAACACCCTTCCAATTCACTCTTCCTGCTCCTTCTGAAAAAAAAATAAATTCAAATATTAATTAAAATTCACTAGCATATATGTGGGGCAAATAGAAAAAAAATAAATAAATAATGACAAATGTAACACTTACGTGGGAAGATCCTGGACCATGAAATAGAAAACCGATATGCATCAAAGTTTAGCTTTTTCATTAAATCAATATCCTCCTGTATAACAAAATGAGAAGGTATAAACAGTTTTCAGTGAAATAACTTTGTCGAAAGAAATCATCGAGAAAAGTCCTTGAGCAATACCTTGTATCGATGATACTGATCAACAGTAACATCAGCAGTAGCATTGTTGGCAATGTTTCCTATAAAAAAAAAAGGGAAATTAAACTGAAAATACTAAGATAGATATATATAGATATGAAAATAAAACTAAGCTTTATACATAGTTACCTGGGGTGTGAACATAAACATCCCAAATGCAAGGTCCTCTGCCATCTTTGTTAGCCATTCCTTCAACTTGATATGCAGAAGTTGCCGTGCCAAACACAAATCCATCTGGAAAAGATTTTCTGGTCAACCCAGCTGTGTCAAATCCATCGTTACAAGCTATGCGTGCATTTTCGGTGTCGTATCCTTCAATGCAGGCTATCTTTGCTGAATGTGCAAAGTTGCACACAAGGAACACTACGAAAGCACGGACTGCATAAGCCTTCTTCTTCATTCTTTTAGCTTGATGAAAGTCCTCACTTTGTTATAGGTTTATATAGGGAGCAATTTGAATAAGCCTCTGAGATTATTAATTTTAACTGATTCGGATAAGTTTAGATTTTATTTTGAATTATTCTCCTTGAGTTGGTTGTTAAAATCATAGTAGAATCAAATCATTCTGTATCTTTATGAGATACTATGGTTACATTTAAATCAATAATAAAATATATCATAGTGAATTTAAATCTTTTTTTTTTTCCTCTCTCTCTCTTTGGCCGATTTCCCACAATTTCTAGCATAGGAAGGATAAAAGAAACTAATTGAAAATTACATAAATAAAAAGATAATCCAGCAGTTTTAAAGTTAAATTGAGGTTTTGTAAATGCAAATAAAGCACAGCAAAAAAGCACTGAAAAATAAGTCCAAAGATTAAACTAATCTAAAATTCGTGCGAGAAATTAAGTGGTCCGAAGGACTCAGACCACAACCATAGTTTCAGCAGAATAAGTGAAGGCATACCGTGGTGCGGACGGCCATTTGAAATCAAAATAAGCTGAAAATTTAGATTTATGTTATCCCGATCTATATAAAGTAGCAGCCTATAAATTTTAACAATGATTCTGGTTTTGTCTGACTAGAGGCTTGTGTGATAGCACAATGACAAAAAATTGCTGCCATCATCAAGATCCTCTGCCCATTTTATATCCGATTCCCGTCTAATAAAATACACCATAAATATATGAATTTGATTTGTGGTTGACTAAAATTATATAATAATATAAACTATACTCACAGGTGCTCTTTAAAGCTGGCTACGCAGAGTTAAGAAATGCATAGATTCTATTCTCTAAGTAGATGGTGCGAATTTGACATATTATTAGTATTAGTTCCTAATCATTTCCTCATCCATTTGTACCTTGCCATTTTTTTACCCTAATCCTCATCCATTCGGATTTTTTTTCCTTTCTAAAAGCAAAAGGTTCAAATTTGGCCTATCTACCAACCATTTAACCACATTCACCATAAAAAGTGTCAATGCGGATTAAATGGTTAACTACATTATCTTTTCAAGATTCGTAATGATTCTGAAATGACAGTCCACCCTCATTTTAACTGGTCGATAGTAAATCTTTCAAAATTATTCAAATAAAATCTTAGACCTTATCCAATTAATTCCTATATATAGACTCACAAATCCTTTTCAGTTTTCATCAAGCTAAAATCAAACGGCATGACGAAGAAGGCTTATGTACTCAATGCTCTCATATTGTTCCTTGTGTGCAACTTTGCACATTCCAGAAGAATAAATTGCATTGAAGGATACGATTCCGAAAATGCACGCATAGCATGTAACGACGGATTTGACACAGGCGGGTTGAGCAGAAAAAGTTTTCCGGAAGGATTTGTGTTTGGGACGGCAACATCCGCGTATCAAGTTGAAGGAATGGCTGACAAAGATGGCAGAGGACCCTGCATTTGGGATGTCTATGCTCACACACCAGGTAACTAACTAACTACATAACTTTTCCAATTAACTTTTTATTTTCATGTTTTTGGTTGCAGTATTTATTTCTTAATATCTTAGTGTTGTTTCCTCAATTTTCTTTCTTGCATTCTCTGATTGACTTGTAGGACACATCGCCAACAATGCTACTGCTGATGTTACTGTTGATCAGTATCATCGATACAAGGAAGATATAGATTTAATGAAAAATCTCAACTTTGATGCATATCGGTTCTCTATTTCATGGTCAAGAATCTTCCCAGGTATGTTGATGTTATCGCTTTTTTTCTTTTTTCCATTTTCTTTTATCCCTCATATATTAGTGAAATAATTTATCGATGTAAAAAATTTTCTAAATTTTTACAGAGGGAACAGGGACAGTGAATCAGAAGGGAGTTGATTATTACAATAGATTGATCGACTACATGCTTGAGCAAGGGATTACTCCATATGCAAATCTGTACCACTATGACATGCCATTAGCCCTTCAAGAAAAATACGGCGGATTGCTTGACTGCCAAGTCGTGTAAGTTGTTACTTCTTTACCTTCACGATATTAATTCTATGAATTAATTGTCTGTCCCAATGGATATTCTATTAATCTTCCAGAAAGGACTATGCGGATTATGCGGACTTCTGCTTCAAGACATTTGGTGATAGAGTTAAAAATTGGTACACATTTAACGAACCAAGAGTCATTGCTGCACTTGGATTTGACGACGGCAGTAATCCTCCGTCAAGATGTAGCAAAGAAGTTAACAACTGTACAGATGGAAACTCAGGAACAGAGCCATATATTGCTGCCCATAATATGATTCTTGCTCATGCAGCAGCTGTACAAAGATTTCGTGAAAAATATCAAGTAAGATGTTTGCCGTTTTAAGGTGAAAGTTAGCTTAATTTACTTCTCAATTGATAGATTGATTGAAAATTAATGTTTAACTTGTGCAGGAAACACAAAAAGGGAAAATTGGAATTCTGTTGGACTTTGTTTGGTATGAACCTCATACTAGATCAAAAGCCGACAACTTGGCAGCTCAGAGGGCAAGAGATTTCCACATTGGATGGTATAAATCCTATTCTCATCATCAGTTGAAATCACCAATTTGATTTAGTCCGTTAATGTGAAAATTGTATTCAAAATTAAAATGTACAGGTTCTTACACCCTCTCACATACGGCGAATATCCAAGAACAATGCAAGAAAATGTTGGGGACAGACTTCCAAAATTTACACCAGAAGAAGTTTTGATGGTGCAGGGTTCATTTGATTATCTGGGTGTGAACCAATACACCAGTTACTACATGTTTGACCCTCCTTGGCCCAAGTCTAACATCTCCAGTTACGCGAACGATTGGGATGCTGGTTATGCTTGTAAGCCCTCTTGTCCTATGTGTTTATTGGCTTTGAATTTACTTATTTCTCTATTAATTAATTATCTGATATTGCAGATGACCGTAATGGAGTACCAATTGGTCAGCGGGCAAATTCTGGGTGGCTTTACATTGTTCCTTGGGGTTTGTATAATGCTTTGATGTATGTGAAAGAGCGCTATGGCAACCCCACTGTAATGCTGTCCGAAAACGGCATGGATGATCCGAGCAATTACACAGTGAACCACTTATTACATGACACCACAAGAGTAAATTACTACCGAGATTATATAAGCCAGTTGAAGAAGGCTGTTGATGATGGAGCAAATGTAACTGGCTACTTTGCCTGGTCATTGCTTGATAATTTTGAATGGTTATTAGGATACAGTGCGAGATTCGGCATCACTTATGTTGATTTCGACACCCTTAAGAGGACTCCGAAAATGTCTGCATACTGGTTTAAGCAGCTGCTGCAACGGGACCAGTAACTAGCAATATTTTCTTAGACTTGAGCATCATTGTGGGTTTTTGTATTTTTTTCAAGTGTAATAAGTTAGGCATTAGGATTTAAGCAACATCAAGCAACTTCTTTTCTTGATCGATCAATAATATTAGACCGAATCATTCCCGAATTTGCGAATCTTTAAAAAAGTTAATCTAGTTTAAGTTTAATCATTATTATTTAGACAGTTTATAACGAATGTACATAAACTTTGATTTAAATTTCTTTTTTTCCCCCTAAATTACCGGGAAACTATAAAGTAATGACGCATGTAAAATTTACAACGTTTATGACAATGGGGGCAAAAAAAAAAAAAGAAAAGAAAAAGATCGTGTTGTTTAAATTGAAATCAAGATTTTTTTATCTTTAACTTGGATTTTAAAGGACATTTTAGCAGAAAAAAAAAAGTATGTCAGAGAAGCAAAAAATCTAACCGGCCGTAGCAACCAGCATGTGGCAACTGGCAACACTCTCTGCACAACAAGAACAGGCACATGCAGCCTCTGCATGTCAATTCTATGAGCCAAAGTCAAAATTAGTTTCACTTTTAACACTTCATTTCTCCCTCCAATCTTCATGCAGTACACGTCTTAGCATGTGCAAACAATTATGTTGTGAGCAATTTGTTTAGTTGCTGCCCACATATAGCTTGTGCACTGAGCACTTTTATCAGTTGACACACTTCACAATCTTCTATTGTATCAACACTGATCAAGCAAGCTTCAAAATGTCAAGAAATGGCGTTGAGTTCCTGCAGATCCAGGTCTCTGCCCTTTTGGTTCTTTTCATACTTCATTTTTTTTTTTTCAGTCCACGTACTCTGAAATTTTGTTTTATCTCTGAAATTTTGTTTTATCTCAACACTGATAAAAAAAATTTATCCTGTATTGGTTTGGCTTTACAGAGGCATGTTCTCAAAGTGCACATTCACTGTCAAGGCTGCCAACAGAAAGTGAAGAAACTTCTCCGTAAAATAGAAGGCACAATAACTTTTTTCCATTCTGTTGTCAATTCTTTATTATAATGCAAGAAAATCACCTGATAAGGATTATGTTCTTTTAAGTACTTCCATGTGTTCTTCCAAAGAGGTTTTTGATCAAAAGCACGTTTCATATAAGCATATTTAGCATTTATTTTCTTAGTAGTGATGTTTCTTTCTCTTTCAATTGGTTACAGGTGTTTATTCGGTGCACATAGATGCAGAAAATCAGGTGGTCATAGTTTCAGGCAATGTAGACTCAGCTATTTTGATAAAAAAGTTGGTGAGGTCAGGCAAATATGTGGAGCTTTTGTCTCCAAGTTACTATCAGATACTTAACCAAGGAAAAGGCAATTTCATCACAGATGACGGTAACAGAATCAACGGCATGAATGCCCCCAAAACTCACTACATGTTTCCCCAGTCCTTAGGCAATGATGTACAAGATCAGTGGGGTCTTAGTAACCATCTCAGCCAGAATGTGGAAATGGCAGCTGTGAGAAGTGAGAATGATGAGAATTCGATGGTAGCAACAAATGAAAATAACTATGTAGGAGACTATAAAGACAAACCTGATGCAGAGGTTGACATGAGTTCCATGATGGTCCCTGCAGCTTTTCAAGGCAATGGTGCAAATTTTATTGGCCCACGAGACCAGAACTTTGGTGGTTTTCAAGACTTTTATGAAAGGAGGACAGGCTATGAAAATGAAACTCCATGGTACCAGAATGGACATCCATCTATGGAGATGATGCATGCTAACACACATCGACCCCAGATGATGAACCCAATCCCTCAATACAACGAGTTCAGCTTCAGTTTGGCACCATATACCTTGTATTGAGCAGGAAGAAATATTTGTGCATCCGGAAAAAATAAAAATAAAAATTAAATTCCGGGTTTTGAAAGAGAGAGAACAATTGAGGATAGCTTCACAATAGGCAATGTTCCACAAAAGTTTAGTTTAAGTGTCAAACTATCACTTGTGAATTCTATTTCCTTTTTGTTTTAGATATTTTCCCCCTTTTGAACTTTATATCCCATGTGAAATGAAGGACAAACATGTAGCTGCAAGGGCAGAAGTTCTGAGCGGCAGACAGCTGGAGACAAAGAGAACGTGACAATTTCAACTGACGAGAAACGGATTCAAAAAACTCCAGTTAGTTTAAGATCCTCCAAACTGAAAATGACACTTCCCACAGTCTATTGACAGCACGTATATTTCTTGCAGTTAATTTTGTGTTGATATACAACTTGGATGAAAAAAAAATTACCCATACAGAGCAGAGAAACAATGAAAGTCATTACAACCGAAACAAGCTCTAAAAACTTAATATGTATCAAATTCTAACACATTTGGAAAAGGTAGTAAACATATTAATGGATTCTATCTCAGCCATATGTTGCGGATCGCCCAAGATGCTAGCTTAATTACCCACAATTCCAAGCCAAGAGCTCAAGACAAGGCTAAGAGTGCTAGCTTGGCCCGATTCCGGAAAATTTTAAGCAACTCTAGCACACTCAAACTTGTACATATTTAGAATTCTCTACATATTTCTAGCTCATGTAAATATCTAGAATTCTAGGCAAGTGGTAGAATTCTCTAGAGCCTTAGAGCTTGGCAAGCCTCCCCTATAAATAGGGCATGGCATTTAGCATTTGAGCAACAAGCTTAGAGCAAGCAACTCAAGCTCTCTTGTAATCTCTCTTGTGAGTAATACAATTTCTCTCATTCGGCTCCATTGCTCTCTTCTCTCTAACTCTTTCGAAAACCTCTAGGCTTAACTAGTCGAGAAGCTCAAAGGCTTACTTAGCAACTTTCGGCAAAAGTTGTCTAAGTACCGCATGAGTTCGTTGCTTAAAACACTCGTCCCGTGACATATAGCTACCTTGAATAATCTACATTACATGATAATACTTGATAAAGACAACATAAAAGAATTATGACAATTGAAAAAAAAGAGGGAGAAGAATGAAACAAAGAACAAAATAACATGCTTTTGTTACTCATGAAAAAAGTAACTTGTTTTAACTATCAAAGGACATTAGTGAAAAAGATCTTAGCGCTTTTGTGCTTTCCTTCGTCTGGACTGTGCACTCTGCCATTTCTTTCTTGGAACCACTTTGCTCTTCGGTTTCAACTTTAACTCAGGTGAGAAATTACAGTTTGGATCTCCCATACGTGCTTGTATATCTTTGAAAAATGAATATTCAATGTCTTTGGTCCTCATACTCTGGTCCGGAGACAATATTTTCAAATGCTCCTATTAAGATGTCAATATCACTCATGACTTCCCACACATCGGTGTAGCGCCCATCTGGCCCTTTCTTTAATTTCACCAATCATTTAACCACATTAACCATAAAAAGTGTGAATATGGATTAAGTAGTTAACTACATTATCCTTTCAAGATTCAAACTGATTCTGAAATGACAAAGTCCGCACTCATTTTAACAGGTCAATAGTAAATCTTTCAAACTTACTCAAATATAATCTTAGACCTTATCCAATTAATTCCTATATATAGACTAACAACACATGGTACTTTCATCATAACATATCCTTTTCAGTTTTCATCAAGCTAAAATCAAACGGCATGACGAAGAAGGCTTATGTACTCAATGCTCTCATATTGTTCCTTGTGTGCAACTTTGCACATTCCAGAAGAATAAATTGCATTGAAGGATACGATTCCGAAAATGCACGCATAGCATGTAACGACGGATTTGACACAGGCGGGTTGAGCAGAAAAAGTTTTCCGGAAGGATTTGTGTTTGGGACGGCAACATCCGCGTATCAAGTTGAAGGAATGGCTGACAAAGATGGCAGAGGACCCTGCATTTGGGATGTCTATGCTCACACACCAGGTAACTAACTAACTACATAACTTTTCCAATTAACTTTTTATTTTCATGTTTTTGGTTGCAGTATTTATTTCTTAATATCTTAGTGTTGTTTCCTCAATTTTCTTTCTTGCATTCTCTGATTGACTTGTAGGACACATCGCCAACAATGCTACTGCTGATGTTACTGTTGATCAGTATCATCGATACAAGGAAGATATAGATTTAATGAAAAATCTCAACTTTGATGCATATCGGTTCTCTATTTCATGGTCAAGAATCTTCCCAGGTATGTTGATGTTATCGCTTTTTTTCTTTTTTCCATTTTCTTTTATCCCTCATATATTAGTGAAATAATTTATCGATGTAAAAAATTTTCTAAATTTTTACAGAGGGAACAGGGACAGTGAATCAGAAGGGAGTTGATTATTACAATAGATTGATCGACTACATGCTTGAGCAAGGGATTACTCCATATGCAAATCTGTACCACTATGACATGCCATTAGCCCTTCAAGAAAAATACGGCGGATTGCTTGACTGCCAAGTCGTGTAAGTTGTTACTTCTTTACCTTCACGATATTAATTCTATGAATTAATTGTCTGTCCCAATGGATATTCTATTAATCTTCCAGAAAGGACTATGCGGATTATGCGGACTTCTGCTTCAAGACATTTGGTGATAGAGTTAAAAATTGGTACACATTTAACGAACCAAGAGTCATTGCTGCACTTGGATTTGACGACGGCAGTAATCCTCCGTCAAGATGTAGCAAAGAAGTTAACAACTGTACAGATGGAAACTCAGGAACAGAGCCATATATTGCTGCCCATAATATGATTCTTGCTCATGCAGCAGCTGTGCAAAGATATCGTGAAAAATATCAAGTAAGATGTTTGCCGTTTTAATGTGAAAGTTAGCTTAATTTACTTCTCAAAAAGATTGATTGATTGAAAATAAATGTTTAACTTGTGCAGGAAACACAAAAAGGGAAAATTGGAATTCTGTTGGACTTTGTTTGGTATGAACCTCATACTAGATCAAAAGCCGACAACTTGGCAGCTCAAAGAGCAAGAGATTTCCACATTGGATGGTATAAATCCTATTCTCATCATCAGTTGAAATCACCAATTTGATTTAGTCCGTTAATGTGAAAATTGTATTCAAAATTAAAATGTACAGGTTCTTACACCCTCTCACATACGGCGAATATCCAAGAACAATGCAAGAAAATGTTGGGGACAGACTTCCAAAGTTTACACCAGAAGAAGTTTTGATGGTGCAGGGTTCATTTGATTATCTGGGTGTGAACCAATACACCAGTTACTACATGTTTGACCCTCCTTGGCCCAAGTCTAACATCTCCAGTTACGCGAACGATTGGGATGCTGGTTATGCTTGTAAGCCCTCTTGTCCTATGTGTTTATTGGCTTTGAATTTACTTATTTCTCTATTAATTAATTATCTGATATTGCAGATGACCGTAATGGAGTACCAATTGGTCAGCGGGCAAATTCTGGGTGGCTTTACATTGTTCCTTGGGGTTTGTATAATGCTTTGATGTATGTGAAAGAGCGCTATGGCAACCCCATTGTAATGCTGTCCGAAAACGGCATGGATGATCCGAGCAATTACACAGTGAACCACTTATTACATGACACCACAAGAGTAAATTACTACCGAGATTATATAAGCCAGTTGAAGAAGGCTGTTGATGATGGAGCAAATGTAACTGGCTACTTTGCCTGGTCATTGGTTGATAATTTTGAATGGTTATTAGGATACAGTTCGAGGTTCGGCATCACTTATGTTGATTTCGACACCCTTAAGAGGACTCCGAAAATGTCTGCATACTGGTTTAAGCAGCTGCTGCAACGGGACCAGTAACTAGCAATATTTTCTTAGACTTGAGCATCATTGTGGGTTTTCGTTTTTTTTTTAAAGTGTAATAAGTTAAGCATTAGGATTTAAGCATCATCAAGTAACTCTTTGTAAATAATTGTTTGTCTTTCTTTTGAGTTGATATTAATAAGATAATTTCTTTTCTTGATTTATCCATAATATTAGACTCAATCATTCCCGAATTTGCGAATCTTTAAAAAGTTAATCTAGTCTAATTTTAATCAATAAACTTTGATTGAAATTTCATTTTTTTTTCTAAGTTACTGAGAAACTATAAAGTAATGACACGTGTAAAATTTACAACCTTTATGACAATGGGAAAAAAAAAGGATTATGTTGTTTAAATTGAAAACGAAGTTTTTTTAAATCTTTAACTTCATTTTAAAGGACATGTTAGCCATATATATATATATATATATATTGATGTCAGAGTCTCAGAGAAGCAACAAATCTAACCGGCCGTAGCAACCAGCATGTGACAACTGGCAACACTTTCTGCATAACGAGAACAGGTGCATGCAGCCCCTTCATGTCAATTATATGAGCCAAAGTCAAAATTAGCTGCACTTTTAACACTTCATTTCTCTCTCCAATCTTCATGCCGTACGTCTTTGTATGTGCAGGCAATTATGTTGTGAGCAATTTGTTTAGTTGCTGCCCACATATAACTTGCGCGCTGAGACTGTTCAGTCGAAACCCTTCACACTCTTCACTAACTGGCTACTTTACATCCCATGGGAAATGAAGGATAATGAAGTAGCTGCAAGGCCAAACGTTCTGAGCGGCAGACAGCTGAAGACAAACAGAACGTGACGATTTAATTTGATTTTAAAACACTCCTGTTAGTTTAAGATCCTCCAAACTGAAAATGACGATTCCCACAATCTATTGACAGCACATATATTCTTGCAGTTAATTTTGTATATGCATACAACCCGAGGAAATAAATTGCCCACACAGAGCAGAGAAACAATGAAAGTCATTACAACCGAAAGTTCAAAGATTTAATATGTAGCAAATTCTAACATACTTGGACAAAAGGTGGTAAACATATTAATGGATTCTATCTCAGCCACAGCTAGCATGAATAATATAAATTACATGATAATAATTGGATAAAGACAACATAAAGAACTATGACATAAAAAATATAGAGAAGAATGAAACAAAAAACAAATGAGTTATGCTTTCATTACTCATGGAAAAACTAACTTGTTTTAACTATCAAAGTACACGAGGTGAAAAAAAAAAAAAAAAAAAAAAAATCTTAGCGCTTTTGTGCTTTCCTTCGTCTGGATTGTGTCTTCTGCCATTTCTTTCTTGGAACTAATTTGCTCTTCGGTTTCAACTTCAGCTCAGGTGAGAATTTATAGTTTGGATCTCTCATACGTGCCTGTATATCTTTGAAAAACTGCATATTCAATTTCTTTGGCCCACCCTTTCTAAGCTCCTCATACTCTGGTCCAGAGACAATATTTTCAAATGCTCCTATTAAGATGTCTATATCACTCATGACTTCCCACACATTGGTGTAGCGCCCATCTGGCCCTTTCTTTAATTTCTTCAAGGCATTCTCAACTGCAAGTTTCCTGGCTTGCTTTCCAGGGGACAACTCTTCTGGTTCGTTTTCATCTTTCAGAAGTTCTGAGATAGTTCGATATTTAGGTTTCTCCTCAAACTCAAATAATTTATCAATATACTTGTCACTAGCTTCATTTGGGTAGGGTTCTGTAGGTATATCATCATCATCATCATCACCTTCACTGCCAGTCCAGAGAGTTTTCTCCTCATCACTTCCAGACCACACGCTGTGTAACTCGTCACTGTCATCAGCATCAATTAGGTCTGAGTGCTCCTTTGCCTTCTGTCTGACTTTCCTGATCTCCTTTTCTAGACGACTTTGACCCTTCTCAGAGTCACTCTCATCTTCACTTCCTGTCCACACACAATCCTCTTCATCAATCTCTTTCTTCCAAGTGTCCCTAAAATTCTTATCACCTGGTCTTGCATCGCCAAACAGATCATAATGTTTGCGTCCATCACGAGCATATGACCGAGATACTACAAAACAATCAAATATATGTACATAACATGTGCATATAACTCAAAGATGAACGACCAAATACATATGTACAGCAAGTAAATCCATGCTGCAAGCATAAATAGATAACTCTAAAATCCCACTGACAAATGATAATAGTCCTCAAGTCATGAGTCCAATCAGAGGATGCTTATCTTGTAAGATACTGTAATGCATAACAAGCATAAAAGATGAAAGCTTTATCAAATACTCACAGGAAATTTCACAGAAAGATTCAGTGAATGCATTCATTGAGGACTTTCTACAAATACCAAGACTGTAATACAAAAAAAGCTTCCATCACCATCAAAAACCTCTCAATTTTTCACTAACCGAGAAAATTTGAGCCAAACCCACCAAGAATATGATTTCCTGAGCTGCTAGCAACGGAATCGGAGAGAGATTCTATTCTGACAGGTGAAACAAAAAGTACCTTTAGAAGTTGTCAACGAAATTTAGAACTAAAACCACAGCTCTAAAGTAACCAATATGCGTATTGAAAGGAAGAGACTTACCTCGTTGCAAGTGTTGGCGGTGATTGAGATTTTGCGGTTCTGAAGAGTGACGGAAAGTGGGAAAGGCGGGAACGCACCGTCCAGGCCATCATTTAGAATGCCAAACTTCTCTAGCAAATAACCATTCCTTAAACGGTAATCACCCAAAGGCCAAAAGAGATTTTAGGAAAGAGAAGGGTCTGTAATGACATTTTATCATTTAGTAAATTTTCGTGCCACCCCCTGAGAATTATACACTTACGAAATAACCTCTGTAAACTTATCATTTCCACGTCATGGCCTCAGGCACATAAAACCGAATGAATTAGGTTTTTTTTTTTCAATCTGTGAAGATCAATGACCTTTATATTTATTTTATCATTTTTCATAGTATATTAAATCATAAAATACTGTTGTCTTTTATAGTAGTTTAGGAGCTTTAATCAAACAAAAATCAAGAAACAATCAATTTGAAATTATCTAAAGCTAGAATATAAATATATATATATAAGAAAATTTTAAACCATATGATTTTAAAACTTCTTCAAACTTTCCCGCACTTTAAAATCTTAAATTAAAAATTTTTTATACACACACTTTATTTAAGGAGACACTTTAGTCTCAAGTCAATTCCATGATTAATTTATAAAGCGAAATATGTGCAGTTTCAAAACTTTCTCAAATTTTCTTACATTTTAAAATCCGAGATTAAAAAATTTCTATATATATAAACGCACACCTTATTTGGGGAGAGACTTAAGTCTCAAGTCAATTCCATGATTAATTTACAAAGCGAAATATGAAAATATCGCAGGCATCCACACGACACATTTACATTTAGCTTGCCTGATCAATCTACATCCACCAGTCGACTTTCTTCTGAAGTTGCACATGCATCCTCAAGACCATCCCACCAATTAGAAGAGGATGATACAAGATTAATGACAGATCAAGGGGCAATCACATCATTTGAACAATAACCGATAGCTCTAGAGAAGCGAACAGTGGTGAGAATGAAAATGCTAGCTAAGAGCCTTCTCTAATATTCATAAACTATTTTTCTTCCCATTGCTAGGTGAACTAACTGTTGAACATAGATGATGTGGTAGAGATAGCCTACGCGCTGATGGTATGAACTGAAGCAACTTCAACACAACTTTACTCATCCAACATCTCAACCACGGGAGCATACTGCACATGTTGCAAAAAAATGACTGAGTTTTTTTGTCCATGGGTAAATGTGTCCACACGTGCGTGTAATAGGCAAACAGAAGAATTTGATAGGGAGGGATACTGACCTCATCATTCTCCTCAAAGTACATTCCATCAACGGCACTGCTCTGCTGAAATTCCCATCCCAGACTGTTCTCAAGCAGCTCTCTGAGTTTCCTTGTCTGCAAAGGGTGAAATGACTTAAAATATTTTAGGGCTTTGCACTCGAATTATCCAGTTAGAAATTACAATAAAGACTGTTCATTAAAAAAATTAAAATCTTTGTAGTTCAAGGTGAAAATTTTTAAGGATGGCACACCAGTGTAGATTCTCAAGTTCTCAGACAATAGATTGCTGCATTGGATACGGAGCAATAAAGATTGGCGGCTAGTGAATGATTATCCTTATAAAGAATAACATGTCCAACACAAACATAATAAAGCAAAACATCATCGCATTCTAAAATTTAATTCTGAGCTACTAATACTAGCACAACAATGTGCAATTTATTAGCCCTTGTGATTGTTTCGGGAAAACATATATGGTTTAGTAACCTGATGCAAGCAACCCAACCAGCTCACTCCAGGTACTTGTCAGTTAGAATGGAAGTAGATAAGAAAAGTAAACCTGGAAACTTTCTCGCGTTAAGAAATGTCTGAGGCCATCTCATTCCTTTCAGATATCATCAAAAACAAGAGGTGATGGACTCATCGGCTTCTTTAAGAAGTCAATATCCAAACTAATGGCAAGGGGGAAGGTTATTAGAGAATTTCAGAATCCAGGTGTGGCAGGTGCACAAAATATAACTTTCAAGAAAGTCAATGAAGAATCAGGAAAGATTGATTACACATGTTCAGATAAAAATGCTGAGATGGCTGAGATATTTGAGTTGCAGTACAGTTTTCGTTCAGAACAACTATAAGAAGTTTAAAGGTGACACAGGTGCTTTGCACTTACCCATGTTAGAAGATCTCCATCAACAACAGAAGCATCTTGTATCAACGCAAAGAAATCCTGCAATTTAATTTTACAGTTAATTAATATGCCACGTCACGGAAATATACAAAAAATAAATGCAACTTAAGATGACATAGCATTCACTGGTCTCATCAATTTCAAGGTCACTGAGTTCACCAACAATTACTACAGCACTGAAACCTTAGAATATAACAAGAAGATAACCAATGCCAAAATTTCAGTATAGCAACACACTCATGCAAAGAAGTACATTCATATTGAAGCACAATAAAGCACCTAACAGTTTTAATTACCTTGCAAAGATGGTGCAAAAAACTATCAGCAGACAGCCACGAATCATCTAATAGTGCTGATGCTCCTGTCTCTGTACCATTTCGATCTTTTTGAAGTCCATATTTCAGTTGATAGTAGATGACCTTAATGAACTGTGACAAGAATGGAGAACGTTACCTTAATAAGTTAAAGTGCGTGGTCTGGAACTATGATATGGGTACAATAGGGAGGCCTATTAACTTGCATAGGGACCCAAACTGAAACCGAAGTTAAGATCATAAAATTGATTTTACTTGCTTACTACATTTCCACAAATATTCGCATCCTAACAAACACAGCCTCCCTTAATAAGCCACAAAAAAACTTAACAAATGATTATTAATGCAGAATATTACCATCGTGAATAGCTGACTCCTCGTATGGAGAGGCTGCAAAAAGTAAAAATTTGAACTGAGCATGTAAGAAAAGTGAAATAACAAGCCAAATCAAGGTTCAAAATTATCATAGGGAAGGATGGAAAATTAGAATTAGAATTTTCGAAGTACAATCATCCTAGGAATGCTACCATGCTGCATCAATGCCATAGTTAGAGAATCAGTCTATTATATTTGAACGCAGAACACTAGGACTCTACATCCAGATGTCAAGAGGTTCTTTTCGAAGAGAACATGAATCTATAGTATCTATAAGAATTGTCAGTTTCTTGGTTTGAAGTTTTCATGAAGTTCAGTCTCTTCAAGAGGTAGTGCCAAAATTGTTTAACAATGGTTATTCAATGCCCAATTCTGGAGTTACTCTTCTCCTGATTAGTATGTAAGAAGTTGAATTGATAAAGGGTTGAGAAGAAAAGCAGCAAATTCTTAGTCGATAACTACAGCTATAGTTCTTTTTATTCAGTCGAATTTCAATGTGAAAGTATGAAACCAGAAATTTGTAGAGAAAGCTGTTTGATGGGATGCATTTTTGAAAGAAAATACTAAGTAGAGAAACTGTAGAATACAGATTAAACTGAAGAAACAAAAAAAATTCCGGACTGGAACAATTTTCTTTTTCCACTCAAAATCTCAATGGCATCCAGGTGAAAAGAACCCAAAAGGGCAGACTACAATCTCACAAATACAGGAGTTGATAGGCCAGCGGAATGCAGGGGAACAAATCAATACTTACTGCTTCAGAGCAACCAAATAAAAGGCTAACCAAAGACTTCCACTGCAGGAATGCTTCAAGGGACTGCCCCATCTGCATGATTCTTAGGTGTCACAAAAATCTGACAATATTAAACAGATCAAAATGTATTTTAGTCTTGTGCTTACCAAAAATGCTATGAATGCAAATTGCAGCTCCCCGAGAAGCGTGTCTTCAGAACCTCCATAATTCTTTGTTATTAAGCTCTCTAGTAACTCTGTCTGAACAGAATAATAAAATCATATACCCAAAATCAGCATATTCAATAATCCAGAGTTTCTGTCAAGGAATGGTAATGATTTAAAAGCCATATATGTTGATGCTTGCCTTGTCAAGATTCAGAGAAGTGAGTTCTTCCCCCTGCATTCCTCTGCGCTTAACAACTCGGGGTATTGATGTGTAGTAACAACCTTTCTTTTGACTACTGTCAACGCTTGCTGCGAACTTACTAGTCTTTAGTTGCTCATCCAGAGCTCTTTCCATTGTCGATTTTGGAGTGTTTTTCATCATTCCAGATTCAGCTGTGACAGTTATTTCTCCTCCAATGGGTTCTGCAAGTGCAACCAAATGAATGAAAATGATGTGCACAATTGACTACAGCAGATACAAACAATAATTATTCACATTTCTTCAACCATTCAGTGGAACAATTCCTCTAATACCATCAATCATGGCCAGACCCAAGGGATAAAACAAACACTACAACATAAATGCAGATGAAGATTCTAATAACAAAGCTTAGACATATCAACTGGATCGAACTATTAAAGCAGATTAGGCATCTGATATTCAGATGAGAAACTAAAGCCAACAAGCAGAAGACGGAAAAGAATATGGCAATTACAGAAAATGCATATAGCGTTAATGGCATCAAGTCATTAAACATAAACCATGCTGCAAAGGCCATAAGGATGTGAAAAGGCATCTGGTAATGTCAACTAGGTTGTGCATATGAAAAGTAGAACATACCAATCCGTTCAATGATGCTCTTTGTAATATAAGAAGACAACCGTTTCCATTCTCCATACTGGCTGAGAGTATAAGGACCAAGCTGTTTATCAAACTCCAAACTACATACTGCTTGAGTATATCTTGCTTCCTTAAAGTTTATGAAAAGAACACAGAAACAAAATTGAATTATGGAACAAATAATCAAAATTAAGAAACAATTAACATAGGATATATGAACAACATCTATGAACACTGGATGGGAATTGGACCAAGATCTGACTAATGATGTGATAGATTAGTGATTAATTTCCCTGAACGTATTCCAAGCCAATAAGAAGCTAGAGCCAAGACAAGCCAAATTATAAAAATGTGATATCACTTTGTTTCAGTTTCAGCTGACCTTAGCTCAACTGATAAAAGTATTACAGCTCTTCTTTAAGTCTTGAAGCATGTCATTTATCCATAATACCCTACCTTAAGCTAAATCACATTTCAAAATATAACAAGAGACAAAAATGTCAATATGAATAATTACAACTTATGTTATTTAGAGACAATTCCAGGTTGACTAAGACTCCCGTCTGTCTTAAGAAATATGAGTAAAACAACAAGTGGGAACAAAACTTGTCTGCCAAATTGAGGTCACGTCACTTAATTCTCAAAAGTGCCTCAACTAGATAGTACATGAAGAAAATTAACTCAAGGAGATTAGTATTCTCCCATCATTAATGTTATAACCGAACCTAAAGTTTTTTCATTGCATATCTAATCCCTGCAAACAAAATTTGAAAACCATGAAGAGTCATAGAACGGTGAAGGTTTTGCACTTGCCTATTAGAATTGGACTCTTGCCACTTAATTGTGGCAGAGTGAAGCTCAGGACAATTACATCTAGTATGACACAAGCTTTAAAGATTTTATGGGGCTTGATGTTAACAATTTCGCTCTATTCGATAGGCAATCCTTAGGCAAAACTCATTTTACATAGTATGTATTAATTACATAAACAAACCTCCTCTTCTGATACTTTGACCAAGCGTTCCTCTTGTTGATCCCACTTACGAACAATCACCTCTGAAGGGCCAGCATCGATGAAGAAGCCAATGATTGGAGAAAACTCCTTACCATCTCTGCATCCAAAAGGAAGCATAAGATATTGATACACAAACATAAAAAAGCAGAAAACGTCATAAACATATTACTAGGAAACAGAAGATTTTTGCAAGAACAAAATTCTTCAGTAGATTCTCCAGAGATTTATTTGTCAAAAAATAATCCATGGACTCTGAGATGCTTGACATGCATAATCAAGAAATCTTTTGAAAACTTAGCCAATGCTAAAATCAGTGAAACAATTAATGAGAAAAATCCTAACCTGCTTGATGAGCTGTAGAACACAAAATGAACTCCAGGAGGAATCATCTTGATACCCTTAAAAGAAGGCCCCACTGAAAACATCTGCAAGTAATAGAAATTTATTGAAAAACAGAGAAACTTTAGTACCTAAAACTTTAAAGTTGTGAAATTTTGTTACCTGGGTGTCAATGCCGAAAAGGGTGTATTGAGGAACATCGAGAAGGAGAAGCGTGGCTCCATGCTTTACGAGCTCTAATGCCGCTTCTGGGTCCATTTTTTCCCCCCTTTTCTATGAAATTAGTAATTTCAGAGCTTGGCTCGAGAGTGGTCTGTGGAGTCCAGAAGCCTCTTCGTTGCACCCGTGGTTCGTTAAAATTACAATATTTAATTTGAGTTAATGAAATTTTAACCTTTTTTTTTTAATTGTAGGTAAAAAAAAAAAGTCCATTTGACTTGGAATTTGCCCTATTGATCAAATAAAAGAGTAATGAACAGATAAATTTTTTGTATCATTTTAAGTGAAAAGAAATTTGAATTAATATCAATATGTCACATATAATTTAGTGCTATTATCATTTCACTACTTTAAAAATTGTAATATATCTTACAAAATTTATCATTTTATTATAATTTCATTGTTATCATTAGTTAGCTAGTTAGATGACTCATAAAATATTAATTTTATTCTTTAATAAATTTTTTTGTCAAAAAAATAAATAACATGTAAAGCATTACAATATTATAAATTTAAAAATATAAACCAGCTAAAAATAATTCCTCTAAGCTTGTAATTCTAATATTTGATGCCTTTATTTGTTTAGTTTTCTTTCAAAAATAAAATTGATATTTTATTAGTCAACTAAGGTAATGTAATAAAATAATAAATTTTATAAAGATATAATAGTAAAATAACAGATTATAATATTTCTTTTAGTGTTATGGTCATTTAATATATTACAATTCTCAAAGTAGTTAAATGATAATAATTCTATAATTTATATACCATTTTCTTCAAATAATTTTGAAATACAATCTTGAAAATCAATTTAACTGTTGAGACAGAATTTGGTGGGCTCACTGCCCTCAATCTTAGCCAATTGGGCCCAGTATTTTCTAACAAAACAGCCTATGAAGCATCGAGTACTGGCGGTAGCAGTACCTCAGAATTACTCATTGCTTAAACCCTCCCATATTAGTAAATTAAAATTTCAAATTTCATCGAATTTTTCCTCCACGCCATAGTACAAAGCAACCAGCGTTACATCGCTGCTCTCGGCTCTTTTATGTGAACAAGAACATATAAAGTAACATTTTTGCGTTTAAATAACCAAAACTGTCAAAAATAAATAGTACAAATGCACCCTATAGAAATTGATTCTGTTTCAATAAGTATAAATATCATCCATTCAGTTGTATTTTTCAGACTTGAATTTCACTTGTGGGTTCCGAATGTCATCCTGGCTCTGGATCAATCGGATCTCCAAACTACTTGATTGGGGATCGAATCCAGCGGTAACGTAGTCATTCACCGTCCTCTGTAAAAGAGCCTGAAAGCATTGGTGACATCCAATAATCAATTAATATATAAGTCGAATACTTAGGCATCGGCTACTTTAGTTGATAAGAATGTTTACTAACATAGTCTTGCTATCAGATATTGCTTACATCAGGATTGGGAGGCAACGTATATACAATAAAGAGTAGGAGGATGAATATGCAATCATCCAAGGAGGAGCATGCTGCCCCAGCAAACCACCAAATTCAAAATATATGTGGTTGTGGTCCTATCACAGTTCTATATGGCCTCTATATTTTCAAGGATTTCATATTCCTCACTGATTATATCTGCTGGTGCTATCACAAAATTTCATTACTTCAATCTGATTTCTTCTAGCAGTACGCATGTTCAAAAAGTTCAAAATTTTAAACAATGTCCAGTCAAGGCCTCAAGGTTTTAGATTTACCAAGAAGAAAGAGTAGAGCTGGCAAATTCCCTATGCGGCCACACTCTAAGGTTCAATAAAATTTCCATGAGATACAGAGTGAAAACAACTCTGCAGCATGCTTTTAATAATGGCCCTCTCAAAACAACCCTAACCTCTTGAGTGCAGGCTGGATTATCACTACATTTCGAGCTGTTCTAGACAAGAACAAACTTGTTCCTGAAGGGAAAGCCCGGTCAATTTGGTCTCATCAGTGGAAGTAAGAGGTCAAGAATTCAATTCCCTTTGCAACAACCTTGGAGTGCACACACAAGTGTTACTGTAATTTCCCATGATATTAGATACAACTACATTCAAAACCTACAGAACATTCTGGCAACTCAAGGCATAAGCAAAAGCAATACCTGCAAACTTGATACTGCAAGCTCAGCAGCAATGTCAAGGTTGTCCCTATATTTCTGGACAGCAGAGAAAAAACAATCAGATAAATAACATTATTATTTAAACTTTTCTGAGCGTTCACTTGACTTGAACTTGCAAACATTATAAGGGCATTACATTACTCCATCCAAGCAGGAGTGCAGTCATTAGATCACCAGTTCCCTACAAGCATAAGCACCATATGTTACAATGTAAGTTTCATATGCAAGGCAACATGTTAAAGTAGTATTTCACGTGGTGCATTAATCTTCACATCAAAAAAATAACCATATCATTTCTTAATCATGATGAAAGTTTGCATACTGTAAAATATGCAGGAATTTTGGGTATCACAATCTTGAACTGCTCCGGAGACTGACCCTGCAAATTTTAAGTGAGCGGAAAAGATTATCTGCATTTTGAATGCTATAACTTAAAGTTTTAGTCAATGATTATTACCATATGCACAATGTGCTGATACTAATAAATCACAAGATTAAACAAATGTGAGAACACTTATGGCATGAAAAAAATTTTGAGAAGAATAACACAAGTGAAAAAAATGGACAGGAGCAAAAATCATATAATGGTTTGTAGCTGTTTGTGCCAATTATTGCACAATAAAATAGCACCAGCCCAAAAATATATTTTTTTAAATGTAATTTACTAATTTAGTATCACTTCTCAAGTGTGCACTTTCATTGAAGTAGAAAATGTGAATGTAATATAATAGCTGAAAGAATGAATGAAGGACAAGGGACGAAAGAAGGCATTTAGCTACAAGCACCAATGATAGATGGACATTGTATATTTAACAAATAGTTAATTTTAAAAAATTATTGAGTATTAAGGAGACAAGAATGTGTAATAATATATAATAGGTAACAAAGTGTACGTATGCATGGATGCATGCAAGTAACATTTGTATGAAATTTTGCGAGCATTAATAAATGTGCTTTTTTCTCTCAAAGGATTAATAAATGAGCTTGGTGACAATAAACACCATGCTGCTTATCTGTTATAGAACATTTCTTTATGAATATGATATCCAGAAAATCTAATGGTGTAATGCACATTCACATGACAACCAAATAAGGTAATGCTGGCACATATTCTCAAACTTGACCGATTATTAGGCAGTCAATTAACCTAAAAATGATTAAAACCACAAGCCCTTAACACATAATAGGCCTACCTTTTCCTTCTGATGACTGCCAATCAGGAAAAGATTGCCATCTATATTTATGCTTGTGATCACAACCTGATATGATCAGAAACTATGTTAATAAAAGTGGGGCAAGAGAGAGAAAAGTACATCTATGTGCAAATCACAGACAAGTTTCTGACCAAAGTAAAACAATTGCATATCTACAAAACACAATCATTCTATAATAAGGATGTCCTTTAATTGCATGGCACATTTCTTCCTTCTTCATTTTTTTTTTCCCTTTTCTTTTGGTGGGGAAGGGGGTTGTTGGTGGAGGGGGTTTTGCGTGGGGGGAGGGAGGGACAAGTAACTCTAAATTGTATACAACATATGCCATCTATATTGTTTATTTACCTTAGCTTTCAAGCCTGAAATTATATTTGCTAATTGGACTAAGAAATTTCAGATTAGTCAGCACATATCATAGATAGCTCAAAGATATAAATCCCTTTCTTTTTATGGAATGCAAATTCTACCATCAGGTCGTTCGGCAGTGTTATATTCTGTTCATCTTAGTATGCTTCTTTCCAAGTAGGCTTAAGAATCTAGTCAAAACTTCTCCCATGCGGTAAAACTGCACTAAATATTAAGGAAAAGGCAGGGAAGATCGATCTTAACAGTGAAAAAAAATTTGTAACTTCAAATCCTACACCCCAGGAATATAATTAAAAATTTATCGAGGTACCATGATATAGAGATTAGAGAAACAAAACTAATCAAGCAAGAAAATAAATTTGCACTGAAAAAGAAGTGTTAAGATCTAGGGTATGATTTGATTAAAGATCAAAACAGGGGAGAAAAAAGTACCTTTGCAGGTCCAGCAGCATGAAGAATCTTACAAGCTTCCCTCCCATCTGCTTCACTCCCAATCCTGTGAAAAGTAAATCTTCTCAGAACACTGAAGAGTGACTGCAATGAGTGCCCAATAAACAGAAAAAGCAGAGCTCCTTCTCGTCATATCTACTATAAAACTCAGGCGTGAAACTGTACTAGTTAAAAACACAAGGAAATCCTGCCAAAAGGTGCAAAAGGGACTTCAATGGGAAGCCACAACACACAATAAATTGATATCCTAATTCTTAACAAACAATACCTACACAACTCCTAGTACTAATAAATTCCCAGCGAATGTAGAATGCAGCCTAACCAAAAACTGGGAAGCTCGAAACCAATCCGTCAAATACCCATATGCATACACAGAGTGCCACAGAATAAATACAATTGGAGAAAATGAGAGCGAAGAGGACAAAACAGCAAAGGATGCTCAATTAAATCCAGCTGCAATCAAGAGAGAGATTGATGTGCCAGTGGGTCCTAGCTTCTCTTCCACTTCTCTTTTAGCCAATGGCCTCTTCATTGGCTATTGTGGACCGAAGCTTATTATTTATGCCCAATAAAATGCCTATTCTTGCCATTGGATCACAGCTTTCAATAGAAGTCAGGAAATAGCACACATTAGGAAAAAGAAAGCCTCCACTTGATAATTACTTGCTTCTTTGTACACAATTTGTAAGGAAAAAGCTCTATCAGCTCTAAGCAAGCAGCTCCCATTTGCCAATATGTGCATTGTAATATATTCTCAGAAATTTTTCAGTCAACAAACAAGCGAATCGTGTAAAAAGAGATTTTTTTGAACCATTAACATATGGTTAGAGAAATACAACATAGGAACAAATCCTGACCATAGTAATTTAACCAACATTACTTGTAGTGTCCGGAAATACCTGAAACCAGTCAACTGTTCTGCTTCAAACTGATTAGGGGTCAACATTGAGGCCACTGGAACAACCTGATTACAAGAAGTAACATCAAAATGAATGATCATAAAAAAAGTTTTAAATTAAATATTTAACAATTACATCAACGCATCATTATAGAATTGAGGCAATATTAAGACCAAATGCAATAATGATTGCTCACCCTAGCTGTTGAATCTAAAGGATCTAACACACACACATCTAATTCGCAGTTCTAGGTATAGTTATAAACTTAAGCATTTGAGAGTCAAACTACAACTTTATACTTTCTACAAGTAGCATGTAACAGATATACAAACAGGTACCCAATATATGTAATTGGATTGCTCACCTTCTCACGGTATACTGATACTAGCTCGGAAGGAACATAGAGCTTTCCCTCGTCACCCATCACTGGATCACAAACTAGACAAAGCAGGCAAGATTCAGAAAATATGCATATAATTTATTATTACTATTGTCCTCTTAGGACAGATGTGGTAAATAGGCACATGGAACAATGTTTGTGTTTCCATTTTTACACCACAGCTTAAGCTAACAAAAGACTCGTTCCTGCTACAAATTTCTCTGTAGAAGCAGCTGCAAGCCAGGATAGATATTATTCATGTCTCTCGAGACTTCTTTTACCATTTTTTTCAGAGAAAACATTTAATAAGACCTCATATTAGCATCAAATGAATTAAAAAACAGTTTTTGATACATATATGTTTATATACAGTCATATATTTAACGTTGTAGAGGAAAAAAAATTTCCTGACAGAAGGTTGATAACGTCCTTATCCTTAAATTCAGTAACTGAGACTTCAAAAAAATAATTTGCTACGCTCATAGGCATGTCAAGAATCAAGATGGACGAAAATTCAACAGGATATGTAATTGCAAACGATATTTAGATATCCCAATGACATTAGGAATATACAAAACCTACCGTATATCAGATTTGGGTTTATAGAGCGAAGCTTTTCAACAACTTGCAGTATCGTGTTCAGAAAAGAAACAGAACCAATATAACCTGCAATGCACCAGTCAAAACAGAACATGAAGGTTCCAAATAGACTAGAAATGAAACCGTTGAGGTGGCAGTAAAAGAAGTCAGATTGCCAGAAAGCATAGTACTGAAAAGAACACTTCAGCGATAGCTGAAAATGGTGCGTTTCTGATGTAAAAATTGCCATGAGACTCAATATTTGGAGCAGTATGAGATAGAAGAGATAAATATATGCTTAAGTACATTGTTTTATACTTGAATCGGGGAAACAGCCAGCATCATTCAAAAGCAACGGACACGAAATGGATTTTGCAGACAACAATAGTGTGCAAGCAAATGGAAAAACCAAAATGCCAAAGGAGGACATCACTGACGTACACTAATTTCTAAAGAATCACAAAACTAACGTACACAGCTAATACAGCATACCTGTTAATAAATGAGTATAGTACAATAGATTATTGGCTTCCAGTCCTTCTATTAAATCGCATAATTGTTGTCCATTCAAAACTTGGCCCTTGAAAGTTGGGTATCCTGCATAATTTTCAGATTGATTAAACCAAAACCTAGACTAAACTGTGCCACAAGTTTATGCCTGCGCTTATACAGATTGAATGACTCGCACCATATGTCAGGCCTCAGAGTTCTGAGACTGTTTTTGAGTAGTAATATAAGCAGCTTGCCTGTGTGGTTTGAGAACTGTACTGAATGGATTGGATCCACGTCATAGCCCAGTAGTTGGAGAGGAAAGACAGCTGATTTATTTCCAACATACCCCTAGAACAAAATATACAAGCAGTGACTTCAGTATACAGTTAATCCTTCGTATTACAAAATATGACATAATTAAATAGAAGAATTATTCTTAAAATGAAATTATCATCATAAATAACGTGTAAGAAAGCCTTTAGAAAAAACGGGACGATGATTAGTTGAGTGCCTCTGTTCTATTATTTCATAAATTCAATGATAAAGCTACTTCCAAATTACATGCAAACGACGGTAACTTCACACAAAAGTCAATCAAGTAAATTACAATGATTAACAAGTCAAAATAAATAAATAAATAATTTGAGCTTCTTAAAAAACAATGCTTCGAGTTTATCAGCAAGCAAACAGAATAACACATAAGATAGGTACCTGAACAGTATGCGACTGTATGCTCAAAACTCGACCAGTCTCCGAAGGTAAAGCCAATGAGAGAATCGGAGGCGCCATTCCTGATATGCTCGAGCTTCTCCTCCTACAAATCCAATCGGAGCTTCTCCTCCTATCAAGCCCGCTCAGATCAAAAAATAATAATAAAAAAATGCATATCAATAAATAATGATTTGAAAGGAAGATTCCCCGAGAAAATATTTGATTTCTATATATTTTATTATATTTTACCGGAAAACGTGAGTTTTTCGGGAAGTGCCCAAACAAGGACGGCAACTGCTGAGAAACTCCTGCGTAGACAGCATTTCAAAGATTATGTATGGTGAATGGTTTTTATAGTTGATCTTAGCAGCGTGACGTAGACTGCTTATCAAAATTACTGAATTGCAACTGCTGGATTCCGTTTTCACGAATTAAATGACCGTGAGTTGTAGAGAGGGTTGGGGTAATTTAGGAATTTAATTCCACGTGGCGCCCGAATCTGCGTCGGACTTGGAGTATCAACTATTTCGAGTCTGACTTTGACGTTGTTTAAAATTTGGAAGTGAAAATTAAAATTTGGCCCACACCATAAACATATAATTCGAAAAATGACCACAAGTTAATTTATATCGATTTTTTTTATTATATACACCTTCATGTATAAGATTTTTTATTTCATATAACATTATAAATCTACTTATATTTGTTCGAACAATCGGATGAATCTATTCCTTGTTGAATAAATCTACTCAAAGTAACAAATAAACCTGCCAAATTTTAATATGAGTAATGATACAGACACAAACTCTTGTACAAATTTATTTTGTACAAACTGATGTGGCATGATAAGATTGGTTGAATTAAATATCACTTGGCCCACGTGATTTTTTTTTATTAATTAATATTTTCATTCAACCAATGAATTAATGCCACGTTAGTTTGTACAAAATAAGTTTGTACAAGAGTTTGTGACTGTATCATTACTTTTTTAATATTATCGGGGATTGTACTCTTCTCTAAAATCGATGATGGTATGTTTACTTAATTTCGATATTTAGTTGAAATACTTAAAACTTGTCTGTTAAATGCTTGAAATTTGAAATTTTATTAATTTTAGAATTTTTTTCAAATTTTACTTATTCATTTTTTGTAACTTATGACTAATTTCTGACATTTATATTTTAATAGAATAAATAAAAATTTTGTACTTTTACCTGAATAAAAAATATCTTAATGATAAGTAAATATTATATTTAAAAAATGTATCTATAAAATATACTCATTTCATAAACTATAAAACTTAATCCCTTTTTTGTTTTGATTTATAAGGACATAAATGTCAAATAACTATATTTAAGATGTTTTTATTTATAAAAATAAACAAAATGTCATTTATATTCAGATATTTAAAAAAATAAATATTTTATTTAAATATTCGTATTTCGATCCATTCAGACTTTTAAAAAATTTAGACTCGTTTAGATTTCAGGCAAAAAATAAACGTTATTTTATTAAAATATCAACAACCATTTAATATCACATATATAATATGAATCGATTTTATTGTTAATTATTAACATATTAGCACTCAAAAAATAATACATATGATGTCACATCAATAAGTAAACCAAACGAGAAAGCATAATATGTTGAAAATCAGCATCACATTGAATAGTCCAACCACTAAAATAAATAGCATACAATTTATAAAATTAAATTTCATAATTGAGCAATAATATGCACTTTACCTCAACTCCTCTTAGGCGAAATTTCTTTTTTCGATTTTTTTAACTAAATAGATTGATGTGGGGGGCTTACAATGGCATTAGTACTATGACTTTTTAAATTTTTAATTCACCTTTTGTGGTCAAATAAGAGGTGATGTCAAGTAGATCAATGAATCATCATCCTTAATTTCAACGTAAATTTGATATTTAAAATATTGGGGGGGGGGGGGGGGGTTGAACAACCTTCAAAAGATGAAGAAAAACCAGCGGAAAAGAGACTTTACATTTAAAATGTTAAAAAGTTCTTTCCTATGCTATGTATGTGTCCATCTCTTATGATGTTCAAAATTGACAAGAAAATGTAACATAACTTGAAAGTTATGTTAATATAATTTTTCACTTATATAATAAAAAATTGATTATATGTTTAATAATTTTGTCAAAACTATTATTTAAAATTTATATTTACTACATATTATTAACTTTTGTTTTATATTTATAGTTTTTTTTCCACATCAGTTGTATTTTAAAAATTACAGCACCTCAATCCCAAATATGACAATAATGAACTATTACATCATCTCTATACAAAATTACTCCTAACAAAATTTTATCACATGTAACTGCTTCTTATCTCTCTTTTAGTAGGATTTTGTAGCAACTTCTATAACATCATAATGTAATTATTTCAAATATTTACGTTATTTGGGATGTTTGGTGGACTGTTTGGTTTCGTTTTAGTTTTTACATGAATTTTTGCATTTCTTTTTAAGTCAAAGGGGAGAATTCTTTCCTCCCCCAAAAAAAGGAAAAAAAAAGTGGAAAATTCTTAAATTGGGCCCAGATAACGATGCTTAGAGCTGGGAGGGGTTCGGTACGCTTCGACAGAGAAAAGCATGCTTTGCTCTGGCCTCTAGCTCGAGCGGAACAAGGATGCCGAAGTCTTGGAATCCCGGCCCAAGATACTCGTGGCCTTTGTGTATCAAATTTTCATGAATAGAGTCTCTCTCTTTATCTATCTATCAATTATTCTGACCAAAGTTCTATAAATTATTTTCTTTCATTTTTTTTCATCAAATATTTATAAGGTGAGGGATTTTTCAATTTAAACTTGTTCACTTAGAATTTCAACGCAATCTTAAGTCATTAACTTTATATCATTAAAATTATTGCTAAAATTTTAAATTAAAATCAAGTTTAACTAATATGTCATCAAGAAATGGACATTAATCAAATGGATCAGGTTACGGTGCAACTGTGGTACCGTGCCATAATTGTATCTAACCGTTGGATGCAGTTAGATTAGTGGGGTCCACTAACATCCAACGGCTAGATGCAACTGTGGCATGGTGCCACAGTTGCACCTAAGGTTTTCCCTAATCAAATTATTTCTTTTTATATTATTTAAAATAATTTACTATATTTTCGTGTTACTTGTATTATTTAGCTAGGATGAGAATAATTTTATTTTTTGATGAATAATATTATTCATGAAACTATTTAGATGAAATACTTTTAATAATATTTAAAATAAGTTTACATTGTTAAGTTTGCTAGAGCTCAATGAGAACAGTTTCCATTTTTTCTATAATTATTATTAATAAATTATCATTCACATAATTTAGAAAAATATATGTATATTTTCAAAACAAAAACTTCCAACTGCCAAAACGAAATTTCACCTAGTCCGATCAGTCAAAAGAATAATTTATATATATATATATATATAATTTTTTTTTTTTTTTAAGAAAAAAGGTCTGAACATTTGTCTTTCCTAAGACAGCCCATCATCAAATCTCCTCTCTGGTCTCTGCTGACTGCTCAATCTCCCTTCCCTGCAACTAAAAACCAAAACCAAAACCAAACCCTCAAAATTCTGCAGAAAATATGAAGCGAAAGAAGTGGTCAGAGTTAGAAGAGCAGACCCTATTGACCAAATACTCCGATCTCCTCAACTCTGGCACACTATCCAAGCTCAAGACCCGAGAGAAGAAGTTCCGGCCGATCGCCGACCACGTTAATTCCCTGCATCACCTGCAGGACCCAGTGAGCTTCCCCTTTAAGTGGTCCTGGCGGGACGTGTCGATCAAAGTCCAGAACATGAGGCACCAGTACTTGGGTGTGAAGCAGAAGATTAGAATTTCTGATGATGAGTTTAATTGGAAAGATGGGGAGAATCACTGGGAGAATTTTTTGAAGTACAAGGAGGTGTTTGGTGATGTGGAGCTTGAGGTTAAGGGGAAGAGAGTGAGTAATGGTGATTTGTTTGAGGATTGTTGTGATCTGGGGCTTGTTGGGATTGATAGTGAAGATTTGGAGGAGGATGAGGAGGAGGTGGAGGAGGAGGAAGAAAGTGGGGAGAAAATGGAGAGTGAGAGTGAATTTGGAGTGGAAAGGGAGATTTGCGAAATGGGTATTGTGAAAAATAAGAAATTGAAAAAGGGTTTTAGAGAAAGTAAGAATCTTGGGTTACTTGGGGCTAAAGTTTTGGATTTGAGGGATGTGGTAATGAGGAGGGAGGATAAGAGAAGAGAGAGGGAGTTTGTGAGAGAAAAGGGTGTGATTGAGGGGGAGGAAAAGAGGAGAGAAATGGGATTTAGGATGGAAAGAAGGGGAGATGAGAGAGAAGAGGCTCTGGAGAGTAAAGAGTGGGAGTTAGAAGAGAGGGAGTTGAAGTGGGCTAGGAGGGAATACGAGAGAAGAGTAAGGGTAGAAATGGAATTGGATGAGGAGAGGAGGAGGAGGATGAGAATGGAGGAGAAGAGGGAGGAGGAGGAAATGGAGTGGAGGGAGAAGATGTTGGGTTTGCAGATTGAGCATGAGAAGTCCATGATGCAAATGTATGCAGATGCATGCCAGAACCAATTGCAGATTCTGGGGGTTATGGCTAGGCTTATATGTCAGTTTTTTGGTTCGGCAAATGATGGTTTGGGTGGTGGTTTGGGAGCGTTACCGCCGCAGGTTTTGCAGAATTTGCAGCATCCTGGAGGATTGGGGGATGGTGGAAAGCCTGATGCCAATTCGCCTTCTGAATTCATGTAGAGTGTAACTTCTTACTCCGTTGCCTTTATGATCTTCGATAGAGCTCAACTTAGTTGTGAAATTAATTTATTTCTACCTCATAAAATGTTTGTATTATAGAAATGTATGTATATAAATTATTATTTAAAGTTTCATTTACAAATCTTGAGAGTAGCAGTTTTTGTTCAGTTTGCAATTATGCAGTTTGTTTTCCTTTGGATTGTTGCTTCTTTAAAATTTTCATTTTTGCTTCCTGAATGTTTGTTATCTCCGTATAGAATTAATTATGTGTAATGGATGCGAACCATCAATATATTAGTTGTAAGAAGATAAATGACCACCTTGTGGCTTCTAAAATATGTAAACATCACTGCCTTACTGAGGCATTTTTCTGTTAACAAAAAAGTTGTTCTGTTTTGCTTTAAGTGTTTTACTATCCCTTGTTGAAATAGTTGGCAGCAAATTAATCAATGCACCAAAGAATTCAACAATGGGGAAAAGGATAAAAAAGGGAAATAAAGAGATAGGAAAAGCAGATATAGTAACTAGAATAGGATGAAAAAATCATACCAATGTGCTTTAAATGTTTGAAAATGCACCAGACTGATGATGAGAGTTTCCTCCTTTTGGTTTTCTGTCCTAATTTTTGCTTTATTAATATTGTAAAATTGTGGAAGTGAAAATTCCTTTTGTTTCCTAGGTAATGTGTTGGCTTATAAGTAGTTCTCTAGTACTGTTTAGTTGAAGTTTAAGCTTGAAGTGTTTTGATAGTCATGTGTCAGGTTGGTAAGTGCAAATTGCCTGATTTTGAATATCAAATATGAGCTGGAATATGATCTCATCCTCTCCAAAGAGGGCCTTAGCACCATAAGTTCCGCAATTGTGGTCATCATATTCAGTTTCGATGGTGAACCATGTGAGGCTTCAACAGAGCAGATTGATGATGTGGGAATCTGTGATTGTGAAGATCAAACACAAGTCTAAAAATTTTATGATTGGCTTTTGTATTTCTTGGACCAAGATTCTTATGGATGTGAGAAACCTAAAGATGTTACTGATTTTGCTTTTCAGCCCAGTGGCTCCTTCTACTTCTCCTGTCCTGTTCTTGTATTCCCAGTTCATTTTTCAGTATCAACTGTGGGTTTTACTTGTGTACTTCTTTTCAATCCATAATTTTTGCTTTAAATTGAGAATGCCATTGAGATTTAGGTATTGTTTTGATCACAGAGCTATTCAGTAAGTAGGATAGTTTTGGGGCTAGCAGAAACGTGGATAGAGGGTTTGTCGGGGAGGAAGGAATGTAGGAAAAGGAACGGAATATTGGACGGAGAAGTGGTAAAATGGGTGAGGGAGAGGGATAAAGAATAAGGTTGGAGAAGAAGCAAGTAATATTGGTAGGTGTGAATTCTAGTTCTTGAATGCTTTTCATTCAATAAAACTTGGGAGGCAGCAGTTAAATGACTTTAAAGTTTGTACTCTGGTTTTGTATAGGCTTATACTTTGAATCTTGTTTGTCCTCTTATCATCTAGATGTGGATGCAAACGTATCTCTGTAGAAGTGGATCACATTGATTGTGATTGTTTTTGTGAGGACTTACAAATGAATCTGGTCTCTCCCTTATGATCTTTAAGTAGAAACATCTCTTTGGGAGAGTGGACCACCGGTTTATTTGATTTCCTGAAACTTCATCGATATCATCAATGTTAGTATCTTCTGGGAAATGACGAGGAGAGACTTATGTAAAGTAGGAGGAGGAGGAGGAGGTATAGGATATAGAGTGGAGTGGAGAGAGTGGAAGCTTATGCAGCACATGGAATTATAAAATGCAATTGATGTGGTTGGTTGTTTGAACTAAATGCATAATTTTGGAGTTATGGCTTAGCTTGTGTGTCATTCATGCTCTTGCCTGAGGAGTGGTGAAACATGGCAATTTGAAGGACTGGGAAACAGTGATTAGCATCATGCTAATTGGCGTCCGATTACCAATTATCTAGAAGTCAAAACTACTCAAGCTTATGTTTGTGTCAACTAAATCCCACTGCAAATCTTTCTAGTCTTTGATAATTATAGTAAAACAAATGTTACTGCTTTGATTCTTTTCATCACTTCTGTTATGTTTTAATTCTTGGTCTAGAAGTATATCACAAACTTTGTCATGAATGATTTCTGTTTTTATCTTCTATCTCGCAGTCTTATCATATTTCATATCCTTGTAACTTCATCTTTCGTGCCTGCTGATCATTGAATCAGTGGGCGAGTAAGTGCCCAAATATCTTACAGAAGGCGTAAAATCTCAAAGCTCGATGATTCTACCATATATATTTTTCTTGTTAATTTGCTAGGAGCATTTCATATATACTCCAACTTAATTATTAAAGCAGAGACTGAATGAATCACACTTCCTCGGCTCCATGGTTTTAAATAGTTTTGAGGACCTATGAGATGAGATTCTTTGCATAATTTTTTCTTATAGTAAATATTCGAATGAGTAGTTTTTCTATTAATTATATCAAATTCAAGTTTGTCAAATGAAAGGGGGGGGGGGGGGGGGGGGAGAAGAACTATATGTCTCAAACCTTTACCTACTAAAGTCGGTTAATTTTTTAAATGATTAAATTGATCATAAAACAAATAAAATTATACTTAAAATTGGATTGGATTAAAGTTAAATCTTTTCTAGTTAGGTAATATAGCTAGCACATGGTCTCCAAAGCAGACAAGGAATTTGATTTCCTAAAGCGAACTGCTAAACCGCATTGCACAAGAATTTTGATCTTATAGCATCATATATACACTACTAGTGCAGTAACACCCCATCACATTAATTAGTTGCAAATCTGCTTTCTTAATAGACCTCTTTCTCTCTTCATCGATCAATCCTGCGAGCAATATTATGGCGTACAACAAACGCGACGAATACTACACTTCCTTCGAAAAGCACTACCATTGTTACTCTCTCTCGCACGTAGCCAAGCCTCAACATGAACCCGGTGACAAGATCATCATGCCTCAGTCTGCATTCGATCGCCTTGCACACACCGAAGTGGGATACCCCATGATGTTCGAGCTCTGTAATCTTTCCTCCGGCAAAACGACACACTGCGGTGTCGTGGAGTTCACGGCAGATGAGGGTTTTATTTACTTGCCCAACTGGATGATGGACAACATGAAGCTCCAAGAATACGAACTTGTCAGGGTAACCAATGTGAGTTTAGCCAAAGCAACGTACATGAAGCTGCAGCCGCACACCAAGGGCTTTCTTGATGAGCTTTCGAACCCCAGAGCTGTTTTGGAAGCGATTCTGAGGAAGTTTTCCTGTTTGACGACGGGTGACACGATTATGATCATGCATAATGAGAGCAAGTATTACATTGATGTGCTGGAAACGAAGCCTTCGAATGCAGTGAGTATAACCGAGACGGATTGTGAAGTTGATTTTGCACCTCCGTTGGATTACAAAGAACCTGATGAGAAGCTGGTGAAACGAAAAGTGCCTTTTCCTTCTCAAGTTGAAGAGCAGTCGAAGCAGCAGCCGCAAGCTGTCAAGGAAGAAGCTAATAATAAGTTCAAGGCATTCACTGGCAAAGGGAAGCTGCTTGGGTTTAAATAGTTTGTTGCTTCTTCGAATTTGTCAATGGTATAGATGAATATTTTCTTTTATGCTCTTATAATTACTTTATACTAATTATTTTGCCAACATTTTTGACGTGTTTAGTTTACGCCATTTGACCTAAAAATTTTAGTTTTGAAGGTACTCACGGCCTAGATATATAATTGTATTTAAGATTTAACAATCTGGTGCAAAGCTGTACTTTTTCATGTAGATCCAAATAGTATGTTATGTTTTTGGAGATTGTTATATTACATAATCATGTATGTTACATGATTATGTTACATAATAAAAACCTATATTTTTACATTTACAGAAAACTCTCATATAATATCATCTTCAACATTTCGAAATGATCCAATAATATTTCATTACACATGTCATACAAAGATAACATAAAGGACATTATTTAGTATTATGGTGTAACTTAAAAACTATAAAGTGAAAGTTCTAAATTCTAAATCAAAATTGATTATACTTAAATTTAAAATTTAAATATGAATTTTGATACAAGAGTATTAAAATTAAAAGTTTTTCAACAACCATCTAATATAATTATCTTGGCTTCCAAAAACCATAGATACAACCATACACTTTTAAGTTATATATTAGGCTTCCTGAACAGCAATTCCAAGTAGAGCCTACTAATAGTAAAAGAAAAATAAGAGATTAATATTTACAGTTTCCTTGTATAGAATAATCAAATGGTTGGTACTTGGTAGGCAAGCACTGGTCATACCAAATTAAGACAGAAAGTCAGAAACCAATCGTCATTGATACCCAAGGTTTCTACTGTAATTTCCTATCAATATAATTGTGTGCGTATACCAATCTATGGATCTCTAAAGCTTAATGAGTTGTCAATCTTAATTTTCCTCGGAGCATGATGAGCGTGAAACGACCGGAATGACGGAACCACCCGTTCTAGATATACAAAACTAGCTTGGACTGGTAGATAAGATACGATCGAGCATCAAGGCTACACCAAACACCCTATAAATATGCGACATGAATTGGGATATAAATTTAATATATCTCGACATATAATATAAGTGTAATAATATTACTAGCATATATAGTATGCTTCTTGTTTGGATGATCTTGTTTAATAAAACTGTTTGAAGTTTAAAAGTTTAAGCTGTAAATATTAATAATATTACTAGCATATAATATAAGTGTAATAATATTACTAGCATATGTATTACTATCAGCTTAAAAGTTTAAGCTGATAGATAAAAATTCAACAAGAATAGTAAGCTTAATAAGTGTGGACTAAGATTTTTTTTTTTTATAAGAAAAATTCAAAGACGCATTAAACACATGGTCTAAGACTAAAGATAAAACAACACATGATTTAAGACGAAAGACAAAAACTCATAGATGGACTAAAAGACAAGAAATTACATCAGCTGGTTCCTCTAATAAATTGCATCTTGATCTCACCATTGCGGTTCCATCTCTATCTCTCATGCTTAATGATGAATAGAATTATAATCTACAATATAGATTGTCAATGTCGACAATGAGCAACCAACAAAGTGTTGGCTCCACTGGCAATGGAGTCCCCTTAAGTGGCTTGACTGGGTTTGCTCCTCAGTTCGAGTAGCAGGGAAGTCGCATTTGTTGGGAGAACATGTGCCTCTCGGTTCGAGTAGGGACTTCTAGTCTGGGTTGTGGTACGAACTTAAAGGTGACTTCCACAGTTGGGACCCTCCCCAGGATACCTCGTGGTCAAAACCAAAAAAAAAAAAAAAATGTCGACAATGAGCAAGTAGAAAGGTGACAAGATCCCTATTCTTCTTCTCAAATGATGAGAGAATTTCGATGCACATTTACGAAGAAATTGGAGACTTATTCCCATTGCTGCTTTTGATGAGACAAGGGTTGGATCCTCGTCATTCATGTAATTGTATTAGCTTAGTTTAAAAAATGGAATTTATAATGAGATTAATTTATCAGGTACTATAAAATGCTGCGCAGAGGGTGTATTGGTTCCTTGATCTGCAGCCGAAGCTAACCTGTAGCATAATGATCACTTGAGAATAACTGATGAGTTATCTTGTAATAGTTATGGATGCCACGATTATATATGCAGTTGATGTAGCGCGATAAAACCGATATTACCGAAGGTATAACTAAAACAGTGGATTGATTGATAGAAAATGAGTAAGGATATTTTCAGTACTCTGTTTAGTCTATGAATACCTAGAATAATGAAATAAATTAGAATTTATGTTGACTCTTAGAATATCCGGGAATCTATGCATTACAACTCGTTGATTCCTTAGAACACTGAGAAATAACATAAGCACAAAAGTCACACAAAGTCTAAAAGTGAAATTCAATAATAATAAAAAAAATTGCTACTAAAGTTACAAAAGATATATATTTATAGTGACTTAAACCCAAGACTCTTGCCTAAATTAGGATTCATACAACTCAAATAAAAAATAACTAAATAATAAAACTCTAAATAGACAACTAAATACACATTAATTAAAATATTCTCAAACCTTGTAATTATCAATAATCTAATTAGGAATTCTTCAACTTCTTACTCTTCATCAACAATGAAGGTTAATTTTATTTATTGCCCAAATTTGTCTTAATTTCTTGTGGTATCTTATGAATAAAAGGGAGAGAAAGTTTGATTTTGTGATCTCTAGCGAGATTACATCCTTTTTTCCACATCCAGATGATTAAATTAGTGATATTATCCCACATCGACTAAGAATGAATATCGGATTAAGTGTATAGATTAAAGATAATTAACTCTCAACCATTGAGTTAGATTTTGATTATTACGACAATTATGCCACAACATGCATAAGTAGCTGTACGAGTGTGTGCAGTGTTAATATTAATCAAAATTACTCTAAAAATTCTTTTGCACTTCTATTCAAATTAGAATCACTAAATGTATACATTTTTCTAGAAGCATATATCATAGTTTTTTGCTTGTATCATCGATCCAGTATGTACAAAAATTGTCATTGGACTTGTAGCCATACAGAAGGTGCTCTTTTTTTTTTTTTTTCTTTTTTTGAAGTATGTTATACACAGATGTTACTAGCATTACATCAGACATTACAATTAATATGTACAATCATACTATATAACTGAGACCACAGTTATACATTGACACACTGAAGCACTTGTCCATATATTTTAAACCCTCTCTAATATTCGAGGGGTGCCTACTCCACTCACATTTCGTAAGGGAGAGACTGTCTCCACTCAATTCTATTGATAATTAAGAGAGTACTGAAACTAACCCCCATAAAGCTCTTATGAAAGCTCGAAGGTGCTCTAAATTGGCTAGTGCTCAAAAAACATGTTGAGGCGCATTATTCTTCATTTATTAGCAAGTCTTTTATCCATGTTTATGCTATATTGCACCGTATATGTGCTTTGCTATTCATTTGATTAGATGTTTCTGTATGTGTAGTCTAGTTGAACCATAAAGTTAATTATTTATGCACGCCATCATCAGATGTTTTTATTTGGTCCTTTCTTGATCATTGAACTCATAAGAGTTTGTCTATTATCTATACATCATAACATTAATTCAGTCATTTTTGGTGTGCTTGATTTGTGACAAAGTCAATTTGTATGCCAGATCAACATCAGCTAACCCATTTTCTTTGGCGTTTAAATTGAAGTACAAATAACAAGTACAAGGTAACCTCGAATGCACCCTAGTAACACGAGCAATTACCAATCTCAGCAACCTAACTTAAATCAAATTTAAAGGTAATTGATGCTGTAAAAACATAAATCAATTTTACTTTTTATAGTGATATTTCAAGTTTGATAATTCAAAGAAACATAAGTTCGATAAAAACCCTTTGATTTTCGTCTTCGAGTTAAATTTCTTTAGTCAAATTTTACTTTGAACAAATATCATTTTGATTTCTATTCTTTACAGCCTTTACTTGTCTATGTGACTATCTGATTTGTGATTTTCTACGTTTCACAATAATTCCATTAATGTGTCTTTTCTAGCGTGGTTTCTAGAGCATTTGGCTATTTCTCATCAGCAATCCTCTTTAATTATGACCAATAAGACGAGGTTACTGTCCGTTTATCATGCATTGCTATTGAATCTTTAATCAAGCAAGCTTGTCCCTCGTCAGTCAAAGACGGCGTTCGATTAAATCATTTTTTGGAAAGTTTGATCAAATAAAATTGCCCGTCAAGCTCGAACTTACGTGTCTTCAATAATAAAGAAAAATAAAATTCTAAGTTAATACTATTTTCTTGCCGAAATTAATAAAAATAAATAAAAGAGAATTACCATCCATGACCTTCAATATTTGCAAGTTTACTACTAGTTGCATAAAAATTTAGTATGAGAAATTTATTCTAAAATATAAAAAAAATATATATATATATATTATCTTAGTGGCGTACGGAAAAATTCAACTTCAATTTTAACGATGAGGCGATTAGCAGCCATCGGACAAAGAAAGCAATTCGCATCTCTTAATTAATTATAAAATGTCTGCAATAGTTAATTTCAGCAATTCCTTTCTTTATATTTTCATTAAACTTTTATAAAATTTTGACATTTTAGAAATATATAATAATTAAATTCAGAAAATTTTCTTAGTTTTATTTTTCTAAAAAGTAATCCGTACGTTAACAACTAGTAAAACAACTGATTATAAGAAAGGGATTGCAATCTAGAATTTAATATATCTATATAACTTAACATATAATCTATTCTATAACATTTTTGGTGGTTATATTGTATTTTTTTTTTTTTTTTATGGTAGCTAGGGAGAATCGACATTATTATTTTTTCAATAAATTAAAAAAAAGGACGGAGATTAATTCGTACACTCAATGTCTCAATCTTAAGACTTGTTCCACGGACACGCATCATCTGTAAAGTATTAAATAATATCACAAGTTCTCTTGACTTGCATTTATTTTCTTTTTCCCATTAATTAAGTGGATGATACATAGTTTTCCAACGAAGCTGTTCGATTATTATTATTTTTTTTTTAACACGCATCACCATGTACGGTGTAACATAGTAGTCACTTGGTCAAATTCTCTAGAAACTTTACCTAGACTGCATGACATCAATTTCAACCATTTGGGTACAAAAACAAATTAAATCACGATAATTAAACCCAATAATCCAATTATATAACCAATTTCACATTTAAATGATAGACCTTGAATCCGTGATTCGCTCGATTGATGACTCCTAATTTTATTTTTATACTTTAACACGTATCATGCGTTTGTTGGGAACTTAATTAATTTCAGTAACACATTGCATGCCAATAAGATTTTAGGGGACAAGATTCTGTAAGATTTATTAATCAACACGAAGCTTACACAACAAATCGATTCTCGATTTAATTTCGTTGAGTTTTGTTATCGACCGAGTCTATTCATTAACAACCATTACGCTTAATCAATTGTTCGAGATTTTTATAAGGGTAATATTAAGAATCTCAATAGTTGAGTTTTTTTAACTAATTGATGATTTTTATATATTGCATGGCAGAGTATTGATTTTATCCGACATTGAAATTTTTGAAATAAAAGGGCAAAAGAAATCGCTGCTGTGATCAATATTTCATTCTCCAATATTGATTGAACGCTTACTCAAATTTATTTTTTAAATGTTGTGGGTTTTAAAAGTATTTTTCTATATATATATATTTGATAAATCTTACTGTTAAACTATTGTAAGAATGTATATAATTGAAATAGACATAACGTTGAATGAAATTTATTTATATATTTATAAACATGTATACAAAAATCTTTATTGTGTACATACAATAATTTAATTATAAATGAAATAAATATTTTCATATGATTAATTTTATTGTTTATTTCATTACCTCAATATAATTGGCAATAATATAATTTCTTTAAAATTAATTATTTTATTTCCTAATTAATAAGGATAACTTTAGAATTTTTGTAATATATATGAGGATATATATGTAATTATATTAAATATAAAATTGATTTTCAAAATCATATTTTGAAAAACTATTCCTTGGTTTTTTAAAATATACTGTAAGATGGGCTGATTTTGTCTAAAGTGATTTTTAAGATAATTTACCAAACACTAAAATTAACTTTTTAATTTTCAAAATCACTTTTGAGTCTTTCAAAAGTAACCCAAACAATCCCTTAATATCTTTGGTGTTATTGACAAAGGTGAATTATTTTATATTAAAACTTCAATTCCTAAGACTAAATGTCTCTCTTGATGTGCATCCTTAATTATTTTATCAATAATATCAATGATCCTAACATTTAAATTCTATTTTTATCTATCACTCATTTATTGAAGGATGACTTATCCATAAATAAGTTGAATCTCTTAAATCAGTTCTATTTTGATGCAGCTAAAATTAATGTTATAATAAAACATAATCAAATTTACTTTCAAATATTATAAATAAAATATTCTCCATTAAAGCACACAAGAAGAAGACAACTTGTTTTTACACAATACAAAGTGACAAAAGTTCCTGAAATTTTATGAGATTGCAGGAGAAAGCTAAATATCTTTTCTGTGGGCATTCTCATTTTTTTGTTGTGCAGCATAATAGAGTTATTTTTAATGCAATATAAAGTCATGCGTTTTAATAGTATTAAAATACGAATTTATTAAACTATATGACTTAAAAGTATATCAGTATGAATATATATATAGGCGCCCGCACATAAGAATTAAAACACACACACACGCATATATTTCTTCAAATGACTTGTGTCACTAGCTAGCAAAGAGTGTTTGAATTAATTTTTTTTTTTTTTACCGAATTTGAGAAATATATATCATTACTCTATATTTTTTTTCATTAACTCTCATTGCTAAAAGTCTCTCTTAATATAATTAACCAAATTAACAAGTTTTATTGCTGATATATATAATATTAATTCATATAACAATACTCCCACTGCAATTTAAGTGAAGTGGTAAATTTTAAAAATAATCCCGCTCACATCAATGGAGAGGGGATTAAGTTATTGAAAAATGCATTCCTAATTACTCGTTAAATCAATAAAGAATAAAGAAATGTATTTCAATACTAATAAACTTGCATTTGAACCCAAAAAAAACACAAAAAAGTGAAGATTCGAACTACATCTGAGATCAGAAACTCGTTTTACACACGAAGGTAATTAATTAATACAGCAACTGCAAATATGACTGCTAGTGTAAAGCCAAGAAGATCTTTTCATTGTTCTTATCCACTCCAAAAGTTGAAAGCACACCGTGTCTAGTCCCACAACCCCTCATATTCACATTTATTAAGATGTGAAAAGAATAAAGACACCGTTCGGTAGAGGGGATCATCTTCAAAGGCGATGAGAACGTTTCCTTTTTCAAACACAACGACCAATTATTTCTTCAATAAAATTATTATTATTATTTACTTTTGAATAAATGCTTCTTCAGCCCCTATCATTTAAATCAATTAATCAGTTAAGTCCATATATTTTTTAAAATATCGCTATTGTATTTACTTTCATAACTGTTGGATCTGAATTTTTTTATTGATATTTCTTCCAATTTAAATATGCAACATGTTTAGATAAGATATAAATAAATGGATTTAGAAGGAAACATGTACATTACAATTAACATAGACTTTTTAGGTAATTTTAAAAATTCAAGGTCCAATTAAGTAATAAAGTAAAATTATAGGGATTAAATAAAAAGAGCACTTGCCCTATTTTATTTATAATGCAACCAAACTCTACATGAAATTTCCTGAACAGAAGAGAGTTACCGTTCCCACTTGTGTAATCAATCAATCAATCATAGCCTTCAATCACACAAGAATCCCAAAGAATTTCCTCAGATTCACACCTCACGAAATTTACATTTAAATTGCAAATCATAATTAACAAGCTCCAACGCATTCAAAATAAAGTATTAAGATATGGGGAACACAATAGGTGGAAGAAGGAAAGCAAAAGTGATGAAGATTGATGGAGAAACAATAAAATTAAAGACTCCAATTCAGGCTAGTGAAGTTGTTAAAGACTACCCAGGTTATGTTCTATTGGATTCAGAAGCTGTGAAGCATTTTGGCATTAGGGCAAAACCCTTGGAGCCACGGCAACAACTTAAGCCCAAGAAAGTATACTTCTTGGTGGAGCTGCCCAAGCTTCCTGATGAGGAAAAGATCACGAGAAGAGTGCGTTCTGGGATTCAGATGAGCGCTAAGGATAGGCTCGAGTGCTTGATGCTGTCAAGGAGGGCGGTTTCGGATCTTACTGCGGTTAATGTAAGGTCGAGCCACGGCAGTGAGGTGGCACCGGGACCGGGGACGGGTCAGATGAGGGTCAAAATGAGGCTGCCTAGGGCTCAAGTTGAGAAGTTGATGGAAGAGAGTGCAAATGATGAAGAGGTGGCTGAAAAGATTGTTGATCTTTATGTGGAAAAATCCGGTGGCGGCGGCGGACGTTGCTACAGTGGTGAGCTTCGGCCGGAGGAGGAATGGAAGGCGGGTCAAGGTGGCGTAAGAAGAGATTTTAAGGCGCGTGAGGTATGTTTCCTTTGCTTTGAAATTAATTTATTTCCATGTGCGTACTGGATTGACTATTGAAGAAGTATCTCATGTTTCTAGCCGGCACAAACCTGATTTTGAGGAGACTCTTTGTGGTGCAAATAGTAAATTTTAATTTACTATTTACTATAAGCTTAGCCCACGATTAAATTTGTGATGTTTGCTATATTAATTTAAACTAATAGGAAACTAAAGAACGAATAGGTCTTAAAACTTAACCATAAATTTAGGTGGTAATTTAAATAAGCAAACAAATATGACTCCATTATTTCTGAATGCCTCGTTTTTTAGAAGACAAATTGTGTCAATTTATGAATCCATTGCTTTTTTTTTGTTTTTTTTTGTTCACCCTAAATTTTGTTTATAATCATCGGCATATGCATACATTGTTGATACCAATACTTTAACTATAACCACCGTTGGTTAACAGATAGAGATAGTAATAATAGTTAATAAAGCAAACAAAGATAAAATTAATTAATTATTAATCTTTCTCTTCAGTCTTCGGTGTGACTTCTTTTTGTTAATTAGTGCATATCAAAGTATTAATATACAAAGATTTGCCATTAATAGAAGGAAAGATTAAAAAAATGGCCATGAAGATGACACGGTTCCAGACATCACCAACCTTAAGACTTTGTGTACATACACATGTACAGGTAGAAGTTGAAGGGTTGGTAACGTTTAAATCAATTTTTATTATTTAATTTTTTAAAATTTAAACTTAAGTGAACAATTAAATAAGACTGTTTAAAGACCACTCGTGAGCCTCCGTGCTCCGACGGCAACTTGAATTAGAGAAAAAAGAAGAGCCGCATACGACTTCAGAATTTTTTGATAAGCCTAAATATTGTCCTATTCCCCCACTTGTCTCATTAATGAAGGCAAGATAAGAGTCAAATTGTGACACCCAAAAATTAAAGTGAAAAAAAAATCGCTATCATCTCGCTTTTCTACATGCTTATCTATGCTTATTGTATTAATAGTTTTCTTCTGTGTTTATACAATTTTGCAGAATAAGCGAGTAAGTTTTGTCCCCTCAGAAGGAGAAATTCATTTAAATGTGGCCTCGCAATAGCAATTGATGGAGTTGATCAAATGAAGGAAAACGCAGCATGAATATTTTTTCTATTAGTATCCATATATATATGTAAATTCTTACTATAACTAGGTTTTTTCAATTAGAGACAATTATTGAGAGTTGTTATATGTTACAAAATAATATAGGTTACAGAAGCTAAAATGTGGTATTTATTTATTTTTTTCACTGTTGGGTAGGGATGACAATGGTTATCATCTACTGCGAATTTATCATTACCAAACATGCACTCATAACAAATTTAAATTATCAAACTCGCTTGCAACCCATTGTGTGTGTGTGTGTGTGTTTTTTTTTTTTTTAAATATGCTCCCTGTGGGTTTTAATAATTATCAAATCCACCCACGGCTTACCTTGGATTTTTTGCGGTTTCTCACATACAAAATCACAAATAAAAAAACATACTTTTAACAATGCCTAAAAATTTATAACAGTAGCCTGAAAAATCTACATAAAATACTCAAATCTAGATTTTACTACTATAAATGAGAAATTAAAGTTTTAACATTAAAAAAAACATAAAATATATAAATATAACACAAAATATTTCTATTATAGGCAAATCATCGTCACTACGATCAATATCCTACTTCATATTTTAATTAATTTATAAGAATTACCAACAATATTAACAAGTAGAATTTGAACAACTACGGTTGACAATTAATTAAAAAAAAATGAAAATCCAACTTTAGTAAACAATCATTAGGTTTAATTCACTAAAGCAAAATAAACAAAATTAATCAAATTAAAATAAAATAACAGTGATACTAAAATAAAAAATATAAAATTTCTACTTATTAGAAGCTTGCTGTATCATTGTATCTATCTTAATATATATATATATATATAAAGAGTTAGATTAAGTTTCAGAATTAGAAAGATTAGGTCACGAGTAATATCTTTAGCTTATATATTTTTATAATTAAAATTTTTGATGTAATTTTTATAATTAAAACTGGAAACATAAATAATTAAAAGAAGGGCATTAGTATCCACAAGATTTTTGCTCAATACTAAACCTACTTGTAATTCGTAATGGATTTAAATTTAAAATATAAACTCATTTGCAACCCACAACATTACTTGTAAGGGGTGAATTTTTGCAAACAAATTTGAGTGAGTTCGTGAATAATTATGAGATTAATAACACAATTATAATTATGATAACAAATTTGTTATCGTACATTACTATATACCATACATCGATTTGACAGTTGCTGTAAAAAACAAATAGATAATTTCTGTTAATTTTACTTTTGTGGTCCTCATAATAATTATGAGATTAATGTATGGTGCATAATCCTTAGCAACTTCCTATCACCTTAGCTAGTTGATAAAATTTGATAATAAGGACTTGACGTGGAAAGTTACGCATTGATGGATCAATACGACAGGGAAAAAGAAAAAAAAGGCTACGATCGATGTGATGTTCAGAAACTTAATACATCGAACTATAGAGACACTAAATATTGGATGTGTGGAGGTTAATCACCTGAATTTTAGTCTGATGCCGAGTCATTCACCTACTAGAATTCTAAAGATATATATATATATATATATGTATGTATGTATAGCATAATTTTAAAGCTAAACATAGTTCGAAAAACAGCGATAATAAAAGACAAAAATAAATTTATTATCTAAGTCTCAAACCCCCATTTATAGGGAGGAATATAATGAGTCCCCCTCTTATTGGGACTCAAACCGGAGCTACATATAAAGACTGCGAGGCATGAATTTTATGTTTTATTTACTAAATTTGAACATGAATTAGAATAAAAAAACTTGTTTACTTGTTATTATTATTTAATGTCATTATTATTATTATTAATTATTTATAATTTTGTTATTAATTTTTTAAAAATTATCATTAATATCATAGGATATTAATTAATAAAGAATATTTTAGTAAATTATAATGTTAATTTCAATTACTGATTACTAAACGTAAGGACTTACAAACTCTTTTCTTCCTTACAATATGACCTGTAGCGTGTTGCAGTCTTATTATTATGTTTTTACCAGGTGATTATTAGATCATGTCTAGCTCACTCGAGGTGACTGTCAATTTTGAATTAGTCTTCCAAAGATGAAATTATATATTTGAACTTTTCAAAAATTAGTTTTTCATGGACACCATAAATGGTCCAGCTACGTTGCAATTGTGATATGATATCACAATTGCTTTCAGTCATTAAATTCAGTTAATATAACTATTCAACTGTAGATCCAACGACTGAAAGCAACTATAGTACCATACCATAATTGCAACATAATTTTGCCCCACCATAAAATGCCTGTAATGCTTGAAATGTAGTCTTAATGTAATTATTTCGTGATCACTTGGCTAATATCTTGGGGATGTCATGATTGCCTGGTTTGTGAGAAAACGATGTCTCATAATTAATTAAAGGAATTCCTATCCAAGAAAACAGTGAAATTTGATGCGCAAGAAAAACTAAAACGAGCCAACTTGACCCAATTGGCCAATTCAGTACCCAAAACTGAAATCCAAATAACCAAGTAAGTGGGCTTGAATGGCATAAAATTCACTCCATACCACTGTTTATTTAATCACACCCCGCGTCTGTACCAGGATAATTTAGATTTAAGTCCTTAGTTCTTTCATAAATTTTAGAATAATCTAGTTGTTTGCACAATTCAATTAATTAACCAATCTGTCCATTCATACATTGGGAGAGAGAAAATTAGGTACAAAATGAAACGTATGCATTCCAATGTAAGTCCATAGTCTCCTTGTGGAAGGATTGACTTGTGATTAACGCAGAGGACATCGAGAACCAAATTTTGGAAAAGACTAAAAAGTTAAATGTTTCCTTTGATCAATTTTCTTACATTTTTGGGATCAAACTATGGACTTAATATTATTGGGACGAGTTGAGTCAAGAGTCAGGCAGCAGATTTCCTTCAGAATCATACTCAATTTTCCCGGAAAAATCTAAAGGCCGACACCTTTCTCCCCTCATGATCGTTCTTCTCCAGACGGCGTCATCATCTTCATCTTCTACTTGCACTTTCTTCCATGAGATCAACTTCACTAAATGATGAGCTTTGCCGCTAATATTACTGTTCAGTTTCGTAAGAAGCCTCATCTCATTGGATGGCTGGGAACTCATTCCTTCCTTTTCAGCTTTGAGAGAGTTCTTTGCTCTGCGATGAGAAGCACAGAGAAATGTAACCAAAGAAAACACAGACAAGACAGCGATTAGAGCAAAGAACAAGGAAAAGGGTGTCGACCGAAATTGAAGATTTTGCTTGGGGAGGTCAATAACTGGCCTTGCCATGATTATTAATTAATTATTATGCGAAAAGAAATTGAAGAAAAAGAAGAGAAAGATCATCAAGGATGGAATGGATGTTTTGTAAAAGAGAAAATTTATTGCGGGTTTTAATTTTAAGACTGTTTGGAGCACTAAGCCTCAGCATTATATATAAGAAGATAGCAGCAGTATTATGACCACTCATTAGGAAGGTGAGTAATTAAAAGCAGATTTGAATTTTCTCCATCGTGTTTTCCACGGTGAGTTTAATCAACCCCAGTATCCCGACATTGATTTGATTTTATCAGTTGACTTGGATTCTACCGTCTTCAACGGTTTAAAGCCAATAACCTGTATTACTTTAGTTAAGGTCACAGGTCAGGTAGTCTTTCCTTTGAACCAGACTCAAAACTTTGCTTGTTTTGAATAAGAAGAAAATAAGCTGGAGAGGCTTCTGAGCAAAGACCATAAAGCACTTATAGCCACTTCAGTATTTTATTTAGTACATCTAAACAGCGTAAGGCTTTATGTATGCATATTAATTTAATACCACTTTGTTCAATACAACGTTGGCACTCCATACTTAATTAATTGCTGAGGCTTGAATCTTGATGTGGATCAGATTCTGCTCTTTATGGTGGTCGTGTACGTGTATATATATATATATATATATATATATATATATACTCTTAGCACCGGATTAATGGATTAGATGTACCTTTGAATAACTTAATTAGGATCACCGATCAAAGAGAGAAAATCAAGGTCTTGTACTAGTTTGTTATTATCATGACAATTATTATCACGTACAGGAAAGCAAAAACAGAGCAAGAGTACAAATTAAAGGTTGACGCACATGGGAAAACATGCCTAATCAAATGGGAATTGCATTGGTGACTCTTGGATAAACAACGGTGGCAGGATGAGCCATGATACGACGACCCTTCATGTGCTTAAAGCAAAAAACCAAGGCCCCCAGCGGCCATTCCACGATGGCAGCCGCCGCAAATGCCAAGAACCCAACCGTCGGCCCGACCACTTTGCACCGACACGGGTTGCTACGCGTGCCACATTGAACACATATCGGAATTCCGATACCAGCAGTCATCTTGAGTTGGGATATTAATTGCACCAAACTTACAATTTAAGATTAAGACGCAAAGACAGCAATGGAGGAAATAAGATGATAAAGGCGACGACAAATTTTGTTCTCGAGTTTCGTGGTGTGGATCGTACAGAAATGCGGTTTGCTGTTTTTAATTTATAGGCTATAGCGATGGAAGAGACTGTCATCGGAATGCGACACGTGTCAGTGTAAGGGAGTGGCAATAACACGTGTTATCGTGATGGTTAAATGTATTGGATACGTGTCTTCATCAACTCCTCTCGTGCAGGATCGGAGGAATTTTTTAAGCGGATGGATTCGGGGATGTCGGTTCATTTAATGGGTGTTCTGACGTGGATGCAGCAGGAGTTCTCTGATTAGCCAACATGGACTGGACCGATAACAAGACGACACGACAGTCAACAGTCAAATGAGATGAAGGCTCGGCTCGCTGCCACAGTACAATAGATTTTTATGAAACCATGCATGGAAGATGGAACTTGGAACACCATTTGAAGTATGTTCTAAATACCCCCACCGACACAACTCGCACTTAATTCGTTGCCAGATGGTGGTGTATTTAGAAAAATTGGTGCGTGTCACTAGTAAGGAATCTATCTTTTATCTTCAGGAGTTTTGGACTCTTGAGAGACACTCCGTTTAGTAATAGTCAAAGTTAAGATATGCATTCGGCCACTTCCCCCAAATTTGTGTAAGGGGGAGGAGAAAATTATTCAACTATAGGGTGGGTTTTGAACCAACGTTGATTTCATTTCTTATTTCATCATTCATATGATATTAATCAGTAACATAGTGATACGTCGTCACGTGACTACTATGTATATATTTAATTAAGAAAAGTTGATTTTATTATTCCAGATCCAGCCTCAACAAACAACGAACTGATCTAAAATTCCCACTCCCCTCTTGCAAAAATGAACCATTTCGATAAATTAATATAGAATCCGGTGCATCAAGTAGTAACCTATTAAGTTGAGTGGAGAAGAGCACAACAGCGAGCTGGGGTGGCACATGATTAAACTAAAATTTCGCATTCTCCTAAAGCTAGATCACACAAATACGTTTATTCTTCATCTGCAAAAATGTTGGCCATATAAAAATTTGATGAACGTTGTAAAAGTTTCAAATTGAAAATAAATAAAATATAGAAGATAATTGATAAAAGACTAAAGAACAATAATTTAGAGGTATGGTGGAACCGTGGAAGGGGGCAAAAAAAGAGAAAAGGATGCTAACTAAGCATGGTGTGTGGGGGTGGGGCAGTGTTTGGTTGAGGAATGGGGGTGGTGAATGGCCAGTGATGCTTCTCTATCGATCATCAATGTGCATGCACTCTTATTTTCTAACTTTTTGTCCTCTTCGTTTCTCTTCTTTAAACGCCTCTCTCTTCCTTAGATGATCAAGTTTAATTAATTTGCTTTTGCATATATATGTGTTTGAGTGTTTAATTAACTTCTAAATGATCAACAATCGTTATGTACTAAAAGGTTAGAAACTTATAGTAGCTTTAAAAGTGGAGAACTTGTTGGGTATTTCCTTTGGAAGAAAGAGGAAAAAAGGTTACCAACAAAGTGTTGGCTCCACTGGCAATGAAGTTTCCTTAAGTGGTTTGACTGGGTTTGCTCCCCAGTTCGAGTCGCAGGGAAGTCGTCTTTGTTGGGAGAACTTGTGCCTCTCGATTCGAGCGGGGACTTCTAATCTGGGTTGTGGTACGAGATTAAAGGTGCCTTCCACAGTTAGGGCCCTCCCCAGGATACCCCGTGATCAAAACCAAAAAAAGAAAAAAAAGAGGAAAAAAGGTTGTTTAAATTCCTTGTTGATCTTTGACAGGGCATATGATTCTTTTCTGCGTTACCAATTTATTTTATTATTTTTTATACACGTGCAAAAACTTGCTCACCAAATTAATATCCTTTTGGAATCCACTCTCATGTAACCACGGGAGAGCATTCGTGATGACACACATATAATATTCTTAAAATTGACCCTCATAACTGTACTGGTCGATGCTTGCAGCAGGAATATATAGAAATTAAAAGGACCCTCCAGCTTTCAGTGGCTCCTATTCCTTATAGTGCTGGCATGCATGTGTGGATCAGTTAGTTAATTAGAGGACTGTAATTAATTGTGTACGTGGGATACAAAGCTAAAATATTAGACACTGTCATATCATTTGATCAGTTATTAAATTATATAATTAGTGCTATATAAGTAATGAAAGCAAGATCAGAAGAATATATAGTTCCAGGGTTGCACTTTTTGAAATGTGCTCTTGAAGTTTTTTTTCCTTCTTGGGGAAAGCAAAGTATACTCTTTTAAGTCTTAGCCGGCAAGCCTGAGCTAGCCTCTTATTATTTGTAGAGTATCAACATTAAAAAAAGAAAAAGAAAAAAGCTTGAGCATTCTTTTGTTTTTATTTGTTAACGTTCTTAATGTATTAGCTATTATATACTCCTTCTTTTAATTGTTTTTTTTCACTTAATTAGCTTTATATATTAATTAATTGAATTTTACATTCCAATTAAAAGATGTGTTTGTTCCTCTGTTTATTCAGTCAAAAACTTATTTCGTATGAGTGGTTGCAACAAAAGGAGAGATGCTAATAATCATTGGCAAGGTATGTGAAAATTAACAATTTCAAATGAAGTGATTAGCTGGCAGATTAATATGTAATTATATGAGGTAATTCAGTACGTAAACTTAGACAAAAGATCCTATAATCAAATAGCTGCATAGTTGTGATGTAATATCACATTGTGGGAGCAAAAGGAAGATATCATCGGCTGAAAGCAAAGATCAAGATTCGGGCCAGCTAGTATTTGGCTTGAAAGACTATATGCTATGATAACATGCTACATATGCCTACCCAAAATGAAGAGGGGTCCCCTGCATTTAAAACGTACACATGCAATTCCCTTTCAAAAACACAGCAAAAACCATTGAATGAGTCTAGCTCTCATTATAACTACACGTCTCTCTCAAGTACTCTCACCATTCAACTGTTCAGTTTTCGAATAAACCAGAATTACTTGATTAACCTAACCTGCTGACCTCTTCTTTCATCTCCATATATCTATCTCCTCCTTTCTTCCTCGCTACGCATGCACTCAACGTAAGGCTAATAACAAAACCCACCTCACTTTTTGACTCTCTCTTCCTTTCTCTTTGCATTTTCATATAAAACAAACACTTCATAACCCCAGTATTACTCCTTTATCAATCCATATAAATCGGCCCTTCTCTCTCTTGGCTCTCTCTGTCCAAAAAAAATGGGGTTGCCTAGAAAACAAAGAATTCATCAAACACTTAGTATTGTTGTACTTGTTCCCATTTTGTTAATTGCAATTAGTTCAATTTTAGCTAGTGCAAATATTTCCAAGAAGCTAGACCAAGAATTGGTGCCACCGCCGCAGATACCAGACACCAGTATAAAGTGTGGCACATGCCCTTGTGTGAACCCATGTGGTCAGCTCCCTCCTCCGCCACCACCGCCGCCGCCGCCGCCACCACCACCATCGCCGCCAAAGACTACATACTGTCCTCCGCAGGTGCAGACACCGCCGCCACCCAGGTTCATCTATGTGACTGGTGAGCCTGGGGAAATTTACCACACTGATTCTGATGACTGGGGGTTTTACTCGACTGCTCAACCAAATGTGGCTAAAAATTGGTTGCTTTTGGCTGCATGTGGTGTGTTGGGGCTCTTCATAATTTGGTAAAATTAATGTAATATTGTGATCAAATATCTTAGATCTTGACAGTGTCAGTATCCTACATGCTACATGTACTTGTTAATTTCTCTCTTCATTCGAATTGATCATGTTTTATTTTGATAAGTGGACAAAATCATTATGCTGGGGTTTCTCCACATATTCTAATAATTAATCTTAAATGTTGTGATCGTGATCGAATATGCACCCCACAACTAATGCTGCAATTATATATTAGAAACGTTTTAATTAAGCCAATTTGAGCAATGATCATCTATTACTATTGGCCAGAAAGTTACTAAGAGTTGTGTTAGAATCAGTTGTTCGTACAACAATGGTCACGATTACTAATCTATTAAATGGCACGTACGTAAAATTCATTTAACTTGTCTTAAGTGGTTGTTAGCTTCCCGTGGCCGACAGAATTAGAAATTGAGGGGTGGAAATATCCCCAGTCATTATAATATCAAATAGAAAAATATTTAATACATTCTTTATTCTTATAAATAGATATTAATGTATGATATCTCGTCAAACTTTAACAAATAGTCGTCGTAAATTCATTGCGTATATGACAAATTTTATATAATAAAGATACATGTATGATGTATGGTTTATTATCTCAGCACATAAATAAGCTATCATAAACTTTTAATTAAAGTGATCGTTAATATATGGACATAAAACATTCAACTTATCTTTAATCAAGTCGTCGTTAGCTTCCCATGGCCAGCAAAACTAACTTCATTCTCTCTTGGTACCATAGTTTTAACGAGAATAAACTGATAAGCCAATTCTAAGCTCGATAATTGACGTGATGTTTTTTTTTTTAAAAAAAAAGATAAAACGAAAAAAAAGGGCAAAAGCTAGCTAATTTAATTGACTCCAAACTCCTAAGTTCATAATAGTAGTAACCAGTAAGCATCTGTTTTTCTTTATTCCTATTCTTTGCTGCCGCTTTTCCTATCTCTTTCTCCTTGCAGAAAGTTGACCTACAATATTCTCTGCATAGAGTTGTAACACTAATCTTTATATTTTTAAAGCAAATGGTTTTGAGCATCAGCGAAACAGGTGTCACATACAGAAGCAAAGAATACAATCAATTAATAACATACGCTAACGCATATTTCATCACTTTACGTTATAAAATTTTAATATTATACCACTATGATTTGAAAATATTGAGTGATTGGCACCTAAGATGTAGACTTTATATAATAATTTGTGGTAGAAATAACATGCCCCATCAAAGTCTATATGAATGCTCAAGTTTAGGGCATTTCCTTTCCAAAAGCTCCTCATATTTATAATGGTGAACGAACCAACCAAGTAATTATGCTGTTTGTTCTTCCATCCAGCTATTTGTCTTCATTTTGAGGGCATCCATTGATGAATTAAAATCTTTAATTGCCAGTACGCTAGCACATACAGGAGGGTTAAGTTGCAGTTAATTAAATCTTGGGGAACATCTGCACGAGCCATTTTGCGTCAAAGATATATCATCCAATCATCAACGGGGGCGAAAAATTCACCTCTCAATGACCATAGAATGCCTCGACTCTTATAGTACTTTTCGTTTCTTCCTTCTTGATTTTAGATCCATTTAATTCCTGATCGCAGATTAATTTCCTTGTTGCTATGATTGGTACATATTTTTGTAAACTCTTTAGTTTATTTTGATCACAATCAACTCTTATATTTCTAATTAATGATGTTATTTTGCTAACGCTGCGATGAATGTTATCAAGTTTCTTTATAAAGTTTAATAGGGTTTAATTCATCTAATTAATTTTCTGATGCTGTTTCTGCTACAGATACACCTAAAATCGAAGAGGAATACATACGCGTTTGAGGTACGATCTAAATTAAATCTCAGTAACAAAATTTTAATCAAATGAAAATTTTGTTAATCATATTCTGCTCACATGCATGAATAGCCAAATTCGTACGATAATTGGTTTATATTGCATAATAAATAAACAGAACTCTCATGCAAATTCCAGGAAGTCAGGAAGAAACCAACGGTTCTGATTTCTGATAAAGACATTGACATCTTGCTGAAGCAAGGCTGCAAGAGACATAATCGTTCTCATAGCTAGCAAAGGCCAAACCCGAAGCTGCTATGTCATTGTCAAAGTCTGTGGGTGACTTGGCGCCCTTATGATGTGTTACATGATTGATATATGATTACAGATACACACAATTTTAAAACTAAATGCATTTATAGTTTCACCAAGATTTGGTGCACATTCTAGCTGTCAGTGACTTTAGTGCAGTCGATCAGTACTAACAACATAAGAGTTTTAAATGCAGCACTTTACAGATGTGGTTGAAGCTCTGGGTATCACAACCCAAAGCGTAGCTAGCTACCTACCTTTTTGAATAATTGAGTACCCAATTGAATTTTGTTCTTATGTGTCAAAGAAACGAGAGAAAACAGCAATAATTCAAAAGGTAACATACGATGTTAATTTATTTTTTTTGAACAAAGAAAGGAATACATTTTGAGTGAAAGGAAAAAGAGGAAAAGATTGCATAATGTGTGGACTAAGATGTTACATATAGATCTTAATTTGGGTTGGTTATATATAACAATTTTTTCATTTTACATATAACTTATATTTTTCTTGCATTGAATGTTACAGAAAATTGTTATATTTAAACACAATGTTTTTACCATTAACAAAAATTTTGTTATATATATATATATATAATAAAAAAAACTAGTTGTAGATACACGGTGCAGTTGATGCACCGTATCAATAATTTTTTATTCGTCATATATTTATAAAAATTCGAAAGTAGTGGTGCTGGTGGATGGAGAAAAGGCTATACGCTCACATCGAGATTGTGGAGGGACTATAGGTTATGGAGGGGTTTGATCTACAAATTTAGTCGTTAAAAATTGTTAAAAATTCTAATCAATCTATATACACACACTGTATAATAGAGATTCTATAAAATCATAATGAAATTGCTTGCTATTAGGAACGCTGGTTCATTATTGGTTCCTAAAGAAATTTTAACATAAGAGTTTTATATTATCCCGATCCATTATGTTTAAATAAGTATGTTTTTTTTAAATAATCATAAAAAAAACATATATAAAAAATTTTAGACATTCTTTATATACGTATGTTGAATTCTCATCATGTCTACGTTTCAATTAATTATTTTAAAAATAAAAATACGTGTGGTAAAATTTATCGGATCAAGTAATATAGACTAAAAGCAACGTAGATCAAAATTATTATTTTTCTGTATCAAGTGCAATATTGGTCAAAATTGGAAACTCTGCCCCCTATAATTAGATATTTAACAAGTTCTACTGTGTCTTCAATACCGAGTGGGTCAAATCAAATGTCAAATTTTAAGCTACTTTTACAGACCTTTAACCATACTTCCAAAATTTTCAGATCTTATATTAATTGAATAATTCCTGCATGATTATCCCTAAGCCTTTTGAAATATATAATATGTCAGCACCCACTGCACATAAAACTTAGCCTCTGGTTCTTCACTCTTTCTTTGTAAGGCCAGAAAAATATATGCCATGGCCCAAAATTTCATCCATGCGGTCTCCATAACTCTTCTTTTCTTCATATTTTTTCCGAAATTTCAAGCCACATCCACGCCGCTAACTACACTACCAAGCCAAACTTGCCCTTACCCTTGTATACCACCACCTTTACCCACCACAAGCTGCCCTCCACCGCCTTCGTCGCCACTTTTGCCATTACCACCACCACCACCACCGCCAATGACGGTGCTGCCACTAATCCCACCGCCACCAGGGACCGAGATATGGGCTGCACCTCCACCTCCTAACCCAATATTGCCGTATTTTCCATGGTATTACAAGTATCCTCCTCCTCCGCCGGACTATTCCTCAGCAATGTCTCTCAGGAAATCAGTGATTATGTTCCCATGCATCATTCTGGTATTTTTATGTTTCTTTTCACTTGCTTTTAATATTTGAAATATGTAGCAGCTTAGCTGGAGCCAGGAATCAACAATGTTGATGATTAATTAAGTGAAGGGCTAATTTGCATGAAAATAGAACTTGCCTAGCTTGTGTATTAATTTTGATTACCATGAAAATGACCACGTAATTGTCATTATTTTTTTTTTAAAAAAAATAAATCTACATGCTGCCATTCCATTTTGTTTTTGTACAAATGGGGCCAAAGGCTTTAGTTAAGTAGTCCAAATGATTCTTTAGTGACGTAAACTTGCACCAACAAACTTATGGTGCATAAATAACGACAAAAGCACGCATTTCATTAATGATGTTTCATCTAAAGTTTTCTTAAAATGGCAGGTTGCATGCAAGTTGAAGTAATGGCAGGTTGCATGCAACTCCTCCACCAATCTTTTAAACTTCCTCTTGGGATCATTTTCTCTCACAACAAACAGTTAATGGCTCTTTTGTTAGGAAAGCAATTTGGAATTAAAGCAGTCGTCACTGTTGACCAGTTCTGTTTTTTTACAAAATTGAAAAATAGAAAGAAGATAGCAGGCTTTTCCGTACATACATTCTTATAAATGCTATGTAATGTAGAAATCACATAAATTTCCTTCTCTATTTCTCTAAAATACTAAAATGTATGTTTTTTCCGCACACGGATATTTTGTATATCAGATGAAAAAATCACATCCGTCTGTTCCGAATTGATCTCAGATAATGATTAAGCTCGCGCCAATATCTTTGCTTTTGAACTCAAATAACTTGGCCAAAATTAAGGAAATATTCGTGCACTGTTGCTGAAAACCGACGGATTTAAGTACGCATGTACAAAGCCGTTTTCTAGATATATTTCATTTTACAAAACAGTTTCCCAAAATGAAATTTACAAAACATTATCAAACATGAATTATGTAACATTTCTTTTGTGGTTCTAACGAAGTGAGAAAAGGAAGCCTCTGCTCATAGACTCATAGTCCATTGATCTAGCATTTTGCTCTACATCTAGAGACAGCAATTGCTGCCGAGTTTAACTGTCTATTATATTCCCTCTCAAAATTGTGGAATGTTTATCTTGGGAGCTAACTACCTCTTAATTATGTGAATAAAATTACGATACCTACTCACGGAAAAAAGAAAGAGGGGTTGTGGGTAGAGATGACAACTGGATCGCTCCATAATGGATATTCACAATATCCATTCAATTGGATCGGATAATATCCATCCAAAAATTTTTGGATCTTGAAATGGATATTTTAAAATTATATCCAGATAGATATGGATGGATATGTATAATTATTTTTACCCAATGAATATCCGTTTAACCCAACATAAGTTTAAAAAATTTTAATTTTATAAAATTAAAAATAAAAAATATAATAAACAAACAATTGTAAAAATATTATATTAACTAGTGAAAAATTTAAATTCCTCTTATATTAAAAATTAAAGTTTTCAAAATTATCCTTTAATTTTTTAACTTATTTAATACTATTAATAATTATTATTTTATTTTATTAATTTAATATTATAAATGACCTCCACCGGAAAGTTGCCAGACCACCACCGGACCTCGCCGGAAGGTTGCCGGATCACCGCCGGACCACCACCGAACCTGCCAGAAGTTCACCGGACCACCGTCGGCTTCGCCGGAAGATCGCCGGACCTCCGCCGGAAAGTTGCCGGACCACCGCCACCAACCACCGGACCGCCATTTATTTTAATTTATATATATATATATTATTAATATAAATAGTTCAATAGTCAAATTTGATATTAAAATTTTAACTATTTTATATTTTATTTTTATATAATAAAAATAAAATATCCATAGATCTCCATAGCTATATGGATAAAATTTATATGCATGTCTAATATTAAATACTGGATATGAATATGAATATATCCATTATGGATAATTATGAATTTATGTTTGGATAGATATTATCCATCCATAATTAGATATTTGCCATCCCTAGTTGTGGGTAGGGGGGGGGGGGGGGGGGGGGGGGGGTGGGGTGTGGTGTGGTGTGGAAGTAGGCGAGAAAAGAAAAAAATGCAAGTTGTACACTACCACAAACAACGCACCATAATGTAAGTTCCTTTATTCACCACCGAATAAGAAATTCCTTCTTAGTTTAGTGGGAATAAAACGTAGTGCTCCTGTAAATTTACAAGAGGGAACATGCCAATTCATAATAAAGTCTCCACATTCCTAAATAACTTCTAAGGCACTTAAATTAGAGACAAGACGTCCTAACTACCACTTAGCTTGAGAGTTTGACATCACATCACATATATCAAAGAAAACTATAACTTGCTCCAGTTTGTAGACATAGAAATTACTACTTCTGTAATTATAATCCCTCAGGGGGCAATAGGCTAAACATGAAGAACTTTTACTTTTCCATTTTTTTTTTCTTATTCAAGCATTCGCATGTGTAAATGAGTTTCCAATATATTAAGTGCCTAAGTATAATTTCATCCGATACAATCTGTATAAAATATAGAAGCCGGCCTCTAGGTTGAGTAAATTGCCTTGTATCATCGGCCGACCTGCAGGACAGCATCTGTGTGCTGCTTCACTTGTAACCTAGGAGCCCAGGTCCTGGTATAATTTGACTCTTAACATTGCTGCTTCCCGAGGAAAAAGCATAATATGAGATATCAACAGTTTCTTTATGCACAACTGCTATTTAATGCCTTGACCGATTTACGACGCCATAGTGCCGTATCAGGATCAAATATCAGCTCCCATGTAGGCCAATAGTGCAAATCCTGCTTTAATGTTAAAACTCGAGGCTTCCCATTCAGATGTACAGTCCTCACACGAACAAACTCTCCATGTTCTATCTCCTAAATTAGTTAATAAACAAATAAGGTCATTACTCGAACTAGGACAAAATTTAACAAAACAACTCTTAACTACTCAAAAAACATGTTTGAGATGTTCACTCCGAGAAATGAGTACAAATGTAGCATGCAATGAAGCAGTATATGAGATGCAGGAAGAACTGATTGAAAGGGTATAATTATTAATCACAATAGCTACCAAAATAGAAATCTAAGTACAGCCTTGCATCTTTGCTACAAGTTGGCAATAGTCACTAAGCAATCTGTCACATGGACAACCATTACAGAAACAAGAGGATCACAAGTGATGCTTAAGAATCTTTTAACAAATTCATGGCTTTCCTTGGTGAAAGCATTAAGCATCTTCGTATTTATAAGGTCCAGGAAGTGACTTTCTTGATCGCGTTTGTACTTACAAGCATGCCAAAAAAGATATAACATGCACAGAAGAAAATAAAATTACATTCATGGTGTTAAGATATACCTTTGTCACATTGACGAAGGCTTCTAAATCAGGAGTTCGTTTTCCGTTAACTTCAACTATCCATTGAAGAGCATAGAGACCATATCGATGAACTGGACTACCATGACACCACCTGAAACATGGTCAAATATATATCCATCAGGAGAATTTTCATCAAACAAATAAAAGCAAAAGAAATGACTCCTTTGATACAAACGAAGACAAGAATGTCAAAGGGACAAATACAAGCAAACAGGAAGCAAAGAATGGTAGTATATTCAAGTCCCAAAAGAAAAAAGGGAAAAAAGAATAAATGAGTTTCTCAAACTAAAGGAAAGAGGAAAAGGAAAAAAAATGCAATTCTAGGAAGACCATGAAAGAGAACAAAAGACCAAATGGAAGAGAGAGAATTCAACAGGCCTTCAAATTCGACTACCTTATGGTTAGCTAAAAATAAAGAAAAGTTGAGTTCCTGTTATGGCTTTATGGTATGCTGTCAAAAAGAAATTAGACTAGGCCCATGCTTGCAAACAGTTTGCCAGTACCTGCTTAATCTTACATCTAGATTTCAGGGCCCAGCCTAGTTAAGAGGAAGTTATAGTTGAGTGAATTTGTGACAGACCGTAAATACATGCCTTAATAAGCCGACAACCAAACACATCACTCTCATCATTCTAATGATTGATGTTTAAACCATGTCGAATAAAGCATGAAATTTTTTGAAGCCAAAGCAAAAATTCTCACCTCGCCACATACACTCCATGACCCTCTTCAGGGAGAAATCCAAGAGCACGCACTGCAGGATGAGGATCCTGAACAATACAACCACACCAATTTATCACACGTGTTGTTCCATTCCCATCTCTGACATCTGTTCCAACCTGAAGTTCGATTTCTCGACCCTGCAAAACATGAAGTTCAAAGTATAAAGAAACTCAAATTACACTCTCAAACAGCCTAAATGACAATTCAATGCCCATTCATGTAAACAAAATATTGGATAATAACTACTTCAGGCACCATTTGTTGACTGAAAACTCAATATTAAAATGAAGACTTGCAAACTAAAATAAAAAATTTATATACAGCAGATCGCTTTGCTTACCTGCCGAAAAATTGTAATGTCAAGCTTTCCGTTGTCTTCACCGTCCTTGTCCAATGCTTGGCAAGCATTTTCTATGTCATGGAAGCAAGTAACTGGCTGTTTATTGATTGCCAACATCATATCACCTTGTTCCAGCATAGTTTCAGCTTTTGATCCAGCCAAACAACCTTTAACACGCAAAACTTGACGTCTAACTGGATCCTTTTTGACAAGAGCCTACAAGCAACATTAATCAATAGTTAAACAGCATGAATCACAGGATTAACGTATCCAGATACTCTCATTCCATAAAGCATATGTAAATATAGCCCAAGCAGTATCCATTTCGAACTCCATTTCTAAAGACATGGTGTCACATAGGAGACATAAGAGAATTTTGTTACATTCTTTTTTGAATTAATCCAATGGTTTTCAGCCATTGGATTGAAATGAAATATCTGAATTACATTTCTCAAAGCTTCTACCTGCAAGATGTGAGAAAGAGAAATGCTCTAAAGAGCTATATTGCTCACATTATGATAAGCAACATTCAGCCATTGGACAAGAATATCTGCATTTTACATTGATGCCCAATTCGCCTTTGAGAAGAAAGCACTGCCCGAGGAAAAATATGTGTTCAGGAACAAGCACTTCACATCATTTTTATCAGCCTACTGCATATCTATTGTTGGAAGCTCCTGTTTTAGCAGTCTACTCTCTATATGGGCCGCTTGCACCAGTTTTCATGGATGGCACCTAAAGCTGAGTCAGCTTGCAAAGGGAACCCTAGTTTAAGGAGAGGAACGGTCAATGCACCCCATTCCCTTCCACAACCGGACTCGCTTATTTATCCTAGTTATCAAGCCTTCAACAGTGGCGAATAATCCCGCTTAAGCACTCATAGGCCATTTGCCTTTGGTCCTAGCCAACATTGGAACTGATCCTTAATATCTGGCGTAAAGGGCAACCTTCCCACAGTATCTCGTGATACACTTACCAACGTGCATTTTTTTCATCTTATTCCTCTTGCTGCGCTCATTCGCTTGTTCTTCTAGTTAACGCCCCGCTAATAACTGATCCGAGGCCAAGCACATATCCAGACTGTTCTCCACGAATCCTTCAATCTTCCTAGCATCCCATACTCAAGAATGAGGATGAACAGCCCCTTTATTATTACATCACCAGCTTTTTTGTCTTTATTTTTTTCCAGGCTTATGCACATGAGATACGAGAGAGAGAGAGAGAAAGAATTGATCAAATTAGCAACATTGTGGTCACCTTATGGTAACCACCACTGCCATATGGCGTTGTCTTGTTAATAAGCTGCACCCACTCCATTCACAGGGTGCTATATAATCACACCATGAGTGTAGGTGTGTTTCACAAGATGGGTGATATTCCCCACTAGAACATTCCTTTTGTGTAATAAATGTTCTCGTGGGGAATGTCGCCCACCTTATAGAGCATACCTACATATTTGGGGCAATCATAAAGTGCTTTAAGAATGATGTTTAATCTGGATTAGACAGTGCTAACACTATGTGGCAATATCACTCACCATAACAAGGACAACATTGTGCTATATAAAGAACAATAACAATTTTTGGTTTGGACTTCTGAAATTGTCAGCAATTGAACCGAAGTTCCTACAGACACATATTTTAATCAAAATCTTAGTTGTCGGATCACATTGATTCAGCTAGGATAGGGGATGACATGGATTTAAACAGTGGACCTATTTTCCCATGTCAGCACTCATCCTAACCATTGAAAAAATTGTGATGGCTAAGAATTTGTAAACTGGGGGGTGTACATGATCTAGTAGGCGATATTACTCACGCATAGTGTGTGGAAGTGCAGCATAAAATTGTTTTGTTAATCCATAACTTCAGCTCTATTACAATATGCAACAAAATCGATCCACATATGCAATCGCTCAATATCAATTGGGCGACATTTACCAAGGTCATTTTTATATATACGAAAATCAACCAATGAGCAACTTCATCCAAGATATAGTGAGCAACTACACACATGATGAGATTTTGTAATGGCTCGTGAATGGTGCTGAAGTTTTAGATTAACCTAATAGTGTCATATGGCAGAGTCACAATCCTAGAGCTGAGAAACATCACCCATGATATATTGCACTAAACCACAGACAGCCTCATATTGGTATTTAAATACAACATGAGGCAGTGTCACTCAGTGCCCACTACCTTCTTCCTCTCCAAAATACCCACAGCAGCAGCACAACCTAATTGTTGAATTTCTGCTTTTTTGGTGCACCTCTCTAGAAAAATATTCTCTCTTCTTTTCCATTTAATTGATTCTTATTCTTTTCTTGTTTCTTGTTTGCCTTTCTTGGAAGTAGCTCTCTCATCTCTCATTCATTAAAAGCTAACTTTTATTTGGGTTCTTATGTGTTAAGACTTCCACTGCAGAGTAAAAGTCAAGAAATGGGGTTGAGCTGTTGGGGTTCGTATCAAAGCATTTACCACAAATTAAAACATAACTTCCTCATCCTGCCACTACCCAAATACACAATAAAGCTGATATCAGATCGCGTTTTTAGCACTCATAGTCAGTGTCTTATGATTTTAGAACCACACAAAGTGAATAGAAGAAGGATTTTTTTCTGGCATTGTATGAAGTGACACCGACTCACAAAGCAGAACAATGAAAGAATGAAATATATAATATGAAAGAATTTCTGCCAAATGTAAGAGTTAAAGCCAAAAAGGAATCCCTATAAGTTGGAAAAATGCACCCCCTCCCCCCCCAAAAAAAAAAGATGATGCGTTAGGAAGAAAGCATACTTGGACCCAATCATCACTCAGACCGAAACTTCGAGCCTTTGAAAGCAGAGTAGGATAGAGTTCAACCTCCAAAATCCTAACAAGAGGCATTGGCCTTTTGACACCATTTATGAGAAGAGAAGGTCCACTGGCACCAGATATGATTTTGTCAAGAACTCTGCTGATTGTATAAATTGGAATACCTCTGACAAATTGATGATCCTCTGAAGAACTGCAACCAAATTTAACCTGAAATACGAGATTTAAGCATTAACACCGAAATTTGACATAATGAAGTGTCACAAGCAATTAATTAGCTGTAGAAACCTGAGTTGAAAAGCTTCCCCAGATAGCTTGCACCCTTCCATGCTCATCAGTCAGCACACCAGAAAATGTACTACCAAAATCTAGAAAATGGCGTATGAGAATAACCAACTCAACTGAGACCAGCTATTAGAAAATGCTAACCATTTTATGCAAAGTTAGCTGCCTTACCAGTATCAAGCTCAATGACTTCCATATTCATTGCTCTATAGCGTGGACAATCAGCTGAGCTGATATTCAAAGCAGCACATGGATTGGTCACAATTGATTTCCTGGATGTTGCTTGAAGACTTCTACTTAATCCCACAAGATATACAGAATCCCCACGGCGTAATGCAGGCTCTGTTTGATAAATTATGAAGGTAATACACATGATAAAATAGTAAAAATGATCAAACTCACATATTCCTAAAAAAAATAAAAATAAAAAGATAATTAAAGCAAAGGGGAAGAAATGCGAAAGGTCAAACTACCAGGAAGTAGTTCAGCAGCACGAACCACCGAGGCACCAGCAACCCCCAAGGCAGAAGGATCATAAGCAATTAGAGCAAAATTATGAACTGGATGTAGAAAGACCACCTGCAATAGAAAGTAGGAACCTTGATTAACATAGAAAAAAATTGCTTTTAGTTATTCATATTAGACAAGTTTACCTCTCCTGGTATTTCAATTGGAAAAGCAGCAAATGACAGCATCACATCAGATGCAGATATTGCAACTGTGTTCTTGTCAACTACAACCAAACCCATGCTTCGTGAATGGTATATGATGACCCCAGTCCCAAAAAAATGCTGTGAATGGACACCATCAATCATACAAGAGGGTGGCACATGAACCTGGAAGTAGAGCAATCAATTTAAATATCTTTGAAGACATTATTTCTCCCATGCAAGATCTCTCGAAAACACTTCTCAACCAAGACCTATGGTAGGAATTACAATAAAGAACGGAAAAAATAAATAAATAAATAAAACCAAACAAACTATGTCATAATATTCAACAGCATAACCAATAAAGCTATTATTGTTCATTAAACATTAATATCACAATTGATCATAGAAGAGAGTCTTTAAATGAATTGCAGCAGCATAAAGGCTTTGAGAATCAGAAATTAATATAACCACAGCCTCACCTAATTATAATCTCAACTAATTATAATACAATAGGCAACAAAATTAATCAATTTAATCTTTTTTAAAAAGAAAATGGAATCAAAATATCAACAAAAGATGAAAAAAAGTGAAAATATTAATTACACAACTCATTTCATTGAAAACTCTGGTGGCTAAAATTTCTGCATCCTACAGCAATCCCTCAACAATGAAAATTCAAGAGTACCAGAACCCACAATTCTCTATTAACACATACCAACAACTACCAATCCAATTCCACCATCAGTAAAGAATCATTATATACTTCCAAAAAAGCAAAAACTTACATGAATATACAAGACTGGTTGCCAGCATAAACATAAAATCCATTTATTTAAGTATCCAAAGTGTACATTTTGGTACAACACAATCAATATATCATAATGAAAAATATTATAATTTAGAAAGCAATAAAGAAAATAAAAGTGCCACGAAATAACTTAACAAAAACCCAAGGAAATTGATATAAATAGACAGTTGAGATTTAGAGAATCCTTCAAATACTACCTCAAACATTACAAGAGTAGGCTCTATGACACTTTCTGCAAATGATGCATTTGTTGTCGCTGCAGGTGCACCAAAGTAATCTCTTGAGCCTGCATTTTCCATAGTACTTGAATCCTCTAATCTAACATCTCCACTTTCATGTGGGGAGCAATCGGCAACAACTCCATCAGCAGATGTATTCTCTTCTACTCGTCGTTTCTTCCTTCCATTATCAGATTCACCCCGAGAAATTGACTCTGCAGAAGCATGTTCACAGGCGGTTTCCATACTTGTAACACCATCAGTCAATTCTTGGTTATTTCTTTGATGCATATGTTCCATATGAACAAGCTCACCGCATATTGAAACAGTTTGACTTGCTACCCCTTGTACTCCACCATTGATACCAGAAGACGGCATCAAAGCCTCAGACAGAATAGCAGGCTTTGCAGACCACAGACCGGAACTGTCATTACGAGTGTATATCTGAGGAGGGGCATACCATTCATGGCGATCAATTGTAACTAGGACAGACTGCAGACAATGAAAGAGTTACCAAAAATCAATTAAAATGCTTGACTCATTTAAAGCGAAGACAATATATGTATGAATGAACACAAATGTGCACATTCAGAGAAAGCGAGCAAAAAGGAACAATATCCTTTAACCAGGACGACAGAAACTAGACAGTTTCAAGGAATCAATCAAAATACTCAACCGAATGGCAAATACGTATGTACACACACACACACACACACACACACACACAAAGAGAAAGAATATATTGTTGCACTATGAAGAGATATGTCCAGGCAGATTGAATAATAGCATAAAACTAAAAGGAGCCTTCATGCCAATGAATAACAATGACTCAATCAAAGATATGCAACCTTTTCAAGTCAACTGAGGGAACCACAGATATCAATAGTCCATTATTTCGGGTGTATGGAATAATTTTCATGACAAACCAAGAACTTGGTCTATGCATGAACTTCTGACAATTTGTCCTGGTTAGAAGTCTTGTATACTTCCTACCAAGCATCCTGTATACTTCTAGTGTGCAAGAGAAATCCCAGTACCGAAGCATGTACATTGAATGAGATCCTCGTATAATTCTAGTGAGAATGGGAGTGAGCAATGGCAATAAAGGAGAAGACTAGCATCTATCACTATTTCAATGAGGCAGAATACTGAGCTGGTTGGATGAGTCTCATTTTTTTCTAGATGTGCTCCACGGCAGCATCATGGTCCTTCCACATGTCCACGTAAAACTAAAAACAAATTCCTAAAGGGCAAACTGACACACTTATGCAACCACAACTGATAACCACAAGCCAATACAACTCAGTTTTCAATTATGAACTAGCAGTGTATTCGTAAAACAAACCCATTTCAGCCTGAAATACATGTCTTAGAAGAGGCAGATCTCATCAACTTACTCATTACCATTCACCTATCATCCGCTTAATATTATCATCCATTCAGCCAACTTATAAAAAGAAGCGAGGAGAAAAGAGATAAAGTTGGTATCCATATAATTAATATATCAACATAACCATTAGGAAAATTCATCATAAACATTACATGCAAAACTGTGAACGTAAACATAGTAATGCCTAATGCACATATACATCAACTTTGTAAAAAAATCTGCAAAAGTTAAATTTGTAAACCTTCCTGCGATGACGATCCGTATAGCTGATATATTCTATTGGAACTCGAGCACCTCTCGATAGCTTGGATAGAACAGAGATTAGATCCTCAAGCCGTGATATCTCCTCACCAGCAAATTTCTTAATGATGGCATGGCGAGGAACGCCTGCTCTAAATAGCATATAGCTGCAACAGTTGAATATAATAATTTAATTACATAAAATAAAATTTATACTGTAGAAAGAGTAATCTTTCTCACTTTCTTTTTCTCTTTTTTTTTTCTGTGTATATAGGAAGCATATGAAATTTTATTTAAGATAATTAAAAAAAAAAAATCAAGACTATCCCAATCAAGAGAAAGGGGAAGCTGTTAGGAACCTTTTAAAAGAGAAGCTCAATACCCAATGTAGGCCTACCAACAACTAAAAGGAGTTCTGTAGCAGCGACTTGACAGCCAATACGTGACAACATGTAAACAATAGAAAAAACCAAAAAGCAAAATTTGTAAAGTGTATCTAAACTTACCCAGGTTCCGCAACGTATACAAGACCACAAGGAAAACGGAAATTTCTAGCCTGTTCAAGCAAACAGATATAAGAATAATGAGACATTGTGTTCAAGTCAAACCAAAAGATAACCATGTTAGCAGAAACAAAGTATTCCAGTTGACGACAATCATGTCAAATTCTGAAATACTTGACCACTCAAATCTATAAAGTCGGCAGAACGCTAAACAAAAGGTCCAAATCGCATAGAATGTTCAGCATAAACTACAAAACGGCATAGCACTCTAAAACAGTTGAACATTGTGATGAAATTGAAAGGAACCACCATACAACGGTCCAAAAGCCACAAGCCAACCATCATTTGTGCCAAAAAGAACCACGAATTGGGAGCAATATAAATCACAAAATGAGAAGCCTAAGATGGTCTTTTCCCAACCATAGGAATTTCAAATAACTTTATTTGTTAACATGGAAGACAAATAAACAACTGTACTTCTCCTATGAGCTTCTACACAGCATGCTAAACAGATAATGACTACCAAATTGTAGCCAAGCTAATGCTTCCGCTGAGAAAATGATTTCTTGAGATTCTGAGGCTAAAAAGTTCTATTTTCCCAACATACAGAAATTAAAAAAAAAGAAAAAGAAAAAGAAAAGCTTGACATTCTTATAAGACAAAAACTGCAACATTTAGCCTACCTGTTGATAAGATAGAGGGTGTATCACTGCGCCACTTACTTCTAAGAAGTAGTCAGGAGTTATTGAGTGTAAATCCTGAACCTGAAAAACTAAGGAGGAAGTGTTAGGTTCTGCGATCATAATGGAAAAAGAAAGAGAAGCAAGTCTCACCACTAAGTTTACAGTCATTGATATGCCACCCCTTTCAATCAGCAACTCAATGTTTTTGTCAACACTGTCATCAAGCAAAGTCTCCAATTTCAGAAATTGAGTAATTACCTGCAAATAATTTTATTGATTAAAGAAAAATCATCCACTATATAAAACTGCACTTATCCCACACTTATCCCACAATTTTCATTTAAAAAGAAAAAGAAACAAAAAAAAAAATCCCACTGAAGGTGTAACTTACTTCCCCATTTACACGAACAAGCACGTCACCTGGCTCCAGTCGTAAATGGGCTGGCCCACCTGGCACCTGAAATATCAATAGAATCATCTAATAAAACATCTACTAAATATACAATTTAGAATTTGAAACACCCAAATTTGCTCACCACCGAGTCAACAACAAGCAATCCAGTTTCCCCTGGGGGGGACGCATGCCGCACCATCTAAAAGAGTGACAACACAGCTAGCCAATGAGAAATCCCCACTCTTGGCAACAATTATTGATGAAAACAATATGATAAAGGTAAAGGGAAACAACTAGGTACCTGTTCTGTTGCACTTTGGAGACCAAGACGCCGTGTCTCATCAAATCCTTTGTGAACAAATGTCACCTACATCATAAATAACAGACAATCACATTGCCAACCACTTATATCTAGCACAAATATCATCCTATTATGAAGCGCTCATATTCCAAGAGAAAATTTAAATAAATAAAAACCCACAATTTCTCACTGCAACAATCCTATTTTCATCAATTTTAATTTATGATAATAAGATGTTGCAATAGCTAACATGCTTTGGGATGAATTTAAGGGATGAATTGCAAAAGGGGGGAAAAGAAAAGAAAGAAAGAAATTTCATAGGAAAGCCAAGGCATTTATAGACCAGAGGGCAAAATTTTCATGATCTTCTAGGGAATATTAACATGTTAAACCATAAGACAGGACATCATCTATTGTAAAACAAGGAAGATACAAAGAACCATGTATAACACTGGACCAATGTGATGGGCCCTCTATAAGACAATACTGCTATTAGTTTCTAGAACATAGTATTAAAACAGGACATTAGCTATTGTAAAACAAGGTAGATACAGAGAACCGTGTATGATACTGGACCAATGTGATCGGCCTTCATATCAAGAAAGTCAGTCACTACAAGGATATCAAAAAATAACAAACCTGTAGCGTACCACGAGGAATAGAGACCGCCTCCCAATTATGTATGTTACAATCTCTCCTTTCCTGGAGGAATCTTAATGCCCTAACAACCTGAAAAATAGACAACAATGTGTTTCAGATGCAAGAAACAATAATTTATCCAACAATTGCTACTTTGAACAGCTTCATGATATTCAAATCAATGTATTGAAAAAAATATCAAAGCAAACCTAAAGTACAAATATAAAAATTGGGTTAAAAAACTCCTAAAGACAAATGTGCTGAACGGTGACCAGAACAGATGCATGCGTGTAATGAAAAGTTTTAAGTATTATTAACACAATAGGTCTTAACCAAATTAAAATTCAAAAAAATAATAATAATAGTAGTAAAGGTGACCAGCTTGGTAATGCAAAGAAAACCCATATAATAAATCATGTTAAGTAACAAAAGAGAGAGGAACACATTCAGATCATAAATTAAAACTTCAAATCTAAACATATGCCATGGCCTAAAGTGCAGTAATAGGATCTACTGGAGAGGTTAAGCATTCTAGTATATAGCATTTCACTATTTCAGTCAAAGATATCTGGCGTTATACCTTTAAAAGGGCTAATTTGAATACCACATACTAGCATTATCGTAGAACACGAAAAATTCATATCAATAGCCAAAAATACAATACCAACAATTAATATGATACTTCTTTTATAATCCTGACAGGACTGCCTTGAATCAGTGCGTGCCTCAGAAACTTTTAGACCCACAATTCAAGCAAACCAATAACTAGAGAACCATCATAAACACATATAACATGTTTTATATAATCTCTCATTGTAATAAAGTACCAGTCTTATAAAAATAGTAGACTAAATGATTCATAATTAATCTACATAAATGCATAATATCTTATTTCTTTAATAGAAGTTAACTACTCCAACTAGAACTCAAACTAAAGTGTTAGCATGAGGAACTTCCATAGCATGTAAGATCTTCCCTGAGCTTGCTAAAGTCACTTTAGTTATGGTTTCTAAGGGACTCGTCACAAACCAAGCACAGTGAGATATCTGGTTTAAATTATTTACATCACCGCAAAGCCTATGCGCCATCTCAGATAATATTACAAGTGTTGCACAAGGGTGAAGCAAATAAATAAAAGAACTTACGCGTTCCAAAGGTAAAAAAAATGCCGATGCACTAGATGACTTGCTACCAGCATTCAAGGCCACTGCCCTGCCTTGCCAATCAATAACTGGAGAACCGCTTGACCCACCCTTAGTCCCAGATGCTGCCTGAAATTATAGTAAAATATAAGTTAGAACCCAAAAGCAAATACTTTTGGGTCAAGCCGTATTAAACTACACTAATATAAGACCAACTGGCAACAATACATGCATGTTTAAGCAAGTCAATAGCAGACCCACATGATGCTTTATCCCAAATTAGCATAGGTTAACAGGCTATCGGCAATTTCACAACAGCTATAATTACACCAAAGTTACCAGAATTTTGACATTAAACCAAAAAAAAAAAACCACAAACAATAGTGCTTTCTTTCTTCCTGGAACTGGCCCTTATAACTTTATTTTGCAGTTCTGATATGCAGCAATCTCATGTTCATCTGTTCTAATTCATCCTTATTCTTTGAGTAACCCTTATAGCAATTGACATCTCTTTTGAGTAGTAATGTTCTAATCTTCAAAAAAGTAAATCAAATATAAAAATTTTCAATGACGAGGCTGCTCTGTCTAAGATTATTTTCACATTGTAGTCACTCATTCCTGTATTGCAATTTTGACATAAAATGGTTCAAAGTGCATCTATCTTTCTGGTTCACCTTTCTAGAGAAAGGCGTGACCAAAACTCTGCCAGCCTAATATAAATATGCTTAGGATGCATCCAGTGAGACCGTAAGCCAAAAACAGTAAACTATATGCTTACTCCAAACAATATGAAGAGAAAGCTACAGCTAAAAAACCAAATATTGACTCAAGGAAAGGCAAATTATCCAATAGTATTCATCTGATTTCTTCCAACCAGTATATCATATGCTTACTTGCATGTAAAATGTATTGAAATCGTTATAGCCATCCCTGCACCAATTACCAGTTGCTGTTAGCTATTATGCACAGAGGATATAAAATTTGACATAAAGCTTTATGGGTAAATTGACAATATTGTACCACTTACTTCTTGTAGTGAGGAGCATCTCTATCTAAACGAGCAAGAGTGCCTGCCAAAATTGAAACCTGCAAATTCAGAGACTACAGAGTATCAATAAAATATTCAATGTAGACAATTTTTTTTATGGGATAAACATCAAGATTACTAAATTATTGATGAGGAATAACATCTGTGATGTGAATACCTTCTCACCACTGTCATTACCGACAACCCTGATTTCAAGTCCAACACAAGCAGCTTCAGGAGCAAGAGGAATCTCATCGTAGTTAAGAAACTGTATTGCACTCGGATCATAGCGAAAGAAACCAAAATCATGAACCTAAAAGTAAATGCAGAAAACATTAGTACAAAAAACATGCGAAACACATTAAATGTTAGAACAGAAGACACATGCTCATGTCAACCCAAAAGAATCAGATGCCATTCAAATGTGTTTAATACACTAAAAACCGATTATATGAAGAATTAAATGCCAAGAGGTCAATGTAATGAAGACACTGAACGTAATGGTAAAAATCATTCTTTTCTCTCCACTTAGCACTTTCTCCTCTTTCCACTTCCAGAGAATATTCCATCTTTCAATATTTAGATTAACTTTAACATTTAAAAGGGAAAAAAGAAAAAAAGTGAAAATGGTCCAACAACGAGAGAATCCAAAACGAAACAAGTGATAGTTCACTCACTGGATCTCTATATATAGGATACACTGGAATTTCTTCTCTGTTAACAAACATAGCCTCTGCAACTACAGGTCCTACAGATCCACGAGAATAAAAAATAGAAATCAGAAAATATACCAACAAAAAAATTAAGCGGAGAAATGCCATGTTCGAGCATCAACATGGCGTAACAAAATGAAACCTGGCTTGACGACGTGGCGATTAGTCAAGATGATGCCACGGCGCTTGTCAACGACGAAGCCGGTGGCGTAACTAGCACCGGCGGCCTCGGTATCGAAGGCGCGACACGCGGTGGTTCGGAGAACGACGACGGCGGGGACCACTTTGTTAAGAGCCTTACGCCAGTCGTCGGCGGTGGCTACATTTTCTCGCAACGGAGGGTCTAACTCCATGCACATATCCTCCTTCACGGGCGAATCAACCCCCGCCAGCGCACTTCCCAAGGGTTCTCCCATTTTTCTTTTCTTTTCGTTTGTATGTTCTAAAATTTTCTCGGGAAAGTTTTAGGGTTTGGCTTTTTTTTCTGAATTGTCAGAGATTTTAGAGAGAGAGAGCGAGTGAGAGAGGATTTAACTGCTGTGTAAAGTTTGGACTTTTTTAGTCCAATTGTAAAGGGAGAGAGAGTGTGTATCTGCGTGAGGTGAGTCAGACTTTCGATTTTTTTTGTTCATTATCATTATTATTCCATTATTGAATGTTATTAGAGACCACGTTAATAAATCAAGATTTTGCAAATTTAATTAATATACTTATTTGATAAAAAAACAAGGCTATTTTCTTCTGAAAATTTTGTTTTCTCTTGAGCTTAAAAAAGGGGAAAAAAAAGAGAGGGATAAGGTTGGTGTGAATATTAGAATTCATTTGACTAATGAGCTATTTATTTAATTGGTTTGTTCTTAATAAAAAAAAAGTCGTAGGGTCTAAATATAATAAAATATGACATGGCTTGTTTATCTCACATAAACTATATATGAATAAATGAATTTGGATCATTAAATTTGATATGATTATTAAAAAATCTGGTCAATATATTTTTTTTTATCTATTGGGTTAGAGTTGAAGTTCTTGAGTTATTTACCCAATTAATAACATGTTATTTGTGATGGATGAACATTTATAATGCTTTATTTTGTAAAATTTTAGATAAATTTAATATTTCAATAGTAAATATGTAATTTTCTATTAAATATATGTATTTTATAATATCAGTACATAACATTATTTAAATATAAAATAGTATTAATTAAAAAATATGTAAAATATTTGAGGTAAATCATGTTAAATAGATATTAAATGAATTATATGTTGAGTCGTCCGTTTATTTTTTATTTTTTGTATTAGTTTTAAAATTTTTATATTTTAATATAATTATTAAATATGTCGTATTTAAATCAGTTTAAATTTAAATTTGACACAAATTCAAACGCAAACTTTGTGTTGGGAGACGGGTATTGGAATTTGCAAGTTGCAATGTGAAGGGAAATTTACCAAATTAGCCATTAAAATTTTGTATTTTTCACTTTTAACCCCACTAACTTATTTATATCAATATTAGCCAAACAACAAACTTTTGGACCATAATACCCTTACAATCTCACCCAAAGCTCACCAAAACTTGAACTCACCCACACTTCTCACCAAACGGAAGCACCATAGAGAGCCAAATCGGAGACCATCATCGGCGGCAATCTCACCGGAATCCCGTTCAACAACACTAATTCCACCAAAATCACGTATAATAGCAATCAAAATCTCCAAGATAATAGTTGAAGTTCAAAAACCCTAGGTTAGCAATTTCAAACACATGCTTTATATTGTTCTTGTGTTGTGTTGTGATTGTGTGTTGTTGTGATGGTGTTTGTGGTGTTTGGTGGTGGTTGGTGGTCTATTGTCGGACTGTGTTGGAGGCAATACGTTGCAATGGCTGTTGACCAATTCGTGAAAATTCGAAATTTTTGTGCGACAGGTTTCCGTCGCACAAAATTTTGTGCGACGCAAACCTGTCGCACAAAAATTCATATTACACAATCTGAAATTTTGTGCGACAGGTTCCCGTCGCACCAAATTTTGTGAGACTGCCTTTCTGTCGCACAAAAAATCTGATTACACAATCTGAAATTTTGTGCGACAGGTTCCCGTCGCACTAAATTTTGTGCAACTGTCTTTCTGTCGACCTTCGCAAGAAAAATGTGTGGATTTATGACTCGTTGGTGGCAGTTCGTGATGATAAAACGTACAAGGATAAGTTCAAGCCACTTGAAGTCGTCTTTCCTCGATGGTTAGAAGATGTCGGATTTTACAATGTCCGACATGACTTACGGAATGCCGACCCTTGGAATGTCAAAATATGTAAGGGTGTGCCGCAACAAGAGCCTGGTAGTGGCGACTGCGGCGTTTTTATGTTGATGATCACGATGTATTTAATGTTTGGGCTAAGACTTAATTTTACTAGTGGCCACGGGCAATACTTTAGGAAGAAAATTGCCGTAGACATATTTAATGGTGATATCGGCCTTTAGGATATTGTAGCGCCGATATATAATGATGAAATTGGATTTTAGACCATTGTATTTATAATTATTATTGGTGTCTAACTTTTTTTTTTTCATATAATTCAAATAATAAATTTGCAATATAATAAAAATTAAATAGGTTGTTATATATAATGGTGCAATAAATAAAAATCCGTTCTCAAAATACATAACAATTTAAAGTGATACAATTAGCTTCGTGTCGACGCAATGGGATTTTTGCACTTTTTTCGGTTATGACCCACTTCGTTGCACCGGCCACATCTTATAGTTCTCCTGTCAACATCCTCACCAACAAAGGGTATTCTGAGCTCTGGACGACGGCCGGACGATGGTGCTTCTATTGGTGGGTTAACTTTCATTGCTTGAATTTCCCCAGCATCTGTTGCACAAAATTTGGTGCGACGGGAACCTGTCGCACAAAATTTCAGATAGTGTAATCAGATTTTTTTGTGCGACAGACTTTCTGCCGCACAAAATTTGGTGCGACGGGAACCTGTCGCACAAATTTCAGATTGTGTAATCAGATTTTTTGTGCGACAGAAAGGTAGTCGCACAAAATTTGGTGCGATGGGAATCTGTCGCACAAAATTTCAGATTGTGTAATCAGATTTTTTGTGCGACAGAAAGGCAGTCGCACAAAATTTTGTGCGACGGAAACCTGTCGCACAAAAATTTCGAATTTTCACGAATTTGTCAACAGCCATTGCAACGTATTGCCTCCAACACAGTCCGACAATAGACCACCAACCACCACCAAACACCACAAACACCATCACAACAACACACAATCACAACACAACACAAGAACAATATAAAGCATGTGTTTGAAATTGCTAACCTAGGGTTTTTGAACTTCAACTATTATCTTGGAGATTTTGATTGCTATTATACGTGATTTTGGTGGAATTAGTGTTGTTGAACGGGATTCCGGTGAGATTGCCGCCGATGATGGTCTCCGATTTGGCTCTCTATGGTGCTTCCGTTTGGTGAGAAGTGTGGGTGAGTTCAAGTTTTGGTGAGCTTTGGGTGAGATTGTAAGGGTATTATGGTCCAAAAGTTTGTTGTTTGGCTAATATTGATAGAAATAAGTTAGTGGGGTTAAAAGTGAAAAATACAAAATTTTAATGGCTAATTTGGTAAATTTCCCCAATGTGAACTGAACATCTGACCTGGATTTTGGATTTTCGTAACGGCCGTGTTCAAATGGCTGCGAGACGCGCATGTGTCCGTCTCCGGCATGAGAGCACGCGCATCATATATTAGATGTCCAAAAGTAAAAAGGGTCCCACAGATGACTTCACTTGAGAGATGCACTGTATCCCTGTTTCTGTTAAATAACACAATTGCCATCTGACAGTCTGACACCATGCATCCACTCAAGGCCTTCACAACTGAAATAGGCTTTTATGGTGGGCCTTCAAATTCGGATTTTAATCTAAATCCAAATCCAGTCCAGCCCAATTTTTAAACCCGCAAAAGGGTTTAATCAACAAACCCTTTTAATTTAAAAATTCCTCCTCTTTGCAATTATACACGTGTTAAGGTTTCTACATTCTGGTTTATACGAACAAAGTTTTGATTTTTCGGGGAGGGAAGAAATTTGCTAAAGAAATTTGAACCTTTGAAACAGCACTTAAATTCCTCTTGTTTTTTGGGGTAGTGATATGGGGGCCAAGCAAAAGAAAGCATTAAAGAAGAATTTGAAGAAAGTTTCTTCACAGTTACCAGTTTCCAGTGACAGAAAAGACGCAGCAGATTTCTTGGTAAGCTAACTTGTTCTCATGTCCTGTGAATTTCATATTTTTAATTATTATTATTACTATCTTAGTCTAATTTATTGCATATGATCCATTGAAGCCGCTGGAAGGTGGGCCAGGGCGAAAACTCCCTGAGGAAAAGCCGTTAGTAAATAAAGCTGCAGTATTGTACATTGGTCGGATTCCGCATGGGTTCTATGAGAAGGAAATGCATGGTATATTGATATTAAACATTTTCCAAAACGGTGTTGAATGTGTTTCAGTTATTGGCATTGCTGATTGGTTTCTCTTGCAGCTTTCTTTAGCCAATTTGGTACCATCAAGAGGCTAAGAATTGCGCGGAATAAAAAGTTAAGGGTCCTTAATGTAACGGGCCGCCCTAATAATACTCATCCTGTGACATTAAGTTTTATCTTTGATAAATATTGTTCTCCTATACTTGTAGTTTGGGTTTAACACACTTGTTGATGTGATGTTCTACAGACTGGAAAATCAAAGCATTTCGGGTTCATCGAATTTAATGATCCTGAGGTTGTACTCATTTATGTATGATTTTAGTTTTATGCTGACTTGTAATATTTCTTTGGTCATCTTTTTTACTAACACATGGCTTGCTGAGTGCAGGTAGCAGAAGTTGTAGCTGATGCCATGCATGGTTATTTGCTGTTTGAGCACATTTTGCAAGTGCATCTTATTCCTCCAGAACACGTTCATCTAAAGCTGTAAGCTGTCAATAATCTCTTACTACAAGCATTAAGGCGTATGAATTTATGATCATTAATTCTATGTTAACTCGTACTTGAAAATTAATTAGAGTAGGAAAAAGGAAATACCCAAGCTTGTTGCCATTTTACAGTCAATAATCTGTTCCTCCTTGATATGTAGATGGAGAGGTTTTAATTGCCAATACAAGCCACTCGACTGGGTTGAAGTGGAATGTAAGCGGCTAAACAAGGTAATCTATTATGGCTGACAGACATATTTTTCACCATCTTGTTATTTTGACGTCTGTAAATGGTAGCTATAGGAAAACCTTCCTTTTCAAGAATTTTCATTTCTCCACTATGATTTTCCAGGTAAGAACTTTGGAAGAACACAAGAAGTTGATGGAGAAGATCTTGAAGCATGATCAGAAGCGGCGAAAGAGGATAGAGGCAGCCAGTATTGAGTATGAATGCCCTGAAATTGTGAGGATCATTATTTTCCCCTTTTCTTAATTAATTAATTAATTTCTGGAGGGAAAAGCTGGTTTCAGACAAATTCCTATGTTTCTTGCATGAGTATTAGAATTTGAAGTCTTCGGAATTCTGAGATTTATTCATCTAGTTGCCACGTAGGCCAAACTGCATTAGGCGATTTAGGTTGGTCAACAAGTCAGGCTGGTTGATTGGTTCAGTTTGTTGCTGTTCTGTTAGTTTTTCAAAATTGTCATTAAATAGACACACATGGATAAAAACCATTCTCATTTTACCTTATATCGGTACATGGCTGAACTTTTACTATTTTAACCGTTGTCTGCTGTAGAAGAGAAACAATCCAGTGACACAATAACAACTCGACTGCCAGGAGTTTAAGCATGTTCTATTGACTCATGATTTATTCTGTTTTGTAGGTGGGTTATGTCATGCCTGCTCCAAAGAAGATAAAGTCGAAATCGTCCCTCGTGTGCCGATCCCGCCCCGCGGTCCCCCCCGGGGCATGAACCGCCCCCCGGGGGGCCCAAACCGCAAAACCGGTAAAAACGGCCCCGATCTTACTCATTTTTCGGCGTTCAAACCGCCGGGCGGCTACCCCCCATCCCGATGCCCTCGGACCGCTGGTCCCGTGGGATGAAACGGAAACAGAATTGGAGGCCCCGATCATGAGTTACGGCCCCTTCTTTGCGGCCCCTGAGGCCGTGCGCTATAGCCCCCCGGGCACCCCCGCCGCCAACCGCACCCATAAGAACCCGACCAAACGCACCCGCCGTGTGCCGATCCCGCCCCGCGGCACGAACCGCCCCCGGGGGGCCGAAACCGGCCAAACGGCCCCGATCTTACCCATTTTTTGGCGTTCAAACAGCCGCGCGGCTACCCACCTATCCCGATGCCCCCGGACCGCTGGTCCCGTGGGATGAAACAGAAACGGAATCAGAGGCCCGGATCATGAGTTACGGCTGAAACCGGATAAAACCTACTAAGGGCCCCCGATCTTGCCCATTTTTCGGTGTTCAAACCGCCGCGCGGCTACCCACCCATCCCAATGCTCCCGGACCGCTGGTGCCGTGGGATGAAACGAAAACGGAATCAGAGGCCCGGATCATGAGTCACAGCCGAAACCGGCAAAACCGACCAAACGGCCCCGTTCTTACCCATTTTTCGGCGTTCAAACCGCCTCGCGGCTACCCACCCATCCCGATGCCCCCGGACCGCTGGTCCCGTGGGACGAAACGAAAACGGAATCGGAGGCCCCGATCATGAGTTACGGCCACTTCTTTGCGGCCCCCGAGGCTGTGCGCTATAGCTCCCCGGGCGCCCCTGCCGCCGACCGAACGCACCCGCCGTGTGCCGATCCGGCCTCGCGGTCCCCCCCGCGGCACGAACCGCCCCCGGGGGTGCCGAAACCGACCAAACGGCCCCGATCTTACCCATTTTTCGGCATTAAAACCGCCGCGCGGCTACCAACCATCCCGATGCCCTTGGACTGCTGGTCCCGTGGGACGAAACGGCAACGGAATCGGAGGCTCGGATCATGAGTTACGGCCGAAACCGGCAAAACCTACTAAGCGGCCCCCGATCTTGACCATTTTTCAGCGTTTTAACCGCCGCGCGGCTACCCCCCATCCCGATGCCCCCGGACCGTTGGTCCCGTGGGATGAAAAACGGAAACGGATTTGGAGGCCCCGATCATGAGTTACGGCCCCTTCTTTGCGGCCCCTGAGGCCGTACGCTATAGCCCCCCAGGCGCCCCCGCCGCCGACCGAACCCATCCGAACCTGACCGAACGCACCCACCGAGGGCCGATCCGGCCCCGCGGTCCCCCCCGCGGCACGAACCGCCCCAGGGGGGGCCGAAACCGGCAAAACAAGCCAAACGGCCCCGATCTTACCCATTTTTCGGCGTTCAAACCGCCGCGCGGCTACCCCCCATCCCGATGCCCTCGGACCGCTGGTCTCGTGGCAGAAACGGAAACGGAATCGGAGGCCCCGATCATGAGTTACGGCCCCTTCTTTGCGGCCCCTGAGGCCGGGCGCTATAGCCCCCCGGGCGCCTCCACCACCGAACCGTACCCGCCCGAACCCGACTGAACGCACCCGCCGTGTGCCGATCCCGCCCCGCGTTTCCCCCGCGGCACGAACCGCCCCCCGGGGGGCCGAAACCGGCAAAACCGGCCAAATGGTCCTTTTCTTCCCCTTTTTTTTCCTTTTTCCCCCTTTTTCTTCTATCTTCTCTCCTTTTTTCCCTTTCTCCTTTTTTTCTCCCTTTTTTCCCTTATTTCTATCCCTATTCTTCTTCTCTCCCCTTTTTTCTTTTTTTTCCCCCCTTTTCTCTTTTTTCTCTTCTTTCCTTCCTTACTCTCCCTTTTTTTTTCTCTTTCTATCTTTTTTTCCCTTTTCTTTCCCTTTCCCCTTCCCTTTTTTTTTTCCTTCTTTTCCCCTTCTTCCCTTTTCTTTTTCCCCCTCTCTTTCCCCTTCCCTTTTCCCCCTTTTCTTCCCTTTCTCTCCCCTTTTTTT
>NW_006262139.1:22587349-22590506 GCF_000493195.1 Citrus x clementina | reverse complement strand
TATTAATTCTATTTTTGTATCTATCATTATGTAAATTTTTTACGTATATTCATTAATGTGTATATGTGTAAGTGCAGCTGAGATACTTGGTAATAGTGAATAGGTTTTAATTAGATATACTAGCAAAGTACATCAGGATCGGGAGGTGAGGATATTTAGCGTATTGAACACCCGAAAAATGGGTAAGATCGGGGCTTTTTTTTATTGGTTTTGCGGTTTGGGCCCCCCGGGGGACGGTTCATGCCCCGGGGCGGACCGCAGGGGAGGGATCGGCACACGGGGGACGATTTCCGTCGGGTTCGGGCAGGTGCGGTCCGGGGCGGGGCGGGGCGGGGCGGGGCGGGGGCTATAGCACATGGCCTCGGGGACCACAAATTAAAATAGGCTGTTTTTGCAGGTTTTGCCGGTTTCGGCCGTAACTCATGATCGGGGCCTCCGATTGCCATTCAGTTTCGTCCGACGGGACCAGCCGGGCGGGGATATCGGCATGGGGGGGTAGCTGCCCGGCGGTTTGAACGCTGAAAAATGGGTAAGATCGTGGCCTTTTTTGTCGGTTTTGCGGTTTGGGCCCCTCGGGGGGGACCGCGGGGCGGGATCGGCACATGGGGGACGATTTCAGTCGGGTTCGGGTGGGTGCGGTCCGGGGAGGGGCGGGGGCTATAGCACACGGGCTCAGGGGCCGCAAATTAAAATAGGCTGTTTTTGTAGGTTTTGCCAGTTTCGGCCGTAACTCATGATCGGGGCTTCCAATTGCAGTTCTGTTTCGTCCGACGGGACCAGCCGGGCGGGGGCATCGGGATGGGGGGGTAGCCGCCTGGCGGTTTGAACGCCAAAAGATGGGAAGACTGGGGCCGATTTTGCCGGTTTTGCGGTTTGGGCCCCAGGGGGGGCTGTTCATGGCCCAGGGGGGGACCGCGGGGCGGGATCGGCACATGGGGGACGATTTCGGTCGGGTTCGGTTTGGTGCGGTCCGGGGCGGGGCGGGAAGGGGGCTATAGCACACGGCCTCGGGAGACGCAAAGTAAAATGGGCCGTTTTTGCAGGTTTTGCCGGTTTCGGCCGTGACTCATAATCGAGGCCTTTGATTGCCGTTTTGTTTCATCCGACGAGGCCAGCCGGGCGGGGGCATCAGCATGGGGGGGTTGCCGACCGGCGGTTTGAACGCCAAAAAAAGGGTAAGATCAGGGCCTTTTTTGCCGGTTTTGCGGTTTGGGCCCCCCAGGGGGGACCGCGGGGTGGGATCGGAACACGGGGGATGATTTTAGTCGGGTTCGGGCGGGGCGGGGGCTATAGCACACGGCCTTGGGGGCCGCAAAGTAAAATGGGCCGTTTTTGCAGGTTTTGCCGGTTTCGGCCGTAACTCATGATCGGGGCCTCTGAATGCGGTTCTGTTTCATCCGACGGGACCAGCCGGGCGGGGGCATCGGGATGGGGGGGTAGCCGCCCGGCGGTTTGAGCGCTGAAAAGTGGGAGTATCGGGGCCATTTTTGCCGGTTTTGCGGTTTGGACCCCCGAGGGGGGTTCATGCCCCGATGGGGACTGCGGGGCGGGATCGGCACATGGGGGACGATTTCGGTCGGGTTCGGGTGGGTGCGGTCCGGGGCGGGGCGGGGGCAATAGCTCACGGGCTCGGGGGCCGCAAAGTAAAATGGGCCATTTTTGCGGGTTTTGCCGGTTTCGGCCGTAACTCATGATCGGGGCCTCTGAATGCGGTTCCGTTTCGTCCGACGGGACCAGCCGGGCGGGGGCATCGGGATGGGGGGGTAGCCGCCCGGCGGTTTGAGCGCCGAAAAGTGGGAAGATCGGGGCCGTTTTTGCCGGTTTTGCGGTTTGGACCCCCGGGGGGAGGTTCATGACCCGAAGGGGACCGCGGGGCGGGATCGGCACACGGGGGACGATTTTGGTCGGGTTTGGTCCGGGGCGGGGCGGGGGCAATAGCTCACGGCCTCAGGGGCCGCAAAGTAAAATGGGCCGTTTTTGCTGGTTTGCCGGTTTCTGCCGTAATGCATGATCGGGGCCTCCGATTACGGTTCCGTTTCATCCGACGGGACCAGCTGGGCAGGGGCATCGGGATGGGGGGGTAGCCGCCCGGCGGTTTGAACGCCGAAAAATGGGAAGATTGGGCCCGTTTTTGCCGGTTTTGCGGTTTGGGCCCCCGAGGGGGCGGTTCATGGCCCGGGGGGGACCGCGGGGTGGGATCGGCACACGGGGGACGATTTCAGTCGGGTTTGGGTGGGTGCGGTCCGGGGCGGGGCGGGGGCGATAGCACACGGCCTCGGGGGACGCAAAGTAAAATGTGCCGTTTTTGCAAGTTTTGCCGGTTTCGGCCGTAACTAATGATCGGGGCCCCAGATTGCCGTTCCGTTTCATCCGACGGGGCCAGCCGGGTGGGGGCATCAGCATGGGGGGGTTGCCGACCGGCGGTTTGAACGCCAAAAAATGGGTAAGATCATGGCATTTTTGCCGGTTTTGCGGTTTGGGCCCCTCTGTGGGTGGTTCCTGCCCGGGGGTGGACCGCGAGGTGGGATCGGCACACGGGGGACGATTTCGGTCGGGTTCGGGCGGGTGCGGTCCGCGGCGGGGCGGGGGCTGCAAAGTAAAGTGGGCCGTTTTTGCAGGTTTTGCCGGTTTCGGCCGTAACTAATGATCGGGACCTCTTATTGCCGTTCCGTTTCATCCGACGGGACCAGCCAGGCGGGGGCCTCGGGATGGGGGGTAGCCGCCCGGCGGTTTGAACGCCAAAAAATGGGAAGGCACGGCCGTTTTTGCCGGTTTTGTTGTTTGGGCCCCCCAGGGGCGGTTCATTACCTGGGGGTAGGGCTGGGCACTATTTGGTTCGGATGAAAAATAAATTTTTGCTTATTTATTTAAAAAAATACTCCAACATATTTGCTTATTTAATATATGTCAATTTTACGTTTTTACATCAATTTATAATATTTGTAAATATTATTTTCTTACCCAATCTTTGTTCTCTTTATCTTTAAGGTGGATGGTATTTTATTTTTGTTTTTAATTTTTATTGTGTGATTTTTGAGATTTATTGATGATTTGGTGTTGAATTTTTTTTTTTTTTTTTTGGATAAACTGGGCCTCAATCAAGAGTTAGAGAACAACATGGAATATTTCTATCATTCTTTGTTTGTTTAAAAGGGCA
>NW_006262139.1:22562142-22587249 GCF_000493195.1 Citrus x clementina | reverse complement strand
GGTTCTAATGAGTTGAAACCGAAAATGAACCGAAATTTAAAACCGAACCAAATCGAACCGAATTATTTCGGTTTGGTTCGGTTCAGTTCTAAACTTCAGTTCGGTTCGGGCCGATTTGGTTTTATTCGGTTTCAATTTTACAGTTTCTCCCGTGATTGAACTGCACACTTAATACCAATATTTTATATACATGATAAAATTTAGCAAAATAAAAACTCATAAGTAAAAAAAAACATGATTCATAAATAGAAATTGACGATAACAAAAAAATCATAATAAATTTTTCATTCCTAACATAATAATAATACACCAAAAATCTCAAATGAAACCATTTGCAATAACCAACTAGGCCTTCAAAATCAACATTTATTCAATGACCAAGCATGGCCATGTCACCAAAATCTGGCAAGTCAGCAATTGCAACAAAGACCCAAAAAAAAAATTTAGAATTTCTCAAAATTAATTTTACTGTGATCACAATGGAGAAGAGCAGATCACTCCCCAAGTAATCATCATCATTTTCCAGCGAGTTCTATTTCAACAACCAATCAAATTTATACACTTTCAATGGTCCAAACAGCAAAAGGAACGGAATTGCAACACCAAATCCAAAAAAATAAACAAATACAAAAAAAAGCAAAAAGAAAAAAAATCAAAATTTAATATTGTTATTTCACTAAAACAAAGAAATGGATCTATAATAGAAATAAAATAAAAAAACAAAAGGGGGACCGCGGGGCGGGATCGGCACACGGGGGATGATTTTGGTCGGGTTCGGGCGGGTGCGGTCCGGGGCGGGGCGGGGGCTATAGCACATGGCCTCGGGGGCCACAATGTAAAATGGGTTGTTTTTGCAGGTTTTGCCGGTTTCGGCCGTAACTCGTGATCGGGGCCTCCGATAGCGGTTCCGTTTCGTCCGACGGGACCAGCTAGGCGGGGGCATCGGGATGGGGGGTAGCCGCCCGAATTTTTGAAAGCCGAAAAATGGGTAAGATCGGGGCCCTTTTTGCCGGTTTTGCAGTTTGGGCCCCCCGGGGGGCGGTTCATGCCCTAGGGGGAACCGCAGGGTGGGATCGGCACACGGGGGATGATTTCGGCCGGGTACGGGCGGGTGCGGTGCGGGTCGGGGTGGGGGTGTAGCTCACGGCCTCGGGGGACTCAAAGTGAAATGGGCTGTTTTTGCAGGTTTTGCCGGTTTCGGCCGTAACTCATGATCGGGGCCTCCGATTGCGGTTCCGTTTCGTCCGACGGGACCATCCGGGCGGGGGCATCGGGTTGGGGGGGTACCCGTTGGGCTGTTTGAACGCTGAAAATTGGGTAAGATCGGGGCCGTTTATTCCGGTTTTAGGGTTTGGGCCCCCCGGTGGGCGGTTCATGCCCCGTGGGGGATCGCGGGGCGGGATCGGCACACGGGGGACGATTTCGGTCGGGTTCGGGCGGGTGCGGTCCGGGGTGGGGCGGGGCGGGGACTATAGCACACGGCCCCGGGGGCCGCAAAGTAAAATGGGCCGTTTTTGTAGGTTTTGCCGGTTTCAGCCGTAACTCATGATCGGGGCCTCCGATAGCGGTTCCGTTTCGTCCGACGGGACCAGCCGGGCGGGGGCATCGGGATGGGGGGGTAGCCGTTCGGCGGTTTGAACGCCGAAAAATGGGTAAGATCGGGGCCGTTTTTTCCGGTTTTGCGGTTTGGGACCCCCGAGGGGCAGTTCATGCCCCGGGGCTAACCGCGGCGCGGGATCGACACACGGGGAACAATTTCGGTCGGGTTCGGGCGGGTGCGGTCCGGGGTGGGGCGGGGGCTATAGCACACGGCCTCGGGGGCCGCAAAGTAAAATGGGCTGTTTTTGCAGGTTTTGCCAGTTTCCGCCGTAACTCATGTTCGGGGCCTCCAATTACGGTTCCGTTCCATCCGACGGGACCACCCGGGCGGGGGCATCGGGATGGCGGGGTAGCTGTCCGGCGCTTTGAACACCGAAAAATGGGTAAGATCAAGGCCGTTTTTGCGGTTTGGGCCCCCCAGGGGGCGGTTCATGCCCCGGGGAGAACCGCGGGCCGGGATCGGCTCACGGGAGACGATTTCGGTCGGGTTTGGGCGGGTGCGGTCCGGGGCGGGGCGGGGGCTATACCACACGGCCTCGGGGGCCGCAATGTAAAATGGACCGTTTTTGCAGGTTTTGCCGGTTTCCGCCGTAACTCATGATCGGGGCCTCCAATTGCGGTTCCGTTTCGTCCGACGGGACCAGCCGGGCGGGGGCATTGAGATGAAGGGGTAGCCGCCCGGCGGTTTGAACACCAAAAAATGGGTAAGATTGGGGCCGTTTTTTCCGGTTTTGCGGTTTGGCCCCCCGGGGTTACAGCGGGGTGGGATCGGCACTCGGGGGATGAATTCGATTGGGTTCAGGCGTGTGCGGTCTGGGGCGGGGCGGGGGCTATAGCACACGGCCTCGGTGGCCGCAAAGTAAAATTGGTCGTTTTTGCAAGTTTTGCCGGCTTCGGTCGTAACTCATGATCGGGGCCTCCGATTGCGGTTCCGTTTCGTCCGACGGGACCAGCCGGGCGGGGGCATCGAGATGGAGGTGTAGCCGCCCGGCGGTTTGAACGCCGAAAAATGGGTAAGATCGGGGCCGTTTTTGCCGGTTTTGCGGTTTGGGCCCCCGGGGGGCGGTTCATTCCCCGGGGGAGACTGCGGGGCGGGATCAGCACACGGGGCACGATTTCGGTCGGTTTAGGGCGGGTGCAGTCCGGGCCGGGGCGGGCGGTATAGCACACGGCCTCGGGGGCCGCAAAGTAAAATGGGCCGTTTTTGCAAGTTTTGCCGGTTTCAGCCGTAACTCATGATCGGGGCCTCCGATTGCGGTTCCGTTTAGTCTGGCGGGACCAACCGAGCGGGGGCATCGGTATGGGGGGGTAGCCGCCCGGCGGTTTGTATGCCAAAAAATAGGTAAGATCCAGGCCGTTTTTGCTGGTTTTGCGGTTTTGGCCCTTCGGCGGGCGATTCATGCCCCGGGGGGGACCGCAGGGCGGGATCGGCACACGGTGGACGATTTCGGTTGGGTTCCGACGGGTGCGGTCTGGGGCAGGGCGGGGGCTATAGCACACGGCCTCGGTGGCCGCAAAGTAAAATGGGTATTTTTGCAGGTTTTGCCGGTTTCAGCCGTAACTCATGATCGGGGCCTCCGATTGCGGTTCCGTTTCGTCTGACGGGACCAGCCGGGCGGGGGCATCGGTATGGGGGGGTAGCCGCCCGGCGGTTTGTAAGCCAAAAAATGGGTAAGATCCGGGCCGTTTTTGCCGGTTTTGCGGTTTGGGCCCTCCGGGGGGCGGTTTATGCCCCGGGGGGGACCGCAGGGCGGGATCGGCACACGGTGGATGATTTCGGTCGGGTTCGGTCAGGTGCAGTCCGGGGCGGGACGGGGGCTATAGCACACGGCCTCGGGGGCCGCAAAGTAAAATGGGTTGTTTTTGCAGGTTTTGCCGGTTTCCGCAGTAACTCATGTTCGGGGCCTCCAATTACGGTTCCGTTCCATCCGACGGGACCACCCGGGCGGGGGCATCGGGATGGCGGGGTAGCTGTCCGGCACTTTGAACGCCGAAAAATGGGTAAGATCAAGGCCGTTTTTGCGGTTTTGGCCCCCCAGGGGGCGGTTCATGCCCCGGGGAGGACCGCGGGGCGGGATCGGCACACGGGGGACGATTTCAGTCGGGTTCAGGTGGTGTGCGGCCTGGGGCGGGGCGGGGCGGGGGCTATAGCACACGGCCTCGGGGGCCGCAAAGTAAAATAGGCCGTTTTTGCAGGTTTTGCCGGTTTCGGCCGTAACTCGTGATCGGGGCCTCCGATTGTGGATTCGTTTCGTCTGACGGGACCTGCCAGGCGGGGCATCGCGATGGGAGGGTAGCCGCCCGGTGGTTTGAACGTCGAAAAATGGGTAAGATCGGGGCCGTTTTTGCTGATTTTGCGGTTTGGGCCCCCCAGCGAGGACCGCAGGGCGGGTTCGGCACACGGGGGACGATTTTGGTCGAGTTCAGGCGGGTGCGGTCCGGGGCGGGGCGGGAGCTATATTTCACGGCCTTGAGGGCCGCAAAGTAAAATGGGTCGTTTTCGCAGGTTTTGCCGGTTTCGGCCGTAACTCATGATCGGGGTCTCCGATTGCAGTTCCGTTTCGTCCGACGGGACTAACCGGGTGGGGGCATCGGGATGGAGGGGTAGCCGCCCGGCGGTTTGAACACCGAAAAATGGGTAAGATCGAGCCTGTTTTTGCTGGTTTTGCGGTTTCGGCGGCCCAGGGGGGACCGCGGGGCGAGTTCGGCACACGGGGGACGATTTCGGTCAGGTTTGGGCGGGTGCGGTCCGGGGCGGGGGCTATAGCACACGGCCTCGGGGGCCGCAATGTAAAATGGGTCGTTTTTACAGGTTTTGCCGGTTTCGGCCGTAACTCATGATCGGGGCCTCCAGTTGCGGTTCCGTTTCGTCCGACGGGACCAGCCGGGCGGGGGCATTGAGATGGATGGGTAGCCGCCCAGCGGTTTGAGCACTGAAAAATGGGTAAGATTGGGGCCGTTTTTGCCGGTGTTGCAGTTTGGGCCCCCCGGGGGGTGGTTCATGCGCCGAGGGGGACCGCGGGGCGGGATCGGCACACGGGTGTCGATTTTGGTTGGGTTCGGGCGGGTGCGGTCCGGGGCGGTGCGGGGGCTATAGCACATGGCCTCGGCGGCCGCAAAGTAAAATGGGCCGTTTTTTCAGGTTTTGCCGGTTTCGGCAGTAACTCATGATCGTGGCCTTCGATTACGGTTCCGTTTCGTCCGACGGGACCAACCGGGCAGGGGCATCGGGATTGGGGGGTAGCCGCCCGGTGGTTTGAACGCCGAATTTTGGGTAAGATCATGGTTGTTTTTGCCGGTTTTGCGGTTTGGGCCCCCCGGGGGGGTACCGCAGGGTGGGATCGGCACTCGGGGGCCGATTTGGGTCGGGTTCAGGCGGGTGCAGTCCGGGGCGGAGCCGGGGCTATAGCACACGGCCTCGGGGGCGGCAAAGTAAAATAGGTCGTTTTTGCAGGTTTTACCGATTTCGGCCGTAACTCATGATCGGGGCCTCCGATTGCGGTTGCGTTTCGTCCGACGGGACCAACCGGGCAGGGGCATCGGGATTGGGGGGTAGCCGCCCGGTGGTTTGAACGCCGAATTTTCGGTAAGATCATGGCCCTTTTTGCCGGTTTTGCGGTTTGGGTCCCCCGGGGGGTACCGTGGGGTGGGATTGGCACACGGGGACGATTTTGGTTGGGTTCGGTTGGGTTCGGTCGGGTGCGGTCCGGGGCGGGGCGGCGTGGGGGCTATAGCACACCGCCTCGGGGGCCGCAAAGTAAAATGGCCCGTTTTTTAAGGTTTTGCCGGTTTCGGCCGTACTTCATGATTGAGGCCTCCAATTGCGGTTCCGTTTCGTGCGACGGGCCAGCCGGGCGGGGGCATCGAGATGGAGGGGTAGCCGCCTGGCGGTTTGAACACCGAAAAATGGGTAAGATCGGGGCTGTTTTTGCCGGTTTTGCGGTTTGGGCCCCCCGAGGGGTGGTTCATGCCCTGGGGGGGACCGCGGTGCGGGATCGGCTCACGGGGGACGATTTCGGTTGGGTTCGGGCGGGTTCGGGCGGGTGTGGTCCGGGGCGGGGCAGGGCGGGGGCCATAGCACACGGCCTCGGGGCGCAAAGTAAAATGGGTCGTTTTTGCAGGTTTTGTCGGTTTCGGCCATAACTCATGATCGGGGCCTCTGATTGTGGTTCTGTTTCATCCGACGGGACCAGCCGGGTGGGGGCATCGGGATGGGGGGGTAGCCACCCGGCGGTTTGAACGCCGAAAAATGGGTAAGATCGGGGCTGTTTTTGCCGGTTTTGCGGTTTGGCCCCCCGGGGGGGACCGCCAGGGTGTGATCGGCACACGGGGGATGATTTCGGTCAGGTTCGGGTGGGTGCGGTCCGGGGCGGGAGCTATAGCACACGGCCTCGGGGGCCGCAAAGTAAAATAGGTCGTTTTTGTGGGTTTTGCCGGTTTTGGCCGTTACTCATGATCGGGGCCTCCGATTGCGGTTCCGTTTCATCCGACGGGACCAGCCGGGCGGGGGCATCGAGATGGAGGGGTAGCCGCCCGGCGGTTTGAACGCCAAAAAATGGATAAGATCGGGGCCGTTTTTGCCAGTTGTGCGGGTTGGGCCCCCCGGGGGGGACCGCGAGGCAGGATCGGCACACGGGGATGATTTCGGTCAGGTTCAGGCGGGTGCGGTCCAGGGCGGGGCGGGGGCTATAGCACACGGCCTCGGGGGCCGCAAAGTAAAATGGGTCGTTTTTGTCGGTTTCGCCGGTTTCGGCCGTAACTCATGATCGGGGCCTCCGATGATGAAGACTAGGTACATTATTTGCTTCTTTCGTGTCTTTCCTTCTTTATGGTACTTGATGGTTTCCATATTTTGATGATATGATAATAATAAGAATGTTTTCTCTATTCTTTTGCTCGCCAGGTTGATTGGGTCCCACAGAAGTTCTGACCTGGAGTTCTATCAAGACTGGAAGAGTTGACCTCCATTGCATTTTCAAAACAGAGTAGTTGTCTCATCTGAACTGAATCCTAGACTGACCTAAAGGCTTCTGGATCCCTGAATTTGAAATGGTAGTTGCCCTTTACAATCTTCCATTTTTGGCTTTTGTCAAACTTTAGAGATGATTATTTAAACATTAACCGACAGTTTCAGTATGTTGATAATTGATGTATGTTTCCTGCAATGTATTGCTCTTATAAGGTTTTTTGACTGCTGCAAGCACTTGGACAAAATTTTCATAATATCATAATCACGTAGGAAAATGATCACTGAGACTAGTTAATTATAATACTAAACATGAGATGTCTTTAAGAGATGCAATGTTTAATGTCGATCGGCACAATGTTTGAGACAGCTAGACAGTTAATATCGGCAAGGGGATTTGATTCTGTGATTCAATTCTCAGAGTGCTTTCCAGTCAACTTACGCTTGTGATTCACATATTCTGTTGTAAAACCTGGAGGTGATGGTATGTTTAGCTCTTCCATCCCTTTTTTTTTCCTTCTTGCAAAATGTAAAATAATCAAATTTGATTTTTTTTTCCTTTGCAAATGATTTATTATTCATTTTGCAACTACCATTACAATTACATGCAATAAAAATGTTTATCAGATAGCTTGTACATCTTTCACCAACTTCATAATCACCTTTCATATGAAATGATGTTTTTGTGAATCTTGAAAATTTGGTATACATTGTATGTAGGGCATTTATATATGGTAAGAAACAGTATCGTAAATAATGCACTTGAGATTCATACAAGTTTTGGTTGAACATAAACACATTCTTTTATCGTCGTTTTAAGTCTCAAGGGAACACTAAAACACAATTGCACAAAATATACGTGAAACGATAAACTTCTCAAAATATCATAATCCTGGATGTGTACCGTTTTCTCGGATAAAATGGCTAGCGGATAGGGATGACAAAAATCCTCACGGGGACGGGTACCCTTGGGGATATTCCTCATTCGGGGAGGGTACGGGGATAATTTTATACCTAATTTTTTATTCGGGGAGGGGACGGGAAAAATTTTTTATCCAATTTTTTATTCGGGGAGGGGACGGGGATGAGGTGGAATCCCCATCCCCTACCCATTTCCCCATTTTAATTTTTAATTTTATTTTTAAAATTACTAATAAATAAATAACAAAATTATAAATATTGTTAAAAATAATAAATATCAAAATATTTATATTATTAAACTTTTAAACTTAATTAACTAATTAAAGTCTTAAATTTTTAATCCAAACCACAATGATACAGTAGAGAGCTGCCTAATTATAATTTACAACAGTCATAAAAATAATTTTTTTTCTTTTTATTGTAGGATTATGAAGATTGAGTCATTGACAAATATAATTATTTTAATAATTTATATTTTGAATGTGACTTTGAAATGGATCAATATTAATGTAAGATATATTTTGAACTTTATTTTTATCTGAATTTTTTATTTTAATATGATTAATTTAAAATTTAAAATAAAAAATGTATTAGACCATTAATTATTCGGGGACCGGGGACCCTCGGGGATCCTCTGTTATTATTCGGGAAGGGGATGGGGATTCTCTCAAGCAATTCTGACGGGGACGGGGAGGGGACGGAGACATACACAAAATATCATGAATGAATATGAAAAAATTGGTCCCCTCCCCTCCCCTCCACTCCCCATTGCCATCCCTACTAGCGGACGCCACCACCAGAATACTCAATTTCACGAATACACTTGGTGGGTACAACCAAATCCGATTGTACGGGGCAAAGCAGGAGAAGATAGCATTTATCACTTATTAGATGCATTGATTTAGCAGTGACAATAAATTTTGTATAAATTCAATGACAATGATGGAACATAAAACTTCTATTTAAAATGTAAATAATTATTTCAAGCTAATATGGGTTAGTTGAAAGCAGAGATGATTTCAAGCTTCTCAATGAATATTTCTTAATACTAAATAGGAATTTAAAATATGAACATAAACAGCGCATTAAACTACAGAGGAATTACTGCACTTTTGATGTGCAGTTGGTTGGCTTATCCGTTAATCTTAATTAAGTTATAAGCAAATCCTCCTGTCACCGTTCCGATAACCGGCCCTATTATATACAACCATATTCCTCTAAATTTATGCTTCACAATTGCTGGGCCAATGCTCCTTGCAGGATTCATCGAAGCTCCTGAAATTGGCCTGTAATTCACAAAATTTCATCATATTACTATGGCGTCTGCTAGTTTTGCAGAATCTACGCTATAATGAAGAAACTGAAAACTTAACAGTGTCAGAATTAAAAATCATATAATTCGAAAACCAACCTAAAACAGGACAAATTTCAATTAGCTACACTGATCTACATCTTTATTGATTCTAACTAAACCACATTTAGTATTTTTTAAAATTAATTGATGTGATACAACAGGATTCAATAAGCATATATAATTTGTGTGTGATAAATTACCCGGCTACGAAGACATTCAACATTATGGTCATTCCGACAGCAACTCCTCCGAATTGTCCAATCTGCAATCAAACATTGCTATCTAAAATTAATTAATACTCAAACACGCAAGATCTTTAAAAAGCTAGATATGAGAATAATGATATATACTCACGGCTCTGTCATCGGTGACGGCACCGGAGATGACAAACATCAAGAGGAAGGAGATGATGATTTCGGCTACAAAAGACTGGGCATTGGATCCAACAGGCACGGTTCCAAAATAAGCCTGTGGTGTTACATCAAGCATTAAACTCAATGTACCGCTCGCTAAGAGCGATCCCACCACCTGAGCCACAATGTACAATGGAACCTACAAAACATTTTCAATTTCAATCGCATGTCAATTGCTTTACAACAACATTTTCCTTGAATGAATTAATTAACACAGCACTCACCTGCCGCCATTTAAACTGTCGAAAAATGGCAAGAGCGATGGTAACACCAGGATTAAAGTGTGCCCCGGAAATGTGGGCTAGTGAATAAATCATGACCATAACAATCAAACCCCACGTCACACAGACGCCTGGAAATGTCACCTTTCCGTAAATTTTATCCACGGCAACAGCCCCGCAACCGGCAAATATAATAAAGTACGTCCCAATTAACTCTGCGATCATCTGATCGATCAAAAAGATAACGAATAATTTAATAACGGGAAAAAAATTATATAAAAACCCGAACCGGTTGTGCCAATAAATAAACTATGAACTAACAAGCGAATGTGAGTATTTTGGGCATTAACTGGCCTTTTGAATGATGGTAACAAGTGAATGTGACAGGCAAGATGGAGCATGCCCATTGGTTTCTGTAAGGCTGCCTTCTTCCATTTTTGCAAGCTGGTTTGTTTCTTCTTCAATGCCATCGATCTTTGTAGCAGCCATTGTTATAGTTAATGGATGCAAGATTATGCAGAACTGTGTTTAAATTGTTGAAGAGATACGTACGTAAGTGGTAGCATTACTTCCACAGGGAGCATGTGAGTTGACGTAGCCATAATCCAGGGGGGGGGGGCTTGAAGATAAGTCAAAGTGGTTATAATTTTAATCCGGATACTCGTGAGATAAAATCGGTGATTTGGCTTCCCTTGGAGACTTGTGATCAAAATGTAACCTTTGAATTTTAAAATTTCACCTTTTTCCCATTATTCCAATTAAAATTCAGATGAAAATATCAAACGCAAGCGGATGATGGATTCAAACTATCTTATCCTTTATTATCATAAAAATTGGTCTAGAAGCCCCGATATCATTATCCTTCACGTGGTAAAAGTTTTATGATATATGTATTCTATTTGGAGACAACCAAGAAATGTTTTTGAGTTGGAGGAAGAATCTATATCCGAAGCTTGGGTTCAATTCCCCTAATCATGCAGCCATTTGACAATGTCAATAATTTCTTCGTAAATAGTAAAAATATACGACTGAATCAAGATGTCATGATGAGCCTTTACGGTTTTACTTGACCCGTGCATGGTGGCTGCAAAATAAATAAAGGAACATCATCAAGAAGATTTGAATATTTTGAACATTTGTCATTCACAGGAAGTTTTACTTTGATGCAAGTATTTGAGCCGTCATTTTAAGATTTGTCTGACATTCAACGCGATAATGATTTCGTGTTCCCATCAAATTCATCGGACGATCGGATTTGCATTATCAACTTTGAAAATGTACTCTGTGATTTGCGTACCACTTCATGCTACACCAGTGGTAGCCGGACCGACCAGTTAAGGTTTGCTCAATGGACCATGGCAAAGTAAATGGGTCTCGCCAATTTTGACTCTTTGATGATGTTTGTTGTCTGGTGAGTCCAAGACCCTCTAATTTATTATTGTGGGACGCACAAAATAAAAAAGTGACATTGTTTAATTATTGGTCAGAGGTTAATTGGTTAAATACGCCACCTTAACCCACACAAATTCTTTTTTAAATAAATTTCGCCATAATTATGAGGTGCCGAATTTAAAAGAATTAATTTCCATTTACCTCCTAAACTGATTATTTTTAAAACAATTTTAAACTATTATAAACATTAATTTATCATTTGCAAATAAAAGGGCACGCTGATAAAAAGTATTATTATCTTCTTAACCGTAATTGGAAGCTAAATTGATGTTTACAAGTATTTTTAAAAATAATCCATTTATTAGGGGTAAAATGAAAATCAACCCAATTTAAAAATCTTCCGGTCTTCAAAAATTAGTTTAATGGAAAATTAGAGTTTGGTGGTCAAAACAAAAGGAGTAAAAGAAAAAACAATATTTTCGACCACTAAAAGTGCGACCACTGTTATATGCACAAGAAATAATGTATTATTAGCCATTACAGATTGGACGATATAGATCCAATCGGATGTCGAAAGTAATAAAGAAAACAAAAACCATTAAAAGACAAACCTGTGCAACTACTTCCAAACCTAGAAACCAAAAAAATTCCTACTCTTTATCACCAACTTTTTTTTTTAAACCTAACTCTAACTTCCATGAGACTCAAGCCTGCAATGAAACAGATTTTGACCCTCAAACAAGCAAATTTAATTCATCAGACACCAGACCGACACCGACTTCAGGCCTATCAAAATTCATGAAACCCAACAGTCATAAAGAAGAAAAGGATGTTATTGATCAAAATTCAAAAGAGCTCCTGTTTCAGGCTATTATTATTTTTTAATATGCAGTAGTAGTGTGCAGGCAGGGTTTCTTGTTAAGTCATATTTACGAGTTTGTAACATTTCAATCCTCAGAACCTCATCTGAAGTCGGTATTGTTATCTGACCTTGATCCTAAGATTTTCTACCCATGATGTGTCGGCACTTTTTGATCGATGACAGCCAACAAATTACAATATTCCGCAACATTGAACAATCAAGTCATGTTACTTCCTCAGCACAGCACATTGAGGTCATTTAGCAATGGTAAAGGAGAAAAGAAACCTGTTGTAACTGTATAGAACGGCATAAAAGAGTTACTTTACAAACAAACTCCAAAAATATGATTTATTGACACTTACCAGTCACCCGACCCAATACCACCACAATGGCCTGGACTGGCATTTTTCACTATATCTTATTTTTCAAATCTTTTTACAGTGGAAAATTCCATCTCACAAACCTCACGAAAAAAAAAAAGGAATTCATTTTGAAGAAACTTCGGAGGTAACACTAGCAATAGGCAAATCAGCTGGTGTGCATACCAGAGCCCTTTGCTGTAAATGTCTCAAGCTCTGCTCCATGCTAACTTGCACCATCTCAGCTAGCATCTTTTTCGCTTTTCCAGATTGCTCATCTCCGTCAATCTGAGAAATTATGTTACAGACGATATTCTCTAGCGTATCAGGTTGCAGCTCTGATCTTGGGTATGGTGAGTCCCTCAGTAACTGCAAGAGTGTTCGTGCTTTCGTCTGAGACTTGGGTGTTCCTTGAATTGTAAGCTCAAGGAGTCCCGGGATCACACCTTCTCTAAGAATTGGTTCTCTATATTTACATCGGTCACTCTGACACATCATAAGGAGTGCTCCAACCGCATGCTCCCGAGCTTGTAGAGATCCATTTTCTAACACTTCAACTACTGCTAGTACTCCACCTTCTTCAGATGTTAATACAATTCTGCCCTCATCAAAACCCACTAAAGATTCTATAAGGGAAGTACATTTCTCAGCTGTTTTTGAAGACTTCTTACAGAATATCAGCAAATCAACAATAGAAGGGATGGGATTTGTTCCAAGGATGATACTTAGATTATCTGGGTGCGTTGAGAGATTTGAAAGAGCCATTACGGCATCAAACTTGGCTTGCTGGCTACCATATCTAAGGATTTCCACAAGGAGAGGGATGGCACCAGAAGCACTTATAAAAGGCTTGTTGACAGAAGAAGCAGATAGTGTGAGCAAAGCTGCAGCGGCATACTCCTGTAGATTCAAATCTGGTGACTGCAGGAAGCTAATGATTGGTTCCAAGGCTCCAGCTTCAACGATTTTGATCTTATTCCTACAAGATAAGACATGGAAATAAAATTAATCAGGAAAGAGCAAGTTTTACACTTCAATGGAAAACAAAAATTTATGCATATTAATCAGCTAGCAAAGTAAAAGGTTTATGAATCAGGCAGCATCAACCTCCACACGGATCATATTAAAATAACAGAACTGAAAAAAAAACTAAAATTACAAAACTTTGAAACCCTGTAAGCATTCAATAAGAAGAGCGGGATAAAACAGACACAGGTTTAAATAGCAGTGACAAAACATGCAGGAACAGGGACAGGGCATATCGATCTGCCATATAGCGGATTAGCAACTTGAATCCCAATCTCCAACACTCACTCTCACTCACACCTTTCTATAGTAAAAAGTTAAGTCCCCAGAATTTCGTGAGTAATTTGAAATGAAATGATGACAGACAGATCTCAGACTCAAGCAACCACATGAACTTTCTTGGTCTTCAGCCAAGCTAAAATCAGATGAACGTCTAGAAATTTAAACGAATTCTATATTGTCTCAACAAGTATTAAATACATATTGTTTTCATAGATTAATCTTATTATATCAGTCTTTTGGTAAACGTTTTAACTCTCCAAGAAGGTTAAGAGGTTCCTCTCCCGTCACCAAACAAAAACCCATTACTATTGTTTATTAAAACATGATAACTTGAAGTTAAAGATACAGGAAAGTAAAAGGGAAAAGGGAAAAAGAAAGTTCTAACATGTGAAACAAACAACAAATGCATCTATCTCCGGACTCTCATCAGCAATTAAAGCATCAAACTGTTTTCTACTTTATCTGAAACATTCGTGATTCCAACGACCGACACTTTCATGACTATCATTAAAAAAAAAAAAAAAATCATTATTTTTTGTCTACAAGAAATAACAAAATTTTTAAATAAGGAAGAACAGCTTCAATTTATAAATACAAATTTTAAACTTCTAAATATTATTATTGTTTTAAATTCCTACAGGAAAATATTTTATCCGGTATGAAGGAAGAAAGTAAAGCGATTGAAAAAAAAAAAAAAGAGGAGAGAGAGAAGAAAAGAATAAAAAATTGGACTCACTAGTCACGTTGCTGAATTTTCTTTTTCCAAATTTATGAATACGAGGAAAAATGATATTTAATAAACTAAATAATCATCACAATATCTCCTCAAAATTAACACCAAAAAAGAAAAAGGAACTTAAAAAAAAAAAAACTAAACTCCAAACTTCACAGCTAACAAGAAATCTCCACAAAATTCAAGAAATTAAAAAAAATCATACTTTCAATAATAGCTTTCACCGATTCGATTGTATTGCAATTTTTTGCAGCTAAGCCCTCGCAAGTTTATTTAAAAAAAAAAATTGAGAGAGAGAGAGAAAGAGAAATAAAGAAAGTACTTTTCGTCTTTGACGGCAAGATTGAGGAGGGCGAGGAGAGCGGACTCGTGGTCGGAGTCGGGAGATCGGAGCATTAGAACGAGCGGCTGAACGGCTTGAGCCAGCTGTCTGCGACAACGCTGAGAAGTTTTGGTGAGGCGACGGATTTCCTGGCAGCTTCGAGCTTCAAATCAGGGTCGTCGGATTGGATGAGGTGGAGCGCGCGATGGACGGCCGACGACGCAGAAGAAGATGAAGACGAAAACGAAGAGGAAGACGAAGGGGAGCACGCGCGCGGGGTGTCGGGATTCGTGTCGGACGATGAAGAGGTGGTGGAGAGATTGTCTGTGGCGCGGTCCATCGGGTCGGCTGCTGGCTCGGCACCGTATTAGTTTGCTGTTTCTGTTTTCGTTTCGAGGGGATTTGACCCGAGAGAGAGAGAGAAAAAAAAATCCGGATGATTCAAAGGAGGGAGAGAAGTTGAAAGAAGTGTGGTGCTCGTGTTATTGTTTTATGTGTCTGGTTGTGGTGTGGTGTTGGCGTTAAGCAACGGATTAAAAAAAAAAAAAGACAGGATGGGGGGGGGGGGGTCCAGTTGGTGTTGGTTAAAATGCCTTTCTAAGGTGGTAGTTTTTTTTTTTTAATGATTAAATTTTATTTAAGTGTTTGGTTTCGTTTGCGTTTAGGCTTTGATTTGCTCTAGAATCCAGGTTCTGGTTGCCTAATTAAAATGATGACGAAAACGACTGTGCCTTTACCCTTTTATTTATATTTTATATTACTACAAATTTTCAACGGCCGAAAAAGAGTTTATAAAATATGAAAAATTCTAGAGTACGCCTGAGCAACATGTGTGTGTGTATATATATATATATATAAAATCATCATTTAAATAATTATTAAATTTAATTTAATAATAGATATCATACATATATTAATTAAATTTTTTTTTTTAGACAATTCGTAGGTCTAACATCATTGATTAAGAGAAAGGAATGAATGATATTATTCCACCTGTTTTAAACCTATATATTTAAATTGCAGTATTATAGGACTAATTTAGAGGTTCAGATCTTAATAACTTTATATTGCAACTAATATTTGTACAAATTGGTGACTATAGTTGTATTATGCCTAATAATTAACAACCCGTCAAATCTCACACTATTTGGACATAAATTTTGTATTCACATTTGCAATTTTGTATATTTGTGTACCGTTAGAATATAACAATTCTCATAACCTTACTTTTGTATGAATTCATTTAAAAGATCCGTAATCTTAATTAGTCAATATTACGGATCTTAATCTTAAATTTAAACTTACATCGATCTCAATTGATATTCACTAAGCCTAGATCTTACATTAAGGGCCCATTAGCATTAACTCAATATTTAATGTTTGACACTTACCTAACAATTTAAGCTTTTGGACGGCTGATCGAGTAGCATGTTAGAGTTAGCGAAAAACTAACGCTGGATCACCATACATGTTTATCTGATATCAAATTAAGTTGATTATCACTCATAATCGGCATTTACTCCTATAACTAAGTGTGTTATTTCAGGAAAGAAACGACAATGGCATTGGTATTGTTAAAATGGCCATCCATACAAAACGTAGCCCGCTAAAATAGGAAAAGTAAGAAATCAGAAATCAACGTTAAGAAATGACCTACTTTTTCTTGAGTTGCATGACTCCCATTCCACAATTTCCTCCACATGCAGGCCATTTTCAGCCACAGCCCACGTGAGTAAAATCCGAACAAAATTATATGCATCTCCCACTCATTCAGCATTTGTTGCCTTGCCGAACGCTTCGTTCAAACGAATAAACTTCAAACCTTCTCATTTTCAACAGTGCGGCCACGTTGATTTTATTTGCATCTTGCATGTAAAACTCCTTTTTTTATATATAATAGACTCAAAAAAAAAAAAGCTCCTTTTTATTTCAAATATGTACTGCGATTGTAATTATTAATAATATATGGCCCTACGTCGATTATTTTCTTTTTAACAATTATCAGCAAATGAATATATTCGGCTGTCTTGTTTTTCACTTTTCTTTTCATCGATCAGATGTAATTGACAACGTGAAAAAAAGGCTAATATTATTTTGCCAAACACAAACCTCGACAAGAAAACTAAAAGAAGAGAAAGGAAGAGGGTATAAGAGTGTATATGTATATATGTATGTATCATGTATGTGTGTATATGCATATATGTATGTGTGTGTGTGTGTCTATATATATATATACATATACATATATATACTTTTTGGTAGTTCAACGCATATTAACTAAGTTCGATCTAAAACCCCACCCCCCTTTCATGGTGAGCCCAATTTGGACCATATCTTAATTAATCTCTCGTTCTTTCAATTTCAAATGACACCAAAAATATGATGCTAGCTAAAAGCATGAATTAATTGCTCAATTAAAATGATGAAAACAATATGTTCCGCTCTGGATGCATCATCATCAGTCATCGCCATCACCCGATCAACGCACTTCATGTTCAAAAAAAGGGACGGCCAAGCAAACTAATTTATTTTATAATCTCAGCAGAGCGGGAGGGGTCATGGGGTTCTTCTTTTCAGCTCTCAATCAACTTTTGCCACGTGCGGGGTTCTTTGAGTACAAGTTCTCCATATACATTTGAAGCATTAAGGCTATAATTATGTAAGCAGGAAAAATAAACCAAAAAGAAGAAGAAGAAGAAGAATAAAAAAAAAAAAAAAGATGGATGAATTCTTTTAAAGGGCTTAGATATTTTGTAAAGAAGGTTCTATATCTTTAAAGCTTTTCTTGTATACGTTACCTTTCACTTAGGATTTACGTGTATGTTTTACAATTTGATTGGTTTTTTTTTTTGTATGACCAGCTGTAAATGTATTTCTTTATTTTTTAGGTAAACTAAAGTTAAAGCAAAGCAAGGTGGTCTTCGGATTATTCTAATTAAAGCAACACTCTAAAAGTTATAAGGTTATTAAAACGACTTGAGACTCATTCAAAGCCTACTTTGGGCATAAGAATGGTGGGATTAGAAGAAATTAATTTATTTGTGATCAGTAAAAGGCATATCTAAAATGAGCATATTGGTACCAATAAAGTGTTGGCTCCACTGGCAATGAAGTTCCCTTAAGTGGTTTGATTGGGTTTGCTCCCCAGTTCGAGTCGCAGGGAAGTCGTCTTTGTTGGGAAAACATGTACCTCTCGGTTCGAGCGGGAACTTCTAGTCTAGGTTATAGTACGGGCTTAAAGGTGCCTCTCACAGTTGAGGCTCTCCCCAAAATACCTCGTGGTCAAAACAAAAAATGAGCATATTGGTACACGCCAAAGAATAATCATCCAAGAACAAAAGTTTCTGAATTTGTTACTATTTCAACAGGTGGCATGTATATGTGTTTCTCTAAAATGATTCAACATAAGTAACGGCATATTGAACAGTTAATCACTAATGGAGGAAGGGGGCATATATGTCCCCACACACACACACATAAATAAATAATTGTTTTGATGTCTTTTTCTATTTTAAAGAGAAATTTGATGGACAACCGTAACCTACAGGATAATTAATTCACTCAATTTAAAAGTCCTTTTTTTCTGAATTATTTTGTAGGGTTTCCAGTGTTGCTCTTAAATTAATGCATACAATACAATTTGCATGTCTTTTTCTTACTCGATATCAAGCGTTTGAATTTTCAATATTACACCGTGACCACTCTTTTCTATTCTCTCAAGGCATTAAGATTTAAGAAAGAAAGGAGACCGTTCAACCAAATTATACCACATGTTCGAATTCTCTTATCTTATTATATTATTATCAAATCCATAATTATTGCTCTTCTACACATTTTAAATTAAAAATTAAAAATTGAGCGCTTCTCTCTTTGATTTGGAATTGATAGCAGTTCTTCGTTTCATCACATCAAAACCTCTGCTAAAATGAAAGAAGAAGATTCTAGTAGCATAGTAAATAATCCAAGTCCAGTTCTTGAGGAAGCATAGTATAAATAGGGATATTAGCCCCATCCATGGTAAGAAAATCAAAAGTATAAAAGTCACCAGAAATTTTTAATAAATCTCGAAATGGCCTTTAAGTTTTAGTTTTATATTAACTAATTATTTTTCTATCAACCAGATTAATTACCATTAAGGAATTTCAAATAACAGAATATTTTACCTCTAAACCCTCCTAAAATCCCTTCTTAAATGAATCCAAGGACAAAATAGTTTTTTATCTTAAATTTTTTAACGATAGATAACAAAATTAATGGGAACAAAAATAGTTGGTTGATATAAACATAAAACTTGATGAGCTTTTGTGATAATTATTATCCATAATCGTAGTGGGCATTTGCACATTTTATATTCTTAAGGTGGTTGGGGATAATTTTTCTAAATAATATTACTAATATTGGATATAATACATGCATGGATTTGATATTCTTAGATACTACGTGAGCATCACTCAATTCAAGCTGTTGTTTTCTCATTTCTACCTAAATTTAATTTCCTCTCAAAAAAGAATGAATGGATTAAATTTTGTTTGCTTTACAAAGTTAAGAGGGATTATGGCTACATTTGACACGTAGGATTAAACTGGATTAAATTTGATTAGATTAGACTGTATTATATGATATTGTCTTATATTTAGTTTAATATCAAATTAGACTATGTTAAGTTATATTTAAATAAAATTAAATACCATTTAAGTTGACATTTAAATATAAATATGAACTATTCATGAATGCTTAATAATAAAATACTTATTAAAATTACTTTAAGAGACGATTAATAAAAAATTAAATATATAGCAAATTTAGTTATTAGGTAGTCATAATTACCTATTTTAAATATGTTTTATTTTATCAAAAAGTTAGCAAATTATTTAGAGGGATATAAAGCAACCGACTACTGATATTATTAATTTTCATGATTAATTTTAATATAGTGATTACTAAATTAAATATTACATTAGATATAGAAGTAATGGTTGATTAACTAGAGAGATATTTTTAAAATTAATTCTAACTAAATTCATGTGTAAATTGGGATTGCTAATTCTATGATCTTAAAACTAAATTCAAATTCTTTAAAAACAAAAAAAAAATTCAAATTTAGTTCTCTAATCTAATTCAAAGTGAAGCTTGTCAAACATATAATAAATAATTAATCTAATCTTACACTTAATCACAACTTCTGAACATAACCTATCAATTCTTTTACTATTCACCGATGATCACAAAAAAGAAAATAAAAAATGAAAATTTACCCCAAAAAAAACGCTTTTTTGGGTTTAAATCTTTCTTGTTTGTGGTCCCTTTCAATTGATCGGATGTCTCCGAAGAGACTGGTTCCTTCTATTTTTATTTTGAAAAAATGTGAATGATTCATCGGATTTCAACAGTCTAACGTTACCTGCCTTATTTAAAAATGAACATTTGATCAGAAAATCTAACAAGGGAGGCAGGCAACACGTGGACAGAGCAGTGAAGAAAGAAAAGATTTCTAGTATGATGGAAAAAAAAAAAAACACTGTTAAGGATATGCACGACGAAGCTAGAAGATATTTTTCCTTTGATGTGATGGGCGTCACCAAAATCAAAAATTTGAGAAATTTGCGTACAATAGAATAATACCCTTATAATTGGAGGTGTTAATTATTGAAGCAACGTGGAATAATATGGTTGATCTACCGACCTTCTATAATTTCTGTCGGTACTGTACAATAATTAGGGACGTTAATAATGGGTTTATCACATAATTATCGTTATGTATACAATACGATATATTTTTTATTGTTTATATTGAAAAATATTGACGTGATATGTATTGAATAACCCTAATAATTACATATTTATGACACAAATATCAATTAATATATGGGTTTCAGCTACCTTGTAACAGTTGCAGGATACCATTTATTTTTGTCTTATGTGACGTTACATTTCATTTAATTCCTTACTTTATTTCTTATCTATATTTTATTTATAAGTTTATATGTTTTAGCTAGTGACCTTTTAAAATGTAATTTTATTTTATTTAATATTATTTTTTTACATTTATTTATAAGTTTATATGCTTTAGCTGGTAACTTTTTAAAATGTAATTTTATTTTATTTAACATTATTTATCTTTTTAAAAAAGAATAAATATAATAATAAGCTTATGACTAATAATTTTAATTTAAATAAAATAAATAATATTAAAATTTTAATTTAAATAAAATAAATAATATTAAAATGATATTATTTTTAAGACACTATTGATTTTTTAATATTATTTAGTTTTTAAAGAATAAATATAATTATAAGCCTATGACTAAATAAAAATAATATTAATTTTTTAACACTCATTATTGATGATTTTATTTTATTTAACATTATTTAGTTTTATGAAAGAATAAATATAATAATAAGCCTATGATTAAATAATACTAAATAGAATAAAAATAAATAATATTAAAAATGATATCTATTTTTAAGGCTCACTATTGATTATTTTATTTTATTTAATATTATTTATTTTTAAAAAAATAAATATAATAATAAGCCAATGATTAAATAATATTAAATAAAAAAAATTAATAATATTAAAAAAATAATTTTTTTAAGGCTCCCTATTGATTATTTTATTTTCTTTTATGTTATTTAGTTTTTTGAAATAATAAATATAATAATAAGTATATGACTAAATAATATTAAATAAAATGGAATAAATAATATTTATTTTTAATAAAATAAATAATATTAAAATTTATTCTTTTAAATAAAATATATAATATTAAAAATAAAATTTATTTTTTAATACTCACTACTAATTAAACAATATAAACTGTAAACAATCCAGACTTATGTGCTAAAACTTTTAACTCTTTAACTTGTTTGTGTCTTTAATACATATCAGGGAGTGCAATATTAATATTTAAATGAACAAATCTCTACGGTTGAAACTACATTTTCACTAAATAATATTAAAATTTATTCTTTTAAATAAAATATATAATATTAAAAATAAAATTTATTTTTTAATACTCACTACTAATTAAACAATATAAACTGTAAACAATCCAGACTTATGTGCTAAAACTTTTAACTCTTTAACTTGTTTGTGTCTTTAATACATATCAGGAGTGCAATGTTAATATTTAAATGAACAAATCTCTACGGTTGAAACTACATTTTCACTAAATCCAATGGTAAAGAACTGAAATCAAGAAAAGACAAAACTTGGTGGTACCTTACAACTGTTGCAAGGTAGCTGAATCCTTAATATATAATAATATTATATAAAAATAAACTAATATATATACTAAACACTAAATTAATTATTTTTTATTATATTTATATTGTATTATAAACTTATTCGTGTTATATTTAATTTATTTTAGCTTATTTATGACATATATTTAAAGAATAATATTGAAATTTTTAAATTAAAGTTTAATTTTTTTTATATTATATAAAGAGGTAAACACGAGTAATAAACAAATCATATACGAGTTTCAATATTTTGACAAGAGTAATAAAGGAGTTATATATATATTTATTTAAATTTAACACTGACATAATTAAAACCCAGCTCTAGTTATATTGGAGATGCTTCAACATCGAGCAGTTTCTAAAACTGTTGAATGTAGGTTGTTACAATTATTTCGGATTCAGCTGTATGAATCCAACAGTTCAACCCTGGCAACAAACTTGAGTTGTGAAATTAAGGAAGTGTGAAGTGACTAGTTACTGATTCTTGCACTCTTGTTTCATTTTAAGTCTCACAGTTGTAATGGTTTTGTCTAGTTACAACATAAGTCAACACGTTGTTTCATTGAAATTTCGGATGGATTGGCATATTCGCATCAAACTTAACTTTCTCTCACGCTTCACCAATGAAAAAAGAATGATCTGTGATTTTAAAATGGGAAGGTTTATTAAATCAATCGATAAACACACATGGGATGTTACGGGATTTACTATTTTTCAAGTGAACGTTAAAACTACTGAATTTGTAATACTTGATAATATGAACAATCGTTTCATTGTTTTTTTGTGAGAATATGAATGTATGATCTCCATTAAAAGCAAACAGAAAACGTTTTAAAAGGGGATATGCAAACGACAGGTTAAGTTTTCGATTCCGTCCTAGTTTCTTGACCACGTGTTAGAAGTTGCTTACGTTAAGTATCTCGACACGTGGAAAATGATTCGACCAAACACGTGAAATCTCTGTTCCCATTGGACTTCACCATCACCTGATTTCGGAAGCTGATTTGTCATTTTCTCACGTGATTTGCACGTGGACTGAATTCCGTAAGATGTATGGAACTCCTAGCCCAGTAGGTTCAAACTAACCTCGGCCCACTTAATTAACCCACAAATCCAGTAGCTACCATCTTTTTTCTTTTTCCTCTTTTTCAACCCCCGCCTCGGCCTCGCCTTGAGGGATCAATTGAGCTTTGCTTTTACTTGAAGTTCAATTTTATCATTATTAATGATCCTGAAAACCTGGAGAATTAGCAAACTATGATGAGCTTTCAAAACTAAATTTTGTGTAAGTTGAGAAACTTATAATCTACTTCCCAACTCATCCAGACCAACCCATTAACAGATTTAATTAAGGGTTCATGTTTATTACTATCTAATATTTGGGTTGCTGCGATGAGAAATCTACCTTGGTGTCTATATTGGAATAAGTAACTTACATATTAAACTAAGGAATCATTCTAGAGAAGGGTCAGTGAAGGCAAATAATAATAATACATAGCACCATATAAGCAATGGTTATTCATACATATTGAAAAACAATAATTTGATAGGAATTGAAATACATATATTCAAAACTCCAACAACTACACTGTGTGTGTGTGTGTGTGTGTGATGACTGATGAGTTGTAAAGTAGACTGACCCTTCTCGCTTCTCAGTTCTCACCAATTCAATCAATCACATGGAGTTATGAGCGCCGGCCATCAACCACTCAATTCCATTCCAGCTTTACGTTGTATTAAGAGATGTCTCGCACGTGGCAATAGTTTATAAAGTATTTTCGAAGTACATAAAATAAAATTGAAGTCCATCCTGCCATTCCTTTGCTCACATGACACAATACCCTGTAGCATCATCTCTCAAGTTTAAACTACGTGCTTTCAACTACTGCAAGCATGACCAATGGGTGTTTGGTCTAATGGGAGAAACATTACATTTATAATGTTGAGTGTAAGGGTTCGAGCTTCCATAAAAGTATTATGGAGGTTAGTTACAGTTCTTCCTCAATTATCAATTAATTGAGTAGAGACAGTCTCTCCCTCACGAAATGTGAGTGAAGTAGGCACCCCTCGAATATTAGAGAGGGTTTAAAATATTTGAGCATATACTTCAGTGTGTCAATGTATGGTGGTGGTCCCAGTTATATAGTATGATTGTAAATATTAATTGTAATGTCTGATGTAATGTCAGTAATATTTGTGTATAACAGACTTCAAAAAAAAAAAAAAACTACTGCAAGCATGTGCCATTTCATGCTTAACAGTTTGTCGTATTTCCCAATTGTAATCTTCTTTTTAATGTGCTTACCATAATAATAATGCATGCACTAAATTAACTACAGCGTATTCATAAGACCTATATTTAATACTTGTGGTGAGCCTTTTCTTATCAATTTAATTAAGGTTTCAAGTTCGATTTCTCTTATTGTTCTAGTTTCTACCTACATAAAAGCTCCTTTTTAAATTGAAAAAATATCCACCGTCCACCTGTTTTGTTAAATTTTTTAAAAAATACAAAATTTTTTCTTCTTCTTCTTTTGCTGGAATCCACCTAAAATTACATTTTGTTTCACTTTTCCAATTCCATTTAGAATCCGTTAAGAAAACTAACGGAAACTTAACTAAATGACCATTTTACCCCCCAAAACTCAATGAACAATAAAACTAACAAAAAATTCCATTTGTAATTTTCGTTTGATGAATATCATTATTGGTACGTTAATGAAGTACAAAAAAATCTTAACTACTATAGATTATAATTCAATGAATAATAAAACTTTACTTATCTTAAATTCAATTGATGATTTGCGAGATTGGGCATTTCTAATACTACTGTTATAATTTAGCATTCTAATTACAGACATATTTAAAAAAAAAGCTTCATTTGAAGGTTGTGGAATTAATTTCTTTATTGACCGATGGGAGAAATAATCAGATTTAATCTTATTATTTTTTACATTTTTTAGGGTGAAATTGTAATTTTCGTTTTGGGGGGTAAAATGGTCATTTGGTTAAGTTTCCGTTTGTTTTCTTAACGGATTCAAAATAGAAGTGAAAAAGTAAAACAAAATGTAACTTTAAGTGGATTCCAGCAAAAAAAAAAAAAGAATTATGTATTTTTGAAAATGTTGGAAAAAATAGGTGGACGGTGGATATTTTTCCTTTCAAATTCTCAGCTCGCTTTTGTGCTTTTATCTTTCGGCTCATATACGAGCTTCTATCTCACGTTATACAAGAAGTAACCAATCTATTAAGAGTTATCTTTAATGTTATTGTTGGATACTTATCTGTCAGTTTAAACTTTTCGATCAAGCAATTTTAATTATCCACTATAAATTTTAGTCATCCTAATTCCATCTTAACTAAAAGCAAACCACATTCTGAGTTACTGTGTTTTAATGTTTCTTTGTTAATC
>NW_006262139.1:22433669-22562042 GCF_000493195.1 Citrus x clementina | reverse complement strand
TCCAAATGATACCGCGTATGGGCGGAAGGCATCTGGATGATCACAGTTGAAATTTGAGTGAGTAGTTTAATGTATGAGAATATAATAAAAGATCTTTATCTTGTTACTTATTTTTTGTGATAAACACGAGAAAACAATATAATCAATCATTGGGCAATTATAAAACGAAGAGAACCCCAATTGAGGGAATCCAAAGAATATTTAATTGTAAAGAAAAGAGAATCGAAGCTTCACTGGCACGAACATTTTCCGGGAAATTTCTTGAAATAGAAAGTAAGCGTTGAGTCTATACCAAGACAGATTAAAGAAACAATTTTTTTCTTAATATATGCACATAATTTTTACTTTCGACGACATATAATAATTGTAGGTTCATTCAATTAATTTCAAGGAATCATGAATTAATTTCTTTGGGAATGTACATACATGTGTACACGCATGTAGCGCTTAGCATGGAGATTGGCTTTGGCATGTGATCAGCCATGTGATTGTTATTAAATCTGCACGTGCTTAATGCCTTAATGGTTCCCCGCACTCACCTAATTCGAGAATGAAATTAGTTAAGAGACGAATGAATTAACCACACAACACAACACGATATTGAATGAATTTGATTGAGATCTCATACTCTGAGCATTGATGTTTCTACCTTAAACATTACATTTCATCACCCTAAATAATTAAGCAACATACATTTCTGTTCCGTACGGCTGCTTCACGTTGAGCACATATTACACATAATTTGTTAGCTCTGAGCTTGATTGAATCTTTATAGATAGGCTCTAGCTTAAACCTGCATGTATATATATCTTGGATTATTGAATTATTGAAAATTAGATAGTGGCAAACAATTTATATCAAATAATATTTAGATGGTTTATTGGATCTAACGAAGAAAGTACCTTCAAGTACTACCATGAGTACAGAGAAGATGATAGATTGTATCTTTAACAAGTGAGACAAGGTGTTGCAGATTTGCAGTCTCAAGTCTCATTACATATATCAAAGTGCAGGTAAATCCATTACAAGATCTTCAAATAGACAAAGAAAGATAAAATGACTGCAACTGATCTGTCCCGTTACATTGAGCTTGAGTTTGACCTGTCTCTTTGAAATGATGAGAGTACGTATGGCATCAATGGCTTCTCTTACTTGGAGAAAATATCAGGAGCTTTACCACCTTCAACCGCCCAAACTTCGTCTGTCGCCAGTACCTGCACCATTTAAATAATAAGGACATTGTGATAGGTGTACCAAAGAGATAGAAGTCATCACATAAGAAAGTTAAAAGAAAACTATTTGAGAAAATTCCGTCTTGAGACGCTTAAGGCTGCTGCCAGCATCTTGTGATCTAGACTTTCCTTTGCACTGTCACTGATCATGAAGCCATAATTGCTAGCAGCAGCAGAGTCAAAATCCTCCAATAAACGGGGACCAGATTCAGAGTCGAAGTACTTTTGATTGTTCTGATTCAAGTTCAAGTTCCATTCCGTCATTTAGTAACCATTTTGCTCAAAGCTGAGCAATTATCGAACCCAGATTTGAAGTCCATCAAAGAATGAACTTCCTATCCCACAGAATTAGCTAGCTTTGCAGAGAAATACCACGTTGTATACGTATAATAAATATATTGAAAGGAATTATTACAAGGTTCAAAGTTTAGTACCCAAGTCAAATTCCATCAAATGAAGCCATAATTACTTGTCTCTAATATAATTGCAGTATTTTCTAGGCAGATAAAATATATAAGAAATCCACCCTGCCATTCCCTAAGCTCACATGGGGTCCCGTCCAGTAGCATATCATTTCATCTTTCGAGTTTAAACCTACGTGCTTTCAACAACTTCAGGCATGTGCTAGTGCCTGTATTGCATGTTTAACAGCTTTTGCTGCATTCTTAATTGTTAATTCCCAATTAGATCATAATCTTCCTTTTGTCTAAGAGAGATTGTTACTCTTTTTTCTTAACAAGGGAATAACCTTCAATCCCACCTTCGAATATAGATCAGCTAAAATCCCAAATATTATGCATTAATTAATTTAAAACTTGAGCCTTACCCATAATAAGCAAAATCACAGTACATATTGAAACAACGCGTCAGAGACTCCAAAGAAAGCAAAAAAATAGCTAGTTGTCAAACTGCAATACTTTGGAAGTCCATTAGCATACATATCCTGATATAAGGCGCTCATCTTAGGCAACTGCATATATAATCCAAAGTAATTTGAATTGAATCTCATCCTGTCAGATGAAGTAAAGCAGATAAGCTGCTGATTTACATGATCGCTCTGTTTCGATGTCTTTTTTTTTTTTTTTTTGGTTTTATCTTGATCTTGAGATGTATAGATGCCTTTTTTTAGAGTAACATATTAATTTCTACAAACAAACAGATGCAAACTTTATGGGATTTGGATTTAAGTAACAGTTTTATAATGTATATTTTATACATGATCTCCAAAACGTTAGCAAATTGATTCTTTTCCTTTTTAAAATAATTAAGTATAATGCATTCGATGATTTAGTTGACTTTTGAATGTACGTTGGTGGATCAAAAGGATAATTTATGTTGTAATGTTGTATTTTGTAAAAAGGACAAGTTAACAATCATTGGGTAATTATAAAACGAAGAGTATCCAATTAAGGGTTACAAAAGAATTTTTTGCTTTTGGCCGTTCTGGCCGGGGACACATCACCTAATCTCTTCACAATAAATTAATTAATGCCTGCATGGAGTTCTATACTTCTATTAGAGTACAAGCAGGCTAGCTGGATATTTTTATAATTAAATGGTAAACTTATGCCAAATACATATACGTTGAACAAGGCATTGATTCAACAAGTTAATTAATTTTCAAGTGCATATATTATTTATCCAAGTACAGATATTTGATCATTTTTCTATACCACAAATTTTACCCACTTCATTGAAAGAGCATTTCACAAGTTGTGAAAGCAATCAAAACATGTCTTTTAGTGTCAAGATTTTCTTCACAAATATTAACAGGGAGTTGGTTTGGTTCATTCAATTTGAGTATCTTTGGGAAAGTACACCGCTTTCTATGGAACTGGCATGTGATTTGCCATGTGATTCTTGTTAAATAAAATTCGAACGAGCTAAATGGTACATCCCCCAGCTTCTTTGATCGATGGAGCAGACAAATTAAAGAAAAGAACATTGAGATAGTAGTATAGAGATCTTAAAGATGTTCTCACCCTGAACAAGCAACAGTACATTACCTTAGTTTAATTAATTTTTAAGTACGGATGGAATTGAGGACGCTAGCTTAGCTTTCAATCCAGGTGATTTCCAAGAAATTAAAGAATGTCTTTTAATGGACACTTAGCTTGCTTGTGTCTTGTTAATTTAGGTTATAAATTAGTTCTGAGTATCCATTTAATTAACTGGCTGGTAATGTACTTGTGGTAGCTAGTACAAGAAGTTTAATTTGAACTCCGAACCTCATTTACATCAAAAAGTTTTAACAAGCGCCCACTCGATGAGCTGAGTTCTTGCTCAATTATATGTAGTTGTTTCTTTTTTAACCAAAAATGCACATAATAACTCTATATCTAATCTTATATTTAGTTCAATATCTCATCGCCATTACTATTGGTTGTGCAGATTAATTATTGGTAGATGATTTAGATCTAAAAAATGATCTTTAATTCCCAAGAAGTTCATAGAAAAAGAAGGATAGATTCTCTCCGTGAAAAGTGAGACAAGGTTGCAGTCTCACTTTTCATTACATATCTCAAAATGCAGAAAAATTCTACTACAATAATATTTTTCAAAGACAAATGAAAGATAAGATGTAATCTACTGATCAGATACTTACTTAAAATTAATTTCATCATTTGCTAACTTCCAACATAAACTTTTCACAGCCTGCAACTCTGTCATTAGACTAATTAATATGATATCATTACAACTCAATTATTGTCCCCTAGTCAACCCATTACTTGGAGCTTGAGCTTCTGTCTCTCTGTGATGAAAGTATGGCATCGATGGCTTCCCTCACTTGAGAAATATCAGGCGCTTTTCCACCCTGAACCGGCCAAAATTCATCTGTTGCCAATACCTGCAACATTTTGTAATAAAAGGGATATACTAAAAATTAGGTGATCATGGATAATAAAAGAACTTTGCACTTGGGACTAATAGGGGTTCATGAAATCAAATCACACCTTTACTTGCAATTGAAGAAACTTGACATAGCTGATTGCTTTCTCCAACATGGTCACCAAATCAACCTGCATATGCATATATGCATGACAACTTTCAGAATTTGAGTAAATTACTTAAGCAGGAACCTAATTTTAGAATTATTTAATAAACTGTATCAATAGGAATTCACTAAACCCGCCTTGGAGCCATTGGGTACCAGCTCCTGCAGAATCTTAAGCCGCTCGCTAATCCGCTCTCTCCGATTCTGAAAGAGAAAACATTCTGTTTAGCGCACAATATTTCTTAAGTATTTGATTTTTGCTTAATTTGCACTCAATGATTGCTAATTCTATTGTTTAATGTTGAAGCAAACCTTGGCTGCAATACTTTGTGGGTCTTTCGGAGGAGCTGATGTTTTCTGCTTATTATTAGTCTTTTTGGTTGCGGCAATAGCGCATTGCTTCTTGACAGCTTGCATGCTCTCTCCCTGAGAATTAGAAACCAATGTTATTAATATTTTAGCACTACTGCAAACATGAAGAAGAAGAAAAAATTGAGAATGAAAATCGAGCAAATTTGTGCAACTAATTGAAATTAATTACCGTATTGGGACGCTTAAGGCTGCTGCTAGCATCTTGTGATCCCGACTCCAAGATTGTATCAGTGACAGCAGTTGCTTCAGTGTACAACCAATCCCCATGACAGTCCCTGGCAGAGTTATTGATCATGAACCCATAATTGCTAGCAGTGTCAAAGCAGTTAAAATCCTCCATTAAGCGGTGATCAGAGCTGTACTTTTGATTAATTTGATTGAAGTTCCCCTCCCACATTGAGTACTCATCATCCTTAGTCTCATTTTGCTCAAAGCTAAGCAAATTAGATGCATTCGCATGCATGAAATGATCGTGCCCAGATTTGAAGTTTATCAAAGAATCACGAGCTTCCTCAGCATTATGAAACTCGTATCCATTAGAATTTGCACTGCTAGGAGAGGAAGTATTGCTTATGCCAATGCTCTTGACAAATCCTGGAGCCTTCTTCGATCCTGGAGAAGAAAGATCCCCATAAACATTTTCTTTGAATGCACAAGTTTCCCTGGCAAGAGCCATTATTATTTCAAAAGGAAAATGAACTATAATATACAACTTTGAGTGCAACTAGGGCTATAAGCTAGTACAAGCAATATTAGGGCACATGCAGAAAGACAAATGCCCTTCAAGCCCTATATGTAGAGGCTCCAAGTTCAATGCAATGGCGCTATTAAATAAATGGAGGTGGGTATTTTTATATTTTCCAGAAAACTGAAAATAATAAAAGTCGCAAGTCTTAATTATAGTGGTTATGTTTGAATAAGAAATGTGCTAGTACTGCTACAACAAGTGTAATGAAATAGCAGTTGAATTATTTATAATTAATTATGTATTGGGAATGTTAGCTGGCACGGAGGTGAATATACAAATTAGAATGAGGAAGAAGGAGAAGAAGAGAGAGACGAGCAAATTGATTAAGCAGATAGCAGAAGGGTCGCCGGATGATGCGCAAATCCCACGTTTGCTATGAGAATTGAGATTCCAAAATTGAACACTACTCTCACTTTCAAGAATCTGTGAGTAATTTTGATTTTTGATGAGGCTGCAGCTTCTTCATTCTTTCCTTCTTCTTCACTTCAACACGTGGACTACTGCTCTTGTTGGTCTTTTTTTTAATCACTCTCGTTGTATATGTTACATTCCATGCTGGTGTGTAAGCTGTTCATGGGCACCAATTCATGACTGAATTATTTTTTATTATTACACTCAATTCCAAATGGCGTTGTATGGATGCTTTCAGAATATATATGAATGCCGTGTTCTGTAAAATTCCATTAGGATATCTCTAGCTACTAAAGTACTATTATTACAGCTTTCACACTCTTCTTGCATGCATGTCATGAGCTGGAATCCCTGCTTAACTAAATGTGTTGAATTAGGCAATTAGCTTATTATTAACTAGGTAATTATTTCATAAAGGGGTAAGCTCAGTTCAAAGTAATTTGATAAGCTTTAGAATAGTAGTTATTAAGTACCAAGCCTTTATATATAGGAGGCTTTTTCAATCTCCAGTTACAAATGAGATAAAATTGAAGGATGAAAGAACAAGAAGTAGTAATATATTGACCCTGCTATATGGGGTTAATATTTATCATATATTTGATTACTATTTCCTCATTTCTTGAACACAAATCTCATTTGGAAATCATACTAAAAAGGTCAAGAATATTTTTATTGTTTCCCATTATTTGTACAACAATCAAAAAATTGATATTCGGATACCACAGTAAGACCATTTTAGCGTTATAGTGTTTTTGTGCATTGAACAAAAGCACTGTCTTGTCGACGTGGAGATCGTACTACAAACAAAAATATTTTATACTTAAATCTTTCATTAAGGTTGGTCGATCCTATCTTAATTTACTTAGTCTTTAAGTGATTGGTTAATAAGGCATCGAATTAATTCAATCGGTTTTGTTTTGACTCTCTTAGAACTAAAATTATAAAGTAAAGAATTATTTGGAATAACATCTTTTGCAAGCCCGAAGAAGATCGTCGTTCACATGTTTTGGTTCTTATAATTCATAACTCATAAAAGGAGAAAAACACAAGAAAGCTGGCATGCGATGGGAAGAAGAAGAGCAATCCCTTGTCTCAAGGAGATTTGTGCTGTTGTCCATTTGTCCTTACCATGAATTTGGAAACTCTTATCGCTAACAGATCAGACTCTCACATTTATAATTACCCTTTTTAATTTATTGAAGGCAATCGACCTAAGTTCACTCATAATTTGATGGACTGAAATTAAATTTTCTTAATTAACAATGTGACCAATGAATTGAATCTATCTGACAAGTTTACATTATTGCCTATTCGTGCAAATTAATGAAACTTCTTTTCCTCAAGACTACAAGCAAAAACAAATGGTTGTGTTTTCTATTTATACATCGATCCGTATGAAAACAACAGCATAAGTTTTTGTCTTTGAAATTTTGCTACATCATTCATTATTATAAGCTTATTACTAATTTCTCATTAATATAACAATACAACCATAAGAAGAAAAATGTTTAAACACTACTTGGATTTCTCTCTTTTGACTTGTCACTAAGGAAATGTCTAATAAAGCAAGTAAAACCTATGACTGGATTTTCTTGCTTTAAAATTATCTGTTCGCGGAGAAAAAAGAATTAAACAAATTATAATGATCTTCCCATTGTACCAGTACTGAATCACCTCAAAGCAGAACCGATTTAAAAAAAAAAAAAACGATGGCCATTCCAGAGCTCTGCTACGTTGACCTTTTAGTAGTGCTAAAACAAGGCTAGGGGTTAACCAATAACCATAATATATGTAACAATGACAAATTGCATGTACATGTTATCCTACAAGGGAGGTGAGAGTCCAAGAAGAAGACTAAGGTTTGAACAAGACCTAACAGAATAGACACAAGAGTGTAGCTAAGCTTTTCAATGAGCCACACCTATGGAAAATCAATACACAACACAGCTGCGCGGTTCATTGGGCTACAGAACAAGGAGGAACTTGAGTCAACGGCTGAGCTGAAACACATGGCCTGCAATTTTCATGACAATGAAACTTCAAGTAAGAAAGGAAGTACCTTTATAAGATAAGTAAACACATTACCATGAGCATAAGAAAGACTTATTCGCACAATTATTCAACATCAATCTATGCCAGCGAGAAGTGAACCCATATATGAGGGGAAAAAAGGATCGCATAACGAATGCTAGTATAAAAGCAATAGAACAGCCTGAAAGCAGTCACACAAAACTCTTTTATAAAATTAAGTTTCTCATTCTCTGGAGGCAGGCTTGAAGAGAATGGTAAACTCGGAGCAAGTCTCATAAACATAACTAATCAACTAAACATAGGATGAACAGAGCAATGCGACTAACAGTAATAATTCACTAGCAATAAAAGGTAACAAAATGCTAAGAAAAGTAATTAATCCTCAAAAATGAAGTTCGAACCAAACAGGAAGTGAAGAATTTAGCAGACATAAAGAATCTAAATTAAAACTTACTGAGCATCTGTGCGTAATTTCTTGTTAGCCTTCCTTTTGTTTTTACGCCGCTTGTTTGTGGAGCTTGAACCGCCTTCTGAGTGCTGTCCTAGAACAGGAGGCACAAATGGAATTGGAAGAACAACAGGTTCAGATGATGGTTCCAATTTTGGTTTCTTAAACGGATGGCATGGTAGATTCATTCCTGTGCTTGTCTCAGAATCTGCAGCCGTTGAATGCATCCCTGTGCTAACCTCAATAACTGCAGATGTTGGATGCATTCCTGTGCTTGCCTCAGTAATTGCAGGTGTCGGATGGATTCCTGCAGTTGCCTCTGGGATTATGGGTATTGAATGCATTCCTACACTTGCCTCTGGGGTTGTAGGTATTGGATGTATTCCTGAACTTGATTTAGGAATTGCAGTTGTTGGCACATAGCTAGTTGCAATTTTTTGGGTGCTATAATTGGATTCCTTGACTTTGTTCAATGCAGCATACAGTTTGCCTTTTGATTTAATGATCTCAGAAAGTATTGTTGCAGATCCCGAAGTAACTACATTGAAAAGTCGAATTAATTCACACCATGGAAATAAGAATACAGCTAAATCTATAATTAAAATCAGAAACAAATTCTTTATAAAGTATGCATTTAAAAAATACCTAAAAGCGTGCGGATAACGGCTCGTGCTGCCAATTGCTCAGCTTCTTTCTTGCTTCTCCCAGGTTCGCCAGTGTAAGTGACGCCATTGAAAACCAAAGAAGATACAAATACTGGAAGCAAAGCTTCTGACTGCCTGGTGCTATAAGCAGGCAATTCCAGATTCATCTTCACTGCAAATTCATTCAAAATGGACTTGCAAAATACTGTATCCTGGATAATAAGCCCAAAATAGTAAAAAGGGTTAAAAAGGGAGTTAAAACGCTTTGAAGACAAGGTACAAGACCAGATGTCAAATATTTCAAAGCTGAAAGGTAGAAGATCAAAACTAAGCATGTCTAATGTTAGCAAAATAAGTGCCATTACAAGGACACATCATTTCACCCCTGTAATATGTACATTGATTCACTCTGATGTCTAAACGTGAATAGAGATTTCATAATCACCGCTACAAAGACAAGAATAGAAACTGTGCTTCTTTTAATACAAGTAAATTTGAGAAGCTCTGGCTCCACAGAGAACAATATTGCAGGTCTTGTACAAAATATATTTCTCAGCTCCCGTACCAAATTTTCTCAACTTGTTAAATTTTCTATTGTTGCAACTACATCCACTCCCAAGCACACACTAGGTAAAACAAGTATTATAAGCCCTTATGTGTTTTACTTTTTACGATAGCATAAACTTGAAGTTTAGCAGACATCTGATACACATTATAACTATTGTTCATACTTCATAAGATGATTAATAAATAAGTAACATATATGAGAACATAATTGAAGTATATGTGAGTGAAACATCATCTACACGCCAAAGAAACAAACCTGGTTAATGAGAGGGCATCCTTCATCCTTGATTTTCTTAGAAATGCACTCCAGGGCGATTTTAGCAACATCTTGTTCGGCTGCTTTTCGATGCGAAAAAGTGTTGGGAGAAGTATAAGTAACTCCATCGACCGACACAGACGCCCTGAACTTAGGGGCATGTTGAAACCCTTCATTGTGACTTTGATATACCGGAAGTGGTATGCCGGATCTCTGAGCATGCTCTTGCAGACGATTCTTGTGCATTAAGTGTTCAGGAACGCCTTAATATAAGCAAATTACCAATGCAGCCGCCATTATTACAGTATCCATACGGCCAGTGAAATAGACCGAAATTTCAGGGAAAAAATTACCGATTTACACTCGCAGGCATAAGTGGATGAACTTGCTTATTACAGCTTGATGACAGTGAAGAAATGATTAATTAAACCAACGGCTAAAGGAAAATCGAAATGTACAACTTACGATTAGGAGTCAAGACAACCGGAGCAGTAACCGACTTCGAAGCTGAAGCCGTGGCCGGAGCTTGCACCCGAGCTTGCACCGGAGACGGAGCCGGAGCCGGAGCCGGAGCCTGAGTTGGGCACGGATCTGAGAGTTGGGGCTGGGGAAGGCTAGAAAGCACGGCCTCGATGTCGGTTCGTTGGGACTCCGCCATTTTTCTTTCTTTCTGACGCACTGAACTGAGAAGGAGGATTAAAACGAGTTTTACTGTTGTCGTTTCACGTTTGGCTGCCCTAGCTCTTGGGCTGAGTATTTTTCAAAAACCTCCCCTTAGCTTTGCCGTCTTTGCAGGTAGTTGCCGAAGATCAGCTTATTTACAAACAACCCCTACGTTTTTGCTCCATTTGACCGTCGATAAAATGGGTAGTTGGGATTATTTCAGTCTAAAATTCTGAGACATTTTCATTTGCTCACTGGCCACCGCGGCTTATGATAAAATTTTACTATTGAGACGACAAGGCGTCTACAAACATATGACCTTGCATCCATAATTCAAGCGTAAACTTGATTGGTCGACTAATTCGTCCTTCATAAATTTTGTAAAAACGACATGTCATTTATTTAAAAACTTGTTGACGACACGACTCTTCTGTGTTTTACCAGATAAACGAAACAAGAAAAAAAAAAAAAAAAAAAAACTTGTGAACATCTCAATCTCTATGGTCCTTTCCGGTTTCCAGTTTCCATGTTATACATCGAGTCACCGACTCACCTGTCGGCGTTAGATTTTCATACTCACAAGCTCAGATTGCATCTTATGGGATGACACCAGTATTGCCCAAAAAATAGCATTTCAACTTGCAACATTTCACGTATCCACAACTTCAAATTTACAAATTCAACATACCAAAATGTTATCAAGTACAACACGACACTGATACAACAGGTTCAGGGTACTGATAAGCGATGATAGTCTATTTAATTTTAGGACGGCTGTGCAATGAGACTGGATTCTTATTACAAGTCCTGAGGTTATGCCCACATTGCTTGCAGAGACGACCGCGCCATTTCCTCATTACTTCCTCCTCTCTTGTCAGTATCCGTCGCTTTTTACCACGATTGAATCTGATCAACTTATCAAGTTCTGCTCTGGTCCCAGAACTTGAAAATGCGTCTTCAGCCATGTAGTCCGATTTTTTATGTGGACTATTCGCGGCCGCGGCAGCACGTATGGGATGCATTGTGACGAAGAGAGGAGTAGTGAGCGCAGGATTAGAATTCAAACGTACCAAAACTTTGGCATGTTCATCGTCGTCTATCTTCACCGAATTCCTGGCATAATAAGGCGGCAAATTCAATTTTGGTATTATTTTCATTGTAATGACAAATTCGGTCGAACTTATCCCGATTGCATCGTACAACACACGTAGAAGCTCCTGATACTTTATATTTCTGGGTACGTAAATTTTCAGTCTTGTAGTACCCTCTGCCTTGTAGAAGTCACCGCCGTTAGAAGTCTTCGCCCAGGATCCACCGCAATATACTACTAGTCGAATTTTTTCCATATTACCTGTCATAATTATAATATGTGATCTTTACATACAATGATTTGTTGGAGCTCGATAGACAGCGGGCGAGCATAAATTAGATAAATTTGCCTAACATTGTATTTAAAAAAAAAAAAAAAAAAACATCAAAGAAATGAAACTCAGCGAGTAAACTAAGAAGACCCAATTAACAATTCATGAAAGAAATTCAAAATGCCAAGACTTACTGTCAGGAGTGGAGGCAACCGGCGCTGGAGTCGTAGCTGCGGCTTGACACGGAAGCGGAGATGGAGCTGGGGTTGAGAATCGAGGCTGGCGTTGGTTTGAAAGCAGTGTGTCTACTTTGATAGGTTTGGACTCCGCCATATTTCTTCTGTTTTAGTCAAAACTCAAAAGTGAAACAGAGCGGGTTATTACTTATTAGTAAGTATCTCACGAATTAATCTTTTAAATTCTAGCGGCTTCATTTCCCTCCAAACTCACGTTCACATAGTCCCATTTAATTTCCCTCCACACTCACGTTTACCGACGTTCATCAATTTACTTTTACATATTGCCTCAATTATCATTTTAAATATTTTTTAGGGTAAGAAATGACTAAGGTTTTTTAGCCTCTACCAAGTGAGGATTTAAATTCGGAGGTTAAAAAAATAAAATTATACTTGAAAATCACTCAATCATGACTCTAAAGTTTATAACTTATCATTCCACACTCAAAATAACAAAGACACGTTTCAATGGATCGAAAAATGATAAGCAAAAGATAAGATGAATAGAGGATCTAAATCCTTTAAGTATGAATTTTCAATTTTAGATAAATCTCACACTAGTTAGGATAAAAATTGAAATGTAAATGTCAGATCTCTATTATTATTATTATTATTATTTGTTTTCATTGTTACTTGCAATATCTAAATGTTCGATCCCTAATTCTATCATTATTGTTATTTGTTTTCATTATTAGCAAGGTAAATTTTAATTTATTTTTCATCTTACCTTTAAGAATGTACTAGATACCTTGATTATTTTATATTTTCATCTAGACAATTTATGGAAAGCTATATAAATTAATTAACAGACACATACTAGTGAGACTCGAATCCAAAACTTGAATTCTAAAGAGATCACTTGTTACCACTAAAGATATACCTTGGCCTCAAAGTTAGGTTCCTCACAAAAAAATTCTTAACACATCAATTCACCATCAAAATTTTCTAACAATTATATTTTACTACCTAGTATTTTAGTTGTTATTATTTTACTACTAAAATTTTAAAATTATTAAAAATTATTAAGGTCATAAAGGTACTTAAAGAATTTATTTTTATTTTTTTTCTTTAGACATCCTATTTACAAGCTTTTTTTTAATACAGTTATTATGATTTTATTATATTAAAATATCTCAAAATAAAATTTTTAGGTTTTAGTAACACTAATTAAATACAAAATGACTTTAAACTTAAACTTAAACTTATGCTCTCCAAATTTTATTTCCAGTTTCAAATTTGTTGGTATGAGCGAAATTAATATCGTAAATTAATTTATTTATGAATGTATGAAAAATTTTCAATTAGTGTCACTCCATTAAAAAAATTAGAATTCTATTTTGAAGATATTTTAATATAATAAAATTTTAATAATTAAAATAAAGAAAATAAAAAATACTCAGTAAATCGTATATGATCTCAGTAATTTTTTAAGTTTCAATGGTTAATTAGTATGTCAATGTGGGTATTCGATAATAATAATAATAATAATTAATATATATATATAACACACGCATGACACACCCCGAAAGAAAAATTACATCCAAATTCCAATGCTGAAAACCTGAAACATGTTCTTCTTCATCCTTGGTCATCGCAAACGGAAGCCGTTTACTGCTTGGGCTTACTTGTCTGTAATTGAACCTCAGCCGGTGTAATTCAAATTCAGTCGAATTCAATCAAACAATGGCCCGGAACGACAAACGACGCCACCACGACGACCCTTCTCCGGACCCACACAACAAACGAAAGCGATCCACTTTCGCTTCACATCTCGACGTCCCAAATTTGCCCCCAACAATCAAAACCCTCTGCGAAATCATTGCTAACACTCCGTCACCCACTGTCGAGGACGTTCTCGACAAAACCCTCATAAGGGTTTCTCAAGAAACCGTCGAGCAAGTCCTAAGGTTCTCTTATTCCCACCCGGGCCCCGCCGTCAAGTTCTTCCGCTGGTCAGCTTACCAGTTAAATGACAAGCATAGCCCTTATGCTTGGAATCTTGTTGTTGACTTGTTGGGTAGGAACTGTCTCTTTGATGCAATGTGGGATGCTATTAAGTCTATGAAGAAAGAAAACGTGCTTTCTTTAGCTACTTTTGCTTCTGTTTTTAGTAGCTATGTTGTTGCTGATAGAGTTAAGGATGCCATTACGACATTTGATGTTATGGAACAGTATGGTTGTAAGCAAGATGTCTTTGCCTTGAATTCGTTATTGAGTGCCATTTGTCGAGATGGGAAAACTATTGATGCTTGGCAGTTCTTACGTGTTGTTGATGGTAGGATTAAGCCGGATAATGACACATATGCTATATTGTTAGAGGGTTGGGAGAAGGAAAGGGATGTGGCTAATGCGAAGAAGACATTCGGGGAGATGGTGATAGAGGTTGGGTGGGATCCGGACAATGTGCCTGCATATGATTCATATTTGATTACTTTACTTAAGGGTCGTGACGGGATTTACGAGACTGTAAATTCTTTGAAAAGAATGATGGAACGGGGGTGTAATCCTGGGATGACGTTTTTCAAGTTGGCGTTTGAGGAATGCTTGAAAGGTCAGAACCTCAGAGGAGCTGAGTTCATTTGGAGCGCAATGGTGGGGCGAATTGGTTTTAGACCCGATACTCATATGTATAATATGATGATTTCCTTATATTGTTATTCTAATGAAACTGGTGCGGCGATGAAGTTACTGGATGAAATGGTTTATAATGGGGCATTCCCAGATATACAAACGTATAATATACTATTTGAGTTCTTGGTTAAGGGTAGGAAGTTATGGGAGGCTTCAGGGCTGTTCAATGAGATGGTTAAAAATGAGCATGTTCTGAATCATGAAAATTGCCGTGCAGCGGTTAGGGTTTACATGGATTCCGATGACCCTTATGTTGCTATAAAGTTTTGGAAATATATGATTGAGAACCACTGTTCTGATCTGTCGGAGACTGGCAATTTATTGGTGGCTGGGCTTTGTGATATGCACATGCTTCCAGAAGCTGTTAAATATGCTAAGGGTATGGCTGAAAAAGGAATCCAAGTGACACCTTTTGCATTGTCTAAGTTAAAACAGATCCTTATCAAGGCAAGAAAGGAAGCTGTTTATGAAGAACTTTTGAAAAAGTGCAAAGCTCATTAGGTAGGTTAGACCTAGTATTTTATTTTTCTAGATAACTTAATACGGTGTTTAAGTTGACTATTAAATTGTTTCTTTTCTTGTATATGACCTATAGAATTTTGTTTGCTAGAGAAAACAATTTGACAGCATAACATTAAATGAATGTTAGGTCTTTTGTTCCGTTTTATGATTTAAAAGTATATCTGTATAGCCAAAGGAGCAACCGGAAATATTTGTTATTGGCACTTAGGAATGAAAAGGTTCCTTTTTTCAATTTGATTGTTCTTGCCGAATTTCTGAGTTGCTTTTTAAACCTTTATATGAGGAGGTGTTTGACTATTTGCTTTGAAACTTAACTCCATACAAAATCTTTTTCTTAAAAAGGAAGCAATATTTACAACATTCTAGAAAAAAAAAAAAAACTGTTCTTAAGCAAGGTAATGCAATAGCACGATGTTTTTGTTGCCAGTTTCATAATTTATTGCCTTTTTAGACAATCTCCAAAGGTTGCATAGTAACCACGAATCGTTGCTAAGTCTGGAGGTGTACGTTACATACATCTGTCATTAATTCCAATCGTTTCTTTTACCTCCTATATTATCTTATTTTGCTTTATTCATTTTTATCACTTTTGGCCTTTGTTAGTTTGCAAGTTGATGATACTGAAGAGATGAGTTTGTTAGTATACGCAAATGACATTGCATTTACTTCTCTTAAGAAGAGCATGGGAGTCTTACATTTAATATCAGTGTGGAGGTACTTGGATTGGTAAAATGGCTTCTAAACAGTATTCAACTTTTACTACATAAAATGGAGTTAATTTGAGACTCAACCTTAGAGGTTGTCTGCTATGGTAGTGTAACTGTGCTGAGAAATGAAACAGGAAATTGAGATGTTTTACCTTGGAACTTTCTGTGGACTTTTGAAATCAACAAAGGGGATATTTGATCTTTGAAACTAAAAATTTATTATTACTATTAGCTTGTTTTTGAACCTCTATCAGTCTGATGGGAAACATTAGATGGGGACATTTTCTGTATTTGTGCGGGTTAAATGGAGAACCTTGTTGACACAGGACGAATAGTGTTTGGAAGTTTGATCTAGATTTTGTTTGTAATGCTCCCGGAAATTATTGTGCATTTGATTTTTAAATGAGTAGACAAACAAGAGGGAAAACACCTGTGGTTGAAAGTACGTACTTGTAAAGTTGTATGGGAGAAATTAAGGCATAACCTGTCCAGAACACCATCAAAGGCAAGGATAACTCCCAATAAACGAGAAGCCTTGGTATTTCCTTCTTTATGCTGTTCAATATTTTATTTTGTAATGGCTCAAGAAAACTTTTGTGGATCTCACATACTGATGTTTTATGAGAATGAATCATGTTCGTCGAAAAGCTTTTTCATTTTCTTTCACATGTATTAGATCAGGCCATGCTTTAACATCTTATTCTTATACAATGCAAAGCTTGCTGTTCGTCAGTGCTGATCTCTCAACTTATAGGTATTAGAGCCAATTTTGAACGGTTTTTCTCTTTTGGATTCTATCTTCAGCCTCCCTGACAGTTTTTATCATATGTTGGAACAACTGACTTGACAGCTTTTATTATATGTTTAGTTCAGCATGGTCGATGACCTTCGTGGAAACATATTTCTTGTTCAGTGGTGTGATTTCTATTAGTCTTTTGAAACGAAATATTGAAATGTCTGGTATGCATTTGTGAGGGAGCAAGTGCGTAAAAATGCAAACTGAAAAAATTTATCTTCATTCTGTAAATCCGTAATGACTATTTTTGCAAATCAGGACGAAAAATCACTATTCTCAGCCTGGCTCAAAATTTTTGTAGATTTCCCCTTTCTCTCTTTCTCACTCTGTATATGGGACCCATATATAAAAGATAAAAAAAACTATGTTGCACGTTAAGAAGACAAAGCTGGAATAGCTCAGTTGGTTAGAGCGTGTGGCTGTTAACCACAAGGTCGGAGGTTCAAGCCCTCCTTCTAGCGTTCATTCTCCCTTTTTTCCTGCCTTAGAGAGGCCCATCAGTGAAATACTTTTCGGCCGATTAAAAACATCGCCCGGTAACACTCCGGAGTCCTGAGGGCCCAAATGTCCTGAATCTTTTTATGAAGATAATTTTTGGTTCACAGCATGAACCACCAGTGAATCAAACAAAGATGGTGTGTTTTGTTCCAATCTTGCTGCAACATCTGTTCCACACCACATAATCTATTATTTCGCAGCAACTACTGTCACAATATTGTTTCTGTTTCATAACACACTCTCCCTCTCTCTCTCGCAGGTACACATATTCAGCATGCCACAACCACCATTTTCACTTTCCTGAAAAATGAATCAATCTACTTTGTGCAGCCGGTGGCTCCGTACTTTCCAGTCAATAACCGCAACACATCAGCTTCATTTAGTAAGTACATTTCCACAATTTCATTCCCAAATGTGCTCGTTTATTTATAACCACATATGAAAAGGGTGCCTTAGAAATTAAACAATGCGCTAGATTTTCTCCGAAACCAATCATTTGATAATTGATAAATTCCAGGATGATCAAGAGGGAGCACCGCTCTGACTCTGAAGATAAAGCAGTGTACAAATCCAAGAACCTTGAGGCCGAAAGGCGGCGCCGCCAGAAGCTCAATGATCGCCTATTGAAATTGCGTTCATTAGTCCCAAATATCACAGATGCAACTACTTACTGCTCTCAAACTTCTTTATCACCATCTCATTTTAATTAACATAGGGTGTTGTGTTGACAGATAAAAATACATAATACTAATTAAACTTATCATTTTCTTCTTCTTATTATTATAGATGAAAAAGGAAACCGTGATTGAGGATGCAATCACTTACATCCGGCAGCTGAAGGGACGCGTCTTGTTTCTATGTGACCAAGTTCTTCAAGTGGAGCCACTGGAAGAAGAGGAAACAAAGCCAAAGATTGATGAGAACGCTGCAGAAGAGATGAAGAATTGCGGAATAGAGGTTGTAGCAGCAAGCCCCCATTTAATTATTATGAATTGTTCTTCTACTTCCCCTGCTCATTGATACGATATAATTGTTGCTGGTGATTTAATTAGGAAGACGTTAAGGTGACTAAACATGGGAGGGAATAAGCTACGGATAAATATCATATTTGGGAAGAAAAGAGGCAATTTTACTAAATTGGTTGAAGCCATGAATGCCCTTGGCTTTGTATTTGGTGATACAAGTGTCACTACATTAAAAGGAGCTACTCTCTTTTCCTCCGTTTTAGAGCTAATTGGACGGGCTGAATTGAGGTAGATATTTTGGCTTCTAGCAAGGAAAAAATGGACGAATAATTGGCTTACGAATGCGCTTGTTTTTTTTTTTCCTTCCCCCCTCTTCTAATGTCAATTTTGGGAAATCACAGTGGTGATATAGGATCATCAGAGTTGAGGAAACCAGAGAGTTACTGCTAAAGATCATTAGAGGCATATGATTGAGCAATGAGCATTCTTCAATATCTCAACTCAATGAACTACTCTGATTATATAATCACGTTAGGCAATTTACTTTTTCCCTATGTACTTCAAAATTTTATTAAATAGATGTAAAGAAATGCTAATGCTATTTGGGACGGGAAATTTGTTCTTTCGAAGGACTAGTTTCTGGGCTTGGATTTGTAGAAAATTGAAGCCCCTGTAGGCTGTAGCCCACAAAGCTAAGTAGAAAATGAAAACAGGAAAATCGTGAGCGGCAGGATTCGAACCTGCGCGGGCAAAGCCCACATGATTTCTAGTCATGCCCGATAACCACTCCGGCACGCCCACTTTATAATTGGATTTTGAGAACAAGTGAAATAAAGATCAGACCAATCGAGATAGATGATTTAAGACGAAAGAAATACTAGACAAAAATTAAGCTTACTTGAGACTTTTTTTTTAAATACATATAGACCTTAATTAAACCTAGAAAATTTAAAAGAAGTTTTTGTTTTAATCTAAGAGAAATTGTATTATATTAACTACCTAGCATAACTAATCAACGAAAATAGCAAGAAAATGAATAAATACTACTAACTAATTAGGAAAAAATAATAATAACTTAATCTTAGGGGAGGTACCTTTTAGGGGGAAAAAAAGAAAAGAAAAGAATAAGCACCTTAAAGTTAAGTTGACATTAATAATATTAAGAAATAAGAACCTTTCATTTCTTAACATCAATAGACCCAAAAGTAGAACTACAAAACTATATACCCAACATCAGCAATTTGAAAATTATCACCTAACAAGAGAAGCATTCATTAATTGCTGCTCCTCATAAAAAGAAAAAGTCTGCATTAATAATTCTCTCTGGGTATCAAACATGAGGTAGAGGTTAAATATTTCGGTGCATTAACAAAGCATAGCATCACTTCACATGCCTAGCATGTGAAATGCAACGCATCCAAGCAAACACATTAATTATTATTGATGCCGAACTTGTTTATTGAAGAGGAAATGGGATAAAGGACCACGCAATATTTATTTATCTGTATTTATTGGCCATGTGATGCGAAATGGTCAAACCCTAGCTAGCAGGTAGGAATTTGATTAGGATCCGAATTCTCTCATGATCTGATCATGTTTTAAATAAATAATTTAATTATTGATTGGTAGTTAAAAAATAAAAAAATATAAGAAGTTGAATCTTATTCAAACAATATCATTAAAAGACACATGTCCGAAGATCTTAAAAAATTCAGAAAAAAATAAATAAGGAGATGATTCTTCATCAACCCATGTCACCAAGTTTCTTGTGATATAATCGGAGTTTCATTGCTTTCCGCGCCATTAGTCCATTAACAGAGTTAACTATCCTTTATAATTAGATTTGCCCGGATCAACGTGCTAATTCAAAGAAGAGAACTTAAAAAAGTAGAATACAAAACAAAGCCAATGTGATTTGTAGAAAAGAGAGGATTAATTCAACATTTACTATTTTTGGGAGGGCGGTGGGTCGGCCATTTATTTATTTAATTTCCTTTATTTGCTTAAAGTTGATGAATTTTTCGATAAGATTTTTCTTGGGTGCTGCAAAATCCCAAATTAATAAGCAATGAAGTTGATGTTACTTAATTATAACGGACACTTACCATGAAAATTTGCTACTCCGTAACCCGTAATTTTATGAAACCACGAGTTTGTGAATTTGAGCGAAGTAGTAACTCGTAATTCCCTTCTTAAAGGATTAAGATCCTTTCTTAATTTGAGTATTCTTAATTTTTTATAGATCTTGTGCTATCTGTATTTTAGTATTAGTGTATGATTAATATTTAATTATCTTTTATTTTTAATTTATTAACCACTAATTATGTTGATAAAATTTACTTAAAAAATTTGCTACTCCGTAACCCGTAATTTTATGAAACCACGAGTTTGTGAATTTGAGCGAAGTAGTAACTCGTAATTCCCTTCTTAAAGGATTAAGATCCTTTCTTAATTTGAGTATTCTTAATTTTTTATAGATCTTGTGCTATCTGTATTTTAGTATTAGTGTATGATTAATATTTAATTATCTTTTATTTTTAATTTATTAACCACTAATTATGTTGATAAAATTTACTTAAAAAAAGATCAGATCAGAAGAGGATCACAATTCCTTCTTAAACTTCGTTATTTGCACTGATTATTTTTAACGAAAATATGTGTTGTGATTTAAATTTTAGCGTCATAAATTTGATTGTCAAAATCATAATCGAAACGGGGACAATAATTATAGAATCGTTATTCATGCATGACGCATTCATGCGGCTGCGTTGAGTCCGAGTTGATTAACAACTTTTATACGCATTGCATGTGACTTGAAATCAAAATTATTCTTAGGGTTTTAAACTCACGACATCTACATGATCCGCTGCTTTATTCGCAATAAACAACAAGAATATTGCAACTTTAATAGGCAGGCAGCAAATGAAGGGCCCACTTGCCCACCCATCGCTTGACAGTCACCGTCCGATGCAAACATGATTGTTATAATGTTTGTTATTAAGTCCTTAAGCTTGCAACAAAATTAAGAAAAGTCGTTTTGCATGTGTTTAGTTTTTCGAGAAGGTAATATGGTAGTAGATAAGTTGGCTAATGTGGTCGTGGACCTTCCTTTCAATACATTGGTGTAACGATCTTCCTACTAAGATATCTAACCATTTTATACGAAGATAATATCTAACCATTTTATACGAAAAATAACATATGATATTTTTTATGTAGTTTTCTATACTTTCTTTTTATAATTTGTTTATTTTTTTTTTAATTTTGTTTGGTCGGTTGTGGGTATTGAGGTCGGATTGTCGTGTTCCCTTAAGTACGTTTTATAAATATGTATGTATGAGAGACATACAATACTATCATTACTTTTATATGCGGAGAATAAATAAAGGGATTTTATTTATGAATCACATCAAGAAATTAAGTGATGGAAGAAGAATCTATATAATTGATTAACAATATTATATATATATATATATAAAAGATGCAGGTCCCAGTTCAAGAAAATGTCAAACGAGAGATTTTGAATGGAAAATTAGAAGATTAAGAACTAAATAAAATTCAGAAATTTATAACTAATTGATGGGTCTTTGGGGGGTTATGTGTCCGTATTTTTACAAGAAAAGGACTGTTTAATGCAATTGATTAGAGTGTAATGTCAGCTGGTGACTTAACACTCAACAAACCAAGTCGGATACGCGTTTGATAAATGTCCCAAAAGACATGTTAATTTAACTATTCAGCATGCCAATTGAGCCTTTTCTTGTTATAATTTTTAACAATTTTGGCCATCAACTTTTGTTTAGTTTCTTTTCCTCATGGCTTTGTTGTTTAATTTGTTACCTCAAAGAAACATCCTAGACCTAATGGTACGGTATTGAAGTTGTCTTGAGAATTAAGACACTATTAAAATTATATCTTCTCTTAAAAAATATTTCAGATTTTTGTTAATGTTTTTCTCACAATTAATGGATTTAATTTATTAAAATTAATATCTGATTGAGTACTGATGGCTATGGAAATTTTTAATCCAAGCTTGTTTTAATCAATCCCGTTTGACATAACGAGATTTTCTTATGAAAGAATATTTATTTAATTCTATCAAATGAATAAGAATTTTTTTTTTTTGTCTGAACCACGAGGTAATCTTGAGTGGGCCCCAATTATGGAAGGCACCTTTAAGTTCGTACCACAACTCGGACTAATTCCTGCTCGTACCGGGTCGGCCTGTAAGGGGTAAAATGCTGGTCAAAGTGATGACTACATACGAGAGCGAGATTTGAACCCATGACCTCTCTTAAAGAGTGAGAGTGCTGAACCACTCACACCAACCAACTTTGATTGAATAAGAATATTTATTTAATTCTACCAAATCAATAAAAATCTGTGATGAACAAAATGTATTAAAAACAATTAAACTAGGAAAAAACAAAAAAAAAAAAGATAAAGTTGCGTATGATCTTAAAAGGTTAAAATTTCACAACTTGTAGAAGGAAACACGTATTTTACCCAACATCGGTCACTTCATCTTTTATACTTTTTCCCTCAGCTTCCAAACATTAGCTAAAAGCTGTAAAGGAAAAATAACAGAGAGCATTATTGATTTTGACAAGTTGGCACCTTCTATATGAGATTACATGAGTAGAAAACACAATGATTCCATCTTCTTTATTCAATTTCAATGTACCAGCATGTGATCTTTCATAGGACATAACATATTGTTTGATTCATTGATTGTCAAAAGAAACACTTGCATTCAACGTAGTTTCAATGATATGTTTATTTATCAATTAAGGTGGGTCTCATCGATCAACTGCCCATGATTAACCATATCCCAAACGAGTCCCATCCATGCATCCTGACTAATCTTTTTGATATATCATCAACTGGTAAAAGATGAAAAGAAGTTAATGAACAAAAATTAAAGTGTGGTTCTTACTGTTTTTGTTATAAATATTTTCAACTAAAAAATTATTTTTTTCTCATAACAATATTAACACACACACTTTTAACGATTACACTAAAGCCTTAAATCTTTTAGCTATCAACAATGATGTTCCTAATAATGATGTTCTTTAAGTATGATTTTTTAAGATGAGGCGTCAAGTAATTAAGGTATTGGGTCTACTAACCTAAAGGGCATGGATTTGAGCCATTGAAATGAGTTAATCAATGTATTGGGTCTATTATTATTATTATTTTTTTGAAGTCTGTTATATACAGATGTTACTGATATTATATCAGACATTACAATTAATATTTACAATCATACTATATAACTGTGACCACTATCATACATTGACACATTGAAGCACTTGTTCATATATTTTAAACACTCTATAATATTCGAGGGTGCCTACTTCACTCACATTTCGTAAGGGAGAGACAGTCTCCACTCAATTATGTTGATAATTGAGGGAGTATTGAAATTAACCCATATAAAGCTCTTATGGAGGCTCGAACTCTTACACTCAACATTGTAAGTGCAAGACTTCTCCCATTAAATTAAAGGCCCATTGATTTACTGGGTCTACTATTAAGAGAGATGAATTTGAGTCATTGAATATGTCATGTGTCATCTCAGTGTGCGTGTGACATGTAACAACATTTTTGGTAGATTATATAATATATAATGTAAGTGAATTACCTCATGCATTACTCAAAATAAAATTTCAAAAACATCCCTCGGGTTTTGGTTGGTACCAATTAGGTGCCGACTCATGGCACACGCCACACGTGCAAATGCCAAGGGCCACACTCAGGATTATCAAATTCTATGAATTTGACCGCAATTAAGAATTTAAGACTGACCAACCTCTACCAGAACTCTCTTATCATGTTCTTGGTCCCATTTGGCGCCCCACATCATCACAATTTCACGAAACTCATAGGTGCAACGAGGCAAAATTGGGTCCTCTTTTCAGTTTCACCAATCTTCATCACCGGTAACATCATTAAGAAGTTAGGTTAACTTAAATGTTCGTATTAATATTATTGTTGGTTTTTTTTTAATAAGTTTTTGTATCAAATGGTTTGTCAAATATAATGTGAGGGGAGATTTTCCAAAGTTTAATTCTCCATCTCTCTAAGGTAAACTCTAATAATTACTTCAGATTATCAACTCACTTTTAAGTTCTCTTATCTCTCAGGTCATTAGTAGATTTTAGTCTCAAGTCTTTATCTATATTTCACATAAGTAGACTTATTAAATATTATTTTCCTTATTAATTTTGTATCAAACGACTCCTCTAATATGACCCAACAACTAAGTTAATATATTTATCCACAATGCACGTTACGTTGTTGTTAAACAAACTTAGTAACCCAAAATGCATGCATTAATTTCATGACATATATGAACACACCATAAATTTATAACAAATCTTAAGACTCACATTTACCAACAGTGAGGTGAGATTTTTCAATTTTTGCTGGTCAATTGTCAAAGTGAGATAGGACATCGTAATCTATGATTTGTTTGTGTGGGGAGTATAGGCTATAGAGAGGGGGAGGAAAGATAATATGTAGTGACTAAGATAAAGATTTTCATTTACGTATACATACCAATAAATTGATTTGATGTTCGTGAGAATGAAACACTTCAAGACTATATTTTATTCCATTAAGTTTAGTGGTCCATTAATGTGACGTAGTCAACTAGAAATATATGTTGTATAAAATCAAATTTTACAATGTGTGTAGTGTGGATTTTTTATTTTTAATTTTTAAAACCAATAGATTTATCGTATCTTTAAAAAAAAAATGATAAACACATAAATTATTTTGGGAAAGATCCGATTTCAAAACAAAGATAATGAGATTGAGATATGTTACAACAGTGGAAATTCAATTTTCTCTATCCACAGAGCCTGCGTAATTGTTCAATTTTTTTGCAATAACAAATGAGACAAAATTTGGACAAAACAGATTGATGCTAAATTCAGAATATTTAGCAGAAAAAGAAACTGAAAGATAAAATATTTTCGACTGTTTTTGACAAAAAAGGTTGTTAAAACTCGGCCAAAAAAATTTAACTACACGATGAGGACTACGGCTGATATTTAAAGTAAAGTTGGTATAATTTTAGAATTTAGATTAAAATTTGGTTGCATTCGCCATTGACAATAAAAATAAGAGATGCATCTTCCTTTTAGGTAGAAGTGGATTCTGTTTTTGTTATAAAAGGCAAACACAATATTGGCAATGAATTTAATTAATTTTTTTTTTTAAGTGAGTCAACTGTTTAGTAGAATGTAAATAAAATCACAATTATTATCTAGCTATTAATTAAAGTCAATTACCAACACCCTCGTCTTTTGGTGTCTTGTAGTAGAAGATGGTACGTGACCAATAAAATGGAATTTCATTAATTTTATTATATAGTTTAATTTTAGTCATTATTTCCGTGCGAAATTCTATATTTTCTAAATGGTAAAAGCTCGTTTAACCATTATGTTTTGATATTGGTTTTTGTTTAATCCTTATAGATATATTTTTAAAAAAACTATCCATGCCATTAAACTATTTCTGTCATTAGTTTTTATTTTTTTACTTATTTTTACAATATTATCCTCTTACAATAATGTTCCTTTATTTTTATGGATGCTCACATATGTCCAGAAAAATTTGGTATTGTAAATGTCAAAAAATTACCAATTTTTTGACATTAATAAAAAATTAATATATTAACTCCTTAGGAGAGTGTTTTACAAAAATAATATATTTTCTTTTTGTTTCTATTTTATTTTTTGGGATTGAATTAGTAATTCAATTTTTTTCTTTTATTATTGTCCAAAAAAAAAACATCAATGTAAGATTATAAAAGCAAGTCAAAAGGAGCAAAAAATAATGAAAAGGGTGTCAATAATTTAACGGGATGTTTTAATGTATTTTAAAAAATTTAAGGACTAAACGAACCCTAGTCTCAAAATATTTGATTAAATGAGCTTTTACCATTTTCTAAACTACAAATTAAATACAACAACTCTTGGATTGGATTGTTTCATATTTTCACTATTTGATGATCATTCCATTTAAAATTACCTTTCTTTTTTTGAAAATATAAAATTACCATTAAATTCGAACATACTACATGCAGTGGTAGATACTTTAGAATGGTAGATTTATCATTGTGATAATGGAAAAACATATGAATATTTGAATTAACCCCTTTGAGTTCATTCTAAATTTATTCATCCAAATCAAGTTCAGATTGAACAAGATTAATTATGTCTCTAGTACAAATAATACAAGTGAATCTATCAACAAAGAGATCAATATCTACATTTGGAGATGTATAAAAATGAGCATGGTTAGTAGAGAAAAATAAACCTTATCATAATTGAGGATAAGTGATGTAAAAATTAAAAAAAAAAATGAAAAAAGGCAGCTAAACTCACCACATAATAATGATCATTTGATTATTATTATCCTTAGCTATAAACCCATTTGAAAATTGAAAACACAAAGATCAGCCGATGAGCAGAGAGAGTCTGTTACTTGTTGGCGGTTGGAGGGTGTTGGATTGGATGGTCACCAAAACTAAATGCCACGCCATCTTCTAATGATTATTTTCTTGTCCCAATTTTTTTTTAATTTTTTTTAAAATTTTTGGTCATAAAACTTAAAATCTTTTAATTTATAACCCAAATTAACAAAAAAAAAGGGAAAAAAAGAAAAGAAAAAAGAAATCCATTAAATTAGACCACAAACAAGCTTCCCCTATATTCCGGTTGATTCTCTCTAAATGTCAGGCTCAGGCTCAGCATTAAAAATTAAGCACACCAAACGAAACCTGGAATGGGTATGGGGTTCTGGTTGTCCACTTCAGCGTTAGCAGTTAGCAACAAGAATCTTCTTCTTTCTCACCTTAAAAATTAAATAAACACTGATTGTCTGTCATATCATCACCAAGAAACCAACTCCTCAACCCATCGTCATTTTTTTTTCTATTTTTCAAAGACCAAAACCATGACCATTGCCATTAATTTAATCACATTCTTGTGTACATACATACATACATAAACTGATGCACGCATTGTCATTTGCCCATTACCACCCATTATCCCCTCAAAATTCTCTCCCACCCTTGAAGCAAAGCAGCGGCTACCTTTAACTTTTTTTTAATTCTCTTCTTTATTTTGATTCTTTTGCTTTACCCTTTCAGTCTCTGTCTCTGTCTCTTTCTTTTTGGTTTCTGGGGTTCTGTACTCTCATTGAGATCTACTTTGTCATCAAAAATGGGGTTTTCCCAAGACACTTACTCTAAAAGCTCGCAACATAATGAGTTGTATGCTTCCTCTATTGTTTCAGATAATTACTGTGAGTACAAGGTCTACAACAAGCATTATAATGAGCTAAAAATCAAAACTTTATTGAGAAAAATGATCTGGGATTTTGGTTTATCATGTTTCTTGCCTTCTCTCAGCAATAATCACAACAATCGCATTAACGACGATGATGAGAAGAGTAAAGGTAGCAACCTGGAGCATAACAAGGCTTGGTTGCTTGCTGAGTCAGGAGGGGCAGAGTTGACAAGTACTGATCCACAATCAGTTCACTCTTCTTTCAGGTTTAGTCTCTGCTCTCAAGTTGAGCTTGAGTCCATGAACATTGGCGCTTCTGCTTCTGCTACTGTGTTAATGGTGAATTTGGAAAATGGGTTGTGTGATTCTCGTGCCCAAGAGCTCAAATGGAGAAGGATTCAGTCTCTTGAGAGGAGTATTTCTCCAGTGGCCAATTCTTTGATCAGGCTTAGCTATGGTGAAATTCTTGCAGCTACTCATAATTTTTCTAAAGGTAACTCTAATGGGTTTATTTATTTGGTTTGTAATTTTTTTTTTTTTTTGGTTGATTTTGATTTTGTATATGTGACTGTAGTCGGCTTTTTTGTGATGGATAGGTAGAGTTTTAGGAAGAGGAGCTTTGAGTTTTGTGTTTAAGGGTAAAGTTGGGCTTTTGAGAACTTCAGTGGCTATTAAGAGATTAGACAAAGAAGATAAGGAGTCTTCAAAAGCATTTTGTAGAGAACTGATGATTGCTAGTTCTCTTCACCATCCAAATATTGTTCCTCTTGTGGGATTTTGCATTGATCCAGAACAGGGTTTGTTCTTGATATACAAGTATGTTTCTGGTGGTAGCTTAGAGCGCCATTTACATGGTATGTTGTTCTCTTAGCTCTTTTTAATATAAAGTTTTTGGAATTTGATCTCAGTTTGTATGATGTTGAGTGATTTGTGATGTGTTGTGCCCATTTGCAGAGAAGAAGAAAGGAGTAAGAGGTAATTCGACATTGCCTTGGTCTGTTAGGTATAAGGTTGCCCTTGGAATTGCAGAATCAGTGGCATATCTGCACAATGGAACTGAAAGATGTGTTGTTCATAGAGACATTAAGCCCTCAAACATTCTCCTTTCTTCCAAGAAAATACCTAAGGTGAGTAATATAGTTTACTGATCTATGGAACCAGATGTTATTTTTGACGTAAGTCATATGTTTTCATTTTTATTAATTTGTGATAATATGTGTGCAGTTATGTGATTTTGGATTAGCTACTTGGACTTCTGCACCTTCAGTTCCTTTCCTCTGCAAAACTGTTAAGGGAACATTTGGGTATGATTTTAAAACCTATGGGTATTTCTTCTAGAATTGTTAACGAAGAATGTGATTAGTATTTTCCTGTTTACTGAAACAAATGGAAACACAATTTGAATTTCCAGTTACTTGGCTCCTGAGTACTTCCAACATGGAAAAGTATCCGATAAGACCGATGTTTATGCATTTGGTGTGGTACTGTTGGAACTGCTAACTGGACGAAAGCCGATTGAAGCAAGGAGGCTTCAAGGAGAAGAGAACTTGGTCCTGTGGGTAGGTTAATCTGCTAAATTCTTGAAATATCCATTCTTTGCATTGACTTGATGGTAACTGAATTAATGTCTTATTAGCTTACTTCAAAAAAAGAAGGGGGTCCCCATATTGCCTTGATATTGACAGTGCCCAAAATACGTAAACTACATATTAATGATGACTGCTTGGTCAATGAACAATTTCCCCGGGTAATGGTGTAAGGTTTGAAATCATTAGTGAAACATCACATACTTGTGGTAGAGAATAATGAAAATGACATTTCATTTTTCTACTTTATATTGAAACTAAAAAAAGATAGTAACCATCGGTGGTATATTAGTTATGAAATTGTTGTTAATTGGATCATCTAGAAAAACTTAATTTGTGGTAATTTTTCAAATTTCAGATTTTCTTATCGGCCCTATTTGGCATTGTTAGCGTAAGCCTGTGGCATCTTCACTTGAAGCATGACATTTTTGACGGGCTTTTGTCACGGTCAAATTCTGTCATCGCAAAATTTGCCATTGCGGCTTAAAAGACCAATGAAATGATTACATTACCATCTTTCATAACAGTGAGCGAAGATCGTTTTAAATGCATATGAAGACAAATTTTAAAGATTGTTGTCAATAATTGAGATATGGATATAAAAGTCTTAATGGTATTTGCTTCATATTGGCAACGCCTTGGGAATTTTGTTTGTTTACAGAATAAGCTATAATAAAATATACTGCTTAAATAATAATTCATGGAAACGGGAAGTTCTCTTTTTCCATTAATAATTACTCGTGACAGCCTCTCGAGTTAACATTTTTTATGGAAGTAAGAAACTAAATATAGGCTCTACATTGGTTTTTGCAGGCAAAACCCATTCTGCATAGAGGAATGGCAGCGGTTGAAGAGTTGCTAGATCCGCGGCTCAAATGCACTTCGAGAAATTCAGCTCAAATAGCCCTGGTGATTCAAGCTGCAGCTGCCTGCATAAGCAGTGAAGAATCTCGAAGGCCTGGTATTGATGAAATTATTGCCATACTTAGAGGGGAAGAAGAGTTAATTTACTGTACTTGGAAAAAGCACAATTTTTCCGGAATTATTGATTGTTACCCCCAGTTACAACAAACAAAAAGTGAGATGAAGAGCCACTTAGCTTTGGCAATGGTAGGAGTTTCGGAGTTTGAGGAGGACGATCACCTTTACTGTCGTTGAAACATTACTAAACGAACTGTCTGATTTTTTTTTTTTTTTAAACCGATTTCACTGTGTTGCTTGCTTAGGAGCAAGAGGTGTTAAGACACTAGTAACAGGGAAAAAAAATGTGCTTATAATCTGTACAGAGTGAAAGGAGTCTGATGATAATTTGTGTGTACATATTTTCCATTTACCTGTGCCAAAACCATGGGAAAAGTGTAATGGCCTTGCTCTGTAGAGTTTTATTTTTCATGAAGATTGTTGCTCAACTGACTTTTGACTTTCGGAGTTATTGCAGGGCTGCGCCTGGTATTGTTTTTGTTTTGCTGCTTTCCGTTTTTCAAAAATATGTGTAAAATGCGTCTGATTGGACCATCCTTGTCACTATGTTTGTATTTCGTGAAAATGAATCATTTTTATATTTACTAATTTGCGAAGGAAGTGCAAAACAATTTTTTTTTTTTATTTACTGTTGCTTAGTTTTATATTTAATTGGGTCTCTAGAAAACTTTCAACCAATACATTCACTTTAAAGGATCCTTAGTAAAATATTACAAATGTAATTTTATTTAATATTTTTATTTTTAGCAATTTATTAGTATTATTTTTTATATTTTAACGGTTGAAAAGACAAATAATAATAATAATAATAATAATTATTATTATTAGAAGATGGACGATGTTATTCTTTAGACCATTCAAAATGGATGGATATCTACAATTACTTGATTTTGTTTGAATGACGGCTTTGTCCGATAAAACATTTATAATGAATACATATTTTGACTTGATTTTGTTGCGGTATATTTATTTAATGACAAAACTACACACGTAGTTGGAATATACTGATGTGATATTCGATGTGTCATTATTATAAGATACCGAAAAGAATTAAAATTGATAGTAAAATTAAAAACTGAAAAGACAGTATTAATTTAAATCACCATAATCAAAATATTATAATCACAGACGTAAACAAATTTGGGTCAACTAATATACTCATAAAACGTGAATAAGTAAGTTGTACTTATAACGAAAAAGTTGTTACTAACAATAAAAAAGTTTACTAATAATAAAAACGCGGCTAATGATGGAATATAAAATATTTACCTATAATAAGAGTTCTATCAGAACTTCCATAGCCAGAAACTTAAAAAGAACAAAAAGAAAATCATAAATAGTGGAATTTAAATATTTTAGCAACATCCTTTCCGAAAATGCAGTGGCCATTCTATAAGGTATTTTTAAAAATTAATTATAAAATTGAAAATTGTGTTCAGGACTCGAGAGCACACACTGGCTGACTATTTCTCAGACGGTACTATCAAAATGAGAATTGCATAATTGGTTTTCAATAAATTTTATTCACAAAATATCATGTGGGGTCTCACATTTTTAGTATTTTAAAATTCGTACTCATTGCATATTGTTGACACATTTTCCTTTTGGCGGTTGATAGTCGTCACTTCGTATCATTTTATTATACTTTTGCAACACGAGTCCCCATTTCACAATCTTGAGATGGATTATTTGAGATATAAAATTCATTAAGAAAATGTAAAGAAGTAATTTAATAAGCAATAGTTATAGTGCTCATGTTTTGACATCAGCACGTGGCATTATCTTGTTAATCTCTCACATCAATTGTACTCGACAGACGTTTTGAAATCACGCCACATGTATATTTGTGTTGTAAAAAGTGGACGATGTTATCCATCAAAACATTTATGATTTGATGCTTATTTTGACTTGATTTTAGTATGCCGTATTAAATTAATCTAAAGCATTGGAATTAAGAAGTTTAAATCAATACAAGGCTCAAAGTAAAACATTGAATCCAAATTTCAATATCAAGTCACTATAGTAAATAAATATGTTGACCATATACCAGATGAGCAAGAATATTAAAAGACATGGCATAAAAATTCAAGTATCATAAAAGTTCCCTATTAATCCAAGTATCATCGCTTCCCTATTGAACACATGAAAGAGTGCACCTCACAGACATTTCAAGTGACACACAAAAACTTGGAAGCAAAAAATTGAAAACCAAAGGTCTTTTTTTTTAAAAAAAAAAAATCGCCAATGAATGAAGAAATAGAGAAAGAAAAAAGTTTAAAATATCTTAGCAACATTCTTAATCAAGCCACGGTTGGCTTCTGCAAAAGCTGTGAATTCGTCGTAAGATATGACGCCATCGCCATCAGTATCAATTTCAGCCATCATCTTCTTGACCTCTTCATCAGAGACTGAGCTGAGGGCGTTCAGGCAATCGGCAAGCTCTGATGCGGAGATTTTCCCGTCACCGTTCAAGTCGAAGCGCTTAAAGACACGCTCGCGGTCGGCCTTATCCTGTTCTTCATCAGCCATTGTTGTTTCTGTTTCTTCTGATCAACAAGTTTGGTTTACAAGTGAATGCGGCAAAAGCATGCAGAGCTTGCTTCTTAAAGAAATGGTTTTTGAATAATAAGGATAGCATTTGAATGAGTGAGTGGCTGAGCTTCATGTGCGGATCACCTGAAGAAATGTAAATTCAAAACTGTTTTCCCGAGACTAATGCAATGAGAATTTTAGGTATTGAACTGCATTTTGACAAGTGGAAACACGGAATTTCGATAGATTCTCGGTAGTTACAGTATGGATCAAACTAATTTTGGCTAAAAGACTTGAGCTATGCTCCATATAAAATGACTGATTCATATTATTTAGGAAAGTCAGTTTCTATGAATGCAGTGGCACCGTGCCATCCGAACAATTTGAAAGGGTACTCAAGTTGGTAACTAGTTGTACAGAATTTGGATAAAACAAATACTTTACGATACGGGGGCATGTATGGCATTCAGCACAGCTTCTCTTGTGGGCAAAGCCGGAATTGCACCTCTCTCCATTACAGTCAGCGCACCGCATGCATTAGCAAACCTAAGAGCATCTCTTAATTGGTCTTCTTTCTGCAAGATTAAACCAAATAGATTATAACCTTGTAATACAGAGTTGATCAAGTATAGGGAGTTTAAACATGCGAACTGATATGTTGAAAAAATAAATAAATAAATAAAGGAGCCAAATTGATCGAGGCTATCCAAATTTTTTGGATTGTCACCAAATTTTATCCTGATTTAGAAGTTATTCATGAAGAGGAAATGGGTACAAAGGAATTAACTGATTTGATTGGGGAATAAGTTCCACATTGAACATAATAAGCAAGAAGTAAACCAAGCCGTATGCAATGTCGTATTCTTATAAGTACATTAATAACTTTTTATAGGGTCCATTTTTGCTAATCCCTTTGTTCAATCAAATATCCATCAGGCACTAGAAAGACATGCATTCATTAAATATCTACAGATATTTGACTCATAATCACATTTTCCTTATGCTGGAAATTTTAAATTGTGAGAATAATTTCAATGGCATGACTCCAAGTGTCCAATCAACTTAAGATTTGGCAAATATTAAAAGAAGTTGGAGAACCAATCAAATGGCTGACATTCATCATTCTATGAGAACCATTCGAAAAAAAAAATGAAGAAGGAAAAAGCTGTATTATCTGAAATAAATTGGGCAGTACCTGAAGCAAGGAGAAATCAGTGGATAGTTGTGATAGTATCCCAGCAACAAAAGCATCCCCTGCACCAGTGGCATCAACAGCCTCTACCTTCAAGCCCTGCACTCTACCGCTGAAATCCTGGAAAAATTATAGAATAGCAATCTTCAGGCTCCTAATTATTATAAAAATAAGATATTTCATGCCTGTCCTACAACATTGGACCAAACGTTCAAACAGTTACAAATGCTCAGATCACCATATTAAAAGACTAAGTATAAGCATATTATGGTACAGTTTATGGGACATCATAATCTAAACTTTTGATCAGAGTGTAAGTTCCTTAGATCTGCTTTACAAAAAATCTTCTTCGGTGGCGATTTCAAACAAGTTCAAAGCAGAGAGGAGAACACCTTGTAAGTTAATTGGAGAAGTTTCTATTTTTTCAATTGTCTCTTATCTTTAATTAAATAACAAAATGTTAATTTTGAGTTTTACCTACCTTCAAAACCAAGAATATCCAAAGGTATGATTAAATAATTACTTTTTCTGGAAACAAAGTTGAGAAATTTCCTCTAATGATGTTCCAAAAAAGTTTGATATTCCCTCTAGTAAATCTTCTCAAAAAACATCTTGCTGTTCCAGTAAATCTTCTTAAATAAAATCTTGCTCTACAAGTAACTTTGGAAGCTATTGCTATCTTGAGTGCTTACCTTGGTGTAGTACCTGCAACCATCTGGACCCTCGGTGACAAGTAGCAATTTAAGATTCGCATGAAATAGTTTATAAACAACTGCATCATCATATGGATCTTCTCCTTGGGTTAGAAAAGAAATCTCTTCTTCACTGATCTGAAAATTTAGTTTGAATTGTTATGATAAGACATGGTGGTTTCTTTTTATTCTTGATCATTGTTCCATAGAAGGGTAAAAAGTAAAATCTGAAAGCGTTCCCACCTTGATAATGTCAGCAGTCTCCCAAATGCTCAGAATTCCTTCTCTTGCTTTGTCTGCTGAGGGCCAAAGGGGAAGCCTTAGATTGGGGTCATAGGAGAGAACCACACCAGCATCCTTTGCAGCTTTTGCTGCAGCAATGTGAGCTGACTTACATGGTTCTGTAATTAGACTTATAGAACCATAATGAAAAATTTTTGCCTGGGGGAATCAATCAAAGAACAAATTCCATAAGAAAATCAGTAAGTTAAATAGGAAAACAAAAAGAAAATAATAAGGGTATTAATCTATATATAACTAAAATTGAGGCAACAAAACATTGTCAGTGCACCCTTTGGATGAGTGAGGCCTAACAAGGAAACCTCTACATAAAATGAACTAAAATGCCAATGCCAGCTACCAAACTATTTCTACGATAATTAAATGTTGGTAGGTCTGACGTTACAGAGAGTTTAGAATTCGAGTCCTTGTTGCCTGCTGCAAATCATGTGACAACAAGTATTATTAAACTGAGTGTAAGAAACTATGGACAAACTTAATATATATGCTCTTTCTGTCACTGCAAACTTAACTGTAGAAGTACTCTTTTCTGTCACTATTTTTTTATAAGTTTTTTTTTCCCTCTTGCTCGTATGTTAGTTTTAATAATTACATTTAAAAAAAAAAATGAAACTTGTATCATCCTGCAATACCTTCGTAATTAAACTGAGATCAAGTTCAGCTTCTTGAAGCAACATATCAGCACTAGGATTACGGTAAAACATGAACTCGCGTTCCCCATCACTCCTTAGTGTAACAAATGCTAAAGCCGTACGTGCACCAGGGTCAAAGCGCATCCCAGCACCATTCACATTGTTCTCCTTCAATATATCAGCAAGCATGTAACCAAATTCATCTGCACCAACCTGCGGATGTTGTGAGAAACATTAAAGATCTGAGAGAACCTTCACACTCACCATAAATAGACACACAGTAGGATATGCTTCCTCAGTGAACAAGAAGTAGATTATTTGCTCCTTCTCATAAGGAAATAACCTTGAATACATCGATTTTTTTTTGTATACAGAATGAAATGAGACGATAAAAACATTAGAGTTGTTAGATAGAAAAAATTAAAGACACAACTGATTGTTTTTGCTGGCTGCTAGAGTGGATGTTTTACAAATTCTGGCCCAGGGATTTCTGGTGTCAGGAACAATAAGCTGTCTTCAATTCAGCTTCCAAGATCTATAGACAGTTACTTTAATCATCTATTTCTACAATGATTAGAGGACCTTTAATTAGATGCATCAATGAATACTTAACATTCATTTACATTTCTATGCTGATAAGTCTTAATACTGTGGAAACTCCTCAAGTCAACTCTGCAACCTAGCAGGGGTAATATGATACTGGATAAAAACAGAGCATCACAGGGATGAAAAGATGAAACAATGATGTTTCTGCATAGGCTAGGAAGGGGATACAGTAGGTATAATAATCTGCATGCTGTGCCATGAAACTGGTATAGGCCATAGCTGTTAAGCAGCATTCCTTACTTTAGGACAGGGCAAAATGATAACTTTCACATGTTCATAGAAACAGAACAAAGTAGTCTGCAGCATAAAGCAAGTATGAGAAAAAGGCCATCAGCTATGCAATAGTGAGGGACTAAACTTTTAGAGGCAGTTAAAATTTAAGAAATCATGACATAAGATGGAAAAGTTTTATCCATTAACAGAACTTATTGCTGTACTAGAAAGAACAATATTACTGAAATCGAAGCATTACAAGGGAAACCCAAAAGGGAAAACAAAGGAGTTAGCGAGTATAGAGAGTGTGGCCCTGTGCGCATGACTAATAAGATAAGATATTATGAATTAAAGTCGAGTGATCATAAGCCTAAAATTGACAGAACCTTAAGAGTCAGGTTTATCTGCATATGCTAGCAGGTGAAATAGGTTGTTAAACTTCTAGACGTTTTGGAAAAAAATAGGATGACGAGTTAAAATTGTCACTTGCACAACATAAAAATTCTCTGAGATACAAGGTACGAAACTCAATCAGGAGACTCATAAATTAAATATTTGATATCCAGAAAGGACTTTTTCATGTGCTAATTTCTGATTTGATCCTGTCATCCTGATGTTCATTTCCCTAAGTGCTTGCCCTCTTTATACCTCTACAAAACTAGAATAATCAAACAGAAACATTGACAGACAATAGTTCCAACTAAGTTTGAACAATTAAGAAATAATTGAAGAGGAAAATAAGCTACCCAGGAAATAAATTAAAGTTACCATGAATTGAACATATACGATCAATTACTGTACCTTCCCAATAAAAGCGGATGAGCCTCCAAGGCGAGCGATGCCAACAGCCACATTAGCAGGTGCACCGCCGGGAGCTTTCTTGAAAGCTGGCGACTCAGCCAATGAAAGTCCACTAACAGTTGGAACAAAATCAATCAGCATTTCCCCAAAACAAACCACGAGCGGAGATTCCCTTGTTTCCTTTGTTTCAGGTAACCCATCACCTGGAAGTGCTTTCACTGCCATGTATAAAAGTTGAACAATAAAATTTCAGCACTAACGATAATACATACAATTTTGATCACTGATAAGCCAATTACAACTTTTGATGACACATGAAGATCAAATCGAGCTAAAATAATCCATTAAATGATCCATTTCCTGCATGCATAACAATCTTCAGCTAAAATTTTTTATTTAATTTCATCAACTAAAAAATATCAACACAAATAAATAAACAACAAATTTAAGATGAAACACCCACCTCGAACATTCAACCGAGGAAGCGGAGATGAAGCTTTGATCGTTGGGTGAGTACCGAGCTTAACTGAAGAGTGAGAGTAAGAAGAAACAGCACCAGTGAAGCAAAATGCAGTAGAATGAAGAGCCATAGCAAGAGCTAGTCGTTGAGTTAATTGGTGGTTGATGAAGGTTTTTGAAATTTGATCAGGCGTTAAGATTGATGTACGGATAAAATAGTGGGGATTTCTGCTGGCAATAGCATTAGAGTGGATTGGTGGTGGTGGTGGTGGTGGTGGTGATGTTATGTAGTTTAGTCTAGTGTCAGCGTTTTGTGAGTGTTGGATAAATGGCAAGAAGAGTGGGGACAGCTTTGAGAAAGTAACGGAGAAAGCTAAGAGAAGTGAAACTAGTTTATTGTCTGCCGCTTTGGCCTTTGGGTGTTGCGCTTTGGATTTTCGACGGCTTTTCCTCCTCGTTTGCCGCTTTATAGTTTTTTTATATATAGTTTTTCTCTTCTTTTTTTCAGACACGTTATCAAATTATGAAATTTAAGAGAATTAATTTTTAATTCTCTTAAATTGTATGTTTTAAGAATATATCCGCACTGAAAAAATAATAACGTCTGCAGTAAAAAAAAAAAAAGAGTATATGCACATGAGGACAATTATATATATAAATAAATAAATAAATATATATATATATATATAAGATATTAACCTTATTATCTGGGTGAATATATTGGCTTCAATTACAATCATGTTATACCACATGTCATTTATTTAAAAATGTAATTTGATTATGTTATGACCCCCAAAGATTGGGTCAATTTATATTATATTTCATGTTGTGTTTTTCGGTGAGCATTAAATTAAAAAAAATTGATCCAACACACTTATTTCCTCATTAGTAATGGTCATTTGATATAAAATTTGACAGTTGCATATATTTTTTAAGAGGGTCCGGATATGTTGGAACCGCTCTAAGATAAAGTACCCCTTCATAATCACACGCTTAAAGTTAGAACAAATTTTTTATTATTTATCATTTTATGTGTATAGTTATAATTCGTATTTTGTCTTAAAACAATTCCAAAATAACCGTGGCCTTTTTAAAATTTGTGATAGAAATGTCAACTGATGATGAAAATTGTGATTTGTGAAAAAATGTTTTGGCAGGTGGCCGCAACTAGAGCTAGGTGGCTTTAAACAAGTGGGCCTCAACCTCATTGGGTTTTACAAATATGCTGTCATTTGTTAAACCTCGGCCTGACCCAACAAGAAAGAATACCACGGGCTGTTCATGGCTGTGATAATTCAACAAGAAGACGCGTTTTCTAGACACCAACTCGTTTTGACAAAAAGCAGACTGATTCAGAAATGCTTGAAGACTAACCTTTGATCGTTCGTTACAACTATTGACCAACTAACCTACCTGCCAAGCCTGGCAACAACTTGTGTTTTTGCTTCCATTCACGGCACTCTGCCAATGTTGCTATTTATTTATATTTTTTTAATGTTTCTTGTTTTTCAAAAAATAAAAAAAAAAAAATTCTGACTAAAGTGCTCATGTCCATGTCCTTTTCTTTACTTGCTTCACTCCAATGGCTACGCGGTTTCATGACTTCCTTCAACTTCTATGAATAAATATTTAAGCACACTTCAACTACATTTCGTTCGAGCAAATTTACTTGCAACATTTTTTGTTTGTTCGTTAATAACCATTTTAGTATTATGAAAATATATTATATTTACAGAAACTCTTTCTTAAGTTTTTCGTTATGGCGCTATTTAGATGTTCGGACTCTGGAAGACTTTCACATGTAGAATAATAATAATAATAATAAGGGGTTATCATTGTGCTAATGGATGGTTCTTATGAATATTTTGGTATTCAGAAAATATTTTTAAAACCCTCTGATCAAATGTGGAGTGTTCTAGGAGCTTATTAGAGAATTGCACGGTAAAAAAAACAATAGCAAGATTTTGTTTATGTAGGAATATGATTCTCTCCTAATCTGAATTCTATTGAGTTTTTAAAATTTTTTTACCATGTGTCCTTTAATAGTAGTGTATGAATAAAATTTAACTTTTTTATTTTTTTATTTATTAATAACTAATCAATAATTAAATTATTTACTTCATATATGATCAGGACATAATCAAATCATGAGAGAATCTTGATCCGTTTATGACTCAGAATTATCGCTAGGGCAATTAATATGAGATTTGATAATGGAATTTGAAACAGTATCGAGTTTTGATAATTAGCCTCTTTGACAGAAAGATTCAAGGGATATTTTATGAATGGCAGAAATTAATGAGAAAAAAAATTTCAATTATTTTTTTTATTCGCTGTTATTATTATTATTATTGAATGAATGATAAAACCCTCAGCCACGCGTCATGATGAAGCCATAGGAACGAGCATCACGCGTTAACAGGTATTCGTCAGTGACACGATCAGCAGCAGCCAAAAGTAAAACTTGCTTGCAGGCCCCGCACTCGTATAGTCGTATTTGCTTCCGTTTGCTCAAACGCAGCGATCGTATGCATCAAAACTCATTATAGCCTCCACAGCTCAAAATCCCCACGCTTCTCACTTTCTCCAAATTACAAGATTTCTCATTTATTGGCCACTGTGGCAGCAGACACACAGTATCGGACCGCACCAGAGAATATCCCACGCACTAAAAATTCTTGGTTAATATCCGTCTTATAAGTTATAATCGTACAAGGACTCGAAGACTAAGCCCATAAGCGCGTGGAAACCGCGTGAATCCTGCTCTATAAATGGCCAACTAATCTCCATGGAATTCTGATTTAAAAAAAATACAAAAACACGCAGAAGTATAAGCTCCTATTTTTCTCAGTCTTCTTTCTTTTCTCTCAAAACAAAACAAACATGGCAGCAAATAACTCAAACGGCGCCAATTATCTCGGCTCAATGGACGAAGTACGCAAGGTATTCAATAAGTTCGACAAAAACGGCGACGGCAAGATCTCCGCCGACGAGCTCAAGGACGTCCTCCGTTCACTCGGCTCCAAAACCTCCCCCGAAGAGGTCAAACGCGTAATGGATGAGATCGACACTGACGGCGACGGCTACATTGACTTCAAAGAGTTCTCCACGTTCCATCTCGCGGGCGGATCCACCGACGGAACGAAGGAACTGAAGGACGCGTTTGATCTCTACGACATGGACCAGAACGGATTGATTTCCGCTAACGAGTTGCATGCCGTGTTGAAGAAGCTTGGTGAGAAGAGCTCGTTGAAAGATTGCGTTAATATGATTAAGAAGGTTGACGCCGACGGCGACGGCCACGTTAACTTTGAGGAGTTCAAGAAGATGATGACTCGTTCCTGATTGATTGATTGATGATCATCCATCAAGTTAAGTTCGCTGACCTAATAATATTAGTTTTCAGGTTTTCAATTGTGTATAGTTATTAGGATTTTAATTTTCAGTAGCTTCCTTTTCCTTTTCCTTTTTTTTTTTTCTCTTTAATTTCCGTTCTTGTTTTTTCTGTTCGATTAACGGTGACGGCGCCCTAGACTTGAACGGAATTTTTTAGAATTAGCTTCAGAGTAATCCTTTAACTAGACTTGCTTTCTTATTGCTACAAATGGTTTCATGCTTTACGCGCCGCGTCTTCTGGCTTCCTGGCAAATGTAGTTAAGTTTTAGCAGCACAATCGATTACTATTCACTGACGATTACTTTTTAAAAATAATAGCAAATAACTTTTTAATTCACTACTAATTGGAAAGGAAGAATTTGACTAGTGACGTGGAACTGTTTGATTGGTTGTAAGTTTTTTTTGATTGGTTGTAAGTTAGACGTTTAACAAATAGGGATATGATTCAGTCAACGTTTTAAGTTGGGAGGGATTAAATTAACATTAATGTTAACATTTTTGTTATTATAATAATGGGAATACGTGTGGAGTTGTGGAGAAAGATTAAGAAAGACGACGGAGACGAGGACGTGTAGATGTCAACGCGGAATTGGGATTTGAGACTGTGATTAAACGCATCATTATGTTTACGAAATTGAGTCGTTATAAATACTGTGCTGCTGCTTTATCGGTTTTCTCCACTAGTCAATTTGACGTAAGGAAGTCAATTGGAGCCGTTGGGGGAGTAGAGATCGTGGGGTCACATGTCTCAGTAGCGGTTGGGGGAGTAGAGATCGTAGGGTCACATGTCTCAGTAATTTTGCTCAGTGGAAAGCGTTATTATTTTCTTTCAATTATTGAATAATTAATTTTCTCAAGTTAATAAGGATTAGTTTGGTAATATTGTAGCATTTAAAATAATAAGTATGATAAAATTTAAATTTATTTTTAAAAATAGTGTGAGTTATAAAATAATCATATGTATTTTGTAAATTTTAAAATATAAATTACTGAATTGTATATAATATTGAAAAAAATTATTGACACACTTATAAGCGTATATATATGTGATGATTAATGACTAAAATAAATATTTTACATTATTAATTTTATTATCTCAATGTAATTAGTAATAATAATAATTTCTTTAAAGTTAATGATTTTATTTTCTAATTTATGAGGATAATTTTAAATTTTTATAATACATATGATGATATACATGGAATTATATTAAGTATAAAATTAATTTTCAAAATTAAATTATAATAGTTATTCCTTCTGTACTTTTTAATATATATCGTAACATGAGCTAATTTTACTAGTGATTTTGGGGGGGAGGGGGGGGGGGTTAAGTTTTTTTAGTCCTATATTTTGATTAATCTCCGTATTTTTTAAAATACCTCAAAATATTCTTGTCGTTAAACTATTGACACTCTTATTATTACTTTTTGTTCTTTTGGCTTGCTTTTAAAATGTTACTTTCTTACAATAATGTTTCTTTCTTTTAGATGTTAATCAAAAGAAACAATTAAATTACTAGTTTAATCCTAAATAATGAAATATATATATATATTAATTTTTGTGGATGCTCATGTATGTACAAATTACCAATTTTTTTGGACATTAGTAAATAAATTAATATATTGACTCCTTAGCAGAGTGTTCCATTAAAATTAATATATATTCTTTTTATTTCTACTTTATTTTTGTGTTAATTTAGTAACTTAATTTTTTTTATTAGTGTCAAAAAGAAATATTATTATAAGAGGGTAATATTATAAAAGTTAGATAAAATGAACAAAATTAACAGTCAGGTGTCAATAATTTAACGGCATGAGTGTTTTGAGATACTTTAAAAATGCAGAGACTAAATAGGTAGTAACTTCAAAATATAGGGATTAAACAAGTTTTTATCCAAAATTAATTACTAAATACTAAAATTAACTTTTAAATCATTTTTAACCTCTCAAAAATAATCCTAAACTAACCTAAATCATGTGAAAGTTGTATTTTGGCAAGGTATAGTTATTACTCTTACAACTATTTATGTTGTATTACTAACAGTGAAAATTTTAAAAATAATTTATAATTAGTCTTAGGTTACGTTTGTTTTTTTATTTGAAATCTGAATATATTTGAATTTAGTTGAAGTCTGAATAGATCTAAATGAAAATGTCTGAATAATATGTTTGCTCTTTCTTTTTCAACATCTGAAGAGAAAAACTTAAAAGTTAGTAGTTTGACATAAATATCATTTTAAGTGCTACATATATTTGTTCTTCATAATTTATAATTTTCACAGGTTAATTAATTTGGTAGCATTAAAAAAAATATTATTATTGTTGATCTTGATTTAATTTTTTTAATAAAAGATGAAATGATAACATCAAATTTTATTATAAAAGTCAACACTGTTATTTTATTTTTGATTCATCACAATGGACATAATTTGGTTTGTTCAATAGTTTAGTTTAGTTAATGTTATCATGTGAATAAAAATTTAAAGTAATTAAAAAAATAACTTCAAGAATAGTACAAAAATATTATGTTTCTATATAATAATGGAAATACATAAATTATTAAGGATATTTTTGAGATTTGAAATTAAAAATTTTCATTTATACCTTAGATAAAAGTAAATTTTTTTCTACTTTTTCTATTCATATAAAATTGTCTAATAATAAGTGATAAGTTAAAAAAAGAACAACTTAAAATAAACAAATTGTATGTATGAAAAAAAATTAAATTTAAATTTCATACTAAAAAAAAAAGACAGGACTTTACTTTTTTTGTTTTGAGTGTTGTTCGAGTAAAACATGCTTTAGACCTCAGGAAAGCGACCTTGTCCAATAAAAAGAGGTGATTTTCATGGTTCGATTAGTTTCCAGTTCTGCAATAGTAGCTGGCTTATCTTTTTCTTTTGACATGAGAACCTTTTAAATTTATCATCCTCGTAAATCCAACTTTTTATTGAAGGTAGACGCGATAGCAATTTTAGTGCGGGCTATTCTACAAAACTTTACTTGAATGAACTTCTCATGAGCAAAGGAAATTCTCGAAATTGATAAAACAGGATCGAAGCTGTGTCTACAGTGTTCTCAAATCTAATAATTTGCAATTACTCATCAGATAAACAACAAGAAGATACTAGCAAATTCATTACATCGTGGGTTAGGCATCTTATTCTAAGAACATTTTAAATTGTTAAGTGTTAACAAATCCCTGGTTTCTCCACTTACGTTGGCCAAAGATATGCTGCTTCAATGCTGAACCGTACAATTTTGAACTACACGTTGAGCTTCTAGAGCAGGTAGCTTATCAAGAGAATCTTCCTCTTGAATTATGCCATTTTCCTCCAAGATAGGCTTTTGCAAGCCTACTGCCTCCAATACATAAGCCTTAACCTCTTGGAATCTCTCCTCTGAGAGTGATACTTCAGATTAAACTCTCCAGGCATATTCCTCTGACGCTTCTTCAAAATCCTTCCTTCTCTTCAGCACTATATGCCCACTAATCTCCCAAGCAGCTGGATTTACTTGAGTGTCCAGAAGCTCCTGGCTTACTTCTCCAAGTGCTTGTTTCTCCGCGTAGCACTGGCATACACAAGCAGAGTTCAGTATTTTTGCCAAACTATACATAATGTATGACAAGGGACTCACTGTGAAGAAATAAAATAAAAAAATAGAGAAAGCGACACAGTCTATGGTCCAAATCATTCAATCGAGCCTTTTAAGATATCTATATGGTACATTCACAGTGTTTATTAATTTGCCAGTGAAAATGCCAAATCAGAAAATGAAGCTATGAGATCAGAGTAAAAGAATTACCTGCGGGAACAAAATGATTCTCCTGCCACAATCAGAGATGAGTACATTAAAAGGAATGTTGTTGTCCTGCAGACAAATGCAAGAACTAGCAACTGCATCAGATAAATCCCTCAACGACTTCCCCACCTCGAAGACAAGACCACGAACCGGATAATTCAATAACTGTGAAATTATAACTTCTGTGTCTTGATAGCCTTTCACTGTTACTATTCTTGAGATTGGAGCTTTCTCAACGGGGAAAGGCAGAGGCAAGTAATATGCCTGCAGCGCAGTTGAAATCAACAATCTTTATTTACGACTAATTCATCCATAATTAGATAATCATTAAGATAGTCCATATGGACAAAAGAAGTGTAGAACCTGAAAGTGTAGGTGATTAATAGTAGCAAAAGCACCCAAGCTGTTGTACCCAAGTCTGAAAAATGGATCAGCTGCCTCTTTAGCCACATAAAGAGCAAGCAAGAAGCTCTCATGATCAATCCTCTGAGGCAAGCAATCAAGAACTCGGGGTATCAATAGAACATGTCCATACTCAATCGGGCTCACCTGATCATCAAAATTGACATAGCCATTATTAGCCACAACAGATATCAACACTAAATGTTGTTAAATAAAGCACATTGAAAGTTTCAGTCTGCTGACATTGATGGCAACAACACTGGGAGACTTTGAATCATCAAGTCTGAAAAGCATTTCTTCTTGGCCAATCTTGGTGAAATTGAACTTGTTCTCATCAAAAGGCTGAAGAACTTGATCAATGCGGAACTCAGTGGGGCGTTTCTTGAGGTGGCGGCCCTCATTAAGCTGTGCAACGAAACCGTATTCTCCAGGGATAATCTTTGTCTCACAACTAGTTACATCATACCGAAAAAGGCCACGGTTCATTCGATCTTCCCATTGCCCCAGCAACAAATCGTGCAAGAAAGACATCCGAGGCTCTTCGCCTGATGCCTCTTCGGTCAAATCAACTTTATCTTTCGTGATTTGATATAAAGGCAACTTTGATACTGAAATCATCAATAAATTAGATCAGTTTAATGTTCTAGACAAATATACAATTTTGGTTAACCAGTTATGCTGCCAAAGCTAAGGAGACAAGCCTGCTTTACGTAAATTTGCGAAATCATTACAATGTATTTCCGGAAAAAATTAAAAATGTATTTTACCACTTCAAGTAAAGTTTCTTTAACAACAGAAGCAGCAAGGCACATACCGGGTAGGGAGCAATTTCCAAGACAGTTGCTTCCGCAGCCAGCTTCTGAATTTTCGGAAGCAGTCTCCTCCTGGTCCTGGTAATTTGAAACCACCGTGGGAACCCTCTTAATTGTCAACATGTTAAGGCTTGGTTAATGGTTATGCCACTGCTCTTTTGTTTTTGGTTCACCAGCGATGATGAAACAAATTATGAATATAAAAAACTGGGTTTCTTTTTGGAGTGATGTATAAAAAAAAAAATCTGCAGAATATTCCTGAGAGGAAAAGGAGATTTTACTTGTTGGTTTTGTGTGAGATTCTGAATTCTTCTCCTATTAGTAGAATGGGTTTTGATGCACGTTTCGGCTCCTATGAATATTAAGTTACAGGCGGTGGCGCCGTTAACCGACTTTGACCAAAGTGGGTTCATATTTAAAATACGGAGCAGCCAGCTTATTTATTATTATTTTTTTTTGTCTTAATCACGAGGTATCCTGGATAGAGCCCCAACTGTGGGAAACACCTTTAAGCCCGTACCACAATTCATACTAGAAGTCCCCGCTCGAACCGGGAGGCACATGTTCTCCCAACAAAGGCGACTTCCCTGCGACTCGAACTGGGGAGCAAACTCAATCAAGCCACTTAAAGGGACTCTATTGCCAGTGAAGCCAACACTTTATTGGTAGCAGCCAGCTTATTTATAGTTTTATACTAACGTCATGTTAGTACCAGATTTTGAATGCCGAAACAAGGGTGAATTTATATCTGGCACCCTTTGTTTATGGATTTTCTATTATGGTCGCATTAAGTTTGTAGATAATATAATTAATTCACGAGATATTCTACCATCCGACTGAAAGAAAAATCGGTCTTTCAATTCATCCCATGTTCATCTTCTAATCAACTAGTAGAATGGCCTTGTGTGCCTGAGGGTGAATTATCATCCATACAAGTAACATTAGTTTTATATATATAATGCACTCTTCATTGTTGTCTTTGTTAAAGAACTCCAACTCCAATCATCAACCTGCAACTCCATATTATGGCACGAGTAAATTTTGTGAATAAAATAATAATTTAATTATCTTAATCTTAAGTTTATTAACGATGATTTTAGCCATAAAAATTATGAAGTTTCTATACCATCTACAATGCAAAGGGCAATATTAGATTGGGAGATCTTCCAAATTCTAATATAAATTATTTCTTCACAGCACAATTTCTACAGGTGGATGTAATAATACACTTGCATCTTCTTAATTCCGAGTCTGCAAGGCAAATGTCAAAGTCGAAACAGGCAAAGAGCCTTAGGATTCTATATTCGCAATAATATGTAGAAATTATAACCGTGATATCATAATTCATAATAAGTCCATAACGTCCTAAAACTTCTGGCAAATCTTTTCCTTCGAAATTCTCTTTAGGTTTTTCCCTCCCTCAGTTTCTTAAATGCCTTTGAACTCTCTCTGCCTTTAAGTTTTTTCTCCTCCCATGTCACTTGTGGGCTAAAATTAGTAACCAATTAACAACGTATTGAAGCCCGGCTCTAGAAGTCCAAAGCCCCAAATTGCCTTTTTTCTTCTCTTCTTTTTTTAAAAAGAACAAATTTATATAACTTTGGCAATCCAAAGACAATCTTTGCTTTTTTTTTTTTTAATAATGAAGCTCAACGAAATTAGAGAAGTTTAGTATAAAAAAAAATAAAAAATCAGAAAACTGTTTCAAATTTAATGATGTTAAAAAAATTTTTAATTTCAAAATTTTGTGTGATTATTTTATCCTTGATAAACCCACTATTAATTAATAAAAGCTTTTTGAATTTGGACATTCTCCTAAGCATTTTTTCTCCTAACCTTTCTAAACATTCAAGGATCTATTGATATGTGTCATTAGTGAAATTAATGCCTAAGATTTTGTTTTAATAAATTTTTACTTAAATAGACATCCAAACTCACATTTAACTCTTGTCAATTTTTTTTCCCTCACAAATTCTTTCCCTCCTAAGACAATCCTTCGTCATTGCTTAACATGGTGAAGAAGAATAAGAGTAGTAATGTGAAAAAATGACAGGCATGCACTGCCCGCCATTATTGAAGAAGAATGCGGTTGTTGCTGCATTCTTTGAATCAAGAAAAAAAATGGAGAAGGCAAAGTGCAATAAAGTTTGAAGGAAAATGGAGGCAGACAACTTTGATAAGAAAGAAGGAAAAGAAGTTGCACGATTTGAAAAAAAAATAATAACATAATATTATTTAGTGGTAAAATGATATGTTCAGAAAGAAGGTATTGATTTCAACGATATATTTTCTCCAATGATTCGACTCACGACAGTTAGAGTAGTCTTGACGATGTGTGCTACATTGACCTACATCTAGAGTAGTTAGATGTAAAAACTGTATTTCTTCATAGAGAATTTGAAAAAGAAATTTATATGCTACAACCAGAAGATTTTACTGAAATAAGAAAAGAGAACTTAGTTTGCAGGTTGAATAAATCTTTGTACGGTCTCAAACAGATGCCGAGATGTTAGTATAAGAGATTTGATTCCTTCATCATGAGCCTTGGATACAATAGATTCAGTTCAGACCATTGTGCATATTGTTGAGTGTTAGAGAATGCATATTTATAAAGGAGAAAACCGTCATTTTACATTTCAAGTCTTACTAACAACCCTTACTTTTATGTATTTAACCTTCTTGTGATGTAATTACGTGTGTGTTATTTTAATTAAGTATTTTATGTATTTTAGGGGCATTATAGTCATTTCACAATAAAGGAGAGATCAGACGGCAAAACGGACATCACTTTTGAACTCAGGACGGTCGAAAACCTTAGGAGGAGCATAAAAGGAAAAATGGCACTATTCACATGTACGGTACTATTCACGTATACGGTACTGTCTACGTTACTGTTCACGACACTGTTCACAAAGACGGATCGATGACGTGGCATTGACCGATGATGTGGCATTGACTGATGAGGTGTCACGATCCTGTTGGACTAAAATTCTTATGTACTGTTGACGGTGACGTGGCAGCATATCAGTGGACGAAAAATCTCGCGTACGGTGCATGCATCACACAGGATTATTTTCAACCAAACCGCGTTACTGTTCATCCGGGTCAAACCGTGTTACTGTTCATCCGCGTGGTCAAACCGTGGACTGTTGACTGATGACGTGGCGCAATCCTGAACGTCCAAACTGTTTTTAATCCGATGGCCATGATTTACTCCATGTATCTATAAAAAGGGGGCCTCCCCCCCCTAATTTGATATCTCTGAATCCATTTTTGGGATCCATTTTCTGTAATTCCTTCTCCATCTTGTATTTTCTTTGTATTTTAATAAATTCCCATTTTGCCCTTAGTTCAATTATGAGTGGCTAATTTTCTTTCAAGCTTGGGTTGAAGGTGAAGTCTCAACATGTGTCATGGGCTTTATTTGGTAAATTTATTTTCTTTTCCCCTCTAGTTTTTGTGGATGATTTGACTTATCGTCGACAAATAATACTGATCTTGTCTAGATACCGCCTTGGTTACACCGGCTCTCTAGTATAAGGTTATTATTATTTGGCACGATAAGCCCTTAGCACCATATTGATTAGAGCGTGGTTCATGAGGTGTGGATTCCCCCCTCATGATTTAATTGGCATTAATACGGATTATTTAGCCCATGATGCATGTTGATACGGATCCAGATACCCAAGTACGTCATTTCAATAGATTTCGCTTCAACTTATTCTCGCCATTGCAATTCCAATTTTAGAATTTATTATCGCCATTTCAATTCCAATTTTAGGATAATTTAAATCACTTCCACCACAATTCCAACCACCCATTTTGCAAAATTAATTCTATACACAATTAAAATCCTCCTCCTCGTGGGATCGACACTCGTCACCATTGATCTACACTACAATAGATTCGTGCGCTTGCGAGTACATTAAAATTTGCACAACAAGTTTTTGGCGCCGTTGCCGGGGAGGTAAGTAATTTTAATTCATAGAATTAATTTTTGTGAATAATTTCTTTTATTTGTTTTCTTGTATTTTTTATAAAAAAAAAAAAAAGTAAATCTACATTTAAAGGTTAGTATTTCTTTTCTTTTTCTCTTCTTTAAAATTCTGTAATTTAATTTTCAATTTATTTTTCTTTGTAATTTTTTTATCTTATTAATTTAATTTTTAGTTAATTTATTTCACGTATTTATTTTTGTGTATTTTTATAGTAAGGTTGTAATAGCGCAATAAGGTTAGTATCCTAATTTCTCCCTTATCTTTATTTTTTATTTGTTTTGTTCCCATCTTTATTTTTTGTTTTGTTTGCATCTTTATTTTTATTTTATTTATTTTGCATGCATGGTCGTAGGTCATTATTACCTAATCTTGAACCTATAGACCTTGAACTTGAAAAAACACTTCGCACACAAAAGCACATTAATAAATTTGGAATGGATTTACAAGCACCACAGGAGAGGCCATTTAAGGACTATTTTAGTCCCTTAGCTAATTTGAGCACGTCATGCATAAGATACCCAAATGTAGCTGCTAGGAGTTTTGAACTAAAACCTAGTGTGCTAAATTGTCTCCCCACATTTTATGGCCTAGAAAATGAGGACCCATATAATCATTTGAATGATTTTCATGCCATTTGTCAAACTTTTAAATATGAAAATTTTTCAGACGATGATGTTAAACTTAGATTATTCCCATTTTCTTTAAAGGATAGAGCTCGTTCATGGTTAAATACTTTGCCTGCTAATAGTATTGCATCATGGGAACAAATGGTTACAAAATTTCTAAATAAATATTTCCCAGTGCATAAAACCAATTCTATTCGCAGGGAAATTTCAGAGTTTACTCAGAGAGAAGACGAGCAGTTTTTTGAAACTTGGGAGCGATTCAATGGGCTACTCTTGAAGTGTCCACATCATGGGTACGAAAAATGGCACCAATGCCAATACTTTTTGGAGGGATTATTGCCGAATGTGCAAGAATGGCTAATGGCAACAAGTGGAGGAGAACTAATGTCAAAAAGCGCAACAGAGATTTGGGAATTCTTCCAGCGACAAGCGGACAATTCCCAACAACGGAGTCGATCACTCAGGAATACTAGAAGGATTAAAGGAGTGAATGAGGTTCACATTGGCGAGTCAACTTCGGGAATCAAAGAAGTCAAGGAGATGGTTGAAGGTCTTGCTCGACAAATAGCATCGTTATCGACTGCTAAATCAACAGAATCACATGACCCTGACTCATATCCAGATCAAGCCAATGCCATAGGTGTAATGAGAAAGCCATCTAATTACAACCCATACTCCAACACATATAATCCTGGATGGAGAGACCACCCCAATTTTTCATGGTCTCAAGGATTTCAACAGAATGGACCAGCAGCTCCAGCTCCACCAATGCAACAAATTCCTCAAAATCCTCAAGCCTCTCAGCCCCCATTTAGACCATTCAATCAGAACCAAAACTACTCTCAACCCAGACCATGGGAGGATTCATTCCAGAATTTCAAGAATGCTACTCACTCTACGATTGAGCAACAGAACCGCACCATTGATGGACTACGAAATGAGTTGAGAGCAGGCTTCAACTCACAAGCTCAATCAGTTTCAAGCCTCGAGAAGATGGTGGGACAACTCGCTTCTTCAGTACAGACCTTGGCAATGACTGTTGAGAAAGGCAAGTTTCCAAGTCAACCAGTGCCTAATCCTAAAGGAGTACATGAAGCAAGTACCAGTTCACCACAACAGCATGGAGAGGTCAAAGCAGTCATGACCTTGCGAAAAGGAAAGGAAGTCGACAACAAAGTGGAGATGCCGGTGACAAAAGAAAATCAAATTGTACCTGTGAATGTTGAAGACTCATCACCGGAGGAGAAAGAAGAAACCAACCCACGAGAATACGTTCCGAAAGCTCCATTTCCTCAGAGGTTAGCTAAAGGGAAAAAGGGAAAATCCACAGGTGAGATTCTCGAAATCTTCAAACAGGTAAGTGTTAACATCCCTTTACTTGATGCTATTAAACAAGTTCCATCTTATGCCAAGTTTCTTAAAGACCTTTGTACTAAAAAGAGAAATATGCATGTTCAAAAGAAGGCATTTTTAACAGAAAATGTTAGTTCTATACTCCAACATAAAATTCCTCTAAAATGCAAAGACCCAGGCTCCCCCACTATCTCATGTAGTATAGGGAACCACACAATTGAGAATGCTTTGTTGGATTTAGGAGCTAGTGTAAATCTTTTGCCTTACTCTGTATTCGTGAAACTTGGACTGGGAGAATTACACCCAACTCCAGTGGTGTTACAGCTTGCAGATCGGTCCACGAAAATACCTCGTGGTATTGTGGAGGACGTGCTTATCCAGGTAGACAAGTTTTATTTTCCTGTTGATTTCATTGTAATTGACACTCAACCAATACAGGACTCAAGGAAGCACATCCCCATTATTCTAGGCCGACCTTTCTTGGCAACTGCAGATGCTCATATTCAATGTAGGACCGGAAATATGCAGTTGTCCTTCGGCAACATGACTATGGAGCTAAACATTTTCAACATTGCCAAACAACCTCACAGTGCAGATGATGGAATTGTTGATGTGGATTTAATAGAAACAATAGTTGATAATACTTTTCTTTCAAACCTTAGTGATGATCCTTTACAAACATGTTTAACTCACTTTGGTTTGGATTTTGATATTGACAGATCGGTCGAAGAGGTCAACGCCCTACTTGACTCAGCACCATCCATGGACACTAATAAATGGAAGTCAAGAGTTGAACAACTAGCACCATCAGAGAAGAAACTCATTCCATCATCAGAATCACCACCGAAACTCGAGCTCAAACCATTACCCAACACTCTGGAATATGCATTTTTGGGAGAAGAAAGTACTCTGCCGGTAATCATCTCATCATCCCTAAATGACGAACAAAAAGGTAAGTTGTTGGATGTTTTAAAAGAGCACAAAGGGGCATTAGGATGGACCATAGCAGACATCAAAGGTATAAACCCAGTAGACTGCATGCATTACATTCACCTTGATGAAAATGCTAAAACTACTAGGGAGATGCAACGTCGGTTAAATCCTAACATGAAAGAAGTTGTTAGAACTGAAGTCCTTAAGCTATTAGATGCAGGTATCATTTACCCAATTTCTGATAGTTCATGGGTCAGTCCTGTACAAGTCGTCCCCAAAAAGTCAGGAGTCACAGTAGTTACCAATGCTGATAATGAATTGATACCAACTAGAGTAACTACAGGATGGCGTGTATGCATTGATTATAGAAAGTTGAATTCTGTCACACGTAAAGACCATTTTCCTTTACCATTTATTGATCAAATGCTTGATAGATTAGCAGGCCATGAATTTTATTGCTTTCTAGATGGTTATTCAGGATATAATCAGATACCCATAGCACCAAAAGATCAGGAGAAAACTACTTTCACTTGCCCTTTTGGCACTTTTGCATATAGGAGAATGCCATTTGGATTATGTAATGCACCTGCTACATTCCAACGATGCATGTTGAGCATTTTTTCTGATATGGTTGAACGATTCCTTGAAGTCTTTATGGATGACTTTTCTGTCTTTGGTGACTCGTTTGATCAATGTTTACATCATCTAACGCTAGTTCTGCAGAGATGTACCGAGAAGAACTTAGTCTTGAATTGGGAGAAGTGTCATTTTATGGTAAAACAAGGTATTGTTCTCGGTCACATCATTTCGAGCAAAGGTATTGAGGTTGACAAAGCCAAGGTGGATCTCATTTCTAATCTTCCTCCACCTAAAACAGTCAGAGAAGTAAGATCTTTCCTTGGGCATGCTGGTTTCTATAGACGTTTCATTAAAGATTTTAGCAAAGTTTCTAGACCCTTATGCAATTTACTTGCTAAGGATGTATCTTTTATCTTTAATGATTCATGTCTAATGGCGTTTGAAAAATTAAAGCAGTTGTTGACATCATCACCCATCATTCAGGCCCCAAACTGGAGCTTACCATTTGAGCTCATGTGTGATGCATCTGATTATGCAGTAGGAGCAGTATTAGGACAAAGAGTTGATCGAATTCCCCACGTTATTTACTATGCTAGTATGACATTGAATGATGCACAGTTGAATTATTAAACTACTGAAAAAGAAATGCTAGCAGTAGTGTTTGCATTAGAGAAATTTCGATCTTATCTCATTGGTTGTAAAATAATTATATTCACAGATCATGCTGCTCTTAAATATCTTCTCACAAAAAAAGATGCAAAAGCTAGACTAATTCGTTGGGTGTTACTTTTGCAGGAATTTGACTTGGAAATTTAAAGATAAGAAAGGCACAGAAAATGTTGTGGCGGACCACCTCTCTCGTCTCCATTTTGACACAATTACACAGCTATTAATATTAAATGAGTCATTTCCAGATGAACAATTAATGAGTGTGGAAGTATTACCTTGGTATGCTGATATAGTTAATTATCTTGTTACAGGTAAGCTTCCAGAGCATTGGACCAAGCAAGACAAGGCTAAATTCTTTGCGGAAATAAAGAATTTCTTTTAGGATGACCCATATTTGTTCAAGTATTGTGCAGACCAAATTGTTAGACGATGTGTCCCTGAAAATGAAATTCAGAATATTCTTTCATTCTGCCATGCACAAGCTTGTGGAGGCCATTTCAGTGCTAAGAAAACATCGACTAAAGTTTTACAATGTGGTTTCTATTGGCCAACTATATTTCGAGACGCTTACACTTTCTGTTCTTCATGTGATAGGTGTCAACGAATGGGGAGCATTACACGAAGGAACATGATGCCACTAAATCCAATTTTAGTGGTTGAGATTTTTGACGTATGGGGTATCGACTTCATGGGACCCTTTCCCCCTTCTTTTGGCCATCAATACATATTGGTTGGTGTTGACTACGTATCAAAATGGGTGGAAGCAATTCCATGCAGAACCAATGATCACAAAGTGGTGATAGGATTTTTGAAAAGCAACATTGTTTCACGCTTTGGATTCCCTCGAGCGATAATCAGTGATGGTGGTGCCCACTTTTGTAACAAAGCATTCAAGGCTCTTTTGACAAAGTATTCAATCACACACAAAGTGGCGACCCCGTATCATCCGCAAACCAGTGGCCAAGTTGAGATCTCCAATCGAGAAATAAAGCACATATTAGAAAAGACGGTGAGGCCAGACAAGAAAGATTGGTCATTACGACTTGATGATGCATTATGGGCATATAGAACGGCTTTCAAGACCCCGATTGGGATGTCACCCTACAGGCTAGTGTATGGAAAAGCTTGCCACCTACCTGTGGAACTCGAGCATCGTGCATATTGGGCCATCAAGAAATTCAACTTTGACATGCAGCAAGCCAGCTCAGAAAGAAGATTACAGCTGGCAGAACTTGAAGAAATTCGCAATGATGCATACGAAAATGCCAAGATTTACAAGCAACGAATGAAAGTCTTCCATGATAAGCAAATTATGAGAAAATCGTTCACTCCAGGTCAGAAAGTGCTTTTATTCAATTCTCGCTTGCACCTATTCCCAGGTAAGTTACGCTCTCGTTGGTCTGGCCCATTTATTGTACATACTGTTTTTCCACATGGGGCAATTGAAATTAAGGACCCAAAGAACGGTGTCACGTTTAAAGTTAATGGTCAAAGATTAAAGCCATATCTAGAGTACCAACCACATGGAGAAAACATCGAAATAAATTTGAGTGACCCACCAAATTTGAATTGATTTTTTTTCTTTTCGTTGATTTGATTTTTCTTTATTTCTTTTTATTATTATTCTTTTGCTAATTGAAATTGTTTTTGCATAAGTGTGTTTATTTTACCATTAAGTTTTCTCTTATCATTTTTAATCATGAGTCTCATACTTAGACCGTTCCTCCTGAACATTCTTAAATCACTTCAACGTGTCAAAACTCATCTCAAAAGGCAGATTCTATTTTGTAAAACACAACGCATTTGGGCTCTACAACCACCAGAGTTAGTAGCCTATGTTGAGGGTTTAGAACGCCAACTCAGAGACATTGAGCGAAGTGTTTACGACATCCAGTTGGAGCTTGAGGTAAATTCAATAAGAGGACGATTTTAATTTTCTTTGTGTGTTTTAATTTGTTTTTCTGTTTGTGTGCTTTAGTTTGTTACCCCGGTGAAGTGGCGGATAACGGTACTCCGTGACAATCAAGTCGGTTAACTTCAGTTTCCCATAATAACTGATATTCTGAGGCGAAGGTATGGACAGAAACGAGATTCTAGCGAAGCTTCACAAGCGATTCCCTTCACTTCCTCAGAATGCCCTCCTTACGATCTATAAAGCCCGGTCTGAACGCATGCGATTGCTCATGAGGAATAACATACCTGCAGACATCCGTTGGTTAATCGAGGCTAAAGTACGATTGGCAGGTGAGTTACCTCCTAAATTTATTGCATACATGCCTGGTTGTGGTAAAGGAAATTATGCAAGAAAACGACGAGCTCGAAGAATTTCTGTTGCTTGTCATAAGTGTGCCAGAATGAGTTGCGATAGAAACCCATGTTCTTTAGGAATGGTGTCTGATAACAGGGAAGATAAGATTCAATTCATTAGGGATGGCTTGAATAAGGAGTCATTGGATGATATCCTTTTGTCTCTTGAAACGCATCCCAGTGGATATGTGCAAGGAGCGATTCTCCGGTTATGGCCATTATTCCAGAAAGAGCATGCACGATATAGTCTCGGGAATCTGACTATAAACGACCCTGTTTGTCAGTTTATAAGAAAACTGGATAGGAAGCCTATCCTCGACCCATAGAGGGCGTTCAAGCCGTTTCTGGACGTAAAACCAGAGGAAGATGTGAGCCACAGTCGCAACTACGTGTAAATATAATTTTACTTTACTGTTATTTTATTTCATTTCACTGTTGTTTTATTGTTTGCATTATTGTCTTTAATAATTTTATTACTGTTTGCTTTTTCCTTTTTACTGTTTCCTTTTTGACTCGCAAGCCATGTGCTTCACGCGTTATTTCACACTGACATGTTACCTCATTCACAGCTGTGACCCACTATCACCAAGATTCTTAAATGTGATTTATCTTTTGTCAAGCACTCACAAATTGTTTTTGAGAAGTATCACAATGGCAGCTACTCCCAATAGACAATTCAAGAACATTTGTGTGCTTTCTGGATTTACCTATGGCAAACATAAAGAGTTCGTGGAGGCAGCCATAGATCTTGGTCGAAGCATAGCAGCGAGAAAATTACATTTGGTGTATGGAGGAGGTAACCGAGGGTTATCAAAAATGGTCTCAGAAGCAGCTTTTATCAGAGGAAGTCAAGTGTTAGGCATCATCCCAAGAGTCCTAAAACCATTGGGCAGTTCGTCTGACTCATCAACTGGAGAAGAGTTAGTCGTCTCAGGTATGCAAGAAAGAATAACTGAAATGCTTAATCATGCTGATGCTTTTATTTTCCTTCCAGGAGATCTTGCAACACTAGAGGCACTTATGACACTAGCATCTTGGGCCCATCTGCACATCCACCAGAAACCTATCGGTTTGTTAAATGTCAATAACTTTTATGATGGCTTTATCGCATTTCTTAACCATGCAATAAAAAACTATTTCATTCCTTCTAATGTGAAAAAACTCTTTATTTGTGCTCACACTGCTAATGAGCTACTTGATATGTTACAAGCTTATAAACCGGAGCCAGACCCCTGGACCTTTGTGTTGGAGCGACCAAATAATGATGGTAACAGTAGCCGCAGTAAGAAGTACAAATTAGATTTAACTCTCCGCCTGTAAATATTTTCTTCTGTGTTGCACCACCCAGGTGATGTCTTCTAAACTCTACTTCTTTCCTTTAAAACATTGAGGATAATGTTTCGTTCTGGTTGGGGGGAGGGAATAGTCGACAATTGTGGAATCTTGGTTAAGTTTTTACTAATTTTTTGTTGTAGAAACTAACTATTGCTAACGTTTTGTGTTGAAGATGGCTGAATATAGAGTGTAGTTACTCTAGAAACGCATCTTCATCGTTTTAAAAAAAAAAAAAAAAAAAAAAAAAAACTCGTTTTCTTCCTCTTTCTCCTTTATAAATATGTAGTTTCTCCTTTATAAATATGTAGTTTCAAATTTTTGAGTCGAAGATGGCTGAATATGGAGTGTAGTGCCTCTAGAAACGCATCTTCTTAATTAAAAAAAAAAAAAAAAAAAATCTTTTTCTAATTAATTTTTCTACATCATTTTCACATTTCTGCATGCATATTTTCCTTTCATGTTTAGAATAGGTTGGGGGGTAGAATGTTGTTTAAAAAAAAAAAAAAAATTGTGTTATTTGTTTTAACATTGGATGACATGATTAATTTCAAATTTTAGTATTTGTATTATCTTTGGTCTTAAGTGATGTTACGCTATGTTTGCTACTTTACATGTTGATGTCGGAGACAAATATGAGTTGCTTGAAGGAATGAACATGTCATAAATAAGTGCCAAGTGAGTAGTTGAGCCTATCATTTTCTTGGAGAGTAACCCTTTTGCCCATTCTCTATACAGCTTAGCAGTTTATTATTTTATACACGATCTCTAGATTTCTTTTAAGTTAACCCTTTAAAAAAAATATATATATGGTAAAATTAAAAAAAAAAAGAAAAAAAAGAAAAAAATGTGTGTTGCTACATTGGGAGGCCCATCTAACTAGTAGATATGGATAATTATTTAGAGCCCTAAAAGACGATGGAAAGGCCATCTTTGATCCGTTTGAGCCTTTCTAGCCATCCCTTTTATTAAATATCCATAGTTACCCCTTTTGAGCCTTTTAAAAAAAAAAAAAAAAAAAAAAAAGAGAACAAAAACCTTTTCTTTGTCAACTTATCATCTTGACCCACTCCGATTTGGAGTATTACCCAATGTCTTTTAAGTTCCATCACCTATTTATGTTTGAGAAAATGTAAATAATTATGTTGTTCAGTGAAGTTATGCCAAATAAAAGCAAAAAAAAAAAAAAAAAACAAAAAAAAAAAAAACAAAAACAAAAGTTGTTGTTTCAAAAGAATAAAAATAACAATAATAGGTGAAATCCACCTTGCAAGTTCCAAAAAAAAAAAAAAAAAAAATTCTTCATTTTTCTCAAACATACACTTTGTTTTCCTTATTTCCTTTCTTTGTTAGCCATATCCCTAGCCTACGTTACGTCCTAATAAAAGTCCTTCTTGATTTTAGGGAACTATAGTTTGAAGTAGAAGCTAGTTATATGGGCTAAAAAGATGTAGTGATGCATAATAAAAAAAAAAAAAAAGATAAATAAAGTGGGTTGACTAACATTTTATTTGACTTGAGATCGTATTATTTCTAAGCTGAGGGCATATTTATTTCATCTTGGTGAGAGCATGTGATGTCATTTCTTTATTATTTTCTCTCTCAATTACCATTCATTGGAGTGACTATGTTTATTGGGTTTTAATTTCTTTGTGAGAGTGTCACTACTTCCAGTGAGATTTTGGGGTTTGACATGTCATTCTTGACAGTAGCTATAACAAAGTCTATTGGGCTAATTCATGTGGATGGTTGATGTGGGTGTGATGTTGCTTTAGACTGGAGATAATGCTTATACTTTTATTTGATTGTTATCATTAATCTGATTGAATAAACACGAGTGTTTCAAAAAAAAAAAAAAAAAAAAAAAAAAAAAAAATCATTTTGAATTTGAATTTTGTTTTCGCTTTATTTGCTAGGGACTAGCAATAAGCTGGTTGGGGGGTGTGTTGAGTGTTAGAGAATGCATATTTATAAAGGAGAAAACCGTCATTTTACATTTCAAGTCTTACTAACAACCCTTACTTTTATGTATTTAACCTTCTTGTGATGTAATTACGTGTGTGTTATTTTAATTAAGTATTTTATGTATTTTAGGGGCATTATAGTCATTTCACAATAAAGGAGAGATCAGACGGCAAAACGGACATCACTTTTGAACTCAGGACGGTCGAAAACCTTAGGAGGAGCATAAAAGGAAAAATGGCACTATTCACATGTACGGTACTATTCACGTATACGGTACTGTCTACGTTACTGTTCACGACACTGTTCACAAAGACGGATCGATGACGTGGCATTGACCGATGATGTGGCATTGACTGATGAGGTGTCACGATCCTGTTGGACTAAAATTCTTATGTACTGTTGACGGTGACGTGGCAGCATATCAGTGGACGAAAAATCTCGCGTACGGTGCATGCATCACACAGGATTATTTTCAACCAAACCGCGTTACTGTTCATCCGGGTCAAACCGTGTTACTGTTCATCCGCGTGGTCAAACCGTGGACTGTTGACTGATGACGTGGCGCAATCCTGAGCGTCCAAACTGTTTTTAATCCGATGGCCATGATTTACTCCATGTATCTATAAAAAGGGGGCCTCCCCCCCCTAATTTGATATCTCTGAATCCATTTTTGGGATCCATTTTCTGTAATTCCTTCTCCATCTTGTATTTTCTTTGTATTTTAATAAATTCCCTTTTTGCCCCTAGTTCAATTATGAGTGGCTAATTTTCTTTCAAGCTTGGGTTGAAGGTGAAGTCTCAACATGTGTCATGGGCTTTATTTGGTAAATTTATTTTCTTTTCCCCTCTAGTTTTTGTGGATGATTTGACTTATCGTCGACAAATAATACTGATCTTGTCTAGATACCGCCTTGGTTACACCGGCTCTCTAGTATAAGGTTATTATTATTTGGCACGATAAGCCCTTAGCACCATATTGATTAGAGCGTGGTTCATGAGGTGTGGATTCCCCCCTCATGATTTAATTGGCATTAATACGGATTATTTAGCCCATGATGCATGTTGATACGGATCCAGATACCCAAGTACGTCATTTCAATAGATTTCGCTTCAACTTATTCTCGCCATTGCAATTCCAATTTTAGAATTTATTATCGCCATTTCAATTCCAATTTTAGGATAATTTAAATCACTTCCACCACAATTCCAACCACCCATTTTGCAAAATTAATTCTATACACAATTAAAATCCTCCTCCTCGTGGGATCGACACTCGTCACCATTGATCTACACTACAATAGATTCGTGCGCTTGCGAGTACATTAAAATTTGCACAACACATATTACAAGAGGTTTAAAGACAATGCTTTCATCATTTTACTGTTGTATGTGAATGATATGTTGGTAGCATGCTCCAATAAAGATATAATCTAAGAATTAAAGGCACAGTTGGGTAAGGAGTTTGAAATGAAGGACGTAGGACCAGCAAACAAGATTATAGGGATGCAAATTTATGGAGACATAAATAATAGGAAGATTTAGCTTTCTCATAAGAACCACTTGAAAAAAATCTTGCGACGCTTCAACATGTAAGATTGTAAGTCAATTTTTATCGCACTTCTTATTAATTTCAAGTTATCCTCAAGTATGTGTCCTACCAATAAAGCAAAGAGGAATGAGACGTCCCGAGTATCGTATGCGTCAGTAGTGGGAAATTTAATGTTCGTTATGATTTGTACAAGACCAGACATTGCACAAGCAGTGGGAGCAGTCAGTCGATACATGGTAAATCCTGGTGGAGAACATTGAAAAATTGTGAGGAGTATTTTGAGATACATCAGAGGAACCTCCGATGTTGATTTAGATTTTGCAGGAGATCTTGATAAAAGAAAATCTACTACTGGCTATGTGTTTACACTTGCAGGAGGAGCTGTAAGTTGGGTTTTGAAACTGCAGACCGTTGTGGCCCTATCTACAACAAAAGCATAATATATGATAACTACACAAACTTGCAAGGAAGCTACTTGGATGCAAAGGTTATTGAAGGAGTTCAGGCACAAACAAGAAAAAATATATGTGTTTTGTGACAGTTAGAATGCTTTGCACATTGTAAGGAATCCAGCCTTTCATTTTAGGACAAATCATATAGGAGTTCAGTATCACTTTATTCGTGAAGTAGTGGGAGATGAAAGTGTGGATTTATAGAAAATCCATACCAATGAGAACCTAGTAGATGTTATGACTAAGCCAATTAATATTGATAAATTTGTATGGAGTAGATCCTCTAATGGCCTTACAGAAACGTAAACAACATGACAATGGCGAAACATAAAGGATGGTGTGGAAATTGATAGATTATCAATCAAATCTCCAAGAGGAAGAATGTGAAAAAATGACAGGAAGGCACCACTTTTCTAAAAGGCAGTGCCTGCCATTATTGAAGAAGAATGCGACTGTTGCTACATTCTTTTAATCAAGAAAAAAAATGGAGAAGGTGCATCAAAGTTTGAAGGAAAATGGAGGCAAACAACTTTGACAAGAAAGAAAAAAAGAAGAAAATAATAAAATAATAATATTATTATTTTATTATAAAAAAAAGAAGAGAAATGAAGCCCATAAATAGAAGGCTTCAATTCACCTCTCAACATCTCATTCTTCAATTTTATTTCCTCTTCTTTAGAGAGAAATTGAGAATTGAGAGCATCAAAATTATAAGCTCTTATCTTAGTGATTTGAGAGATTGGGTGTATTAGGGTTCTTGGTAGTGAGCAAAATTACTCAATACTTGTAATCCTCATTTCACTAGTAAATATATTTTCTTTCTGTCTTCATCTTACCACGTAATTTTCTAGTGTTCTCTTGTGTGCTTATTTTTTATTTTCTTCGAATTTTATTTTAGCTGTGTCCCTGCTTCACCTACCAATTTCTTAACAGGTAAGAGTGTCATTTCCTCAATATCAATAGAGAACAAAAAGAAGGTGCAACATTTTATGCCATTCTCAATATCATCAGGACGACAACCAGCACGATCCAAGAAACAAATTTACCAAGTGAATAATAGCAATAGAAATGTTGGAGTGCTTGTGGAATGAGACAACTGCGACTTCATCAGCGAGTTTATAAGGCCAAAGTCTAAGTCATCATCTTCATCTTCTCAAGACAAGGACAAAGATATCACCACCACCAAATCCTTCAAACTTACAAATATTATTACCTACTATTTCAAGTGCCCTAATTGTTCGGCTAAGAAGAGAATACTTGAAGATAACGAGAACTACAACGATGAGGAGGAGGATGAGGACGACGATGACAATGACGATAAGGATGCGAGTGAGCTGAGTTACAAGGAACCCGCCAATCCAATTTCAAACAGAAGTTTTCTTCGTTCAACAATTTGTTAGAAATCAATATGAGTTATGAAGGAAAGAATTTGGGGGAAATTTTTTTATAAGAGTCACATGTGAGTTTAGATGTCTATTTAGATGAAAATTAACAACAAACAAAATTTTGGCCATTTAATTTCATTAATGACACATGTCAATGGATCGTTGAAAGTTTAGGATGAATAAGAGAGAAAATACATGGGAGACAATCTAGATCTAAGTTTTTAAGGTAAAATAGTTAAAATCATAATAGAAAATTAGAAGTTAATAGGTTTTTAATCAATTAAGAGATTTTGATAGATTTTGAAAGGGACAGATAGTATAATTCAACAAACAATAAGATATTTTGATCATTTTTCGTTGAACTCTTACACTTCGAACTTCCTTGTATTGAAATCTTTGTATACAACGTAGGCCTCATATGATATTAAGGTATGGTAGCTTTTAAGTTACAATAGTTATATATATATAATAATAATAAAAGTTAATTGTTTGTAGTAAATATAATTTTTAAATAATAATTTTGACAAAATTAGTAAACATAAAATAGATTTTCATCGTACAAGTGTAAAATCGAATCAATTTAGCTTCCAAGCTGTCACAAGTCACAACTAGTACTTATTAAACATTTTAATGCTGTAACTTTTAAGTTACAATTACCAACTTCAATTCTAAACAAGGCCCTAATTTCGTGGAGTACAGCCATCGTTCCCCCATGCCGCCTTTATTTGTCAGTTTGCTAGCAAGATGTTAGATTACAACAAGTCTAATTGCGCAAATAAGATCTGGGAATGAATAGTAAAATAAAGTTGGGCTACCATCTCAATCCGTTGCTCCTTCGTTATTGGTCTTAAAGTGTTGTAAAATATGACTGGAATTGCTTTTGAATGCTGTTAAGGAGTGATCTTAATGTAGTGTGGTTATGGAAGTTTTGAGGATGGTAAATGTGATAGTGGCAAAGGTTCTTCCAAAAAATCGGTGGTTTGGTCGGAAATGTTAGGGAAGCAGCAACGGTTTTATGGGTTTCAATCATACCAATCGGTACATCGATCAATGATGATGAATAATTATAAAGGTTGCACTAGTAGAGAGGAGTTTATTGATGGTGGTGGTATTAATGAATGCGTGGTGAAAAATGATGAACAGAGGCGGTAGTGTTTGTGGTTGTTATAGATCGATTTACATTGGTTTTTTGTGAGAAATCAACGGCGGTTTTGCTTGGGGTTAGACGGGCGGCTCGTTCCGACCCTAATGGAATTTTGATAGACGAAGAAGGCCTCAACAAAGGCGGCAACACTGCTGCATGCAGTGGATCATGTTCTTTTTTTTTGTTTTTTTTTAATTTTTGCTCAAATACTTTCATTAACATCACTTTTAGTCATCCGATAATATATTGCTACAATCACTTACATTTTATGCTAATTGCAACGACAAAACTATAAATAACATACATCATACTATTCCTCACTAATTAATTGCTTCTATAAATATTTGGTTTAGCTAACTAATTTATTGCTATATAAACTGACATTTTCTTGTTCCCTTAAATAAAATAATTGTAACGTTAACAATTCCTATTTAATGACCTGCATTCCCGGTTTGCTTCGTGTGCCCCTTGGCACACTTCATAGCTACATGATATTGTTCTTTTTCATTCACGGGTGATTTCACAACAAGACGAATAAAGGGGTATAGTGTCTAAGGGGCACGATAGACGGAGCCAATTTTATCCTTGGACAAATTGATTATCATTGATATTTATCCTTCTAATTTAATATTAAAAAAATCAATATCTTGGTTTTTTTTTTTTAAAGGGTATCTTAGTTGAATTTTAGAACAAATTAGAAAGCAATCCAATATTTCACCTTGTGATACGTTACGCTATTACAAACTTTGCCTAGATATGAAGTATGGACAATGGGGCTTACTTTTGCCCATAATTAATTAAATTCGCGGTGAAAAGATTCAAATACGGAGAATATATATAGAATTTGAAAATTTGGAAAGGCACATTGTCCATACTCATAATTCTATTTATTAGAATTTATTATGAACGTCAGATTACGTAAAGAGCATCCATTGCATCACTCATCGCGTAAGAGCAACGACTGCAAGCTCAAAATCCGTCATCTCACTTTGTACGGATTGATTGTTTAGTCAATTTCTTGACTAGTACTTACTGATTATCAACGTTACTTTTTGCATTTCCTTTCATTACAAGGACAAATGGATCTCATGGTAAAGGCTTTGTGAACGTGTAATTATCTCGCCGAAACAACACGATGGTTGCTTTGATTAGTGCTCTGATCACTGGAGATATATATTGTGGGATTGTAAAGTACATTGTGTACACGCAGCTAATGAACCGGTGAGCGAAGTAGTTGCCTCCGTCACGCAAGTTGTAAACAATAAACGACACATGGTGTGATTTGTGGGCCAACTCTATGATTGGAGGGAAGGCATGCTCAGCGCTCTGCCCTATACACGGACCCCAATGGCTACCATCTAATGCGTGTCGAAATTCAATACGTTGAGCATAGGATTTGAGAACTTTTGCGTTAATTATTTTCAAAGTTTTTGCGGGAAAAGATGTTTGGATGTTGGGGAGTGGGTAATGACACTTGGATGCTTAAGCTTTTACAATAACTCAATGGAAGACAATATAGTTTCGCCATTTGCATGCCAGAAAAACATCGGACCGGAGAAAACCCGAATTTGGGTTAACTTGGTCTTCACCCTTCAAAATGTATGGCTGCGGAAAGCCTCTATTGAAACCTGCTAAAGTTTTGAATTAATTTTTACCATCCAAAATGAGGTACCCGTCCGGATGAAGTATTAAATAATTTTAGAATTTATCAAATTAATCATCCAGATGAATTATTGGCAATTTGTTAAGTCTAAATTTACACGACCGCATTTATCAGATTCTAACATTTCAATAAATTTATATTAAAGGTTTAAGATGTAATAATTTTTTTAAACATTATTTGGGACAATGATTTAAGTGTTTAGAGATGACTTTATATATACCCAACATTATATTGGTCGACACATGTACTAGTTTTATGAAATTATGTCTATCTCATTTATCAATGTCTATACACTAGATTTTAAATGTTCCTTCAATTTATTATTAACGTAAGTGCAAACTTTACCTCTATATCACTTCCACTAAGGATAACTAAGTCAAAATTTTAAATTTTTTTTAACTACGTCTCTATTAAGTTATAATCTTCTCAAAGTAAAAAAATTAATTTAGTCCCAACAATATAATTATAGAAAAGTTTTACTATCTATCTAATTTGTAGATTTTAAAGCCAACATTTATGTTTGTCTATATATTATTATGTTCAGAAGTTCTGAATTCTATCTATGAAGATGATGTAATTGTAGGTTAGTTTTATGGTGTCAAATTGTGAACGTGTGATTCTCTCCATCGATAAAGGGCTTTAAAGATGAGACAAAAGAGTTGTTATTTGTCATCATAAATTCATCGATCACTCTAGCTACTAGGTGTAGATCTTGTAATAGTGACCTAATAAGGCACCGAATATGAATGAAATGGTAGTCGAGGAAATAGATCACACTCCAGTTCTAACGGAAGCACCTAAACGGAAAATGAAAACGATACGGAGCATGTTAATTTGCACGGTTCTGCATCTGGTTAATCAGAAGCAGAACTATAATTTTGGATTCAACAAATCAACGGTTCAAAGGCGATCAAGATGAAGAACCTAAAAATATAAGCATGTAATTATTCCATTCAACAATATCAATGGACTAGAAGTTACACATTGTACCTTAATCCTATCATACTCACAAGTAATATCTAATTTGTTGGCCATTTGCAATTTTATATGATTGAAAATATGATGTTTTGTGGGAAATGTGACAATAATATGTAAACCAGACCGAGTCACTAATTCACACATGATTTAACTTAAAAAAGGAAATAACATAATAAGCACAATTTAATAATAATGATTGGTTTAATAAAGTGTTGGCTCCACTGGCAATGGAGTCCCTTAAAGTAGTTTGACTGGGTGTGCTCCCCAGTTCGAGTCGCAGGGAAGTCGCCTATGTTGGGAGAACCTGTACCTCCCTGTTCGAGCGGGGACTTCTAGTCTGGGTTGTGGTACGGGCTTAAAGGTGCCTTCCACAGTTGGGGTCCTCTCCAGGATACCTCGTGGTTAAAACAATTAATAATAATAGTAATAATGATTGGTTTTCCTAAGTAAAAAGAAAAAGAAATTAATAATAATGATTGGTTGACAATAATTTGTGAATCAGTCATATAATTTCGAAGGAAACGTTGATGCAATTAATATTAGTAGTTGATTATCACTAAATATTTGGTAATTAATTAAAGTTCCCTCGCACGTCCAGATTTATTATAGGAGGAAAAAAAAAAGATGTGAATAGAAATATTTTATAATTAAAAATCCACGTGCGCATCAAACCATGTACTAAGAGAACCGCATAATATATATATGTACAAACCAATATACATATTTATGTTGCTATAAATAATAAAACAATCTTTCATATTGAACAATCATTTTCAGTCCCCCAATCTGCTTAAGGCAACTCCTAGTTCGAGAGCGATGATAATAACATTGTGCTGTCATTTAGGCTTTTCCGTTTCAAATTAAAATTTCCTGAAAGAGATAGCTTTGTTTGCACTATGAAGCACACCGCGTGTGCCTAAAATTTCAGTAATTGATCTCATGCAATAATATCATCAACAGCTGATTAACGATCGACAGAAGTAACAATAACACACTGCACCGACAGTCAATTTGCTTGATTTAATTGCATATTTATTGCTTGGAAAAAAGATAGATTACGAAGTAGTAAATTTAAGGACAGCAAGTTGAAGTAATTTTTCTTTTTTTCTTACTTTGCATTGAGAAGATCCCAAAGTTCCGCGTCGAAAGCGAAGTCATCAGTCGTACAACTCTGGCCTGCTTCAATGACTCTATTTTCCTTCACCTTTGTCACTACTGGAGACTTTTCGGCAAAAATATTTGCCGTAGTAGATTCCTCTTCTGGCCGACTCAATAAGCTTGAAATTCCTTGTTGATCCAATTCATCTCCGAATAAAAAGCTTTCCCACCATACAGATTCAGTTTCATTCTCCTGCTGCTGTTGATGATGATGATGATGATCAGACGGGGTGGATTGTTTGCCGAGATTGTAATCTCCTAATTGCAAATTATTTGAAGTCATTCCCTTGCCCTTCAATCATTGTGAGTTTTTAGCGAAGGTCCGAGGTTGAGGTTTTATGATATTGATCTTTTCCACCTTCTCAGCTTTTGCTTTCATCTCTTTATTATTCTTGCAGCATTTATCCACTTTCTTGCGCAGGTGGGTGTTCCAAAAATTCTTCACATCGTTCGCTGTTCTTCCCGGAAGCCTGCCCGCAATCAGTGACCATCTACATGCAATTCAACCAAATTACAGTATATCAGAATTGCATTTTGCCAACAAAAAAGGTACAAAACGATAATTTATAATAAAAGTAAAGTTGAACCCACATCCTGTTACAAATTCTGTGTCATAATTTTGTAAGTTTAGTACCACTTAAATATATATTCTGCAGCTTTAAAAGGGTGGCCGAGAGGTTGGATAACCATCCATATTCGAATAATAAGAAATTAAAGAATAGAAATTAATAATTGGATAACCATCCATCGTCGTGTTATTGTAAAAGGCTGAATTTGAAAGGTCTAACATGTCACCATTCCCTGAAAAGTACATCATAAATTTCTGATTAATTCCTATTTAATTCCGGCCTACAACCTGTAACCCTATGTACATGCCACGAAAAGAAAAATCTGCTAATATAGTAAGAGTTCTAATTTACGAAAACTTTGTGACAAGTGTTTTGTTAGATGATGGGGTAGTTTATGTGTATGCGATATGCTCAACCAATATGCACACGTAGCTATTGGACCACCCTTTTAGTTTCTCTTTACTCCAATTAGTATATTTTCCTATAGTGTTCGATCTACATGATTAAAATTTAATGTTAATCATATATTTGGACAAGATAATAAAAGGAATATAGGTGTCTCATCAAATTAATGTGGAGTAAAAATAACTATGATTAACTCCCAAATAATAGTTATAAGTGTTTGTTGAAATGGCTTAATTAAAAGTCACAGCTGGTAGACGGTAATACTAAACGGAGCCTCAGTTCTGCTTCCGTTCTACTTTCTGCACTTGCCTGTTGCCCAGCAGCTTATGGAGCCTTAAAATTAAATCAACTTCATCTGCTGCAAATTCTCCTCGTTTGATATTCGGGTTGAGATAGTTCAGCCACCGCAGTCTACAGCTTTTCCGGCATCGATGCAATCCTGAAATTGTTCAAAAGAGAGAATATAAACCGTTGATATTGCATAAATAGAAGCAGCTCCTGTGAAAACTAATTGAAATAGTACTGAAACTATTTACCTGCTCTTAGAGGAACTTGATGCCATTTTGCTTCCCCATATTTCTCAATGCATTTCCTAAGAAGATCATCTTCCTCTTCTGTCCATGCACCTTTACGAACTTCTAAGGAATCCGCCATAAAGACCCTATGTGTAGTATATGTGCTTACCCAAAAAATCAAAATTTAATTAGCACGTGCACTTACTCAACTCTCTTTTTTTTATAAAATTTAAAGAGCCTACAGAACAGCTGCTTATATAATAATACGTGCTCCTCACTTCATGCTACGTCGATCAATTAAGCCTTTTCTGAGAGAGTGACGTGCTTGTCTTGCATCCACAAGGAAACTACTTCTACTATTCATCGTCCAAAAATAGTAAACAATACTTGTTAATTACAACTACCAGTCCAAGTTAACAATTCCCAAAACCATTAACAAGTTGAAACAAAAAAAACAAGTGCGTCTAATGCTTATCTGTTGAATATTGAGTGTCTTTCATCAAACTCCAGATGTCCCTGGCTATAGCTATAAAAAAAAAAAAAATGCCGTGTGATAATTAAAGTTTTGAACGGCCTAAAGTTCTTGTACAGTGCTTCCCGCCAAGGGGACGCAATGAGAGCTCAAGCCCAAACTCCATCGTTTTTTTTTTTTCTGTACAATATTTTCTCCAACTAACTTCCAGCCCAATGACTCTTTTGGTGGCAATAATTAAGCACATAACTTTTTTTTTTTTTAATAGCTATAGCCAGGGACCAACCTAGCTATCTAGCTAGTATCAATATTGATGTGTACGCATACGGTATACTCTCTTCGGTTGAATAAAAGAGAAAATCTGCTTTCTCTCATTTTCTAATTAATTTTGTTTATCAATTTTGGTATTAAAATGCTTCGGTGCATAAGTGAGGACTTGCCATTTTACAACGTTGTAAAGGGATATGAAATATTATAAAATGCATTTAAAATTCTTTTATAATGCTGTAAATATTTGCGTTCCCATTTGAGCATTCTGTATTTCGGATACATACATACATATATATCTGTGTGTGTGTATCCCTATTGCTTTGTAAGCCATTAGTCTAGCCACTAGGAAAAAGGTTTTGCAAATTCATCACTAGTATTCGGATGTTTTTCAATATACAAAGTCCCCGGCCATTTATACGTAAGAGTTGAACCTGAAGCAATATTCAACTACAGCGTACGTAAAAATATTATTTCTCCCTGACTACCTTCTTAATTGAATTACCATTTTTTTTTACTGTTGATTGTAATTAAATTCACGTGCATACAACTTATTTGAATTTTTTTTAAACATAAGGAAATCATATTAATTTTTTAATATAATATCAGTATTGTTTTACACTTCATTGTTTAATCATTTAACATTACTAACGACCATGAGGCCCTTAAATATTACGACCGAAGCTTAGTGTATATAGATATCAAATTTTAACTTTTCATCACAAACACTTTAAATAATAGTGTAATTGATTGACCTTTTGCCAAGAGGTCAAAAAGAGTTCAATTCTATAGTTATTATCATTATACAATCAATTTATTAAAAAAAATATAATAACTTCTTTTTTAATTTCTTTTTTCAAGTTACAGTACACTTCACCTACGTCTTTACCCACCCAACCGCAAATTGGATGTATCCAAGTTAGTTCCTTGCATATTTTAAATTTATTTGTTTTTAATCACATATTGCATTCCACATTTTCCCACGTCAAATTAAACTTGCCTCTTAAAACAAACACTCTTATTCCTTGATCTCACATCAAGACTCAAGAGGTCAACCAATAAGATTGTTATAATGTTATCTGTCGATAAGGTTTCTACTCGCATGATTCGCGATTATAACGTTAACACTTTAAAAAGGTGATGAGCAAGACAACTTATAACCAAAATAAAAAAATTAGAAAAGCAAAATAATTTCTAGATCATAATCTAATCAGTTTTTAAATGGGGTCGCAATGCTGTTTAATGTCAAATCTGTTTGCTACTTTTGTGGTGTCAATTTAAGCTTTGAATCCTGAATAAATCATTTTACTAAGGGTTAATTTTGACTTATCTCTCTGTGATGTGACAATATTCAAATCACCCTCTTCTTATTGAAAATATCAAGTTACCCTCAAAATTCGTTATCTCTTTTTTGTTTTTAACGGCCAAAAGGATAAAATAGTGTTTGTATATTTTCATAACAGTCAAATAATAGAAAAAAAGTCAAATTTAGGTACACTAATTTTAATGGGTCCAAATCTTTCTAGGTTTTTAAACACATATAAATATTTTAAATATTTATAGTATGCTCCCTAATACTTTAAAATATTTTTATTTTGTGTCTATGTGACTAATTTTCTTGAACGAATTAAATTTTATCTTTTTATATTTAAAATTTTATTTAAAAAAAAATATAGAAATTAATTAAAAGCTATAAATGGAAAAGGAATAATATTTTTTCTTTTTTTCATATTTTTTATTATTATTATTATCATTATTATTATTATTTTCATTTTTTAAAGGTATTTAAAGAAAATATAGATATAAAAAAAAATCAAAGAACAAAAGAAAAATGTTGCTGGAGTTTCACCAAACCACCTTCATCGCACACAACCTAGAAATCTTCTAATTCTTTGCTTATTCGCTAAACTCAAAATATTAATAGTCTAATAAAAACAAATCACACAAATTAGAGGGACAACAGACTCCACTCTTTTGAACCCATTCCCACAAACAACCAAACCCAAAACCGAAAGCCGCACACCTTCCATCATCCTAAGTCCTACAGCACTATTGTTGATGCATCAATTTGGATAGGATTTTGACAAAGTTCACTTTGGTTATTGTTTCTTTATTTCTCTTTCTCCTTTTCCTAACTTTTTTTTACTTTAAAATTCGTCATTGCTGAAGGTAGCTTTAAAAACCCACTTGCACAAACACACACAGCCATCTTATTCTACCTTCTTTTGTTAATTTCAACAAAATTTAATACTCAATGTTATATCTTATTTTGCATGTGACTTTCACCCAGTATCTTCAATCTCCTAATAGGTGTTGGTTGTTATGAGTTTTGGATTTTATAAATTCTAATTTCTAGGTTTTGGATTCTAATCTATAGAAATTAAGTTTTAGTTTTGATTTAATGTGAGAATAAATTTGAATAATGGTTGTATAGTTGTAATGTACTTGAAAGGAAAGAAAAAAATAAAGAAAAAGACGAAGGAGTAAGGATGAGAAAAAATAAATAAAAGGAAAAGATAAAGGAGTAAGGATGAAAAAAAATAAAGAAAAATAAAATGAAATGAAAAATGAAAGAAACAAACGGAGATGGCATGACTTGTAATTTTGAAATTCGATCTTGGTGGTATTATTGTGATTTACATATGATGACATATTTTGTAATTTACTTAACTAACATGTCTAATTTAGGAAAACTATCAATTTATTTATGACCATTAAATCATTTCAACAATTTATTTTGAATTTCTTTTTTACTGTTTACATATTAATATTTTAATAGTTAACTTTTTTATTTTCCAATGACTAGTCATACATCAACTACTTTTTTCATTTTTCAATAACTAGTCATGCATCAATTTTTTTTTTTGTCTCACAATATCATTACAAGAATATTTTGTTAGGGTATAAGAACTTTCATACTTTTATGAATCAATCGGCGGTCAATGGTTAAAGATAACGAGTTTTGGGAGGTAACTTGATGTTTTTAATAATAAGAGAGCGATTTGAATATTATCACTTCACGAGGAGGTATGCAGAAATTAACCCTTTTGCTAATGATTAATGATAATACCCCAGACTCAACGGTGTTTTAAGCATAAAGTTTGTTCAATCTCAAATAAAATAAAAACACAAAGTCAATCAAACAAAATTAAGAGCTGATTGGATTTTGTTTTAGAGGCTCAAAAGTGATTTTAAAAATTAGCTTTGGTGTTTATTAAAGTTTTTTAGAAATTACTTTTAACAAAATCATTTCATCTTACAATAGATTTTGAAAAGTAGAGAAGAAATAATTTTCAAAATATGATTTTAAAAAAATTTTAAAAATCAATTTTATATTTAATACAATTCCATGTATATTCTTGTATATATTATGAGAATAAAAAATTATCCTTATTAATTAAAAAATATAATAATTAATTTTAAAAAGAGTAGTAGTATTATTACCAATTATATTGAGATAACAAAATAAAAAAATAAAATTAATAATATGAATATTTTATTTTATTTTAGTTATCAATTATTATATGTACACAATTAAATTTTTTTTTACACACATGTTTATAAATGAATACATAAATTTTATTCAATATTCCATCAAATTCAGTTATTTACATTCATACAACAGTTTAATAATAAGATTTACCAAATATATACGACTATTTTTAAAACTCGTAGCACTTTTATATACAAATTTTATCAAACATTTAATTGATTATTTTCATAATTAATTATTTCTATAACACAACTAACAATAATTATTTTAAAAGCTATAGTATTACTAAATTTGCCCAATTAATTACAAATCTTTTTTTCAGAAGTAAAATCTTGTTTCTTCATTATTAGTGAATTTCTCACAAGATAAATATTTATTTAGTTCATATATTTTAAATTAAATACCTATTTAACTCTTATTATTTTTAATGACTCAAAAGCCTAATTACACAAATATTCATTGTGTGTGTGTGTGTATAAAAACCTCGATTCTTTCAATCGGTGAATGATACAATGACTTTGATTCTTGCAATATATCATACAAATTCGATGTTGAAATAAATCAACTACTAGGCCTATTTGATGTGCCCTTGTCGTATATCCTACATCATCGTGAGACCTGAAGACTCCTTCACTTCGGAACTTCTGGAATTAATTCATGTAATCTTTAATTAAGTTTCAATAATGATTTGGTGTTTAATTAAATTCTGAAAGGGAAAAGAACTGATACAATCCAAACTTTTAGGAAAAGGGAGAATAAAACTCTTTAATGCTTAAAAAAAGATATTTACACCCTAATTATTAATAGATTCAATTAATTTTAATAAAAAAATTATGTTCAACTTCTAATTACCATTATCTCCCTCTAATAGATAACTCAATATGTTAACTTTCCTATTTTGCCTATTAATTGTTAATAAAATTATGAACTACCCTTATTTATAAGGGTTGGAATTTTACTTTAGAAATCCAATTTTATTTCTTATTTTTCACCTCAATAAAACCTATTTGTTATTTAGAATATTGAATCACAAAATTTAAGTTAGCTTGACTTCAACAATCAAAGAGACAACATGGAATAAGCAACCAAATCCACGTTGATAAGATCTCTATAGCATATAAACATTTCATCGCCAACGGCAAAGCAAGAGAGGAGCAACCAAGAAAAGCATGTAGTCCAAAAGATTATGCAGCGACGTACATATCGTAAGTGCTCTCAGATCAGAATTAGGAGACCCATGAAAAATCATTATCGTCAATTTGCAATCCAACTCCAAAGGCTACAAAGTCATATTTCTACGGGTTCAACATATAATCCTATCCATGGCTTGAAACACAAGGCAATTTCTCCATGAAGCATGCACCTATAATTATTCTAAAATCACAAGGAACTTAATTTACTCTCCAATTTAACCATTGATTTTTCCCAATTCCGACATGAGCAGCGGCTTAAGGGTGGCACGAGCAGTGGCTGGGGCACGAGCAATGGCTTAAGGGCGGCACGCCCCACAGCAGCTTAAAGGCGGCACGAGCAGGGGCTTAAGGGCGGCAAGAGTAGCGGCTTAAGGGTGGCACAAGCAACAATTTCAGGGCATGAGCAGTAGCATCAAGGGACAAGTACCGGGGTGTGTGGTGGGTTAGGAAATTCTATTAAGGATTTTTTTTTTTCTAGGTAATAATCGATGAAATTTAATTGCTTTAGGTTTGTGATTTTTAGAGGAGGTTTTTGGGTAAATTCATTGGTTAATAGTAAGGTAATATTCCATATTAACTTTTTAGTTACTTTTTTTTTATTTAAAAAAATAACCTTTTACTTACTTAAACTAACTAAATATGTTAAAGAATTGGGATGGAAATATTTTTTTCAAAATGTTAGAGAGTTTTATGTTCCTTTCTCTAAACATTTAGGGTGTATCAATTCTTTTCCTATTTTAAAAAAAAAAAGGATAAAATATACTTTTTGTGTTATTATTTATGCACAAATCGTTGTAAGCTTAAACTGTCAAGAGAGAAAACAGAAGGTGATTTGAAATTAAAGATGAAGCTAGCTTGGAGCAAATGGACAAATTTGTTCTTTGTCTGCGCATTTAATTTGATTTTCCGCACAAGGTTTTTCATTGTTGGCTTTCTTAATTGACATGGGATCTTAATAAAAATATGTATCGTTTGAACAAGAACCACTATAAAAAAAGTATTTTTAAATTCTACTCCCTCTATCAAAGGTAATTCTCTTCGCTCTAGTGAATTCTTGAAATTGTCCTAATATTCTATATTTTTGTTTTTTCTAATTTAGCCATATATATATATAATTGTATCAGAGAACATTTGTGGCATTTATATAATGAAAAACGTTAATTAAAGAGCTTGAAGACAATGCTGCATGCCTTGTTGTCATGAATGTTATTTAGACTTTAGAGCATGCAATGCATTATACAAATTAAAAGAGCCAAAATCAACCACGGGCTTTAAACACAATTACGTACACTTACAGTGGTCTGGAATTTGCAAGGACGTCGTAGCATGCGAAAGAAAATTCTTAACATGATGATTTATTATTTGATAACTAGATAATCTAAATTAATTATTTGCTACTACTTAACATGATATAATTGAAAATACGTACTCTTGAATAAATATTTTCCTAAATTTGCACTAAAGAATATTCCAAAGATCTGCATCGAAAGAAATATCACTCCATTGACATTGTCCAACTTCACCAGCATTATAACATCCCGCTTCTGATGCAGCACAAAGGCTTGTATTGTGTTCTGAGCAATAAGCGCTTCCTCCATCACCTAGGCTTATATTGTGTTCTCCACTGGTGGAGCAGTAAGTGCTTCCTCCATCATCTACTTTCTCTTCCAACAGGGTCTCCCACCGCTTAATATCATCATTTTCGAGTGCTGCCTGATCCACTGTTATTGGAGATGGCAGCTTATTGCTAATATTATCTTTCAATTGAACTTGAACGTTTTCTAGAACCGTCACCTTTGGCCTTAACCAAGTTAAGTCCTTGCAGAAGGTTCGAGGACGAGGCTTTATTACGTTGTGTTTTGCGATTTTGGGGGCCTCCGGTTTCAATTTCTTAGCATCGGTAATATTTTTTTTTGCGAATGTGGGTATTCCAGTAATTCTTCACATCATTCGATGTTCTTCCAGGAAGTCTAGCAGCAATCAGTGACCACCTACAAGCAGGCGGCAATGGTATAGATTATTGACCATTATAACACAGTAAGTATTGCTCTGAAAGAATAATGGGTTCTTGTTTTATCTTATTAAATGTGAACATTTAATTTCACATTTAATAGACATACATGTCATCATAATTGATTTATTGGCCAATCGCCACTTTGTTTTTTTTTTTCTTGGAATTAATAGTGTATAATATAATATAATATAATATAAATGTATTAAAAGTCCTGTCGAGGGTTGAAGTTCATCCCAATACTAGTCAGAAGACAGAACCTTCAGAAAAAAAAAAAAAAAATCTTTAAGCTGAATAAATATAACATGAGATTGTTAACAAACAATTGGGGGAAGAAAAAACTAATGAATACTTGTGCACATGCACGTATTAAATAAATAAATAAATAAATCTTGGCAAGGTAAGTAGTTAAGCTCGCGTCAATAGGAGACATTATTCTTCGATTTCGTTTATTTATGTAAGAGAGGAGTACATAGAGAAGTAAAAACCTCTAAAATTTTAATATAATAATAATAACATATGCTCTTGCCTGTTGCCTAAAAGCTTGTGTAGCCTAATCATGAGATCAATTTCATCTGCTACGAATTCGCCTCTCTTAATATTAGGCTTCAAATAATTCAACCATCTCAGTCTACAGCTTTTTCTACATCTGTTCAAGCCTGCAAATAAATTAAAATAAACTCATAAGAATTTTTATTATAACCAAAATCTCATGCATTAATGCATATTGATATGTTTACGTATACCTGCTCTTAGAGGAACTTGATGCCATTTTCCTTCTCCGTACATTTCAACGCATTTTCTCAGACGATTATCTTCTTACAGTCCAGGACCCTTTTCTCAGTACCCCCACAGAACTCGACATTGTTTGATAACAAATCAAGTACGGATAGCTGTTTAAATTTGTTCAAAAGCCTCCAAGGGCTACTTATAGTGCTTATACTCATCGTCCAACACTTGATGTTCTGTAAGTACGGAGACGTGCGAGTATACTGTCCACATATCTGCTATGATACTTTACCCAAACTGGAAAAGACATAAAATCGATCTTTTCACAACAGGGAGTTGTTCATAAGTTCACAACCATAAGTCAGCCGACACTGCATCAACAGTAATCCATTAATTAATTTCAGCCCATTATAATACGCTTTATATACTTTGCGCACATTTGGTTCGCTCTATGTAGGGACATTGACTGAAAGTAAATCTTGAAATTCCGATCATTTTCTCTGATTTTCTTTTTGTTAATAAATTTCAATAATTATAATTACATAGTTGAGATGAATAGTTTGTGTTTAGAATGATGTACATGCACGCCACACCATATGTTAGATGTTAACTGACTTTATCATTGAGGATATAAATTTTGTATCCAAACTCAACTATGTTAGTGCAACATTACTCTAAATTGACTAAGGAAATCTTGACCTCTCCTTATATGACACCACAATTATGCAAGTGCAACATAACTCAATAAATTGATTCTCTCTTGATTTCATACCACTGCCATGCATTGAATGGTTATTGTCGCTTAATAATTAATGTAGGCCTTAAGCCTACTTGTGCATGAGTTTAGTTATGATGATAATGGACTATAGCATAAACTAAAGCAGCTAAATGCTGACAATGCAAAAAGTAATTAACGTCCTGAAAAGGATGAATTAGAATCGAAACTTTGAATTAAAATTAAGTAATGAGCTAAACTTTTTTAGAGTATTGAATCAATTGTTAAAATTATTTTAAATTTAGTTAATTTTTTTAAAAATACTGAATCAATAGTTGTAATTATTTTAAATTTTTATTTATTTATTTATTTTAATAATTATTCATTCAATACTCAATAAAATCCTTACCTCCTTTTTGGACCTAGACTTTTGCCAACATATGTAACTTACTGACAAGACCTTTACCGAGAAAGTTGATAAGAAAATTGAATGCCGATAGCGGGAGGGCACAACCATTAAACAGAGATTGGAATAGAGAGAGGCTAACCTAATGTTTCTTAATTAATTTGTCTTAGTGTTTCCGTAAAACCCAGGGATTCGTTGTCATAAATTAATGAAACAACTTAATTAACAACGTGACTGATGACTATTTGATCTAAAAAATGAAGATAATATCGAAAGTGTGCCATAAATAACATAATGGAGCTCGACGAATTCAAATTCCACCATCTCCATCATAATAAAAAAACGACACAAAAAGTAAGTAGCTAACCATGGATTTGGATGTTCTGAAAGCATGAGGATCGTTTTGATATATCTCAAGATTTTTGGGTTAAATGATCACTAATTATTTTATGATTTCACTTTACTCGGTAGTTTCTATAGATATGTATGAATGTATCATCCCATCCGGGTCATCTTTATAATTGTAGCATCATTATTAATGAAATAGCAAGAGTCCAAAAATTTAGTTAGCGTAATGATGGATTCCTAACTACTGATTCCAACCTTTCAAAAAAAAAAAAAAAAAAAAACTACTGATTCCAAAGGACTGCTGGGGCCCTGAATGATTGATGCTCGAAGTCAAGGGAGATCACAGTGGGCCCCCACAGAGTGTGTCTTAACGACACTTGTAGAAATAAAGAGTGCCCGACAAGTGATGTGACAAAAGACACTTGTTCGTGACTTTGTTCGTGGTGGATGAAGAAGAGGAGCAGCCAACACCTTGGTGATGCATTGGCCGAGAAAAGCTTCCTTTTTATAAGGAAAATGAGGTTCTTACCACATTTAGTACTACATTTAGAACCGAACGGTGCATTTTGAGCTAAATATAAATTCTCCACAGTTCATGCATCACACACGCATTTTCCCTCTTATCTCACACCAAATCTCACACTCTCAACCAACGACAAATCTCACCGTGCTCCCTTCTCACTATCGGCTTTCTCTCTCTTTCCGTGGGTCTCTCCACAAACCTTATCTCGAAAATTTAGAAAATTTATGGCTTGAATTTGTGAAGATTCAGCTGGAATTGTGTTGCTCGTGGTGATTGCATCTGTGGTCAAGGTTTGCATTTGTAATCGATTTGTATTGGCAAATGAGTTCAAATTGATTAGTAATTGCATTTAGATTGATTTTGAGTGAAGTAAAAGAAGAGTGCTCTTGTACCAGTGAAGCAATTAACATAAAGATTTGTACATTTCATGGATTCCTTGAACAATCATTTAAGATTAACACTTAACCTAACACATGATATGTTGCATACGAACAACTTGATCTTTTGCTGATTGTTACCAAAACCAAAATTGCAACCCAAAAGATACCTGATTGTTTGCTTATTCAGCCAAATAAAGACGCCTTTTAGTGATGTGGGAGATGCAATCGACAAAGGGGAGAGAGAGGGAGAATTGGCTTGTGGTGATTCAAGCTGCAAGTCAATTTTTGACATGTGTTCTGAGCAGCGTGTGGTGGGAACAACGAGTGAGCAGCGCGTGTTGTGTCAACAACGAGTGAGCAGCATGTGTTGTGTGTAATATGTGTGGACAATTAATATTTAGCTCAAAACGCGCCGTTCGGTTCTAAGTGTGGTGCTAAATGTTGTAAGAATATCACTGTTGTTTTTATAAATATTCAGTTTTCATTAGTTACCTCCTGCAGTGAAATCAGTATTTGACTTATTTGATTAAGCTATTACATAAAACGGATAAAATTGAGTAGGTCAGTAATATGGTTATAATCGATAAGCCACTAAATATAATAGGCTTCAACAAAATTATATGAAAACTAAGGGTGCCAATATAAAATTGATATCAAACAAAGTAAAATTTGATCTTAGATTACTATTGGCCGGTGATATTTTCACCATAAATTTTGTAAATCCTCCTCATTTTTATGAAATAATTACAATTAGTTCATGTTATTCTTAAAGTTTTTGGATAAACAAGAAGTTTTGAGATTTAATAAAAAAAATTAAGTACCTAAACTATTAGATATAAGAGCTCATATTTCTTCGGATAATTTAGTTATTTTATGTTATAATGGTAAAATAATCAAATAATTTTTTTTAAAGCAATCTCAATAGTCAAAGATACCTAAATATAAAAAATAATAAAAATAATTTAATGGATTAATTATCTAAACTTCAGTTTGATTTTTATATTTAAAAAATAATATGAATTTATTTTACTTATATTTTGAAAATTAGATAAATTTTAAAAAAATCAATGGAGTGAAAATATCTCCACCATTCATTATTTTACTAATTTTCTTTAAATTGGAAGTGGTTTAGTGGCCAGGGTCAACTCCCTAAAACTTCAACGGTTAATAAGTTGGATTAACGTCATGATAAAATACCGATGATAATCGTTAGAATCATAATAAATGCATATTTAATATTTATTTTATGATCGTGCAATAATTATCAATACTTCACCGTTGAGCTGATCCAACTTAATCGACCTCTAAAGTTATATGTGGTCAGTGGTTTAGCCCCGGATTGCCTCCATTTTTCAGCCAGCAAGTAAGTTCCGCCAACTTTCCATGCTTGAAGACGTCAATTGCAATAACAACAATATGTCATGAAAATACGACAAAACAAGGGTGTGTCAAGTGCATGGCAGCATGAGGACCGTTCCATGGAAGGACTTTGGCCGTTTGTGTCGCTATGATGATTTGATAGTTGATGATTAACCCATCACCATCTCTGGCTATGAATCATTTAGGGGCCATGCCCTATCAGCCCTAAAGAAAGCATTGCGTATTCTTGATGTGTTGCACTCGCATCGTTGGTTTTTAGCCACGTTTTTTTCTGCAAAAACATATACATACACATACATGTATACATATATATATACATGCAGGCATATATACATACATACATATATATACACACACATATATATATAATAAAATTTTCAATAAAACATTAAAATTGTGCGATCTTAAAACTTAATTTCATAATACTATTAAACTCCATAATTTTAAAGATTTTTTGAATTATTCCGCACTTTAAAATTTCAGAACAAAAAATTATTATATATAATAATTTCTTAATATTATATTAAAATTAAAAAAAAAAAACTAAACAATAAAAAATACACACTCTAAGTATTTGATTCTATAATACATTAAAAATTATATTTTTTTAATCCATTAACTTGTCTTTAAATTAATATAGTCAGAGAATTATTATTATTATTATTATTATTATTATTATTATTATTATTATTATTATTATAAAATTCTCTTTCCACTGAATAAAGTTGGAACAATAAACCTCTTATTTTTTATCTACCCGCTAAAAGCAGCAAAGTCGTGTACATGATATGCTGATCATTTATTATGTACAACAAATTGGTTAACAGTCCATTTGAAATCTTTTCTGCAATATTTGTGTTTATAGATAACGTCGTGCTTGCAGGTCTGTTTTACGTAGTACACATAAATAGCTGTCAACAATGGCTCGGATAAATTACTTATGCTTCCAATAATTCAAGTTTCATGTATTTTGATGACAAATTTACCTACTATTTTTTTCTTTTTCTTTTTTCACAAAAAGAATCTGACACAGCAAAAACACTGTTTTATGTCATCAAAATTAATGCTGCCAAAATCATTAACTTCTGAATGGAAACATCTGTAATTATCTTCTGTATATGAGACCCGACTGAGACCCGGGTTTGATTTCTTGGCTCGCAACGGAATCATGTTTTTGTGACCCAAACATATCCCTGAGTTCAACAACAACAAAAATTACTCCCAAAAACGATACCTGCTTTTCGCTGTTATGTTAATATCGACCAAATAAATATATATCACTTTCACGGACAGGTAGATTAATTTTTAAAAGTAATCAAGGTGAGCTAATCACATCAGACCACGCGCATGTCATGATACCTCTAATGGCAATTATCACGATCGAATCTGCTGCCAATGATGCATGGCATGGCAGCAGTAAAGTAATACCATCGCCACCATCACTAGTTACTTTGACCAGCTAGAATCTCTCCGTTTCATCAATCAATAGTTGATCTTTCCAAGTAATCAATTTTAGTAAAAAAAATTTCATCTATTTGAGCTACCTCCCCATTCCAGTCTTCTCATCTGTATGTATATAAATATTGCAGTACGTTTGTTTTTGGTATTTGGTTTAATTTAACTTTTAAATGATATATTCATTAATTATATCATGTTTCCTAAAAATTGATGGTACATATACATATAACTAATCGATCAATATATTTAAGAAGAGTTTTATTATTTGTTTGGGATATTTATATTTAACTTATTGTTTGACATGTGTATCGGGTGTGATCGATTTTCAATAACCAAAATATTATGCAAGCAGAGATGAATGTTAATGAGTATAAGCAAAGAGGAGGTTTTAAAAAGAGAGGAAAATTGGTCCCTTGCCATGATTACAATTATAATTCGTATGATAGTGACCATAATCGTGTTGTTTATATTCGGTAAGATTGCATTCGTATATCACATAAATGACAAAACTTGATCATCCTCATCAACGAATATGTATGTGTTTATATTTGGTGTCCTTTGCTCACAAATTATATATATATATGTAACCGCTGTAATTTTTAGTGACGTACGTAAAGAACTTAGAAGAAGGATCCTACGTCAACGTCAGGCTTTGAAATTATCATGTCAATTGGTGGTAGATCGATTTGCATGCAGAATAGAACATAAAATATTGTTAGTGTGGTCTTTAATCTTTATTTTATTATTCAATTTCAAGCTCACTAATTGGGATTAATGTCCATTACTCCAAATTTAAATTATGCTCAACTTTTGTCGATCTCAAATACTCAATTAACTTGGTTATTAATTAGTACTGTTTTATCTCAACCTCATTTGGTCCATCAGTTTTCTTTTCTTTTTTAATTTGTTTTAATTATTCATTTCTTTGTTGATGTCAGATCCATTAGCTAAGCTACACCCACAACGCAAGCTTGCCAAAATGCCAGATGGGCTGGGCTATAATGAGAGTATTGAGCCGAATTAAATCCTCTTAAGGCTGAAGGCCCGATGATTGGATTAGAGGCCTACCAATCATTTACTTATGCTAAAAGACTAAAAGACCCTTTTCAGTTTTCATAATCATGGACTCCAATTCCCAATGATGGCGGTGAATGTCAAGTACAACTTGAGTCTTTACACCATGTTTCCTGAATTACCACCATTTGCTTTGCTGCATGATATTAATTCGGAGCACTATTTTAAACGTGGGCAGGGTCATGTGCAACGTAAAAAGTATGAGAAGATTTTTAGGTGTTTTTAAATGAAAAATGAAAAATGTGTTTGATTTTTTACAATGTTGAAACTTAATTCTAGAAATTATATTTATCAATATATCTGATGGATTATCTTTGGTACTGATCTTCTTTAATAACACACTACCACTCTTGGTAATCTCACTCACATGATAATATTTCACATCTATGTGTTTCGTCCGAGCGTGATATGTTTGATTCTTCACAAAGAATATCGCACTTTGATTATCACAGAAGACCTCAATATTCTTCTGGATTACTTTCAAATCTCCGAACAAGTCTTTCAACCAGATAACTTTTTTGATAACTTCAGTTCCCAAGTCTTTCATCTTGAAAGACTTAGGTGATGCACAGAGAATACTTGAGATTGAGATTCATAGAGATAAAAGGAATGAGAGCGTATGGTTGACTCAAAAGTTTTATTTGAAGAAAGTACTAGAAAAGTTTGGTATGGATGACAAAACTAAACCAATTTCTACTCCTCTAACTCTTCTTCATATCATTTATCTCAAGAGGAGCGCAATTACATGGCTTATATTCTATATGCTAGTGTCGTGGGTAGTCTAATGTATATTATAGTGTGTACAAGGCCTGATATATCTCAAGCAGTAAGCATGGTTAGTAGATGCATGCACAATCTGGGTAAAAATCATTAGTTTGTAGTGAAGTGGATTCTCGGATATTTGTATGTGGCAGTTGATGTGGGGTTATTATTCAAGAAGGATTGTGGTCAATAATGTGTTGAGTATTGTGATTCTAATTTCGCCAGAGACCTAGATAAACGAAGATCAACAATGGGCTATGTATTCATATTGGGTGGAAGTTCGATTAGTTGGAGGTCGATTTTGCAATCGACAATTGCTCTATCCACTACGGAAGCAAATTATATGGCAATAACTGAGGCTGTAAATGAAGCTATCTGGTCGAAATGCTTGTTGGGTGATTTGAGAGTGATTTAAGGGAATATTGAGGTCTTTTGTAATAACGAAAGTGCGATATTCCTCGCGAAAAATCCAACGTATCACGCTCGGATAAAATATATAGATGTGAAATATTATTATGTGAGAGATGTTATCGAGGGCAGTGATGTGTTATTGAAAAATATCGATATCAAGGATAACCCATCAGATATGATGACGAAGGTAGTTTCTAAAGTTAAGTTTTAACACTACTTGAAACTAATTCAAATCCTTCGATTGTGTTAAGTTATTTCCTTTGGAATTTTGAACTACGGTAGGCTTGATCCCAAACTCTGGGTACGTAAGCAGTCACAACAATGCAGCCACAACGATACAACAACTTTGAATCATTTCGAGGATCATTTGGAGATAAAGTATAATGGTCCGTTAATGTCGGCTCAGATTTGGTAAATTTTTGTAGAGGTAGAAATTTGTTGAAGTCAACAAATTGTTGGCTGCAGCCAACAATTGTAAGGAAGCAAAATCAAATTCAGAAAGAAAAAATGAATAAAGGGAATGAAGCCGAAATGTTTGAAAAATAATAATAATTAAAAATTATTTTTTTAATTATTTTATTCTTTGCATAGTAACTCATTTCTCCTATAAATAGTTAAGGATTTCATTCATCCAAAAATTTGAGAGCTTAAGAGAAATTGCAAGTGAAGCAATTCTAGAATTCTGAGAGTGTGAGCAATTGGACAGTATGTGTGAAAGTGATTTGAGTGTATTTAGGTTTTTAGAAGTGAGGTTTTCATTACTCAAATATTATACTCTAATAATTGTTAATTATACAATTATTTTCTCTTACTCTCATGGACATAGGCATATTGCCGAACCACGTTATATTTTGTCTTTTATTTTCTTGTGATTGTTTAGTGCGCTTGATTCCACATTCTGCGCATAACAAGTAGTATTAGAACCGACGGTTCATACTTAGAGGAATACAATATTGTTCATGTATATAGTACTATTCTCGTATACGGTATTGTTCATGAATACGGTGGAGATGATCATTTATACTTAGGAGACAGTCTATTGTAAGTAGTGTGTATTTTTTCATGTCTAAGAAAGTTCTGTCAACAAGGCGATAAGAGTCTAAGGAGTCTGGGTTTTAAGTGGGACTGTTGTGACCTCTCCATTCTCCTGAGAACTTTTATAGTGCATTTATTCACGCGAAATAAACATCATAAAAGTTGTTTTTCAAGTGGAAATAGTTTGTTGAGAAAATGATAGAAAGTGAAACTTCCAAAATTAAGGAGGGATCTACCCAGACTATTTCAAATGACACTTTAGGTGGGAGGTGAGATTTGTCAAATCGCCATTTAGCACTTATTATAGGAGGTCAAAAGATCAATATTGAAAAGTTTGATAGGAAAATTAACTTCGGCATGTGGAGGCGCGAAATTATAGATATCCTTATTCAAATCGATCTCAATGTTGCTTTAAAAAATAATTGAGAACTTTCATTTAAACCCAAGATTAAGTTTAATTAGAGATGAATGTTATTTTGAATTTGAAAGATCATTCTTTCTTTGGGTTTTCTGAGAACTAGTGAACTTATCAAGAATTTATATTCTTGTGGCGTTCCAAAATAAACTTATCACTCACCTTCTCATTTAAATCTTGAGTGTCACGTCCATATCCTTCTTTATACATCTAGTTAATGTTTTCTTAAACATTGCTTTAAGGTTTTTGTTTCGCTTAAATTTGTTTAGAACTTTCTTGGCAAGTTGAAACTACAAAGGTAACAACTTCATGTCCTCCCAAGTGTTTATTGGTCTTTCACGATTACGACTCCTACTCAAAACAAGCTGATCCCACTAAATTATAGCATAATAAGTAAATTCAACAGCAGCTAGTATTACATTTTTCGCCTCAGAGTAGTTGTGCCAATCAAATACTATCTCTACCTTTTTTTTCCCACTCTAAATAGGCTTTCAGATCATTTTTACCTTGAAAAAAAGAAATTTTCAGTTTGATATTCCCCAAATCACAATTTATACATCTTGCTCTTCTTTTATCTCTTCCATGCATGCCAATAATGGCCTGGTCATCAAAGTTATCTAAGTCATCACCATCTTCTTCTCCTATGACAACACGCTCTTGATTACCTTTTACATTAAGAGCTATTGGTTGTTGTCTTCTTTGTAGATTGGCGATGGCAGTGTCTTGCCTCTCCAACTTGTCACAGATCTCTCCAAACATCATATTCATGCGCTCAAATTGTTGTTGCATATCTTTGAGCATGATTGATGGTCTATAGGTTCTTGATCTTTTGACATATTTGTGATATGACAAGAATGTTAGCAAAAATACCTCACAATACTCCCTTACATATTTCTCTCAATTTGATGTCATTTAACTCTCGTGTTTAACATACAAATTAGCTGTACCCTCTAATGATCTCACAAACTTTTTTTTTACCACACTTAATTCTCTCTTTCGGTTCTTTATTGAACTAAATAAACCAAATAAAAAAAAAACCCAGGTGGCACACCAAATATGACAAACCAACACACTAAACAAATAAAATTGAATAAACAAAGGAGTCGTTGGAAATTCTAAGTCTGAACAAACTATAATAAATTGGTCATAACTCCTTCTAGAGAACTCAAAATCCAGCTCTGTAAATTGCATTGGAAAGTCAATTTAATTATTTTTCCAACGGTATATAGCTTACACATTACTTCTGGCTCAATCAATACTAGTTTTATTCAGTTTTATTCTGAATTTACGCTTTCTGCATTTGATCCAAATTATGTATTTGGCTGCCCAATAGCTTAAATAATACCCACAATACATTATCTTCTCTCCAACCCCAATTCATGATGTCTTGCATCTTGAATTGCATTTTCAATACTTATTTTCTCAATTAATCCATTTAAAGCAACTTGCATCTTTTTTTCTCTAACTCTTGTAATTGGGTCTCCACGAATGTGCAAAGAATCAATTGAAACTTTAATAATATTCCCTTGATGGATCTCATCATTCTTTCTTTGGATTAATTGAGAAAATAATGCGAGAACTTCCTGACACGACTCAAAAATGTATTACTCTCAAGTATAAGATTGTCTAGTTATAACATAACCCGGTGAGACCGGGGTCAAACCACATGGAGTTTTAAATCTAGTAAAACTAAGAAAATTAATTGTGGGAAAAAAAATTATTTGCAATCAATTTAAAAATATGCTAAGGTTTAGGATCCACTCTTTGTATTCAAACTATAATTTTAATACTCTCTCATTTATATTTTGCCTCACTTTTACCAATTAATTATTATATCATTTAATTTTATGTGTGTGGATAAATATGAAATAAAGTACACAATGTGCCACACTATATTAATATGTCGACATTATGTCAAAATACCATAAAATTTAGTGAAATTTATAAATTAATATTATATAAAAATAATTAGAAAAGAATTAAATAAACTTATAAATTCATTTGAGAAAATAATAATAATTAATAGTTTGAAACATTGAGCTTCACCCTTCACCTCAGCTTAATAAAATTAACTACTCATATTGAAAGAAAACACAACACTCTTTTTATTTGATAAACTTTTTGAAATATATTACAAAGAAAATTGATACAAACGGAAACAAGAAAAGAAAATAAACAAAGAAAGAAAGAAACTCTTCAGCTAAACTCTCTCTCAGCTTTTGAAAAATCGGTTCAAGCTTCTCCCGCTTCTCCCCCTTCTGGCTTGCATCCCCCTGCCTTTTATAGGCAAGGGAATCGTCTTCTTTTATTTTATTTATATATACAGTGTGATGGTCAGGAGGCCATCACATGCTTTTGTTCTTTTGTTCTTTTGCTCTTTTTTATTTTTTTATTTTTTTATTTTATTTATTATTTATTATTACATCTCTTCAATTGTATTTAAGTAGTTCTTCTTTGTTCCCGCTTTCAATTTCAATTTCACCTTTATTTTTGAAAAATATTTATAAGATAAAAATTAACAAATTACGAATTAATTTAACATAAAATATATTTAGAGAGTATTAAAATAATTTAGAAATAATGAACACATTAATCGACACAATAAGTGAAAAACTAATAATTTTATCCTTATTAAATGTACACTTTTTAGTGTTAATCACTTTCCAATAAAGTTCTAAACAGATTTAAGCAAAACAAAAACCATGACCCAAGCCTATCATAATTAATGTTATCATTAACAAACTTAATACTACTCTACCATAATTAATGTTATCATGGACAAATATAATGTTAGCCCACCATCATTGATGGTAGACTTACCTTACACATTGACAAACTTGAAACAAAACAAACAAATGAAGTTGAATAAACAAATGAGTCATTGGAAATCCCAAGTCTGAACATGCTCTAATTTACAGAGTTGGATTTAGAGTTCTCTAAAGAGAGTTATGACCAATTTATTATAACTTGTTCATACTTGGGATTCTTAACGACTCCTTTGTTTATTCAACTTCATTTGTTTGTTTTGTTTCAAGTTTGTCAATGTGTAAAGTAAGTCTACCATCAATGATGGTGGACTAACATTAAATTTTTTAATGATAGCATTAATTATGGTAGGTTAGCATTAAGTTTGTCAATGACTAGCATTACAAATTGTGGGTTGGTTAAGACTTTTGAAGTATCATTTGACAAACCTATACTTAAAGAGTTGTTTCAATGTTTTCATTTGTATTTTTAAGATCTTGAGTTTCTATTATCCTATTTAAGCTCAGCAACCTTGCTATGTAAGACAATTAGAAATGAATGTTATTTTGAATTTGAAAGATCATTATTTCTTTGGTTCTTTTAAGAATATTAGAGATGAATGTTATTTTGAATTTTAAATATCATTATTTCTTTGATTCTTTTAAGAACTAGTGAACTTATCAAGAATTCCTTACAATTGTATAATTAATAATTATTGAAGTACAATATTTGAGTAATGAAAACCTCACTTCCCAAAACTCAAATACATCAAAAGCACTCTCACACACACTCTCTATGAAGTCAACAAATTGAATTTGATTTGGCTTCCTTACAATTGTTGTGAAGCGAAATGCGGAATCAAGCGCACCAAATAATCATTAGAAAATAAAGGACACAAAATATAACGTGGTTCGGCAAAATGCCTATATTCACGGGAGTAAGAGAAAATAAGTGTACTACTAACAATTATTGGAGTACAATATTTGAGTAATAAAAAGCTCACTTCCCAAAATCCAAAACTCAAATACACCTAAATCACTCACACACACACTCTCCAATTGCTCATACTCTCAGAACTCTAAAATTGTTTCACTTACAATTTCTCTTAAGCTCTCAAATTTCGGAATGAATAAAATGAATGAAATCTTTAGTTATTTATAGGAGAAATGAGTTACTATGCAAAGAATAAAATAATTAAAAAGATGATTTTTAATTATTATTATTTTCAAACATTTCAGCTTCATCCCCTTTGTCCATTATTCCTTTTCGGCTGCAAAATCAAATTAAATTTGATTTTGTTTCCTTACAATTGTTAGCTGCAGCCAACAATTTGTTGACTTCAACAAATTGAATTCATATGCTTAGCCACGCCATTCATATTTGACTATTTGTTGAAATCGAATGAAGATTTTTTGGCCAAAAATTAAAATTGATCAATAAACTTAACAAATTAGCAAAGATTGGATAATTTGTCAATAAACTTGACAAATTGGCCAAAGAAACACATAACACCTTGACAAATTGCAAAGTAGTAAGTGCAATAGTGCCATTGATTTCCTATAAATTGAGTGGCAATTCTTCATTTGAAATCATCCCAAAATTTGATAGCTTGAGAAATTGTAAGTAAAGCAATTCTAGAGTTCTGAGAGTGTGAACAATTGAAGAGTGTGTGTGTGAGTGCTTTGAGTGTATTTGAGTTTTGAAAAATGAGTTTTCTTTACTCAAATTTTGTACTCCAATAATTATTAATTATATAATTATTTTCTCTTGCTCCCGTAGACGCAGGCATATTACCGAACCACGTTATATTTTGCTCTTTTTTTTGTGATTATTTGATGCGCTTAATTCCACATTCCGCACACAAGTGGTATCAAAGCCGCCGATTCGTACTTGGGGATACGGTACTGTTCATGTATACGGTATTATTCCTATATACGATACTGTTCACGAATATGGTGGAGACAGCCATTTGCACTTGAGAGACAATTTATTGTAAGTAGTGTGTATTTATGCATGGTTAAGAAAATTTTGTCAACAAGACAATAAGAGTTTAAGGAGTCTAAGTTTTAAGTGGAATCATTGTGACCCCTCTATTCTCCTAAAAACTTTCATGATTCATTTATTCAGGCGAAATTAACATCATAGAAGTTGTTTTTCAAGTAGAAATAGTTTGTTAAAAAAATAGTAGAATGTGAAACTTTCAGAATTAGGGAGAGATCTACCGAAACTATTTTAGGAGACACTTCAGATGAGAGACGAGATTTGTCAAATCGTCATTCAACACATGTTATCGGAGGCCAAAAGATCGATGTTGAAAAATTTAATGAAAAAATCAACTTCGGCATGTGAAGGCGCGAAGTTATAGATACCCTTATTCAAATCGATCTCGATATTGTTCTAAACAATCAATGGCACTATTGCACCAACTCCTTTGCAATTTGTCAAAGATGTTAGGTGTTTCTTTGGCCAATTTGTCAAATTATCTCGACAGATTATCCAATCTTTGCTAATTTATCAAGTTTATTGATAAATTATCAAGTTTATTGATAAATTATCCAATCTTTGCTAATTTGTCAAGTTTATTGACAAATTCCAATTTTTGGCCAAAAAATCTTCATTTGACCTCAACAATATCATCATGGTTCAAGGCATAGACCATAGAAAAACATGAACATGTTTTAAGCAAATGGTTTCAATATGTTCTTGTTACCAAACAACAATACTAATCTGATGCATTCAGAATAACATTGTTCCAAGGAAACTCTTAAAAGTTCCCAATTAAGCAGCATGCAGTGTTGATAAACTAAACTGAGAGCACAATATATATGAATCGGCAAATATTAATTATCGTGTCTGAAGAGAACATGATATGAAAGGCAAGAGTCAAAATTGCCCATTTGACATTTGATCGCAGGAAACAATCAAACAGTTTCTTTAGCCTTATATTAACCACTTGACAACGACAACGACACCGAAAGTTGATGGCATAGCAAAGCATTAACAAGAATAATCCAGTCAAAAGGCAAGCAGCAAAATATTTGCACAGCATTAATAATTAAAATCCAGTCAAAAGGTAAGCAGCAAGATATTTATGTGAATAAGAGGAACTGATTGAAGAAACTCCAACTGAGCCCAGTAATGATGCTCAGAGACTTTTTTGTACACTATGCTTATTAGCAGCTGAGAGTGCGTAGATGTCATCTACAGGCCCCTGGAACCGGGTATGTCAATCCACTCTAATTGGATTTTAACTTCACCCACCTCAACATTTCGAAGTCTTAGAAACAAGTTTTGAACAAGCTTACCATCAGTCCAGACAATGTGGCTCTCTTCAGCAAGGCAGTTCTCCCTGCTTGGCTGTATTTTCGTGACAATGGTTCCATTTGGGAGGCCTTCCAATCGCATCTTTAGAGCTTCCAAAAATGGAGTGATGTAAAATTCTGCATCTCCCATTTTGTCATCTAGACTGAATGTGTCTTTGTCATAAACTGTCTGCAGTCAACATTAAAGCCAAATTCTCATAAGCAATTTCAAAGTAAATTATCAATTTCTCGTAAGTTGTATAGATTGTAACTTCATTTGCTTTTTTGTAATACTTACAAGCTTGATTGGAAGATTAGGGTCTGAAATAGAGAGGGTTAAATCTTCATTCCACTCAGGATTGACATTGTTCTTCACAACTCGAGTCTTCAACTTCTGCGTTAAGGCATTTAATTTTCAAAACATTCAGCTCTAATAAGCAACATAGAGATCTAGTGATCATTAAGATAGAAAAACAAATCTAAAAGGGATTTGCTAGTAACAAAGGAAACAAATTTCAGCTATAAATTCAATTTTGCCAGGGACAACAACCAAGCACAAGCCGTGAACATTTACTTTTTCCTCTAGGGTCAAATGGCAGAGCATAAGATAAGAAACATCTAGTAGTGCTTTGGAGTTAAAAGTGCTTTCTGTAGAAGCAGTTGAACTCTTTCTCTAGAGAATTACCGATCAAGTCAAGTGCTTACATATAGAATTTCCAGTCCTTTCTGATCACTACAAATATACATAAATGCTTTTCTGGAGATTTGAAAAATCCTAAAACCATAATAATTTGAGAAAAATTGGAGGCAATTATCGAAGTTAAAATTTCAGTCGGCAAAATTCATTTTTCTTTTCTGTGTAAACTGTAAAAGAAAGGGACCAAACAATAAAGGCCTCAATTTCACAACACATGCTTACGTTATCAATTGGCCCAGGTTCAATCAAATAAAGCAAACTGCCAACTCACTAGTACTAAATATGAAGGAGACACACAACCAAACAACCATTAACCAAAACTTAAACAAAATCTATGTTCTGGGTAATTTTTTAATCTCAAAAAGCTTTGTCAACGACTGAAGTGCTCTAAGAACAGCATACTGGAGTCTAAAGTTCTACTTTTGTAAAATAAAAATCATGACCATCTTGGTTCTGGTGTAAAATTCAAGAGAAGATGAGGAGTTCAGGCAACAATTAATCATCTTTAAGGATTTTTTTTTTTTTTTCAAAAAAGATACTATTAAGAACCAAGAACACCAGCAGATTCTGCAAAACATCTCAGATGTTCATGAATTGTTCAAACTTCAACTATCATCGGAACGGTTTTTGTTTTTTTTTTTCATTTTTTTGGGATTCGTATGAATCCCATAAAGCCAAAAACACCACGAAAGCACAAAGTCAACCAAGCAACCACCAGCGAGCAACTCAACACCAGCAAACTAAAAATAAACAGATAAATAAACCATCATAAAAAAATTCAAAGTTCAGCAAGCCTAGAAGCCAGAAGTGGAACTAAACACACAAAAATGATTACAAAAGGAAAAAGGGGGGAGAGAAAAAGTTACCTGTTTTCCCATCTTGATCACAACATAAGGATCACTGCTGACGACATCTCTGACGGCAAGATTCACTCCTCTCAGAACATGAACTCTGAGCAAACCCATCAAATTCTCCATTGCAAACAACGCTATGAAAGATTAAAACTTTTCTTTCCTTTATTATCTTTCTAAAACACTCGCGCTAATGCTGTAAGCGAAAATGTTATATCACAAGCAAAGAGTCACGCGCTGATTGGGCTATTGATTCTGTGCATCAATTATTTTATATTTATTGCAGCTGTAACACAAGGACTTAGAAAATTGAGTTGACTTGGACAATGACTTCATCCATTGCTTAAATGAGTAAAGTGATTCTGGTGGGCTCTGGAGGCTGCTTGATTTGTTACCTTTAATCTTCAATGGTTCAATTCACGATTACAATCCAATTTGGTATATGATATCTAAGACTATTAGTGTGTGGTAGTAACCCAAAAAAATATCTCTTTTTTTTTATTTTTTTGTCTGTGTAATAATTATTAAATGCTCTTTTTCCCAATAAATTTAGACCACACAAAAGAGGTGCGCAGTAAGTGCCAGACCGACATGACCCAACTTTTCCTTTTCTTTTTTTTTTAAAACTCGATTTAAATACAAATAAAAAATGACAAAGCCCCAATTGTTTCACTAAAATAATTAAATGCATAATGCTAGGAATAAATTAATGGAAGATGCAAAATTCTATAATAAAACTCGAACGTTTTGAACAAAATTCTCTAGCCACGTTTAGTCTTTGGAATAAAATAGTGAAACAATGGCAGTGGAAGGTGTTGGAATAAAACTCATCTTTAATAAATAAAGGTGTCAAATAATTCCGAGTTGGTATATACGACAATAATTATTGGTCTTATGTTTAAGACTTTTTAGCTGGAGGCATTTGAAAGAAAATATTTGGTTGTTAGACGTGTGAAGATATGTTTGGTTGAAGAATTTGGAAAATATTCTTTGTATATATTAATTTCATGTTTTTTAAATGTATATTATATAGAAATTAAGGTTATCCTTTGGTTCTATGATCTCTACGTAAAGGTGTTATGAATTGACTTGAAGGTATCTTTCTTAATCAAATTATGTTATAGTAACGTAGGGACATTATTTTTTTTTAGGGGAATAAAAAAAAAAATAGTTGTTTTGGGGCATGATTTGGAATTTTTTTTTTTTTAATAATCTTCCAACAGGCGTGTTGTCACTCTATACGTCAGCATGCACGGTAGGGGCCAAGGACAAGGACTTGAACGTGTTTAATTAAAATAAGGTGAACCGGGTTTCTTGAAAAATTCATAATTATCCCGTAAGGGGAAAAAAAGAAAAGAAAGAAAAAAGTGTCCTAATAATAATTTAAAAACCTAATGAATATTTCAAAAGTTCTAAATTTATAATTGAGATTAAAATTAAATTAAGCCCACCTAGCTTTTTTTTCTTCTATTACACCCAGTCCATTTTGTATCATTGTTGATATACATTTTTGAGTGGAGCTACTAGTACGAGCCCCCCTCTAAATTTCTTATAAAACATCTTTACTAAATGCATCCATTAAAAATACACTAAAAAGCGATATACTTTCTAGAAACACTCATTCAAATTCCATAAATAATCATTCAATATATTTCTCCATAAAAAACTAATTCATGATATTATTTTTACTTGTACAAACAAATTTTACCATATTAAGCTAAATTATAGTGAAATCTCCAAAATAATTCATATAATTTTATAATTAATTATTTTCATTATAATGGAGCTTAATATGGTGAAATTTTTTTGCACAAGTGAAAATAATATCATGAATTAGTTTGATTATGGATCCACAAAATTTTTTGAATTATTGTTAGAAAATTTAGAATTCTATTTTAAGGTATTTTGGTATGATAAAATTCTAATAACTTAAATAAAGGAAACAAAAAAAGGCTTATAAATATGATTTTTAAAGAAAAGGATAAAAATCTTAAAAAAAAGAAAAAAATGAGAAAATAACTTACTCTAGTGATCTCAATAAGTTTTTAGCAGTATTAAAATTTTAGTGATAAAATGGTAACAGCTGAAATATTAAATGATAAAGTATAATTGATAGAAAGATTTGGTAATGAATTGATATGTAAAAAACGTTTAGTAGATATTTAGGCCCTATTTGAGATTGAGTAGAAAGTTACAGTTGATGTTAAAAAAAAAAATTATAACTATAAAATAAAAATTAATAGTATATAATAAATATAATTTTTAAATTACTGTACTTAATATCTATCAAATACTTTAATTTCATAACTTAAAAATTATAAATGTCTAATTTCAATATAAAAAACGCCTCGACAATATTCATTTCATTAAACTTTTAGCTGAACGTAATGTTATGCACGTGTGTTGTGTTCATTCCCAGCCATCTTTTGTCAGTTCAAGTTTATGCACGTGTGTTCACACTCAGTCAGTCGTATGCATCACGTGCTCTTTTCCATATGTGAAGTTGTGATTGGTGAAGCACAAACTCTAGCATGTAAAAACCCGCCACGCATCCACGAAGCTTCTCTTAATGCGAGAAACAAACGACCAAAATCTCGTTACACAAAAATCTCCTCTGCACAACTTACTGAAGTAGAAGATAGAGTGTGCAATTTCAACTTCCATTCGCTTTCTAGTATTAATTCGAAGACAATATGGAGACCGGTACTGCAAGGTAAGTTTGTTTTTTAATTTTTTCATTTCGATAATTATTATTGAATTAAAATTTTACTTAATTTAGAGTGATTGTTCATTGTTCTGCTAATTTTTATTTTTGTGTTATAATGATTGTCACTAGGGGCTGTCTAGATAAAACGGTGTCTTATTTTTCGCGTAATTTAAGCGAATTAGATTGGAAAAATGCCCGCAAAATTTCATATCCAGTTGCTGCTGCTTGGAATCTGAGGACGAGTTATCAAAAATTAGCTCATGAACATATAGTTTCCGCTAGGATTAGGAGGCATCATCGAAGGAGCCGTCTTTTATGGAGAGCGTATTCGATGCCGGTTAGCGTGGCCGGAGATCGCGCTGAGGATGCAGAGGATGATTCTGAGGATTCACCACAGAGAATTCTATCTCAGCCTTTGAGCAATGATGAGGTAAAAAAACTAATGAACAGTCAGTGCATTTGTGAATTAGTTGATAAAATTATCTATCTGCTGATTACGAATTAGATGCCAGGGTTGATTTGCAAATAGACTCATAGAATGAAGTAATTGAGGAATAATGATCTAATACTACGTTTGTAAACCTTTCAACAGTTGATGTCACTGCTGGCTGATTCTGAAAGAAAAAAGCTAATGATCAAACTAAGTGAAGCCAATCAACAGAACAGGTTTCTCAAGCGCCAGGTTTGTACGTTAAAAAACTATTGCTTGATTGTTTCTTGGATGTTCTTGACAGTGGGTGCAAAAGTGTTGAACATGCTTTGTATGTTCTTAAGAAACCACATACATTGATTATTGATATATGCTCTTCTAAAATTCCAAAAGACGTGGAGATCATGAGGTGTAAATTTCCTTTTACACTTATCGTGTGGTTGGTGGTTGTGGACATCAATCATTGTTCCCTTGAAATGGAAATAGAATATATGCCTTAACCTGGCAAATGAGATTATGACCGTTGGTGATACCTGCCCATGCATCGGTCTCATTTCTCCTCCACTTGCATATGCAACCATCCATGTGTAATGTGTCATCTACTCAGGATGAAAGTACCAGATAATAGAATGCGAGTGCATAATATAAAATGATTACTCGTAGGGCATGTCTCGATTTTGTACAATTTGTGATGTTATGCTTAAATAGCAAATTGTTTTGGACTGCTGGTCTCTTTCTAGGACTTCTATTTTTTAAATTTTAAAGAGGGGTGGGGGAGAAAAGCCTCGATTGACATTGCATTGTTGTATGTTTTCTTTACAGCTACTTATAAAGGAGGATGCATTGGTCGACTTCAAAAGTGAACTTGCAGTTATGGAACTTGAAATTCAGGTTCACTTTCTACTCCCGCTGTTTCTCTCTCTCTAAATAAGCTAATTTAGAGTGAATCAATGTGAAGACTGCTTTTTAAATGTGCAATCTCCAGATGCTATCCAAGCAAGTGAAAGCCATACCTAACTCCACAGGATTTGACTATTCAAGACTATGAAGAGATGGATTAAACCTATGTTCTTTTTATTTAATGCTTAAGTGCCATGGCAAACCTTTGATGTATGAAGCAGTGTCTATTTTTCTGCATGTGTTGGGGGTTAAAGTCAGATCAGAGTTTGGTAGTGAATGTTTTATCTTTTGACATTTTTACTCCTTTTTTGATATTCAATGGGCAGGCATTAGTCTCACTGGCCGAAGAAATAGCTCAATCTGGCATTCCAGAGGATTCTAGAAAGATCAATGGCAAATTCATTCAATCCCACCTTCTTTCCCGGTTAGAAGGTGTGATGATGTTAGCCATATTCTTTTAGATTGACATAATTATATTTTTGAGCTGGTGTCCTTGTGGTTGACAATTAATTCTTTGACTTGATAAATAAAAAAAATTAGAACTTCTGAAGAACTTTAGTTTTTAGCAAAATTTCCCAAATTAGTTCTAACAAAATAGTGCTGTCTTTACTTCTATCTGGTGTAAAGCTGTGCATGAGAAATTAAAGGAACAGATAAAGGATGTCATTGCTGCACAATCCAAGGAGGTTCCCTTATTCTGGCGTGGCATGGCTCAGGTTACCTTAATATTTTCTTTTCTCATGAGAAATGGTATCCGTATTTGTAAAACTTATCATATCTGTAATTACATAAAAAGCAAGATAATCCAGGCAGTGCTGAAGTGATTTTTTTATGATATTAGAGTGTTCAAGTAATGGGCACCTTTGATGGCTGGAGTCAAGGGGAACACTTGTCACCAGAGTACAATGGTTCATTTACTAAATTCTCAACAACATTAATGCTGAGACCTGGCAGGTATGATTATATTTAGTCCACGTATGTCAGGGACTTCCAAAAAGTAACTTGTTAATTCTTCTTTCCAAAAAGTATAAGTTGTTAATTCTTCTAGCCCATAATATTTTATGAAGGTATGAAATCAAGTTCTTGATTGATGGGGAGTGGCAGCTATCACCAGAATTTCCAACAGTTGGTGAAGGATTAATGAAAAATAACTTACTAATTGTGGAGTAGCTTCAATGCAGTTCCTGTTTTATTTAATGTGTAGAGCAACCTGCATCCCGAGTACCATCTTCTTCCACTTAATTTAGTTCTTATTATTACCTATAACTTCTCTGCTGTGTAGCTGCAAGTGATAGCTTACCTATTTTAAAATTTTGAAAGAAATCGTTACATAAATCGGACCATGGGTCTGCTTTTGTGCGTTATAATGGGGATTTACGGCTAGAAATAAAATTCTGACAAATGATTTGGATGGTATTCTATTCTCATTACTCAAGAAATTAAATTAGGATGCTGTTATGTGTACTCCATGGCAAAGCGTCATCTTACAAATCGAAAATATTTTTTAGGCTAAGGTTCTTTAATCGGACTGTCGTCATAGAGTTTCTGATTATTTTAGATCTTGTGATTGCCAAATAATGGCGGATATATAAACAATTCTTGCATGTAAGGCCGAAAATACATTACTAAAATTTAAAAATGAAACAAAACCAAACGAAAACTAAAGGATCGTCTGACGACGACATTCTCTATTTTCAAATTTGTTGAAATTGCAATCACGCAAATGGGGTTTCTCTAACTGGCAATCGGCTTTTCTAGCCAGGCTTATCTAGTGCTCTTGCAAAAGAAAAATAGAATGAATGTTTCATTGATATTTCGGCCTGCCATTAGATCTGGCGCTTTTTTTAATTTTGTTCTTAGGCTTCATTTGGACTGATGGCAACTGTTTGATGAAATGGGTACATTATCTTTATTAATTTACCTTTTACCCAATCCTAAAACTACATGCATGTTTGGGATTAAGGCATTAAAATGTTTGGTAAACATTAGCTGCTGTAACTTGAAAGTTATGTTAATATGATTTTTATTTATATAATAAAAAATCTATTATATCTTCAATAATTTTATCTAAATTATTATTTAAAAATTATAGTTATTATATATTATTAACTTAGAGCTTTTTTGTTTCATATATTCCAAATATGACCTATGATTAATTGCAACTTAAAAGTCACAACAGCATTACAATCTTAATGGAATAGAGTCTCCATCTTTTTGCTAAAAATAATGTAATCCCAAAGGTTTTGATTAGGGATCTTGTTAAGTTATGTCACAAACTTAAAAATAGTTATTTGTAAATTTTCATTTATTTTATATACAATTATTTTTTGATATTGGGTTGTTGTAAGCTACATTAAGTGTAACTAATTATTTTTTGGTCTTGATTAGATTTTACTAAGAGAGAATTTCAATTCTGAATTAGGACCTTTTTATTAGATCTCAATATGAGAGAATTCCAATTCTAAATTAGGATCTTTTTCGAAAAATAATTAAATAAATGAAAAGGATGATGTTTAATATTTATTATGTGGTTTGCTTGACTTCAAGAAGCTAAGCGTTGAGAGTCATAAATAAGCTGTGCGCCGTTGGGATCTAAAATTCTAAGTAGTAGTATCTATCAAATTGTCGCATGTCACGTGCCGTAACATCCTAAATTTAATTTAATTATTTTTTTTAAAAGATATCCTTTTCCGGTTATCAGAAGAAAGCAACTTTAAATCTTTAATTCTAGAACATATGCCATGTTTCTTGAAACAGCGTAAAATTCCAACATCGAACCTCCCCTAGTTTTCTAATTGCGCAAACGTGAACCACACCAGTAGCTGCATTTAAACGCAGCATAATTAAGAACTAAATAAATAAATTAGTAATTATCATTGATAAATAATAAAATAAAAATAAGAATATATGTAACCCAGACTACCATACAACGAGTCGCTAAATTGCCCAAACAGTCGGACAACACGCAGCTCAACAATTTTTAAGAAGTAAAACTTAGGGTGCGTTTCAAATTGAGGTTGGATATTTTTAACTTTTAGGTTACAGCACTAAAGTGTTTGGTAAACACTATCTGTTGTAGTTTGTAAAATATGTTAATATAATTTTTCATTTATATAATAAAAAATTTATTATATTTTTAATAATTTTGTGAAAATTATTATTTAAAATTTATATTTACTCTATATTATTAATTTTTATTTCATAGATACAGCTTTTTTTTACAGCACCTCAATCCCAAACACACCGCTGGAAAATGATTAGTTAAAAAAAAAAAGGAAAAACCTAAAAATGAAAAATCATAATATATGATAACGTTAACCTAATAAACCAAAGCCAACCAACGTCTTTCTCGTCTTTTCTAGTTAACAGAAAATATATATCCATAAAAGAGATGCACATTCTTCTGTCCTCCTTTCTTTGATACCAACTATCCAGGACCCTAGTTGCTTCTCTTCATCTTCATAAATCATAATCATCAAACCAAGCATACAAAACCCACGAACAAAATTCTTTTGAATGGTGGAAACAAATCCCCATACTTTGATGAACTTTCTCTCTTCTTCTTCTCTTCTTCCTCAGAGGGCACCCGTGCGTGTACCACACGTGTTGTCCTCTCCCTCCCCCTCCTCCGCCTTTGGTTCCTGCAAACAAGCCTGGTACTATCGCTGCCTTGGCCTTGATCCTTAAACCCTATCTCTCTCCCTCTCTGTAAACCCTTTCTTTCTCCTAAATATAAATAATGATGAAGAGTAATGTGAATGAGAAAATGATGCCAATACAAGTGCATAATAAGAAGCTGAAACCTAGAGATGACATCAACCACAATAATAATAATGTGAAGAAGAGTAGATTCTTAATTACTGTGAATGTTCTTGGAAGTGCAGGGCCTATCAGGTTTCTTGTGAATGGAAACGATCTTGTTGCCTCTGTCATTGACACTGCTTTGAAGACCTTTGCTCGTGAAGGCCGGCTTCCGGTTCTCGGATTCGATGTTGATAAGTTTCTTCTCTACTGCGCAAATGAAGGATCAGATGGTATTGTCACTAATCTTTTCTTTCTGATTAATTTTTTTTTTTCCATTTTTCTGGTGAGTTTTATTATTCTCGGTTCTTAAAAGATTTCAATCCTTTTTGTAACGAGTACAATCAATGGTGTCCAAATGCTTTCCTTTTCCTTTTCTTGTTTTTGAGTTTTACTCTTGGTTTAAGGGTAAATTTTGGATTACCCTTAAGAAAATGACAATCTTTAATATATTTCAAACTATTATAAACTTTAATATACTCCCTATTTCATTGGGTTTGATAGTTTTTTTTTTGTTTTTTTTAACAAAAACGAGGTGAAATTGGAATTTAATAACTTTAGGGGATTTTGAAGATCCTCATTTTCATGAGGAAGGTAATCTAAAATTAACCTCGATATGTAAGATTTTTTAAAAAAATATGGGGAAAAAAAAGGGTTTTTGAAGCTAGTATTAGGTGAATTAATAGGTGGTGTTCACATTCCACACTAATAATTATTTTTAAGTTAATGTTAGTGATGTTGGACAATATTAGAAGATTTTAGGATTTTAATTGTTCTAGAACTTTTTTTCTATTTTCATTAGCATCTTATTAAATGTCTTATTAGGGATGTGTTTAGGTGTTTTATTTCGACTGTAATTGTGAGATTTATTTTTCCAATTTGAGTTATGAATTATTATAACTAGGGAAGTATCAGTCGTTGTTCTCATAAGCTATTTTAATTAAAAAAATCCCCTTTTTATAACATTTATATTAGCATGTCACCTAATCTTGCTGTAAATTGTTATTATATGGATTTGTATTTTATCTATTTCTATTACACTTTTAATACCCTCCTGCCTGAGTTAGTCAAAATGTTTAATATTAATATTACATTGGGTTAATTTCACATTACTCCTCGTGAAATGATAATCTTCAAAAAACACTTAAATTATTATAATTTTTAATTTACCCTTTATTTTTGTTAAGAAGACAAAAAATTTTATCAACCCACGTCCATTTTTCTCTTATCTTTCAAAAAAAAAAAAAGAGGTAAATTAAAGTTTACAATAATTTAAAAGATATTTTAAAAGATTGTTATTTCACGAAGGCATAATATGGAGTTTACCCTATTTCATTCGATAGTCTTCTGTGCCAAGAGACAACTGCTTTGCTTTGTACTTTATCAAACAAAAAAAGAATTATATATAGTAGGGCCAATTCGTTATTTGAAATAATTTCTTATGCTTGGATTTTGCTTAATTTTGTTTGGATTTCTCTTTACAGCATTGAGTCCATCAGAGCAAATAGGATCTTGTGGGGGAAGAAACTTTCTCCTGTGCAAGAAACACTTGCAATCACAGATGACGGAAGGCAGGGCAAAAACGGTGGCTGAAAAGGGGAGTGGCTGGAAAGCATGGCTCAACAAATCTTTTACTTTTAAAATAACAACTCTCTGTCACTGAGTTTTTTTTTTATCCTTTTACTGCGTTATGTGGGTTAGTTGGGCCATCAATTTCATTTACAACCGTCACCCACATATACAAACAATACGAATGCATCTCCCATGTACTTTGTTGTTGTATTAAGAAGCTACATGTATAAGTGGTCTTTGAATATTTCAAATAATATGTTTTTTGCATACATTGGAAATGCCGTGGCGTTGTTTGTTCAATCACACCTACCTACCTTTCTCTTTTCTTTTTTAAAGTTTATCCATCTCCTTTGGACTTCATTTATTTGAGTTATTGTATTCTATTTATATTTATCGATGATGACAGGCTACTTGATGGATGATGATTTCTCGCAAAATGGGCGGTTCTTAGAAAAAGTATTGATTGCTTACAGAATTTGAATACGTATAAGAATATGACTTTTGTTTAAAGAGAGGCTCAAATTCAATGGTTGAGTTATTGCATTTTTTTTTTTAAAGTAGTTATTGCATTTTGAATTTCTAAATAAAGATATTAGTCAAATGGTTACATAAAGTTAGGGTTGGTAATGGGACATGATAAGATGAGATGGGATGAAATTTAACAATCTCAGTTCCGACTTATATATGTAAGTGGGATGAAAAAATGTATCACTCTTGTTCTTATATTTTTTTATAGATAAAAATATGTTCTGATCACGTCCCAAAAGAGATGATCTCAATCATGTCCCAAATTAGATCCCATTTCATTGAGAAAAATTATCATCCCTACATAAAGTACATATTATTCAATTCATGTAGATGGGATTGAGGCCTGAATTTTGAAGTTTAAGTTGGTGCTGTATCATATGGTCCATCCAATTATTAAAGCAAATGATTTTTTTTTTTTTTAATTTACAAAGTGAGGACACATCATATTGACTTGAGATAATATCTTCCAATTCCGCATCATTCAGGGTAAATATGTGGCAGCTTTTGATTAGTCTTAAAAATCAAGCAGTCATAGATTTTTTTTTTTTTAATAAATTCTCTCATTAACATTCAACCATACGGGTCGACTTTACAATCTAGTGTTTTAATTCTCCAAACACACTTAGTCATATTGGGATTGCAATTACTAATTAAATAAGTTGCTTTTACTATATAGATGTAATAAACATCTTATTAAAAAAATAATGTGTTTGATAAATTGTGTTATTGTAATTACTGTGATTTTAAAAAACAATGTACGTGCGTTTGGTAAATTTTATTATAAATTTATTGTTTTATTATATAATCACTAAAATAAACATAAATTTAAGTTACCTTTTTTTATTTTTTGAAGTATGTTTAATAATGTATAGAAATGATGTTTAGATAGGTCTTTTCATTTTTAAAACACAAAAAATTATATAAAGTAAAAAAAAAAACTCAAATAGATAAAATATAATGAGCTTCATAATTTGCTACACAAAATATGATAAAAATTCATATGAATCTATAATTTAAATAAAATAAAAAAGGTAATATGCATTCTATTCATATTAAACTTGTTGCAGTAAACATCATGACTATAGGAAAAAGTATAAATAGACTGAACGTTAAAACCAATGATTATGAAATTTATTTTAAAAGTTATAGTTAACTATCATGTGAAATTGTTCATAATTCAAAAATATATATATTTAATCATATATTATATCTTATTGAATCTTATAATAGAAAACTAAAACTAAAATATATAAAATATAAACTTACCATATCAAAATTTTGATACTAGAGAGAATGTACAATAATTGTGGCGATAATTTGATTGTGGCAGTAATATGATATATAATGGCTTATATAATAGGGGGTGCATAGAAAAATAAGACATAAATTTTTTTTAAATATTAAGGTTATAATAAAAACTTAAAAAATGTGTAGTAACTTATTTAATAAAATGTTTATGAAAAGCAATCTTATATCTGTATTAAAAAACTGTTGTCAAAATAGGAAAAAATATTAAATAAATAATTTTTATAAAATTTATCAAACATTATATTTTATTACAAATTACGAAATAAGTAACTTATTGAGTTTCAATCTTAATCCCAAACAGGGCATCAATTGATTTGCTGCGGTGGCTTCTGCTATGTAATCCCCTGAGTTTGTTCCCCATCACCAACTTTTACATTTAATACTCAAACTCAAATCTTAATGGCTCAGGTTTTGTATTTTAAATGGCCGCAGTAATTTGATCAAAATGGCCTCGAACAGTTATCAAAATTTGCCTGAATGCCAGAAAACCTGGGCTTTAAACAATCAGATACGTGAGCATTGCAGAAGTCTGTGCATTTCCCATAGGAGTCAGACTATTGGCATCCCTTTGTTAATGACAAAATACAAATAGAAATAAAACCATCCATATATTTTTCTCACTCTCTCAAATTGGCATGATTCACCATTTTAGAGAATTTGAATTCTTGGAAGTATTGTTCAGTTTACGAAGTGAGGTCATCAACAAATTAGTGTTAAGTGGAGTATAATTAATTTATCAAAAAAAAAAAAGTAGAGTATAATTAAAAAGGAAATTATGAGAGGATTTTGGAGGGGTGCCAATAGTCCAACTCCTTACATAAGACCAAAACAAACTGCCAGGTCCAAGAACGTGCTAGAATCTACTTGGGCTTCTTTGGACTAAATAGCTAAATAAGAACGAAAAGTGCCCTCCTCGAAGGTTTGATACAAGATTCTTAATTAATTATGTACGTAGTATAATTTAGCTCAATCAAGTTTAGCTCTCAAATGGATGTCTACGGTCCGTTTAGTCTAACTTTTAAACATTTAACTCTTCTAAAAACTCAATTAACCTCTATTTTCAATAGCTCACTTCTTATGATCAATGAAGAAGCCAAACCAAATGACACAAAAGATATACATAAGCGATGCAACTCATAATTACTATCACAAGTTTATATAAAAAAAAATCAAAAATCAAAATTCTGTCCACGTCATGCTAAAATATGGTCTTCCAGTCTTGCTCCTAGACTCAGACACATTGATTGGTTCACCCATCAAGCCTAGTTCGTACGCACACGTCTCAATAGCAAATCTCAAAAGTTATTCGAATATTTTCTACTAGCTACTAGCTAGCCTCAATTGCGTAGTTGAATAGTTTTGGACCGGCTGTTACGTGCACCAAAAGCTAGATCATCTCTTCTTCTCCAGATACTGATTAAATACCAGTAGTTCATCCGTCGTATAATTACGATATTAAAATTGATTTACTTGAGCTTGACACCAAAAACTTTTTGAACCAATCAAATAACATGCCAAGAAAAACCCCTTATTTCTACCCCCTGAAATGATTAATTATATCATATGTTCAATCGAGGGGTTGAATTGAATAAAAAATGGAGCCGATTTGCTAAGACTGTGTTAGCCAATTATTCCGTCCGATGCCGTCAGACGGCAACAGCATGCAGTCCGCGGTTGTTGCAAATTCATCACACGACACTATCAGCAATTTAAAATATATTGCCAAAATAATGGAACACGTTGGCAATTTGGATCTTCTCTCTTTTATATAAGGGCCGTATAAGGCTTTTTTTTTTTTTTTTTCTCCCTTTTTCCTTAACTATTCAACAAAATGTCCAAAGGGAATTTGTTTTGACACGTAATCGCTCAAAATTTGATACAAATAGAAAATCACGTGCCGTCATGTGAATAAATTTTGATATTTACATGTGAATAAATTTTGATATTGTTCTTATAAGATGGCGCCACGTGATGGTGACGTTCATAAAATATGTATAATTAAATTAAACTTATAAAAAGATTTATACGGAATATGTATAATATAATTAAAAATTAATTAATACCTTAATTTAGAATCAAAAGTTGCAAGGCGTGGCCAGAGTTTAATTCTATTCTATTCTATTTAACAGATATAAACTTGGGATGGAATTGAACGTTTCTCTAGCCGACAAATGGTGAAATTGTAATGATTGCATGCTTTCTAATAAGGGTGGACCGAGGAGAGACGGGAGAGTCTACAAATGGTATAAAGTTATGGCCTATCTTTAAATCGGAAGCACCTTTTTTTTCCTTTGACAAATGGTGAAGAAAAAGTGCTTCTTCTCACACTTATGGAAAAAGGAAGATTTTAGCAAGGAATAGTTTTGTCGAAAAGTACTGGCACTCGAATGTGTGGAGTGGAAAGAGGCTTTTCATGCAGAGGGGGGGTCCCTATGTCCTTGTCTAGAGGAGGAAAAAAATAGTAGAAGTGCTTATTGTTAGTGGAAGTGGTCAAAATCAAATGAAGCCACTAGACAATTTTCCACAGCCTAACACCCATAGAAATATTTTGCTGCGTTTCATGATAGTGGGGATATTGACATTTTGGCCAATCAATTTGTAGTAGCTCTGTAGAATTAGATTAGTCTAGATAATAAAAGGAGAGTCTTAGTTGGAAAGCAAATGTTGAAAATGAAGTCAATTTTATTAAACTCGTTCTTTGCATAGATCAATCTTGACATTTAGCATTTCTACTTCCCATTTTTCCCATTCTCTCTACGAGTCAAATTATAATAGTATAAAAAACCTTAATGGTTAAAATTCATTAATATGATTGGTTTAAGCATACTATAATGTCCTGTAGGCAATTGCAGTAACTAGGGGCGGAGATAGGAATTTAATTCGTAAGTGGCAACTTAATAATGAATTCAATTTTAAGAATCACAACTTTAACTTACGGCCATATATTTCAAATTTATAAAATGAACAACCTCAACACAAAAGCAATAATAGCTTATAATAAGGTGAGACCAACCTTAAAAACAAGTCTCTGTTTTCCCCACCTATCATCAATTTCTGGATAAACCTTAACGCCAATCTTGATCTGATTACCTTTTTCCTTTGACAGCTTAATTATTACTCACCTTAACCACCATGGCACCAGCTATCTTCATAATTAAACGACAGACAACCTTTAACACTTAATCTTTATCTTTATCCACTTATCATCTTAATAGATTGCATCTGGCTTTGCATTTTTGTTTTTCTTTTCAAGAACTGCCCACCCGTCTCCCTCAACAATCAACGTGGGTGAAAAATGTTACCAATAAGTTCCTTATCCAAATGTAAATTTTGAGGTTGATTTAAATATAGGTGGGATTCTTTTAACTTACTTAACTATTTATTCTTTTAACTTACTTAAAAAAATTTGCATTAGAGAAACCCAACCCCCATCCCACATGAAGGCATAAGTATTTGTATCACCTTGAGTAGTTGTATTTAAGTTAGAATTCAGTTTTATTAATCTCTATTTTCTTTGCATGAATTTTCAAATTTGAATCATTTACAACCCTCGTGTTAATCGGCAGACAGAGAGACACTAACAACAAATAGACAATAAGGGCGTAAGTGATTGAGAATGATGATCTCATTTTATTAAAAAGTTCCAAAAAAAAAAAAAAAAATAGATACACATCCATCCTCATTTTGATCGCACCTCAAAATCTAAGAAGATTACATTGCAAAGGTCATTATCCAACCAGTTAAACAAAAATTAAATCAAAATTAACGGGAGAAATAACAATAACTAAAATTACACACTTGGCCTGGGGATTTGTTCGTTCCAACTCTCCAAGTATTCAACCTCCTCTCTCACTCGCTCACTCAACTCACAAGAGTGGACTTGGCGAGTTGCCAGGCCGAGGTGGCAATGAGCGGCCGTGTGTGCCACCCAAGCATCAGACAACCATTATTCTCCTCAACTCTATACCCGTCGCCACCAGCAAACAAAGCCAGCAACATACTAGCTTGTTTATACGCATTTGAACCCAGGTGAACCGGGTCGAACCCGGCCGAACCCAGCCGAGTTCGCCACTGAGTCAACGTCTCGTGTCGCTCGTTCCTATCGGTGCCTTCACAAGCAACGATGTTACATATCTGTCTCCCTAAGTACACCTCGGACATCACTTGGTCTTGACTCGGTGGAGTCAACCCAGACCCCTCCAACGAGTCGAACAAACTCGAGTAATAATGCAAGGCTTCGGTGAACCGGTCTAGGAAAACCGGGCTGTTGTGGTTCGCCTCTTGTTCGACTATTGTAATAATCTTGGGCCTCATTGCTTTAATGGAGGAAACAACTTTTTCAATTCCACCGGGGCGAGCCAAGAGGCGATGAAGCTCAAAGACCGAATTCACAGCCACGGTTTCGACTTCCGGCGGCCGGATATCAAGCATATCCGGTTCAAGATCGGCTAAGCTGTTACAGACAAACCCACGGAACTCGAACTCAACCCCAATAGTGTCAGCCAACTGAGCCAGTTTCCAACCCACTTGCTGCAACGCGTCGGTGTTGTCCGGCTGAGGCGGGCCGATGCCAGTGAGACGAAAAGCCGGCGGGCCGCCAGGTCTTAAAGCCAGAGCTTGCATCAAAGCCGGCCATTGCATGCCTTGTTTAAGACTAAAATCAACAACGTGGACCCTATTGGCGTTGTTAAAAGCTTCGAGAATGGCCTGATTAGCTGTGAAGTGAGCGAATTTGAGATACGGGCAGGTCTCGTAGAAGTGCATCTGAAGGATGTCGTTGTAAGATGAATCAAGGCAATCTTGTGGGTAAATTCTGTAAATCCTTCGAGCCAATGCTTCCGCGAAATAAGTAGCCACCTTTCTCATGGCGCCGGCTTGCGCTGCTGCCAGTAAGCCTATGTGCTTCACAAGCGCATCCGCGACTTTCAAGTTTTCTTGCTGGATTGCTTCCGCACATGCCATGAGTGTGTGGACGAGTTGGACTCCGGTTTCTTGAGAGTCGACCACCACGGGACGAGCTAACTCTGTAGGGATTATTGTATTTGTATTTGCAGTATTAATCTCAACTCTCATTCTCTTGTTCCTATTATTTTCGGTTTCCGAATCAGGTTGTGGGTACGCAGCAGAGCCTGGAATTGCTCTGAGATCGTATTCTGAGTCATCGTTGAAAATTCTCGACTGATTACTAGTCTGTTGCCCCAGGATCGAATTGACGGTGGATGATTCAGCAGGATCTTGAATTGGGCGAGCTTGTGAATCGAATCCGGTGTTGTTGAGCCCCTCGAGCATGCTCTGAACCCAGCCCGAAACATCAGATGGGTTGTAGTGAACAGTGTCAGTGGCAAGATGGGAAATTCCGTCTTCTTGAGCAGTGCCCATCACCATCTCCAGCTGTTCAAGCTTCTGAGCAACATCAGCCATCTCTGAAGATCGTACTTTGTAACCCAAAACTTCCAATAACTCGTCCATGCCTTCTGTGTCTTGCTCTTCCTCCCACATCTTTGCCTTATTTGCATTTCCCGTTGACGACGAATAATCGCCTTTTCCACTTCCACTACCGCCACCGTAACTATGTTGGTGATCTCTCTTCATGATGATGAGATTTTTCCTTTTTTTTTCTTCTCTTCTTTTTGTTGAGGGTTCTCTTTTGTTGGGTTCTTTGATTCTGAAAGAAAAAGAAGAGGAGTAGAGGAAAGATACTAGAATTTGGCCACGAGAGGAAGTGGGGGCTTATATTGGAGAAAATTTTTGCATTTTTTGAAAAGATTTTTAGGAGGAAATGATGAAAGAAAAGGAATGTTATGGGTGGGAGGTCCAATGAAGCAACAGGGAGGGTTGCGAGTGGAAGAGATAAGGAACAACGAAGGCCATAATAATGGGACTTTATTTTATTTGTATTATTATTATTTTTAAAAATTTGTTTTTGGGTTATGAAGTTACGTTAATATATTTTAAATTTTTTTTTTTGTAAATAAATAAAGAAAAGGTGGTTTGTGAAAATTAGCTCCGGCAAGCATTTAAAAGCATCATCAAAAGAGCCGTAGCAGCACCGCAATGCTAAAAAAGATGCTGCTGCTGTTGCTATTGTTGATGATAATGTACTACTGCTCGTGTATACCAAAGACCCACAAATTAGAAAATCTGGTGGCCTCACGTTGATCGATTAAGGGTTTTTGGGAAATGAGAATGAGACGTGGGGTCCAGCTGCCAATTTTGAGTTACAGGAGTGTTATGTGCTAATTCAACTCCCCTTAACTGGGCGCGTCTACACGCTCTCTATTTAGGTATTTACTATTTAGGCGTATTCAGGAAATTCTCATTAATTTTTTCAGTTGATCATGCTAAATTTGGAGTAAGTTAATTCCAAATTGACTGATAAATTTATAATTGAATTACCCCATAATAAAAATACATATTTGTAGTTAAATTATTCCATATGCATTCGATAACTCAGTCACTATATATAAAGGCGAAAATTAAAAAGTAAAATAGTGAAACTATTTAATACATTCGATTTTGATTATTCAACACTTTGTAAACATTACAAAATTTCTATCATTCCAAGAAATAATATTAATTTTCTCAATAATAACAAATAATTATGCATAAGCTTAATAGATACAAAACCACTTAAATCAAAAGAAAACGGAGAGGCTGGGATATTAACCTAAACTTTCTCATAAAATTTGGGCAATTTGAGAGACTGGTCAAATGTAAATTCAATGTAAAAATAGTTTATATGACTATCTCAATTCATTTTATTTAATACAAATTTATATATATTGTGTATTCATAAATTAATTGTTACTATATATTCATACTTATTGTTTCTAAATTATATTTTATTTATTTGGTCATAAAAATATAAGCACAGGAAAAAGAAAAAGAAAAAGCAGAAGAATGGGCTTTACTCCACTAGTATGATTGATTTATGAAAATAAAATAAAAAATAATTTCCTCTTTAAAATGTAAAATACAACAAGAAATAATTGATATGATACCTCAATATGAAATTAATTTGGACCATGTTAAACACAAAAAAAAAAATAATTCTTTTCACAAATTTTTAAAACTATTATTACACTGAGCAATTGAAAGATGATAGAGTGTTCATTTTAAAATAAAATGATAATGTTCTATAATGCCGACATGGCAAAAAATGTAGCAAAGTGACCCCCACGCTCCTAATGCTTCAAGTGAGCTAACTGTTTTACTTCTTACATAACCACATGAGGAGAGATCATGGGTCAACCTTAGCAAGCTACGCGCTACCGAGGCAAGTACGTCACAGACGCCGTGCTGATAGAACTTAGTGCCCTTCGACAGCCACGTGGTGCCGCTCACACAGAATCTGTCTGCCACGCACAACGCATCCCACGTGCAGAAACTGAAAACTGAAGGGAACTCATATCATGGTTCTGATTGGGGCCCACGAAATGGTGAAGATGAGATCAAAGGAGGGAGATTCAGACGTCAACATCGATTTTAGGATGTCATAACATCCTAGTGGGACCCAAGTTCTCAAAGTTGTGCCCCCAAAAAAAAAAGAAGAAGAGTTTCGCAGTGAAATTATTTTAACGGTGTTAAATGTTTTTCATTTCCAGTTCCATTTCCTAAGATCTGTCTTCTGTTTATGCAGCAGCGGTGGTGGAATAGATTATAAAGATTAAACATCATCGGTGTGTCTATTTCTGAGAGTGACGTTAAGGGCTTTCTTTTAATTTATTGTTTATTACTTAAATGTTATTAATAATAAGAAAAATGATAAAAATCAGTGAAACTGAGGAAAAGGCTTCACTGACAGAAGGACACCTCCTCCTTAACATTGGTCCAGACCAATCCGCATGTGGTGATGCCACGTTGCGCAGATTCCCTAATCTCGGTGGTCCCATGCGACAACTTGCAATCCCTTAACTTAGAATTTTATTATTATTTTTAATAAAGAATTAGCAGAAGAGATTTGGTTCGGTGTTTCTCAGGTGTAAATTTGGTTTCTGTAATTTTTGATTGGGAATCAAGGAATTTAGAGAGTTGCAACGCCAAAGAATTGTTCTCTGGGAGACTGGAGGGAAAAACTCGAGGTTGTCTCACGTACGTCTATACCATCATGTGGTTGTTCTCTACTTTATTTTATACCAATAATTTATAATAATAATAATAATATCAATAAATTTTTAAGGAAAAGCTGAGAAGGGTAGATAAAATGAGAAGATTCTGAAGAACCAACATCAACTATGTAAATTGTCTAAGAGTGACAGAAAAATGCCTTTTATAAAATATTTAAGTTATCACGTATCTATATAGAATCACGGAACAATGACACCCATGCCAACAGCACCAAATAACACCATCTTAATACGGTTTCTACTTGGACTGTCTCCAAAATACCTTCTTATAAGCTGTTAAAATCAAAATTAAGGAAAAAGGACTACAAACAAAATCACATGCACTATCTCTAGTGAAATCAGGTACTTTTCAATCCATTAGCTCAATCAAAATGGCCCAATTAGATCTAAGGGCACATTGCCAACATAAATTGTCCCTAAAGGTAAAGTTATCCAATCCAAGCACGCTAAAAGGCCCTCACAAGAGGGGTTAAATTACTTAAAAACCCTACCTAAAGAGTAAAATCACTAATCGTGGCTCGCCATATGTCCAAAAGAGTACAAAGATATCCTCAGGGGATCTTTATATTAAAAGGTCATATTGATCTTACGAAGAGAGCAAGTGAACTCATTCATAAAGTCACTCAATTTTCTCTTATTCTAGCGTTTCTGCGAACCCATCAACTTGACCGTCTAATGTCAACAGACTGCCTCAAACGGTTGTTTCTAGTGATTTTAGATTTGATTCAGTCATCACTATTCCAAAAAAAAAAATTACTTTCAACTCAACTCAATCTACATCCTCACCAGAAAATCACCTTTTGCAAAAAAATTCTCATAGTGTTTTAGGTTGAATCAAAATCATGTTAATGCGGTACAAATATTTTATTTTGTCCTTATTTTCACTTAAAAAATAATAACAAATGGAAAATACATTGATGACTATATTTTCGTCTTCTTAATAATAAATGAGAATAAATAGATGTTTTTACACTTTTAAAGAAAAAGAAATTGAAGATAATCATTCTAAGAAAGTGATAAATTAAAGTTTACCTTATATTATAATTTATTTTTAAATTATAGTCATTAAAGGAAAAAAAAGCTGCAATTTTTTTTTTCTTTTCATTTATGATGTGTTAGTTTGTTTATGATATCATAGTAGCTAATGCGGGTTGTTATTACTAATCAGAAGTATGATACTCTAAATTAGTGCAGCCTCCCTTAATTATGAAATACAAGGACAACTCATAAATAACAATAAATGATGGCTTTCACAATAGTATTGCATTATTACGATGCAACAATCATGCAGTTGCTACAGTTCTGCTGATTTTCTTTTTTACACCTACATTAATTTCCACGCCGGTTTTACAATATTTGAAGCCTTAAGCGAACATTTTTTTGTGGGGTTTCTTTTTATTATTCAATTTCAATCCTTAAGAAAATATGAAAGGAATTAAAGTTTATTATATTTTTAATTCTTAAATTTCAACCATAATAAAAAAGACCCTAAAAATTTTTTAAAACAAAACTTAAAAAAATAGTCAAGAAGATGTCTTTTTTTTACTTATGTTAAAATCATTACAAAAGTAAACAAATAAATAAGAATAATATTATTTCAAATAGAATAATTACAATGGTAGCACATAAAAAATTGAGACGATGAAATGATAAATTGATGATCATATAATAAATATGAACTTTGTATTTCAAGAAACTAATTTTTCTTTATTAAATGAATCAATAAATGTGATGATTTTCTTTGTAGAGAAGAGAGTAAGAAATTTTTCTCATCTATTGATTTTTGGTTTTTAATAGAAATTAAAAGGAATACTGATAATTAAAGATTCTAACATTGAATAATTAAGTTTTTCTTAGGAATCTAAAAAGGTAAATAATTTCATTTTACTTTTGGAAATATTAATAATGAATGAATTAATGGATAGACAATATTATTCATCATATATCTTTAGCACTAAGGTTACCAAATATTGATTTTTTATAAAAAAATAATTCTTAATTGTATGATAATTATTAAATAGAGAGATGTAGGCTTTTCTATGATACCTAATTTTTAAAAATATATTTATTAATTAGAGAATTATTAAGAAAATACTTTAAAAAATTAGACCTTAGGCAACTGTCTTATTCATTTATACTTAAAGCCACCTTTGTTAATAATTTCCTTGGTGGGCTCTCAATTATTTGTGGGTTTCACTAAATTTGTTTGTGGGGGTGGATGTTAGGACCTAAACTTTACTTTATTAGATGAGGATTCGATGTTAGTACTGTTAAATATAAGTTTGAGTAATTTTCTTTATAATAAATTTAAATTTGATTTTAAGATCATGTGAATTCCAAGAGATCGGACAAATGTTTGAAAAAAAATATATAAAAGGATTGGACTTGAAAAATGATTAAGAATTAGAAAAAAAAAACATAAATTAACACAAAGCAAGCATGAGAGAGTTGGATGTATGCCGATGAGGAATAATTGAAACACAATTTAATCCATAATAAATGGACTTGTGGAGAGTTCAAATACGAAATATTAGCACTAATATCGTCAATTAGTAAATCATTTTATTCAAAAACTCAATATACTAGGTAAGTATCTAACATTAGTATTAAAAATAAATCTTAAGATTGAATATTTACCTATTTTCAAAGTTAACAAAACAAAACTCCCTAGATCTTTAAAAAAATTATTTGAATTTAACGTGGATGCGGTTGAAGAACATGGATCAATTATAATGAATGCTCCACCACTTAAGTCTTAATTAATTAGCCAGATCAAAAACATTTTGTTAAGACTTATAAATAACATTCAACATTTTGTGGATTTTTGGACTCAAATATTTTAAGAGAGATAGAAAATTAATGAAAGTATTTGGTATTAGATTTGATTATCACGTCAGGAATAACAGTTAAATTAAAATCTCTTGCTATAACTACTTATCTTTTTACATATTTGAATACGTGAGAGTCACCGATTGAATCAATATAAGTATATTTCTTCTGGATTCTGCCTAGATAAATATGCTTAAATTTCTTGTTCCAATAAGAAAAGGTATTATGTAATCTTGGCAAATACAAACACCAAGAAATTTTTTTGACCATGTCAAAGTACCATATGGCCGGTTAAGAACTCGATCAAGATGTATATTTATTTGACATAAAAAAATGCATATGAAAAATAGAAACAATTTTCATAAGTGCAGTTTATGATTTCTCGTGCTTCTTTCCTCGTTCCATTTGGTAATTAAGAGTTGAAATTGATAATGAGAAGCGTTCAAACGCAATAAAAAAAAAAATTGATAATAAGAAACTTGAAGCGATTAAAATGGTCAAAATCAAGAAGGCCAACACATATCGAGCTGAAATCCCTAACTTCACATGATTGTCTGCATTCACATGCAAAACCCCAATATTTTTTTCATCTCCCACATGGCATGGCATCTTGATACAATACAATTACTCCTCGTTCAAATAGAAGTCAATAAGATTCCTTAATTTTTTATAAATTGAGATCCTATCAATTAAGCACCACGCTGTCCCATTTACGTAAAGCCTACTGTTATTAAAATTGATATTTATTCAATTTCCCAATCTCGGAGCTAAAATTCATTATCATGTGTCTACATGATTTAATTTTTAAGTTAAAGGCTTGTGCTATTTAATTGTAGATCATTTCGATTATTGTTCCTCAAGTATTCACGCCGGCCGCAAGCGATGCAGACAAAGTACATTCCACCAAGAGATTAACAATTAATCAAATCAAGATATTAACCTAATACCTGTTTGATTAGTACCAACTTGTACCCTCTAAAAAAATAATATACTTTTGGGTAATGCTACAATTATATGCGTATTGCCACGTTTGATGAGATCACTTTGAAAATAATGGGAGAATTGACCACCCAAAAGAAGGGGGAAAAAGAAAAGTTGGGATCATTGAGTTATTGAATCAAGTCTCCTAGTTAATATCTCAATAAACTCATTAAATATGAGTTGACTCCGTAGCTATATGTAACTAACCAAATTTCACTATGTTTGTGCATTTCAAAATGGAATAAACATTGTGGACGTATTAAAAAGAGCCTTTACACTCTAGAATGACATGTAATATTAATATTTTTTTTTCACTAATCATACCCTGCAGATTAATGCATTTGAGTTTGATGTTAGAATTATTGTTTCTTCAAAATCCATCTTATATGTATATTAAAATTCTAAAAAAAATTATCCAAGGTAAAAAAGAAATGTCACGGTCAATATATAATCTCATCCAAGCTACAACATACTCTTCCTTTATTAAGCGGTTACAAATCTATATCTATATATCTATATCTATATATATATATATAAAGTTGGGACTTGAGAAGGTGATGTGGCATTATCATTTTTCATCTTTGTATATTTTCTATTATCTAATAAATAGAGAAATTTTCTTTTAGATTTGGCTTTTCATCTTCTCATAATTAATTTGATTGTTATTACACAATAACAATTATGTAAAGATTTTAATGAGACATATTCTTTGTAATAAACATTCAAGGAGGAGTGTTATGAATTTATTAAAATAAATGTAGATGTTCATAACATATATCTCTTAGTCTCCCCACTATCTCTCATTAGCAACCTTTAGCTTCCCTATAACTCTCACTATCTCACAAGAAATTATAATCCATAATTTTTCATTAATTTCATGGAGTGATTATGTAACTATAAAAGGAGAGCTCATCTTTTTGTTTTGTACGCACACAATTAGAATGAATAAAATCACTTTATAATATATTCTCTCATTTTATTTTTTATCTTATGTTGCTTCTTTATTTGTATTGCTGGTTAATAATTTTTTTTTTATTTTTTATAAGACTGCCTCATCTTAAAAAAAAAATCAATTCATATTTTTTATCAGTTTTATCAAGTGTAAAGTAAGAAAAAAGGATAATGCTAAATTCTTTTTCAAAGCCGCGTGAAACGCGGTTCTATTTTCTAGTATATATATAAAGTTGGGACTTGAGGAGGTGATGTGGCATCACCATTTCTCATATTTGTATATTCTCTATTATCTAATAAATAGAGAAATTTTCTTTTAGATTTGGCTTTTCATCTTCTCATAATTAATGTGATTGTTATTACACAATAACAATTATGTAAAGATTTTAATGAGACATATTCTTTGTAATGAACATCCAAGAGGGAGTGTTATGAATTTATTAAAATAAATGTAGATGTTCATAACATATATCTCTTAATCTCCTCACTATCTCCCATTAACAACTTTTAGCTTCCCTATAACTCCCACTATCTCACAAGAAATTATAATTCATAATTTTTCATTAATTTCATGGAGTGATTATGTAACTATAAAAGGAGAGCTCATCTTTTTGTTTTGTACGCACACAATTAGAATGAATAAAATCACTTTATAATATATTCTCTCATTTTATTTTTTATCTTATGTTGCTTCTTTATTTGTATTACTGGCTAATAATTTTTTTTTATTTTTTATAAGGCTGTCTCATCTTAAAAAAAAAATCAATTTATATTTTTTTATCAATTTCAACAAGTATAAAATAAATAAAAAAGATAATACTAATTTTTTTTTTCAAAATCACGTGAAGAGCGATTTTTTTTTTATAATTTATAACTATATGCAGAGAATGATTGATTGTTTATTTATTTCACACAATGAATCTCCTCCTATTAATAATAACTGCATTGATGGGTATGGCATTGGCGGTATTATCGTTTGGCAACAAAGAGTTGAATCAATTTAAAGCCTAAAAAGCATTTTTTTGCTTTTGAGTACAATAACAACAGACATAATGTGCAATGCATTGGTGGCATCAACTATTACAATTTCAAGCAGAAGCAGATAGTGGGGAGGGGTGGTGGTGGTGGAGGGAGAGTGAGTGTAGGTGACAAATTTGCGTCAAATCGAAGTGTCCCATCTTGCTGGATCACTGGCACTACTTCATCAAAATTAATTTTCAACTCGATTTTCAATTTTTCTGCTCATTTAGTGATGAATATTGCTCTACGTCAGTTTCTTTTATTCTTATTATTATTATTTTTCTACTGTTTTCATCGCTTTATATTCTGATGTTGATGGACGTGAGACCCTCTCCAGTGGCCCCCCCCCCCATTTTTATAATCAATACCACCGGCCAGCCGTACATCAGGGCCCTTCATTTCCATCATCTTGATCAGATTAGGCGCGCATGTGAATCTGTCACTGCGTTTTGTGCCCCATCTGTTCGGCAAGCCAGTTTTGGTGGGTTTTTGTAGTTTGCTCATTTTTGGAGTGCAAAAGCTTTCAAAGAAATTGAATGCCAACGAACGTACGAATAACTTCACTCTCACCTGGCAATAAATATATTCATGGACATGGATGGAAAAGAGACCAATGACCTATATACACGAAAGGTGACTTTCATCTGTTCTCTTTTTTATTAAATGCTGATTTTTTTTAATCATATCCTCATTTGTTATCTATTTTTTCAATCATATGATTGACAAGCCAAAATTAGTTTTTTTTTTTTGCCAAATTTCTTATTATAAATGTAGGAAAAGTTCTTTATAGTAATATTTTATATAAGAATAATATCTATATAATTATAAAAAAAAATTTGGTTCTAATTTTAATCAGTTATTAATAAAAATAAGATTTACATCGTAATAAATCATTATTTTTCTATATTTCATTTTAAGAAATTTATCTCCATAGTAATAACTATTTGTAAATTGTAAAAAATATATATGCTTACATTAAAGGTTAAGCTAAAAGCAAAATACTTTTTATAAAGTTGTTTGGAATACTGATTTATTTTATAGACTTTTAAAATGACTTTAAATATTCCAAACATCACATAAATATATAAAATAGTTTTTTGAAAATAAGATAACCAAATCAAAATAATTATTTTTATAACTACGCTCTTGTTATAACCTCCTTGTAATAATAAAGTTAATTTAGTCCCAATATTATGACTATTGAAAGGTTTTATTGTATTTCTATTTACAATTGTTATTAATTCATTCAATCGTTAAGTTGTTCATGAACAAGCTACATAATCTTGAAATTTCTCTCAAGTTTTCTCTTTTTTTTTTTCCTCCTTAAGTTTCTTTTACACCTTAACAAGGGTGTCTCTTTTTGCAAGAAATTATCATTCAATACTGAATTGAGCTTTTGCTACACACTTAATCATGGATTAGATTTTTTTTTTTAATGTGTCTTTTTTTTTTTTCATTTATATTGCTAAACAACCCTTGATTTAGTGATCAAGAACTGAACCTTATCTTTTGCAAGTACTCTTGGAGTTCAACCAGTACAACTCAAACCTCTCCTAATCTAATTTTTACTAATTATTTGAAGATCTTAAGACACGTGGCAGTTTTAAACTTCTATGGTTGAGATTTATTCACTCTCTTATTTCTTTTTATTGATTGCTAACATAGGTCTTTTATCTTCTTAAATGTATCCACTTGATAACCTATAAGCATAGAGCGTTCATCTCACACATCTTTTTTTCCTTTTTTACAACACTAGAACTTTTCCTTTCTTAATCGTGATCTGAGTCCTTTCTCAGAATGGATGAAGTAATTGTAATAATCAATAGAGAGAACGAAATCAAATATAAATTAGAAAGATGAATAGAATCGATTAAAAAAAAAAAAAAAGCATGTGAAAAACAATTGATTCGGTGGATTAATTAACGAAGTTGTGCGTCTTTACAATTGTGAAAAGGAAATAAAAGAAAATGGAATAGCTTTAAAAATAAAAATGGAAATTGATTACTGAAAGAGAAAGATAGTAGGACTTTTCTTGAGTTTAAGTGTTTGTTTGAGATGATAGCCAGAAAACGATGTATTTTGGAGTTTCTTTAGAAAGTCTAAAGGTAATTTGATCCTAACCCTAGAGAACTTTAGATGACAAGTATTATGATCTGTTATGAAGCACAGCAAAAATTAGATTCAATCCGTTCTACAAACGGAACAGATGAGAAACAAGAAATTTCATTGAAGGAAAGTCTCTATTGGAGTAATTTTTGTGAATCCAATGTTAGACGCAGAATAGTAATAATAGAGCAAATTAATTAAGTAAAAGATTCAGCATTCTAATTTAATGTCTAGGTTTAATATTTAAACTCATGCCATGCATGGACTACTACTCTGTGAGCCAACTACCAATCTCTAATTGAACCGCAGGAGTAGGACCAGAGAAACAATAAAACACAATCTATACCTCCCATGTGCTTGATGATCCCCAGAGACACATCTTTATTACAAGCATCAACTGGAATTGGAAAGTCGTTTTTGCTGTATTTCTCATGTCAATAATTTTAATGGGGTCCCAAATTGAGGCAATTCATTTCGTGTTACTGATGTTTGAGGCAGCTTTGGCCTTTGCCAAAACGAAAGAGAAAATGAGAGATTGGACCGGTGGGCTCTTTCTTTGGGCAATTTGTCGCTTATCTCAAACCGCAACTCCCGTCCATTTCCATGTGATTTTTGAGACATTACGGGTCCCAATTCTTGATTTTATTTCTATGGAATGTGGGTCTTTAAATGTTGACGCAGGCCAGTGGCGAATTTTCCCTTCAAACGAATGTCTTCCCTTTTCAACCTTCAAGACGAAAACATAGATCATTTTCCATCTGGTAAATTCAAAAGCATGCAAAATATCACATTTCACATTTCGAAAACAATCATTTAAGTCATTAAGTAGACGACACATTATGATGAACGACGGGTGTGTTTGGGATTGAGATTGCGCAGGTGTATCTTAAAAGGTACAACACTAAAATATTTGGTAAATACTAACTGTTGTAACTTGAAAATTATATTAATATAATTTTTCACTTGTATGATGAAAAATATATTATATCTTTAATAATTTTATCAAAATTATTATTTAAAATTTATATTTATTACATATTATTAACTTTTATTTAATACTTATATTTTTTTTTTTACGGTACCTGTAGTACCAAAATCCCAAAACTCGTAATTTCTAAGTGACGCGGTTTTATAAATCTACCACTTTTAAACTGCATTCATGAGGTGGTGATACAGCACATGTCGACAAGCCCAGTCCATAAATCATAATCTTAGTTATTGGGCCCAATACGTCAATATCTTAATTCCCGGCCCGAAGTAGGAAACAGAGAGGGCCCAATGAAGATGAAACGCATTTCTTAAATCTTTAGAATAATTATTTGTCTACAGACTTCTGAAAACCGTAAACGGAAAGCCGAAGGCAGAAGAATAAAGATGTAATCCAGACTGCACGCCTTCTAGAGCCGCCACGTGTTGAACTCACACAATCAAATCAGGAATTGATTGATAAACTGCAAAACAGAGGGCTGAAGACAGAGGCAGAGGAAGGAAATGTCGACGCTTAGAATTCAACCAAGCACAACAAGTGCAATATCGTCAACTATAAAGAACCTGCACCTTGGCTTCTCCTTCCGCCTCCCCTGCAAAAACTACGGCGTTTCGAAGCGACCTCGGAACCTCTCCGTGATGGCCGTGGCTACGGATCCTCTTGAAGTCTGCGTCAAAGCTTCGTCCACTTCTCCCAACAGACTCGGCGACTGTCAGTACTACTATTCTCACTTCACTTCAGCTTCTTTAGTGTCAAATTTGAGGATTGTTTTATCTGAATAATCTCAAATTTGATATGCACCATGGATTTTGGGAATGCAGTACCAATTACTTCAAAATTTCTAAATCTTTTTGGCGCAGTAGCTTAGAGCACCACAATGCCAAATGTGCTGTTAATTAAAGCAAATGCCCAAAAAAAAAATGTAGGATGTGCAATTGCTAGCCAAGTCGGTGTTCATTAGGTAAAGACAAATTAAAAAAAAAACATATTAAGTTTAAACAGTATGTACGACTGGGGGTATGTTCGTAAACTTTTTGCTTTAGTTTAATTTTGAAAGAACATCAGCTGAAGTGTTTGGTAAACATGCTCAATTCTGAAAGTGCTGTATTAGTTAGTTATGTTTGTTTGTCAATGGCAACTAATTTAGTCATCATTCTGTTTTACGATTTAGAATTTTTACTTTAATATCTAAAAATGTTGATCGCAAAACTGCATATATTCTGTTTAGTACTGCAGCTTTGAGAGATCATGTATGCAATATTTATTATGTTAATTCTTCAGGTCCATTTTGCCAAAGGGTGTTGTTGACTATCGAGGAAAAGCATCTCCCATATGACATGAAGTTGGTAGATTTGGGAAACAAGCCAGAATGGTGATTACTTCTATGTCATTTCTGTGTTGTATTTCTCAAGTTTAACACAATCCTTTGAACCTATCAGTTTGGGGGATTAAATAGGATCAGATCTGTGCACTAATATGTTTTTATTCTACTCTGTGTACTGTCGTTTACCGTTGTTGTTTGCTTATATTTTCTTATTTGAATTATTTATTTATATTTTAATTTTACTAATACTTGTAATGGCATGTAGGTTCTTAAAAATTAGCCCTGAAGGTAAAGTTCCTGTTATAAAACTGGATGAGAAGTGGCTTCCAGATTCAGATGTTATCACACAATCTCTGGAAGAAAAATACCCAGATCCGCCACTAGGAACCCCGCCTGAGAAGGCTTCAGTGTATGTTTTATGTTAATTGCAATATAATTGCAATCTTTGATGACTTGCTAATGCTTTTTCCTTGTTTCACTTGTGCACAATTTTCCCCCCTAAATAACAGTTCCAAATTGTTATCGGATTAGATTATATGAATTAAATTATGATTGCTATTTGATTTCTCACTGTAGCGGATCAAAGATATTCTCGACGTTTATTGGTTTTCTGAAAAGCAAAGACCCCAGTGATGGATCTCAGCAGGCATTACTGAATGAGCTAAATTCATTCAATGATTACATCAAGGAAAATGTGAGGCTTCTATCTTAAAACTTTCCATGCTGCCTCGAAATTCTATGATCTGTGATAGGATGTTATTAGTTACTTTCTTTAATGATGACTTGTGCCTCTAATCTCTTACATGTAATTTTCCTCAGTAAAATCTGCTATTATTCTCTTCAAGCATTTTTTACATCTTGGAGGACACAGCACATATAATAGGCTCCTACTAAATATCTATAAGGCATTGGTAGATAAAATAATGCTTGTACTATGCACTCAAAAGTAAAATATGCTTGCAGAAAAGATAACTCAAAATATTTTTTTGTGAAGAAAATGACAATCACTGGATATGTTCATGCATGATCTCTTCTGTATGCTTCAAGCAATGTTACAAATTCTTGGTATTGTTTTTCATCCAGGGTCTGTAGCACCTATGGTCTGCACTAACTTTTCTTCATCCTTCTTGAAGGGCCCTTTTATCAATGGGGGAAAGGTTTCTGCTGCTGATTTGTCCCTGGGACCCAAGTTATATCATCTAGAAATTGCTCTGGGGCATTATAAAAATTGGTCGGTTGCAGATTCACTTCCACATGTGAAGTCTTACATGAAGGTATGTCCAAATTTGACAAATCTTTGGATCTGGTTGTTGCATTAAAGAAAACACACAGAATATGAAGAATACAGACAATTATTAGCGCATACAAAATGAGCTTTTACCTTTTAGTGAGTGTAACTTGAGAGCACCTCATTGTTGGTGCTGGGCGGAATAAAAAAATCCATCAAATGAACAATAAGTTCATTTACAATATATTTCTCATGTATTAAATAGGAGCGTGTTAGTAATAACTGTTAAGAAAATTGGTCAAGACATGCCTTTCCTTCCCATCCTTCTACTTCCCACTCTTCTGCTTCAACAACGCTAATATCAGTACCTAGGCAAGTCTCATCTTTATCTTTCAAATGGGCTCCCTGTAGATTGTAGCTATCAATTGTAGCTATCATACCCATCTTTTAATTCTGTAATGAATGGATGTAGGAGAAAGGCAATTTGTGAATTTCGTTGGAACAGTCTCTTCTAGGGGATAATATTCAGGAGGATGCTATTTTAAAGCATTTTTATCTAAAACTAATTCAATATAGTTTGAAAGCATATTCTACTGACAACCAGTTGGCACCCTTGTATATTTTTAATACAAACTCCTATAAATTTAAAATAAATAAATAAAATGTTTGTGTGTTTTCCTCACAATAGGATATGTGTGTTTGCATGCACCCATAATTGAACTCTTTTCCAGCATTTCATTTATTTTACATCTGGCAGCTTTTGTTATATACATCTAATTGAATTGTTAGGTTCTTTGTCATCTGTAATGATTAATCATATTAGTGATTGATTAAATTCTCAAGTATGATTTCCATTTGAACTAATTGATCTTAATATTTGCTAAAATATGACAATTTCATATCCAATTATCTCTGCCTCTAATGGTTCTTAATTACTGTGATAATCAGACAATTTTCTCAATGGATTCATTTATCAAAACAAGAGCACTCCCAGATGATGTGATTGTTGGTTGGCGGCCAAAGGTCTTTGGTTAGTAGCTTTTTGTCATTGCTCCTTTTCTTTCCCTATGAACTCTTTAGGTATAATATATATCCTGTCAACTTCCCTTTCCGAGGTTAAGTGGTAAAATTCTATGAGATCTCGTATATTAACTTCCTTGCATGTATCCTAGTCTTGAAATCAAATAAAATCCTCTCTCTAAGATGGGATACATCACCAAACAGTAAAAATCACTCTTGTATATCATTTCAATCTCAGTTTAATCTAATATTATGTAGCATTGCATTCTCTACAAGCTGTATTCATATTCTTGAATTGTATCTCGTGAGTCCCTCTTCATGGGGGTGTTTTATTTTGGCTAGTTGGTTTCCATTCTAAATGACGAAGCATGGATTTTTCATTATCATATATATATGAAGTTAGCCAGGTGTTATATAATGGAGCAGCCCTAATAGAATCAATGTAGGCAAGCTGTTTGTTGGCTTGAGGCACCAGCTCCTTTGCATATTTTTGGACTCATCGATACCCTTCAACTTCTGATATGTTGCCTTATCTCACATCAAATTTCTGCTAGCTTACGTCCCCATCTTCTCTGTAGCTCCAGTTGCATCTAAAACATACCAGAATGAAATTTACCTTGCAAGTAAGTATGTTCATCAATCTAAGATTCAAACTAACGAAGTATTACGGACTTACAGTTGAAAGCAAATTGAAAAGTTTGATCATAAAAAAGCAGGGCTTATAATCTCCTTTTAGAAACCAATGGACACTATATTTGTTGGTTAGTTGTTATTTGACCTATTGAATTTATTCATCATGTCACATCAGATTGTATACAATAATTTTTTTCAACAAGCTAAGTTCACTTCATCACACAAAAAAAAAATTATTTATATATAGAGTGCTGTTCCAATCCGGGATCCCGGATTGGAACAACGTCCGGGAGGGAGGCTGGTGGCCACCTGTGGCTGCACATGGTGGAGCCCATCATGTGCAGCCAACCCAAAAAAAATTAAAAGAAGGAATTTGGGGCCTTTGGATTCACCAGCCTCCCGTGGCTGCACATGGTGGAGCTCATCATGTGCAGCCAACCCAAAAAAAATTAAAAGAAGGAATTTGGGGCCGTTGGACTTGAATCCAACGGCCACAAATTTCTTCCCGGATGTTGTTCCAATCCGGGACTCCCGGATTGGAACAGCATCCTATATATATATATATATATATACACACTCCGATGCATTTAAATTAAATGAAGCCGTTTTCTCCAGAGTCTGTTTGTGCTACAAAACGGTGGAATATTTCTCGGGTTATTATTATTCCCACAACTCCATAACCTAATTTACATCTTTCAATTAACATTCCAGCAAAAAAAAAAAAACAACAACAAAAGTAAGAGTGAAAATCATCTAATTACTTGTGTCGAGAAACCAAAAAATCAGCCAAATGATACAAAGGGGCAGCCCTCGCAGAATCAAAGTAAGCAAGCTCTTGATTTGCTTCAGCCACCAGCTCCTTGGCATACCTCTTTGCCCCAGCCACACCCATCAACTTTGGATATGTTGCCTTATCGTCACCAGCTTCCTTCTTCTTCTTCATATTATCTAAAATATCATCCCACACTTGATACGCTAACCCTACACATTTCCCATACTTCCTTAGCTTCTCAATGTCTTCTTCACTACCCCCACCAATTAAAACTCCACAAACAACCGATGCCTCAATAAGCTTTCCGCATCTGAGCCTCTGAATGAAATCCAATTCGCTCAAACTCACGTCTTTGCCCTTACTATTAATTTCCATGATCCGCCCTGCCAAGACTCCTCTTGTGCCTACTGCTGAGCTTATCTCACCGATGGCTCTAACAAGGCGGTCAGGGGAAACATTTTTGGTCTTCGTTGCCATATGCTCAACGGCATAACAAAGAAGAGCACGGTTAAGAGCCAGAGTCACGAGCATCTCTGCAGCACAAGCCAGTGGCATCACTGAAGACTCATTTCCTCCCACCAACTCACATGAAGCAATACATAGAGTTCCATGAACACGTTCCCCTTCATGATTGGGGAGCGTCGGGTATTGCAATATTAATGGAACTGCTGCTCCTTCAAATAGTGCCTTGTTGATTTTCTTTGCCTTCAATGTCATGTATTCATCAATCTGGATTTCAGGGAAAGGGTTATTGTTGTTTGACTTGATCGTGAGGTTTTCGGCCTGATCCAACGATGATGATTTTGGAACATGGGACGCCTTGGGGTTGGGGGCAACTTTAGGTTTTCCTAATGGGGTTTTTGAGTGGTGATGGAGAGGAGTATTCATGGAGCTGGTCATCAGAGCTGAAGCCATAATTGAAATGATAGTTAGTGAAACAGGCTATTGTTTATGTTGATTAATTCTTCTCGGCGACAATGCTTCTTCAGAGTGAACAATTTTTTTTTTTTTTAACTGGCAGATAATGCACATCACAATCAATTGATCGACATCTATTATTTGTTTGTTAATTTTTTTTATGCACCGGATCCGCTGTATTTTTAAGACTTT
>NW_006262139.1:22098155-22433569 GCF_000493195.1 Citrus x clementina | reverse complement strand
AAGAGACAGCAAAATAAATAAAGAGAAAATTATGGATTCGCCAAATATAAATAGAATAGAAACACTCTCGTGCCCAAACTCAAATACATTGTGATATTCATCCTTTTAAATTCATAAAACTTACCTTATGCTAACAATTTAAGTTCTTTTATAATAAAAAGTTCATATTGCTGCAAATCAAAATCCATCAATATATATATATATGTGTGATATGATAATATTATCCTTGATAAGATAAGTTGATTACTTAATTTATATTTTTTAATTTAAAATTTTGATACAAATATAAACTATTTGTATATTGGATTTTCTTTTAAAGTTTTTTTTTTCATAATAAGACAATTTCATTCATTCAATTTTCATCACGTGATGGATTGTATATTAATTTTATTTCTTACATAAGACAATTGATTTTGTCATTACTAGCATATAAAGTAAGCTTCAGTGAACCTTCAAATACTGCATTGTCCTGTTGTTTTAGATTTTAAGTCTAGAAAATAAAAAAAATTCTTAAATTAGTTAATTAACTCAACTTATAAAATATAATAGTCATAATGCATACATAATATTTTATTTTTATGATTTTTAAAAATAACTTAAATTGATTAGGGGCAATATAGACTTTTTAGTATAAAATAACTTAAATTGTTAGTGAAAAGGAATTAATTATAGCATTTTTAGATTTGAAGGGAATTGTAAGTTTTTCTAATTTATATTTGAGGGAAAAATCTGTAATTTTCACAATAAATAAATAACAAGAGGCAATCTGGTTCCTCAATTATATACATATAATTAAATCCATTAGCCCAACGGAGGGCATGACTTCAAGCCCCTAATCGTAATTTTCCTTGCATGAAGTAGATAATCTCCCAATAATTGTGAAAGTATTTTTGAGCTACCTACTATTCGACAAATTTTTTAGGTTTTGCTGCAAGAGTATTGATATTTGAAAGAAGAAGAATTTAATACAACGGCCATAAAGCAATTGTAAAAATTATATGGCGTTACAGTGTTAATTAAAAAATTAATATTATTATTTTTCAATTAACACTACAGCACTACACTATTTTAAGATTATTTTTCTCACCATATTGTCACTTTAGGATTCTTCATCAGTTTTTATGCTACAAATGTATGAATTCACACCTTCAATCTTATCCAAAAAAAAAAAAAAAAAAAAATCAAATCAAATCATAATATATCTGTTGTGCTTGATCCAGCAAGATGTTGATTTCAAGTCACCCCAAGATCCAAACTTAAGCTTAAACCTTCAAAATCAGAATCTAATTTGTCAATCTTAAACTCAAAGAAGTAACAGGAATCAAAGAAGCAACAAAAAAAGATTATATTGGTTCGGCTTCCAACTAGCCCACGTATATCCACTATGAAGAGAGAAGAGATGATAGATTTCACTAATTGGTGAGAATACAAGGCACAATGTTATTAAGGAACTGTAAAAGAATCGAATGAGCAAACTCTCAGACTTTATACATAATCATATATGGATTTAGAAACATCCCTAGACTGTGTCAACACCCGTTTCTGGATTTCTTACAAAACCCAGAACTTTCTCGCCTTCTTCAACAGCCATAACCGCCATTCTGAATAGCTTAAGTCTACGTGTCCCACGCGTACAAGCTTTAATTTCCAGAGCGGCAATTGAGCATGTTGCATAAGCCTTATGTGTTTAAGTGACACACGTGACAAATCATGTGTTTCACTTACTGCATCAAATGCCATGTATAGGATGACATACATGCCTAGCTGATGTTGAGAAATGACATGTCAGGAACTTGTTGACCGAGAAATCGACACGTTGGACAAGTCTGCATTTTCTGATTTCCAATTTACCGTCAACACTATTTGTAGATGTAATCGTCGTTAATCATAAGGGGAAATCTGTGGTGTAACTGTGGTACCGTACTATAGTTATATTCAGTCATTAAATATCAATGGACCTTATTAATTTAAGTGCATCCAACGGCTGAATGTAATTATGACACAGTACCACAATTATACTGTAATATAATCCTAATCATAATAATAATAATAATGACAACGACAACGACGGTAGTGATGGTGATAGTGGCCATCCATTTGGTAATATTTTTGGTCGGTCATTTTACGTCTTTCAAAAAAAAAAATATTCCAAACTTTTTTGATATTTTTTAGCAAGTGGAAAGTAAATGAATCATTTCCATTTTGACAAATATTAAATTACAATAATTATAACATACATCTCTCATGTGAACCACATAAATTATAAATCCTATAATTTTATATGGTTCAAATAAAAAATATATATTATAATTATTGTAACTTAAAGGCCCCTTCTATTTTTACTTTTCTTTATACTGATTGCTGGAAACGATTAATTTTCATTCTCCAAGAAGTAATGTGTGGTGGGACCACTGATTATAAAAGTCTTTGAAAAGTTAAAGCTTACGGCCCATTTAGCATGAAATTGGAATTGAAATTTTTTAACAAATATAATTTAAATTTACGTCTGTTTTATTCATTATATAACAAAATAATATTTTTATAATAAAATTTATTATATATATATTTATATATTTATTTATTTTTTAAACCATTAACAATAGCACAATTTATCAAACACCAAATTTTTTATAATTTCTATCTTATTTTATCGACCAACCAAAAATTACTTATTTTATTAGTCATCACAAAGTCTTAAAATAGGGACCACATTACTTTTCTAATGTTATTATAACAATATTGTCCTCCAATTCACGTCTCATTTTTAATCTAAGTATAGCTTTAATAATAAGTCTTGATTACATAAAATTCTATGAGACAAGCCACCAAAAATCTTTTTATTATGGTCGTTTTTAGATTTTAATCTCTAGACAAACTAATTTTTATTGACAACAATTAATTCTTTATCCACAAAATAAAATAAAATAAAATAAAAAACCATCATTTAAAAGACAATACCAACCGGACCCTAAATTTTTATAATATGTAATACCAGAATTCCGATTATGGAAACATATATTTTCAAAAATACCCTTACAACAATATTTGCAACTGATAGACAAATTAATAAATATTTCAAATAATTTGATTAATAATAATTAATTAATTTAATACTTTGAAACTTTAAATCAATTCGAAATTAGGCACAGTCACTGCCGGAGTCAACGTTCCCTTCGGCAACCATCGTCGGTGTCAGCAATGTAAAACGACTTTCCGTGCCACCACCGAACGACGATGATTTTAGCTCCACTGCCACCTCTCCGAACTATATTATAAAGTTTCATATTTAAATCAAATGACCAAGATTTTTTAAATATTCAAAATATTTATATGTTATTTATTCAATATGGCATTGATGATGTAATAAACATACAATTAACAAATTAAAAATATTAATAGAACACGTACTTTTGGTAATTTTACAAATACAATATGTAATTTGCTATTATCAGGCTTTGGAAGTGGCCGATGATAAATGATTCCCTTATATCTTGGTTGAAGTGATTTAATAGCTGCTGTTGCTTGCATTTAATTAGTTCTAAATTTCAGCCGTCTCGCTCTCTACATGTTCGTCGGATGAATCGCTTAAGGCGATTTGGTACTTCTAATTAATTTTGATGCTCCCATATATTCGGAGAGGGCAATTTTACTGTAGATTGTCTTTCGGATATGGATTTGAGTTGTGATATTTATACTTGGAGGAATTATTTATCTGAAAATATTTATAAAAAGTAAACGCTACCTTAATAGTAGGTTATGAGTAAGATTTGACAAAAATAATGAAATATGATCCTCTTCTAATCCATAAATAATAAATAGAAGGTTATATCTTTAGATATTGTATTATTGTTATTGGATATAAAAGCTCGAGATAACATTTTTTTTTTAGCTGAACACTGAATCAATGATAAAGATTTATTTTGAGTTTTTATTTTTTTTATTTCTCTTACCTAACAATTATTGATTTAGTGCTCGGCAAAAACTCAGCTCAGCACTGAATCTTTATTGTACGTCAAAAGATATAACCCATACACAACATTGATATTAAATCGTTCAATACGAAAGATGTATTGGCGACGATTCCACAAAATGCCAACACAAATAAATTGACTATTTTTAGATTACTGGTATGCAAACATTGACTAATGACTACAGCTCTATATTACTAACGTGTTACTAAATACTTACTGTTTTTATGTTAGTGATATGTAAATACCATCCATATATCAATGGCATGTGCATATTGACTATCTCTACATTATAGGCTTGTAAATATTGACTATTTCGATATGAAATATTTCTCCTTCCAAGAATTCCAGACTTTATAATGTTCGGGACCCTGTTTCCAATTTCGTAAACATATATTTTAGTATTTTGTAAACAAATATTTACAACGAAAATAGCTCACCCATCTCTATAATATTTACACGAAACACGTAAATGTTAATTATCTTTATATATGTGAAGGAGTCAAATAAAAACTAGCTCACCCCAACGAATCAAATATATGTGATGTTAACAACACAGGAGCTTGATCTAGTGTGGGCCATTCGATCACATCCCTTGCAACAAGTGATTTCTTCAACCTTTTAGCCAGTATTTCATCGATCTTTATATTATTTTCATGTTAGAAATTGATTGTTTCTATATACCTAGCACATAAATATTGATTATCTTTGTATTATTGACTTGTTAGTATCTATTATTTTTATACATTTATATGCATATTAGTAAATAAGTAGTAATTGGGTCTTATATGAAGTTACAAGGATTTTATACAATATATTATCTTATAAATTTATTGAAGTATTAATTTAGCATGTTGGCTCCATGTTAGAAATGAAAAAAAATTATTTGATCGAGATTATTAATTTATTGAGGTTTTTATTATATTTTTTAAGAAAAAATAATTTTTTGAATTAAACCTACTGTAGAGAAAAAGAAAATGATACAATTAAATAGTAATACAAAATTAGCACCATACTGCAGGAAAAAAATCAACTAAATACTTTTACTTATTCAATTTAAAGGCTGTTTTCAACATCCACAACTTTTCTATATAGGTCAATTACTATATAAATTAATAATTAATTAATTTAAAGTTAGATTCATAATGTACATGTGTGCGTGTCTAGAATCTTTTATAAAAAAAATATTTTTGATGTTGCTTCTTGTATGACGCTTTTGTAAAATATAATTTCATGTGAAATGTCTTGAAATTATTGCCGTAAAATGTGTGTTTTGTATTTAAAATATGTTTTCACATGAAATGTCTTCATTGTTGTATAATATTATAACGTAGAGCTAGCAAAACGAGCCATCTAGTCGTGTTCATATCGTGTCAAATTTAAGTGATCTCAAACTCAATCTATTCAATAGTCATGTTAAAATATTGAAACTCTAGCCCGACACGAAAAAAAAAAAAAATTATAATAGTCTTCTGGTTCGGAATTTTAAAGTGCGAAAAAGTTTGGGAAAATTTTAAAACCACACAGTTTTAAACCTAATCTGACACGGGAAATGAGTCATCAGGTAAATGAATAAAAAACTTTAACCCTAATCTGACAAGAGAAAAAATCGTGTCGGACTCGAACCGGCCCATTTAATAATTAAGTGAAATTTGATCATTCATACCTATTTATCCGTGTTGTGTTTATGTCAAGTAATTCGATCATATCAAATTTTGCCAGCTCTACTATATTGTGTGTTATTCTCTTTTAATCAAAATAAATAGGGTTGTTTACATGTTTTGATGTATTAAAAAAATAGCTTTTATTATGGCTTCACATTAATTAGTTAATTTATAAATAATAATATTAAGAATCTCAACATTTGAATCACAATGTTATGTTCCAAATAAATTCTTATTTAGTTCTTATATTTTGGATTAAATACTTATTTAATTATTATATTTTTAAAAGCACCTTAAGACACTTCTAATGTTAAATATGTTAACGGTTGAGTATACTTTTTCTTAAGTTTTCTAATAATATCCTTGCAATGATATTTTTAGGGACATTAATTAACTTATGTATAAAAAATTTAATTAACAAATTAACTCTGAAAGTAAAATAAAAATAAATGTAAAATTTTTTTTGTCACTTTTAGGATTATTTTGCTAAACTGTTTTTTTATAAATAATTATCAGCACTATTATTGCAACGGTATTGAATATTGCTTCAAGTTGGCTGGTTTTAATTTATTTATAAATAATTATTGACAAGATTGTTTGGAGGATATGAAAAATACTAGTTCTTTCAAACTAATAATTATTGGCCCCTAAGGGTGTGGTCGGGTTAATTGCAGTGCAGTTGTAGCCTCTATCAGAACACATGTTCAATTCTTGGGGGTGGTAAGGGGGTAAAATATGTATTTAGACTTGCCCACCCCCCCTTTACCTTTAAAAAAATTGATAATTATTGGTTAATTTGCTAATAAATAATTATTGGATAATTTAATTAAGTATTACTTAATTAGTTTTTTATGGATAAATTAATAAAATGTCCTTAAAAAATGTTGTTGCAATTGTATTATTGTAAAACTTAAGAAAAACTAAGGTATAAGTGTAACATATTTAACACTGGGTGTTTTGAGGTACTTTTAAAATATAGGAACTAAACATATATTTTGTCCAGAATATAAGGATTAAATGAACATTTGTCAACTACATTTTACTCATTTGTTAAATGATGGATTTTATAGTTTCTAAAATTACTAAATCACCATTGAATGAATGAATGCTACATTAAGATTTATGACTCAAATTGAGATTTAGATTTTGAAGTTACTAACATTGCTTTCATTTATAAAATACAGCTGCAACAAGGAATCCTCCTAACAATAAGGAGAGTCATTGCTCATTCGGCAAATCTTAGAAGGATCTTATTTTTAATTTTTTAAAGGTTTACAATGATGTTATTATTGCTATCAATTTAACACAACTATTAATCAATAAGACTAATATGACCAAATCAAGGTAGATGTACTTATTTATCAAGGTTTTAAATGATAAGTCAACTTTTGGCACCCAACAACGCAGTACTTATCCATTGCTATTTTTCGAGCCGTGATTTTTGTTAAAAACATTAATTGTACAATTTATTGTACAAGTATCAGTTCCCTTGCTTTCTATAAATATGAAGGGGCGCCATTCTCATCAAGAAAATTAAGATCACAAAATCTTGTTTCCATGGCCTTCTCAGCAACAATTCCTAGCTGTACCCATTCAGCTCTCCTCAAGAACTCCCCACTCAATTATTTCAAAATGCCCTTTATGATCCCATTTCCGAACTTGAAACCCTTTCCCATGAAAAATAACGCCTGCCACGCTGAAAACTTAGCTTCGGTAAAACCATCCCAGGGTGCAGAATCGATCATGAACATCAAGCCGGTAAAGATAGCTCTACCAACTTTCCAGTTTGAAGAATACATGACCAGCAAGTCGAGAAAAGTGGACAAAGCATTAGATGAGGCATTGCCCATGCAACATCCAGAAAAAATACACGAGGCCATGAGATACTCTCTTCTTGCTGGAGGCAAGCGTATCCGTCCTGTTCTATGCATTGCTTCATGCGAATTAGTAGGAGGAGATGAGTCCTTGGTGATGCCAATGGCTTGTGCACTAGAGATGACTCACACGATGTCCCTCATTCATGATGATCTCCCTGCACTGGACAACGATGATCTTAGACGAGGAAAGCCTACAAATCACAAAGTCTTTGGTGAACGAACCGCAATTCTTGCAGGTGATGCTCTTCTTGCCCTTGCATTTGAACATGTAGCAGCCAAGACCGTTGGTGTGTCAACTGACCGCGTGGTTCGAGCCATTACGGAGCTGGGTTCCGCACTTGGAGCAGAAGGGCTCCTGAAAGGACAAGTTACTGACCTTGACAGTGAAGGAAAGGATGTGAGTTTGAGTGAATTGGAGTACATTCATGTGCACAAAACCGCGAAGCTTTTAGAGGCATCTGTTGTTTGCGGAGTGATAATCGGAGGAGGAAATGTGATTGAAATAGAAAGAGTTAGAAATTATGCAAGGTGTATAGGATTATTATTTCAAGTGGTGGATGATATTTTAGATGTGACTAAGTCATCTACAGTGTTAGGGAAGACAGCAGGAAAAGATTTGCTGAGTGATAAGGCCACGTATCCAAAGCTGATGGGTATTGAGAATGCGAAGAAATTTGCAGACGAGTTATTCTCTCAAGCCACTAAAGAGCTTGCTTATTTTGAAGTTTCAAAGGCTGCCCCATTGTACCATTTAGCTAAATATATTGTTAGTAGACAGAACTAATTTACAGTTAAATCTCAACAAATTTATAAATTAATAACTTTGATTTCACAATAGATTTGATTAGTTAGTTTCGATTTGATTTGGGGCAAGGTGCTAAATTAATAATTTAATAAATTTGTAAAATAATATATTATAATAAAAAATTCTCGAGAACCCTGTTACTATGTGAACTAATAATTAACTAACTTATAATTAAATATATGATATTTTCGAGAGACTTTTGTAAAACATGATCTCAATGATGTCTCTTATTGAAATTAATGTCAACTTAAATCCCAATTTTAGCTTATTGTTAATGCGCAAAAAATCCTAGTGTAGCATTTTTCTATTGATAGAAACTAGAAACTACTCAAGGACTCAAGGTCCACTATCACTTTAAATGCTTTCTACTCCCATTATGAAGGTGCCGGTGGCGGGTAGGAAAAGGGAGACAAGTCAAAAACAAACTAAGTTCGTACTTTTTATATCGGACCCACTTTTATACAATTTAATAATTAACTACTTATAACAAAACCCACGTGATATTTGTAAGAGAGAAACATGTACGTTACAATCATTGTAATTTACACCTTTTATGTGAACCACATAAAATTATAAGACTCATAATTTGTGTGGTTTACATTAAAGGTGTAAGTTACAATAATTGTAACTTAGCATTTGCCTTTTAAGAGACGGTTGTCTCTTCTAGAAATTAATGTTGGCCTGGATCTCATTTATTTTATTTTAATTTATTTTATTTTTAACGTGAAAGAAGTTCTTCAACTCAAAAGAAAGCAACAAATGCTCACTATAGGCAAAATTGCGATGGAACAATGAAAAGTGCTTAGTGGTTTTTTGGTTTTTGTTTTATTAATTATTAATTAATTTTGTCCATCGCAATGAAAAATTTTGTTTTATTAACAATGAAAAATAGCGAGACAATGAATAACAAATAATTTTATTAATTAATTTTGCAAAATTTCACTTTATCCCCTCAAGTTACGGTATACTTTAATTTACTCCCATCATAATTAAAATTTGAAAACATCATTGCACTATCAATAATGTGTTCAAATAAATTATGTAAATAAATTATAAGTGATACATAACATTAGGATTCGAGTTAAATTTGAAATATTCTTATCATTATTGTAAATTAAGAAGTACGTAATTCGCGATTTTTTTTTTTTTCAATGTTGAAACGTGTATCATTACTCTTATAATTAACATAACAAAAATGGGGGTATATCATGTAATTTCTGCGAAAAGAATTAATTTTTAGTTTGAAACACTGGGCCAGGCGTTTTGCAAAGTCGGCCCTCTCGCATGCCGGGCAGGGCCTGCTGATCCTGAATCCAGGCCTCTTTTTTTTTTTCTGGGCCAACCCTGGACGGAAGAATAGAAGTTAAAAAAAAAAATTTTCTAATGAAATTTTTGTCGCAGTATATCGATATTTTCAAATAAAAAATAAGAAGAGAAGGTGAGAAAATCCCCAAAATGGAGGGGGTAAATGGCTATTTCCCAAATCCTGACACTGTCCATTGTCTCCAGTTCAAAGATCCATGAGCAGTGAGCACAGCTGTCGGCATGAATCTCCTTGACTTCCTCATAATGATATCATAATACTCATTAATTGACTTCCTCATTGCTCATCGCGGACCATTTCTCATTTTATGCATTGAATTTTGCTTTTTATAGGAAATTCACAGCAGAAAAGGAAAATTGGGTAATAATCTGGTGATACAAATTTTCTTAGAATTTCATAATTATGACTTTAATATCAAATTGCATATGTGTAAGGACACTCTGACCAACCAAACACCATAGTCACTCTCCTGTATCTTTTAATTAAACAAAACAAATGAAGCTACAAATTCTGATTGAGTTCATGAATTAATTTTGTCTACTGGCAATATAGTTTGCTAGAAAGTACAAAGGGGCCGCCTTTGACGCTTCAAAATAAGCAAGTTCTTCAATGGCTTGCCCCAGCAGCTCGCCTGCAAAACTCTTGGCATTTTCAATACCCATTAGCTTCGGATATGTGGCCTTACCACTAGCCAAATCTTTCCCAGCTGTCTTCCCCAGTTCCTCCGATGACTTTGTCACATCCAGAATATCATCCACAACTTGAAACAACAACCCAATACACCTTGCATAGTTTCGAACTCTTTCGACTTCAATCGCATTTCCTCCTCCGATTACAGCTCCGCAAACAACAGCCGCCTCCAAAAGCTTTGCCGTTTTGTGCACATGGATGTACTCCAATTCCTTCAAGCTCACATCTTTCCCTTCACTAGCAATGTCAACAAATTCTCCCCCCACTAGCCCTTCTACGCCAATGGCTGAGCACATCTCAGCAATGGCTCGAACCACACGGTCAGGGGAAACACCAGCGATATTAACTGCTACATGTTCCAAGGCGAGGGAAAGCAGAGCATCCCCTGCAAGGATTGCGGTTGACTCACCGAATACTTCATGACTCGCAGGCTTTGACCGTCTCCGCTCATCGTTGTCCAAGAAAGGGAGATCATCGTGAATCAGGGACATCGTATGAATCATCTCTAACGCGCAAGCCGCTGGCATGGCCCATGATTCATCTCCCCCCACTAATTCACACGACGCAATACATAAAAGAGGACGCACACGCTTGCCTCCAGCAAGAAGAGAGTATCTCATAGCCTTGTGTATCTTTACCGGAGGTTGCAACACCACTGCCTCATCTAATGCTTTGTTGACTTGTTCTGCCTTCCTGATCATGTATTCTTCGAACGGGAAAGTAGGTAGAGGTATGTCTGTTGACTCGAATACTGAGTTTTGAGCATGCCTGGCTTTGATTTTCTTCGGAAATAGTTTAAAGCGGAATATTGGAGCCCTGTAGGGTGATTTTTTGAAATCATTGATAGGATTCCTGAAGAGGGTTGAATTGCCATAGCTAGGAATTGTTGCAGAGACTGCCATAGTATAGATCTTAATTTTGTTGATGAGAATGGCTGGAATGGGGCGGCCAGGCGGCCGGTTTTTCTTTTCTACATTATGTATAGAAAATACAATGATATCTTTCTTTATTATTATTATTTTTTTCGGATTGTCACTCTGAAGTCCCTGTTGTTTTATGCCAAATCAAATACGCCATTGATTTTGAATGTTTTAGCTCATAAACCTCGCTTGTTCAACTCTTTTACAGATAGGCCCTTGACCTACATTAACCGTTAAAATCCCCTTAACGGATTTTTTGAAATGACGAATTTAATCCTTCAATTCTTCTTCTTCTTTTTACCTTGAAATTACCGTTAAATGTTGAAAAGTTCAGAAAACACAAATTTTGATTGTTATTTCATCTTTAACAATAAAATAAATTTTCTTCCTTTTTTTATAGACTCACACAATATAATGATTTTGGTTCATTACAATTAAGAAATTTGATCGGATTGTATAATTGCTTAGTATTTATGAAAATTGGAGGGTCTCCATTTGAATTTGAAGAAAGGTTGGGCACCCAAAATGTGAGAAATACATCATCATTCATTACTCAGTGAGATTTAAAGAGAGAAAAGAGGGTGAAAAATGGCGCTACCATTTTGCCCTCTCAAATACCTAAGATGTAATTGGTGAACGTCAATCAACTGACTTGTGTGAAAAATTTTAACAGAAAGGACTGCAGTGTAAAATTTTGAAAAACTTCTGGTTTATTTAATTTTACAGGAAATAATAGGAATTGCTGTGTGATAATCCCTACTTTCGCTCAAAATTGACCTTTGAATATTCCTTTCTATTTTTCATTTGTTTGTAAAATATGATATAACACAAGCACTTTGTATAAATATTACTGTAGAAACTGATTTAACGATATAATATAGACAATTCGAAAAATATAATAATACAATGTAAGAATTTTACTTACATCTTCAAGGACCGATAGACTAGCGGATACTATCGACTTAATAACGTTCTACGTTGACTGTATACTTAAATGATTTATTTTTGTATATTAAAGGCATTTATTTTTTTATTTTTTTCCAAATACGTTCCACCACCAAATACCAATTGCTGTCTTTTTCAACAGGCGTTATGACTGAAAACGGTAGAATAGAAATTTCACAAAAGATGGTAAAATAAAAGTGCTTTGAACCAATGAGTGGATATTTTTTGAATTCAGTCTTGAAAATTCAACCAAAACAGATACAAAGCCAAGCTAATGCTTGTCTGTTTTGACATAGTTACTAGGACATATCTGTACACTGAGCAAAGCTTTCATTGTGATGTCAGGGGTAAAAGACACACACGCAACTGATGCAATATTAGGGGTAAAAAAACAAACGCAGGCTTAATGATTTCTTCGTCCTGGAATGTTGGCACCAAAGCTGAGGCCTGAGTGTGCAGCATAACTGACTTTATTTTCTATGGGGGAAAGATTCAAGTGAGGAAATGGGATCTCACGTTCGTTTTTAAAATAATTGATTGGATTTCTGTGGAGGACTGAATTGCCATAGCTATGAATGGTTGCAGAGATAACATCCATTGAGAATGGTTTTGGTAAACTTAATAATCTGTTGATGAGAGTGGCTGGCTAGTTTCTGTTTAGTTATTTATAGAAAGCGATGGATTGATAGGTGCTGTTTTGGGAGATCATGTTATTGTTTCTAGTACAGTAACTATCATGTACATTCCTTTTGTTTCTTAGTTAAATGGGTCAACATCAAATTTGGCTTAGAAAATGAGCACCTGATAATATGCTTCAAGCACTCTGAAGGTAACCATGCTTCTATGATGGATCAGCCGTTCATTCGCAACTCAGTTCGTTGTTTTCAATGAACTATTAACTTTATCATCAAGTGAGGAAGTCCTGCTAGATTTACATATTAGGGAGAAAAAAAAAAAAAAAATCTCCCAAATGAGCAAGTGATGCTAAAGCCTACCTGGGTTAGCAAGAGGATTAGATTCTGAGCCGGAAGTTGCAAAAAAATATTCAACTCCAGCCATTGTCTTGTTTGATTTTCATTATTTTTAAATTCAATCAGAATCCTGATAAACAGATATTCCTTGTTTCAACTGCTGCGCGACAGATTAATAGCTTGCAATAAATGATCATGTGTATATATAAATGTAGCTTACAAATATCTCTTCCCACTTGTTAATTTCCAGAAGAAATTTTTTAACAATATTCTCACTGTCTGAGCTTTATTTTGCAGGCACAGCTCCAGACTAAAACAAACAGAGATTTGAGGTTGTGCTGATGATCGTTTTTGGTGTGCTGGTTACAATAGAGAGATCAGAGGAGGATAGAGTATAGTGCAAGAATTCACATCTTCTGTCAGTGACTTATGCTATTGGTGATAATCCTTTTTCTTCATCATTGAAAGGAGGTGAATGATAATTGCCTTGGAGCCAAGATGATATCATGCGTATAGTAAATATAAATTTTAAATAATAATTTTGATAAAATTATTAAAAATATAATAAAATTTCTATCATATAAGTAAAAAATCATATTAATATAACTTTCAAGGTACAACAGTTAATGTTTACCAAACATTTTAGTATAGTAACTTTTAAACAATAGCTGCTTAATCTTAATCTCAAACGCACCATAAGTAACTTATTTTAAGGTGGCCAATAACTTGCAAGAGGGTGTCCTTGATAAGGTTTGAATAAAATATCATTTCCTTTTTATATGGCCAACCAATCTTTGAGAATTATCAGTTGTTGAGGTGTTAAATAATAACAATTATGAGTGTCTAGATAACAATTATAAACACAGAGGGACATCCCCTGAAAATTAATTGATATACATTCTTAATAATACACTTCTTAAGCTTTTAGACAGCACTACATACACTTGTAAGTAAATGGACAGAAACTTCATCCCCGAACACGAATAAAAGTTATGGCATGTATATTGCAAATGTAAGGACACATCTTTCCATAGTCACTCCGGCATCTATATATATATAACAAACAGATAAGCGGACAAAAGCCAACAAAACCACTTGCTAGCAGTTAATGTTGTCTGCTCGCAATGTAGTAAGCCAGATGGTACAAGGGGGCGGCCCTTGCAACTTCAAAATAAGCAAGCTCTTCTGTGGCTTGAGCCAACAAATCACCTGCAAATTTCCTGGCATTTTCAATACCCATCAGCTTTGGATATGTGGCCTTATCACTCACCAGATCTTTTCCTGCTGTCTTTCCTAACTCCTTTGATGACTTAGTCACATCCAAGATATCGTCCACTACTTGAAATAACAACCCAATACACCTTGCATATTTTCTAACTCTTTCTACTTCAATCATATTTCCTCCTCCGATTATCACTCCACAAACAACAGCAGCCTCTAAAAGCTTTGCTGTTTTGTGCACATGAATATTTTCCAATTCATTCAAACTCACATCTTTCCCTTCGGAATCAATGTCCATAATTTCTCCTGCTACAAGCCCTTCGGAGCCAACAGCTGAACCTAGCTCAGCAATGGCTCGAACTACACGGTCAGGTGAAATTTCAGTGCTCTTGGCTGCTACATGTTCAAAGGCAAGGGAGAGGAGAGCATCACCTGCAAGGATTGCGGTATCTTCACCAAAAACTTTATGATTTGTTGGCTTTCCTCGTCTGAAATCATCATTGTCCATGCAAGGGAGATCATCGTGGACAAGGGACATGGTATGAATCATCTCCAATGCACAAGCCACTGGCATTGCCGAAGACTCATCTCCTCCTACTAATTCACACGAAGCAATACACAAAACAGGACGAACGCGCTTGCCTCCCGCAAGAAGAGAGTATCTCATGGCCTCATGTATCTTTGCTGGATGTCGCAACTGCACTGTCTCATCTAATGCTTTGTTCACACGTTTCGCCTTGCTGGTCATGTATTCTTCAAACTGGAAAATGGGTAGTGGAGGTATGATTACCTGCTTGACAATTACTTCAGCCTGGAGCGGTTGCACCAAAGCCGAATGTGCAGCATAACTGGCTTTAATTTTCATGGGGAACTCTTTCAAGCGGAGAACTCGGATCTTAGAGAGGGTTTTAAAATCACTGATTGGATAATTGTGGAGGACTGAATTGCAATAGCTATGGGTGGTTGCAGAGATTGCCATTGAAACCAGGATTAGCGATCTTAATTAATTTGTTGATGAGAGATCTTGTCCAGTTTTTCTGTAGTTATTTATAGAAAGCGAGCGAGTAATAAATGCTGAATTGGGTGCCAAAATCACTGGCTTATGATTATTCCTTTTGTTGTGGATTGGAATCTAATGTATCATTTGGCTATGCTATTGCTACTACAATACCTATTATATATGTAGTCTCTTCTTGTTTTCATTATTATTACTTTCTTTTATTAGAGTTTGCCCAGGTGTTGACAGGTCACCTTTGTGCCTTAATTAATTGGGTCAATATCCATATGGCTTTAAAATAATCAGGTAGTTGTCATAAACTCCATTCTAAAAACCAGAAGCATCTTTTGCACTACTAATATGCTAAAACTGAAATCAAGAACCCACAATTTTTGCTGATGGAAACTTACTTCTATTATAAATTCACAGTCATTTCAGTTCATTACTTTCTATTCTTCATCATCATCAATAGGGAATCAAATGCCTAAACTAGATTTATATTTTTTAAGAAAAAATAATAGTATTAATAAAACCCACTCATATGAGGAAATGATTCCGAAGCCTGCCTAACAAGCAAGAGGAATAGATTCCAAGCCAGAAGCTGCCAAAATATTTCACACCTGTTACCTTGATTCTGAGCAAGACATATTCCCTTTTGTGCTCACGTGTTGGCCTATAGTCTACCGTGTGGTCTTCAAAATCAAATGAAAGGAGTATCAGACTCTCACTGAGGACAATTTCTAGTGCAATATCTGGCAAAATCATGAGCAAAAACTTGCAACACGGGGTCAACCATGCAGAGCAGGTGCCTCTGTTTAATATCATCAATTTAGCCATACCAATTTCTTTTCAATGTTAATTTCAGAAGATATTCTAATATTATTCTTACAATAACAGATCTTAATCATCTCTCATTATAAAACCTTATCATAAAAATATAAATCTTATGTATAATTCACGAGTGTGTTTTCTAAAAGATATAGGTTTGGGAGTCAATTATATACTCTGCCATCTTCGTTCTTATTGTCTGTTGAGTATATTGTACACAACATCAACATAAATGCACACATATATACTCTTTTTCATCCATATATATATATATATATAGACTAACTGGTGATTATATCAGTCATTTTTCAGTATTATCTTTTAAGCTGTTATATCACTCACAGTGCTTGAGGGTGGAGATATCTGTAAAATTATATATACTTGTTTACAATCAACACAGAAATCATGAGTTCTGGAGCCGAAAATATGTTTATCATACTTATCTTGAACCACATAAATGCCTATCAAGACTTTCAATATCAAATTAGCAAAATTGTTTTAGCAATTTTCAAATTGAAGCTAGAGCTTAAACAGAAGGTTTGACTAATGGTAAAAGCAACCCAAGTAAGATTAAAAAGGATAGAAATATAAGCATGAGCTTAGCAGATGGTTTTTGAAGAAACATGTAACTACCTTCCACAGGTAGAAGACACTGTGAATTGATTCAGATATCAAGGACAAGGAGATTGACGAAAAATCACTTGTTGAGGCAACTCCCCAATTCATAGTGCTGTCCTATCAACAAACCAATCACAGAAGCAGAACTTCCGTGGAAAGACATTTTTTCACCAAATTATGCCTGATAAGATATAAAGATATACAGTCTATTTCAAAAACTGAAAGCAAGAGAGCATTACGTGGACTTGATCTTGAGGGACAGCTATCAGGCCAGAGAAAGATTATGTGCAGATATGGCCAACAACCAGGGAAACACTAGCCTCTACAGGTACTAGCAGTGCAGAGGTATGAAGTGCTAGGTTTCAATCCTTCAGAAACCATCTCTTCACAAAGGTGAAGGGCTTTTACTTTATTACCCTTTTCAAGGTGGATACCGACTAATGACTCGTAAATATCTACACCTGGAACTAATGAGTGACTTTTCATGATTTTAAAATACTTATCTGCTTCCTCTAGTTTTCCACATTGGCAAAGGCTACTAATCAAAGATGTGTAAGCTGGCAGTGTCGGAGAGATTGACTTGTACTCCATCTCATAATAGAGCTTCAAAACTTCTTGAATCTCACCTTCCTTTGCATACCCACCTATGAGATGAGAGTATGTCATCTCATTAGGTGAAAACCCTTTATCTAATGCCAGAGTTAGCATCCCATTGGCTTGCTTCACATTCCCACACTCGCATAACCTTCTTATCATCTCATTGAAGGCTGAACAACTAGGAAGAAGTTTTCTGCTCATCATTTGCTCACAGTAACTTAAACTTTCTTCTATCCTTTTTGCTTTTGCACAGCCCTCAATAAGCAGGTTAAAGGTTTCATCATAAGGCTTCAAACCCGCATTTTCCATTTCTTGCATCAAACAATTTGCTTCTTCAATTTTTCCATACTCACAATAGGCTCCTATAAATGTAGTATAAACAAAAGAATTTGCACTAAATCCTCTCTTGAGCATTTCTTCATACACCACCAACGCTGACTCCAAGTTCCTCATTTTCACTTTAGCATAAACAATTAATGAGTAAGCAATGGTATCATGAATCATATTCTTTCGTAACATTCTCTTCAATAACACCATACCCTCTTCAATTCTTTCCTCTTGTATAATCCTTAAAATCAAACTCGTATTAACAATCACCATAGGAGAACATCTTTTCCCATGAATCCTATCCAACATATCCACATAAGTTTGCAACTGCCCTCCTTTGCATAAAGCACTAATCAAAGTTCTAATTGTCGCTTCATTTGGGTATCTTATATTTTCTAACATATGCTGATAAATTCGCCACACTAGATCATTCCTATCAGATTTTGTCACAACATGAATCAAAGTATTGAAACTTATTAAACTTAAAGAGAACCCACGTTGTTCTAAGTAGCGACAAACATCAAAAGCAACCTCAAACAATCTCATTTTAGAATAAGTCTGTACCAACAAATCAAACACAAGCGGAATTGAATCCGCAACATTATAAGTATCAAGCAGTGAATCCACGACTGAGAATCTCGAATCATCTCCAATATGTTTTTCCAAAACTGATTCGATTAAAGCACGGGCATCAACAAGCAGTCTTGCTCGAACTAATATGTGAATAGTGACACTGTAAGAACAAAGATTGTGTTGATAGGATTTATGATGAGCCGACCAATGGAAGAACCCCAAAGCGCGTTTTGCATCGACAGGTTCTTTCAGTTCTAGCAATACATTCTCAACGAGAGAATCGTTTAAATGAATGGAATTGAATTGCTTACTGAGTGTGTCCCAGTTCCAGCCTCTTCTAAAACAATCACAAATGGCTGTCACCAGTGAGTTACTCTTTGGCTTTCTGGTACTATGAATGAATTTGGGCAACCGTAAGTGGCTGGATTTGCAGAATGATTTAGAGATGATAAATTGAATTCTTTGACGGAGTGGAAGCATGATTCTGCTGTACACATCATGGATGACGGATCAAAGAACATACTTAATATTTTGGACTGTTAAGTATAGTTTCAAAACATCATTTCCTTATCAATAATTAGAAACAGTTTTAGGGCTCCGAAGAAATTTACCTGTAAGAATTGTAGAAACGGGCCACCCCGATGGGCCTTTCCCGAGCCCACGAGTGTATTGGGCTCTATCCTCTCTGACCATAAAAAATTATTTCATCATCCACTTTGTTTCACTTGAGTCCGCACTCTGCACGTTCATTCTACGCCACTGAAACGTTAAACCCCGCACTGCATAGCTTAGCACAACGCCACTCCATCTTCAAAAGCCAGGGGTTTTCAGTGTTTTCTAATTTTTCACCGAAACAAAAATGATTTTACAAATGAGTCCTTTCATTTCTGGTCCTACTCTTTTATCTTCTTACAGACTCAATCCTTTACTATTTTCTAAACGACAGCGTTGCATGAAGCTCCCTCACTGGCATTTCAACCGTACCAAACAAAGATTCTTTGCCGGTATCGCTGTTTGCCCCCACTGAATTTTTGACAAATTTTTTTTATATTCTCTTTTATTTCTTTTACAGTGGAATTATGGCTTCTTTTTGCATTTCAGTTGCTGCCGCAGAGAACAATAAGGATACATTACCAAAAACATTTGATTTTACTTCCGAGGAACGAATATACAACTGGTATTTCGATATGTTACCATGTTGATTGCTTCATACTCTTTAGTTCTTGTATCCGTTGGCCTGTGTATAGTTTCTTGTTATGCTCATTGTTGGATGTTAGGTGGGAGTCTCAAGGTTATTTTAAGCCAAATTTTGAACGGGGAAGTGATCCATTTGTGATATCGATGCCACCTCCTAATGTTACCGGTTCGCTGCACATGGGGCATGCAATGTTTGTGACTCTTGAGGTTGTTAAAATGGTTTTAAAAGACATTTTACATCTTCAATTGCATTTTTCATGTGCTTATAATAATCCTTTTATCCCCATTTATGGTCTTCTTTGCTAGGATATTATGGTTAGATACCATCGAATGAAGGGTCGACCAACACTTTGGCTTCCTGGGACAGATCATGCTGGTATCGCAACTCAGGTCTGTTATCACACTGAAAGGCTATTTATTTTGCATGAGTATATTGCTTTTTGGTCTAAATTAATTCATATGATTCTTCTGTCAAATACATTTGGCCATGCAGTTAGTTATTTTCTATTTTCTTTGTGGTAAACATTTCTCCAAGAACAAAGATTTTTAACTTCTATGCCACTTGTTATGATTTAAACATGGGGATTACAAGCTTCTATTTCTTCTCACTCATCCAGAAATGCATACACACACATACATATGTGCTCATACAAATAGACATGCATGAAAATACATGTTTTGAGTGGATACGTGCATGGATTACATCTCTATATCATATATATTGTATGCTAGAATAGAATTTTAGCTAAGTGTCGCACTTTTGAGATTTTTAGATTAAATTCATTTTTGGAAGCTAAAATGTCTTTACTTTATCATGATTTATGCAGTTGGTTGTGGAAAAAATGCTGGCTGCTGAAGGAATTAAAAGAGTTGAGTTGAGTAGAGATGAGTTCACAAAACGAGTTTGGGAGTGGAAAGAAAAGTATGCATTCCTCCATAACATATTCTTTCAGCAATACATGTTTTCCAATTAAGTGTATCCTCTACCTTCCTCAAAGCGTTCGGTTAAATCCATATTTGTTCCCCTGTCTTTTAACACCCCCCCCCCCCCCCCCCCCATCTCTGCTGTGTCTGTTTGTGCCCACATGTCATAGAGATTTAAATCATTTTATGGGGTAAGAATAGTCAAAATCTAATTTATGAGCTGTCTTTAGAAATTCTAATCATTGAGCATAAGATTCAGTTCAATTTTACTAATTCAGTTCTCGGGACATGATATTGAATTTATTTATTTTTTCTTTTGTTGCGTCTACATAAAAAGAGTGAAGTTGTACAATTTTTTTATTTAGTTTTTGTTAGTTTATCTGGATACTTTCTCGATTGAATATCCGCACCTTCTGAAATTTGATTATTTTTTCTGCTTGCTTGCTGGTTTGTGATTGATTTTAACCATTAATGTTACAATAATTTTATCTATCATTATGTATCCTTATGAGTACAGGTATGACTTTTTTTTTTTATTTGGTTGGGAGGGTGGGGTTGCTCTTAATTTCTTGCTTTTTCTTTTCTTTTTAATTTCAGATATGGTGGAACTATTACCAGCCAGATTAAAAGACTTGGTGCTTCTTGTGATTGGACAAGAGAACGGTTCACGCTTGATGAGCAGCTAAGTCGTAAGACAGTTTTTCTATCTAGTTGCGCTCCAGAAAGTTCTTGTGATCATTGAGAGTAGTGTAGTCTGTGCCCCTTGGTCAAAATGAAGTTTGGACCTTTACTTTGTTAGAGTTCAGGAAATCTCCTACCTTTTCTTTGGTAATTGGGAAGTGATAGTGATTTTCTTGTCCTGTGGCTATAGTTCGTAGAGGCGTTTCTCTTATCTACAGTTTTTGCTCTTGTTAGGGCCTTCAGGATTGCTGGTCACCCCCTTTTTTAATTGATTTTTATTTAAATACAATGTTTCTTGTTTCGTAGCCAAAAAAAAAAAAAAATTATTTAGATTAGCACATGATGTGTAAAGTCTTTGTGTATATGGAGATGTGTCTTTGAAAACCGTGGTTATCGAATTGTTGCTCAAATATATGTGGAGTTTCAATTTACCTCGTAGTGTTTAATTTTGACTTGTTCTGAGATCATGTTCTTTCAATTTTGCAGGAGCTGTTGTTGAAGCATTTATCAGGCTTCACGAGAAAGGCTTGATCTATCAAGGTAGAGACCAAAGTTCCATAGATCACTGTACTTGTTGCCTTTGTTGACCAGAAACTCAGACTGACTGGTTTCGTAACTTCACAAATATTTAGATCTGGACTTACCTCTATAGCCCATACAATATTTTAGCAAGGTGGCCACGTGATTTATTGTGCACCTTGATATTTTAGCAACGAGTTGTATGATCTGAATGCTTGCACTTGTCTCATTTTCCCCTAAAATCTCGTTTGAGCTCCATATTTTATAGCAGAATGTCAATGCATGCATGGTACATTCAATCATTCTAGATATAGTTAATGTATTATTATCGAAGTATTAGATTTAAAATTTAACCGTGGAAACTAGTTAGCTAAACTGCTACAATCTCTCTTAGGGTTACACGACAAGGTCTGGGATCAAGTTGCTCCTACATCAAGGTTGTTGTGGGATTTGGTTTATATATTTGATATAATAATAGTTATAGGTTTATATATGTAGATGCGACATAAATTAACAAATATGTATATTCAAGCTGCTTGGTATTGGCTGCATGAATCTTCAACTCTATCTAGGGCCTAGTGCATGTACAGAAATTGTGAAATGCAAAGATACACTTAAATTATATATGTTTATTAACCCAAAAGTCTATAACTTATGAATAAGTTTATAATGGGTTAAATGTAATTGTCTTTCTGAAATAAATTGTGAGATACTGAGATTTTGCAATGTGAGGGTACTCCTACATTATATATATATATAGCATAGAGCGCACTATGCTTTTCTTCATATATATATATATATATATAGCATAAAGTGCACTATACTATTCTTCTGCTTAAAATTTAAGGTTCCTCGATTTTTTTTAATTTTTTTTTAATAATGCTCAAGTATGCCACTTGTCTTACAATCTTAGGTTATTAAGTGATATTTCATTTATAATTGACATCCTATGTATGATTAGTTCTCAAGGTGAATTGACATTTCTTTCAGGGTCATACATGGTTAATTGGTCTCCTAATCTGCAGACTGCAGTTTCTGACTTGGTATGCTATTTTTGGTTTCATGCGGGTATTGTTCTTAGTGACTTTTTATTCAAAGTGAGAGCATTTGACATACATCATATTGCCTTTCTGTCTAGGAAGTAGAATATTCTGAAGAACCTGGTACATTATATTACATTAAGTACCGCGTTGCTGGAAGGTATTTATTTACCTGACTGTTCTTTCTTTTTATTCTCAAACGAAAATTTGTTCTTGTAGATTACAATCTCTCGCTAGAAATTGTGAAAATTTCAAAATGAATTAATTGCCTTTTTATAATAAAAAAGTGTACCAATTATGATAATAAATGGAATCATTGGAATGCGCTTTTGCTTTGATATGAGAAGCTAAGCTACCTGCTTAGTGAAAAATGGTTGAACAACCAAATGGGATGTAAATCTGGCCACACTGAACTCAAAGAAAATGGAGGCTTTATTCTGTTTCCTTTTGTCAAAGAAAATTTATCAGTACTTCTTAGTTAGATATTCATTAAAGAAGCTTAGGGCAGTGGGACAAGAACTCATGTTGAAGCTATAAAATGACCAGATGGCGTAAGAGTTTCAGAATCTGCAGAAGAACACACTAGTTGTTTATCTCTCACTAAGCAACAAAAGATCCAAGTATCTCCTTTCCTTTTGACCTGCCAATAAGTTGGGATAGTGAAGTTCGATGAATTTCTTCCCTTTCGACTTTGTAAAGATCGATATAGGAATTACTGAGATCATGCTTCAGTTATTTAGTGCCTCAGTTAGCCGATCAGAGAGGCAACTCAATGAAGGTGGATAAATTTTTCTGGTTGTAAGACTGACAAGAAAGACAAATAGAAAGATTTTCTTTTAAAAACTGTTCTACTGATTTCTAATACAAAACTTCAATGCACTTATCCAAGGAAGTCAATAATGTTGACAAGTATGATAATTTCTTGATGGATGAATGCTTTTCTTTATATTTCTCTTTACAATGAGGTGATTGTGCTATTTTTTTTAATCAGTGCTGTCAGAAAAAATGGTTTCAAACAGAGGAAGTACTGTGTTTCCTAGATAGAGAAAAGAAAATTTTTGAAAAGCATCCTGTCCTCTTTCATTGACTATCAACTAAAATAGTAGATTTTTTAAAGCCCTTTTTTTAATAATTGGTGGGTATGCTGAAGAGAAGCTACTGGTTGAATCTCATGGGCACTCTTATTTTTGGTGGATGCAAATCCATGGCTAATTTTTAAGAGATTGCAACTTTTCTTGGGAGCCTTGTTATCCTATATGTCACATGCATAGATACGTACATGTATAAGGATAATTGTGAGAAAGAATTAACTTTTAAAATAATAAGAGGTGGTAAGATATGGAATATAAGATACCAAAAATGAACTATTTTCTTCATTTGGTTCTTGAAATGGTACCATGGAAGAAGGAAGATGTCTTTTGCATTGCTGTGCTAACATATGTTGGAATATCACAAATTGTTTGAACTGTAGACCACTAGTATTATCTGGTTCTTTCTGTTTCTCCAACTTTTATAATTTTTAATGTGATTGAACATCGCCTCTTATGTTAATTTTACGTACTTTTTATCATCCTTTGTAATTTAAATAATTTATAATTATTGATATTGAGATTTTACTGGTATGTAGGAGTGACTTCTTGACAATAGCAACAACACGACCTGAGACTTTGTTTGGCGATGTGGCTCTTGCAGTCAATCCTCAGGTATGACAATTTTGTTTGCCTCGTATTAGACCCTGTTTGGTATTTAGGTTGGAGTGCTGTAGCTTAAGCTGCAACACTAAGGTGTTTGGTGAACACTAGCTGTTGTGATTTGGAAGCCAAGTTAATTTGATGCATCACTTCACTTGTATGATGAAAGACCTATAATATCTTTACTATTTTTGTTCAAAGTTATTATTTAGAGTCATATTTAACCACACTATTAACTTTTATTATACAGTTTTAGCTTTTATTTACTAGCTTTTAAGATACAGCTTCTCAATACTAAACAATGCTTTAGTGTTTTAGAGATGGATGGGCCTGGTGCTCAAAAGTTACTTTGTGTAAAATGCCAACACAAGGATTCAAAGATATAAAATGCAGTGATCGAATTTTATTAATTTTTGCAAATAACTTTAACTAAAAGACACAGAAATATTCATAGCGCTTTCAATGTTTAATTTAAATTTAGGACAAGAGTAATTTCAATCCATTAATTCAGTTACATACATGATTCTATGGACTATAAGACTTTTTCCAGAAACTATATTATCCCTTATCTTTTATCTTGTATGGGAGGTGAAAGGGATAATCATTCTGTTATTTCTGGGGGCCATACAAAAGTATTTGGTTTCTAGAGAAGGACGCACGTGGAGGTTCGCCTTCATTAGCTAATCTGATTTCGGGCATCTTCTGGTCTTCTTTGTCTTAATTGTCTGAGCTTAGTCTGGAAAAATTTTACTTCATTTATTTTAAAGCTGTTTATATATTCCAAATAATTTCTTTTTTAAGCTGATTTGTTGCATGCTGAACCAAAGAGTATGACTTGGGTAAATATAACTTTCAGTCATCTTTGTAGAATTTTATGGAGCAGAACACCATATAAGTTCTACTCCCTCTGAGAAATGGTGTGCCTTTGGTGACAAACTTGATAACCACTCCTAACCATACTAAAGTGCTTAGATGTCTCTGACACTGCATGTTTATGTATACAGTGCATTCACAGACACACACACTCAATTTCTCTAACCTATCCTGGCGTATGAATATTTTTTTGAATCAGGACTCAGGAAAACATTTTGGGTTATCAATTCTTGAAATTTTATATTTATTCTTCATTTGCAGGACGAGCGTTATTCTCAATTTATTGGGATGATGGCAATTGTGCCTATGACATATGGCCGTCATGTCCCTATCATCTCTGACAAGGTAAAAGTATCCATTCACCATTTTCTTAATAACTGTTTGACTTGTACATTTATGTTACTTGTATCATGCTTATTTTCCTTGAAGCTTCAGCATCATTTGGTGGCTTTTCCATTCTGCAAACTTAATAATAATTTCATAAGGCACTTAGATATAGTGGAAGTTTATGATCTTAGTATGAAATATGAACCTTTTGCTTTAAAACAATTAGCAGGTTGTAAATTATGGAGGTTTCAGAAAGTAGAATGGATTAACAATTGTTTTCACATTGTGGGAAGGTTTAATACTGCTTTTGAGAACCAAGTTTTAGGTCCTCTCGAGTTATATGCAATTTTTCACTTCTTGTCTAATTGAATAATGAAATGCATTTGGTTACTTTTTTCTATGTTGTTAAGTTTCAACTGTAAGAAAACCTATCCAAGTTTAGTTCTGGGTTTATATGGTTGTTAGTCTCTGGTAAAGGAAATGCAAGCTGTTAAGAGGTGGTACATCCAATTACTGAGGAATAGTCTTACATCTTTGTGCATGCATGGAACCTTTGGTATATCTCGATAAAGGTCTCATAATACCCCAATTCATGGTTTCTGAGACTATAAACTTTTAAAATTATACCATTTTGATAATTATATATTTTCATGGTGCTTGTCTCTCTGTATTCCAGGAAAATGAATATTCTATTACTATGGTCATTATGAATTTGCAGCCACCCTCGCTTTATCCTTTCTTCTAGTAGATAGTAGAGCATGAAATTTATCATAATGTTCTTGAATAAAACATTGTGCAATTCCTTTTTTTTTTTTCTCCTTTTACTTGCTTCTCTTTCTTTGCGGATTGGAAAAGATGCAAACTCGCCAATTCTTGGTCGTTAAGTGTACTCCAAACACCTTATGTTAATAATCTGACATCTTTGTGGTCACAGTATGTTGATAAAGAATTTGGGACTGGAGTATTGAAGATAAGTCCTGGACATGACCATAATGACTACCTTCTTGCAAGAAAGCTAGGCCTTCCAATACTTAATGTGATGAACAAGGATGGGACACTTAACGAGGTTGCAGGATTGTTCCGGTAATACATTGGAATAAATTAATTGCGGAGGATTATGAAACAACTTTATGTTCTCCCTGTAATTTTTGGCTATAACTATTGAACAATAGTGGCCTTGACCGGTTTGAGGCACGGAAGAAATTGTGGTCAGATCTTGAGGAGACAGGCCTAGCTGTCAAAAAGGAACCCCACACTTTACGAGTTCCCAGATCCCAGCGAGGTGGAGAAGTATGTTACTTATGTATCCTACTGATGCCCTTTCATATTTTGAAAGCTGAATTAATGTGAATGAGGATGCCTCTTTCAATGGGAATTCACTAATATTGTTTCTTCTCTCTTCTATTAGGTAATCGAGCCCCTAGTAAGCAAGCAGTGGTTTGTTACTATGGAGCCTTTAGCTGAAAAGGCCCTTCATGCAGTTGAGAAAGGGGAACTAACAATTATGCCTGAAAGATTTGAGAAGGTATGTAGAGTTATTATGAAGACTTCTTTTTGCCTCCAATACAGGCAGACAGTGTCTTCTGTATTTACTCTGTGGTTACCACTTTCCTCAACCTCATATATTCAGTACTCTACAGTTCGTGGATTCACTACCCTGCTCTTTTTTTGTTTGGCTACTCTTTATGGAACATCCTTTGCTTTTATCTATCTCTGGGGACCCAAAAAAAAAAAAGTTTTAACCTGGTACCTTTTTGACATTTATGCAATACCCATGTACCTGCTATTGTTTCATGGATCATAATCTTTACCATCCACTGAAAACTATTCTTTTTTCCGTTCTTGTTGACAACAGATTTACAATCATTGGCTATCAAATATTAAAGATTGGTGTATAAGCAGACAACTGTGGTGGGGGCATCGTATACCAGTTTGGTATATTGTTGGAAAAGAAGAGGAATATATAGTGGCTAGGAATGCTGATGAAGCTCTTGAGAAAGCTCATCAAAAGTATGGAAAAAATGTGGAAATATATCAGGATCCGGATGTACTTGACACCTGGTTTTCGAGGTTTATTGAACAACCTGATCTATGCTGAATTTTTTTTTTTTTTTTTTTTTGGTTGGGACAAGGTTGATGAATGCATTATACTCTTGAATTATACAGAGTCACTTGCGTTTCAAGGTCATCATATTACGGTTTTGCATATAATTCTCATGCTTGCTTTTTGTTGGTTTTACCTGATTCTTGATATTTTAATTGCTTAGCTAGGATGTTTTCGCTTAGGGAGGGATGGATACACTTGTTTTCTTGTATGCGTGCTGTATAGTTTTTTCCCTTCCCCAAGTTTATTCTGCTTTCTGTGTGGACGATCTGATCTAAAGCTGTACAGCCTTAACCTTTTTCTCTTTTGATACAATTTTGAATTTCTTTCCAAGTACACATATTAAATTTCTCTATGTGATAAATACTACTTATCTTTACTGAACATCAGTTCTCCCTTTCATCTGCAGCGCGCTTTGGCCTTTCAGTACTCTTGGGTGGCCAGATGTGTCAGCTGATGATTTTAAGAAGTTTTATCCAACAACGATGCTTGAAACTGGGTATGCATCTTACTGTTGCTACTTTAGTTTTAAGGACCATAACTGATTTAGTCAGTTAATGGACAAATGTTGCCCAATTTAAGGACTATTTTCATCATCATGGCCTGTTAATTAACCAGGTACAGCAGAAATGTGTTTAAACCTTACAACCACCTCAAATTTGTCTATGTTAGCATTAATATTCTATACTAAAGTAAATTTTCTGGCACATAGAATAAACATGTGCTTTGTTCTGCATAGCCTTGCAATTAATGGATAAGTTTTGTGCCAAAATCAGAATGCAGACTGGGAATGTGGAAAATCTACCTAGCACTAAATCCTCATTCACTCTCTTGTACATCCAATAATTCCATTTCTTGTGATGGAAGCCTGCTAATTTTCTTCTGCATATCCACGTTAATGGTTATCTAATGATCAGTGGTGCTGATATTTCTCTCTTGTTTGGGCAGGCATGACATATTATTTTTCTGGGTGGCAAGAATGGTAATGATGGGAATCGAGTTCACGGGGAGTGTTCCATTTTCCCATGTTTATCTTCATGGATTGATTCGTGACTCTCAGGTAAGTAGAATGCACAAGCAAAGCTAATGCTTGAACATTGGTTTTGTCATCTAGTTAAGAGCAATGTGTCTTGCAGAATGGCTAGTTACTACAGAAAAGTTTAGGTTTCACTCTGCAGGTTTTTCGCTTAGTTGGTGGACAGATGGTTTTTTGTTTAGTTGGTGGAGAGCTGGTTTTTGCTTACAATACCATATAATGAACTCTGATATGTTTTGATTTAATTATGCTTTTAATTTGATCTGTCTTCATGATTTTAAACACTAATGTTGCAACCTTGAATTCTAAGTGGATTAATAAAATTTCTTTGTTTGTTGCTGTTCATAAACTGAAAAGTGTCTTTATATATAGCTTCAAATGGGCATATAAAAGTGCATGTTCAACAATGACAAGACAAAAGAGTTTTTCCATGAGAATAAAATTTCAGTTTTTCCTTTTTTAATAACCATGTCTTATCTTGTATGCTTTGTAGCATAGTTATCTTGGTTGCCCTGACAAATCATTTGCTGAATTTCAGGGGAGAAAAATGTCAAAAACATTAGGGAATGTGATTGATCCAATAGATACGATCAAGGAGTTTGGCGCTGATGCTTTACGGTTCACTATTTCTTTAGGAACTGCTGGTCAGGTTTGTCTGAAAGTTCTTAAAATTACTAGAAAAAAGCTAGATCAAATGATTAATAATAAAGTTTAGAGCTAGACATTATGCTGGTTTTAAATGTATGCAGGTCCTAGACTGATGAATATCTTTACCATCTCATCTAACTTCACATTCTATTTTTCCAGGACCTCAGTTTATCTATTGAGAGATTGACCGCCAACAAGGCCTTCACCAACAAGTTGTGGAATGCTGGCAAGTTCATTTTACAGAACTTGCCAAGTCAAAATGATATATCTCGATGGGAAATGTTACTGGCTTATAAGGTTTGTGTCCTGATGTATGGGAACTAGAGAGACACTGGCAAGTGTTTGACAACTTCCACGCATTTCCTGCCTTTCTGAATTTCTTTTGATTAGACAGAATTTACTAAGTTGTGAAGCAAATATCACATATTCGATTTGCAAAATCACTTAACATGTGATATCCTTGTACATATTTCTTATAGTTATATTTAATCTTTGTTTCTTAGCAAAAAGAAAAAAAATCACTTAACATATGATTAATTACTGATGAATTTTTCTTTAAATTCCTTGCTTCAGATTAAGATGGGAGTAGCAACTGAATATGAGCAATTTTTTTTTTTAATATTTTAACTGAACTAGATAATTTTTATGCATTCTCCATAATTTTAAGTTTTCTTGACACAAAATGCAATCATTAATTCCTGCTTCTCATGCAAGTAAGTCACTCTTATCACTGAGTGCAATCAAAGGAGATTTGATAATATTAAGCACAAAATGCAATCACCCTACCCCTTCCTGAGCACAAACTCAAATTTTTAGGAGCCAATGAAGTTTTCTGACAACAATCATTCAAAGCTTCTAATTTAGAGCAAGATTAAGTTTCTGAGATTGTGGCAGTTTGATGCGAGTCCCAGATGTTCTCATTTACAGTCTGTAACTGCTTCACTTTTGTAAGGTCTAACGAGGAACAAACTCCCTGCATTCCAAGTCAAAATCAGGTCATGAGAGTTGAGACTATTGCCCTGCGCTCATAGTCGAACTTCACCCTAACTTATTTACATAATGTGCAACATCTCTTATTGAAGTATCTAAATAGCATTCTTATTGCTATTTAGCCCACACGGTATGAGGGCATGAAATATGAAAGAAATATCTAATCATTGTATTTTTATTGAAGTCCTTGGACCTTATTCTCTATTGATTATAGGGTTTTTGTTCTTTCCACTTCTGCTATCTGCAGTGTAGATGTTGAAGGCATCTTATTATCTGAACTTAGACATTTTTTTTTTCTTTTCCTTTTACAGTTTGATGAAGAGGAGTGTCTATGTAAAGCACCTTTACCAGAATGTTGGGTGGTAAGAAAATTATTATATGATGTAGTATGTGCTGCTTTCTCAAACCATTATGTTTCTTTAGTTAATCAAATGAGTCACTGCTATGTATGATGTCTGGTTTTTGGTGTTTGTATAATGCAAAATGGTCATGAAAATAAACAAATAAATCTTATTAACTTCCAGGTCTCGAAACTCCATATGCTTATTGATACAGTCACTGCAAGCTATGACAAGTATTTCTTTGGAGATGTTGGAAGAGAAACATATGATTTCTTTTGGAGTGATTTTGCAGATTGGTATGTTCAATAACTTGATTGAAGTAATTTCATTGGAAAGTGTGTATTGATATTGTTAATGCAGTTATATCCTCTCTCGGTCATCTATTTGTGGTTGTATACTTGATATTCCTATCTGTGTGTACGCACTCACTGAATCCAGAATATTTGGGAAAAAGATGTGTGTGGTCTAGTGTTTGGGTCACACCTAGTGATGTTTTTGCTGAGATTCACACATTACTCGAAAGTTTTCCATGGATGGACTATAAATAGCATTCTTATTGCTGAGATTTGTCATTTTCACTTTTCCAGGTACATTGAAGCCAGTAAGGCTCGTTTATACCGCTCTGAATATGACTCAGATGCTATAATAGCTCAGGCAGTTCTATTATATATTTTTGAAAACATACTGAAGTTGCTACATCCATTCATGCCATTTGTAACTGAGGAACTGTGGCAGGTAAGGAATTTTTTGGTACTTTTGTCTTAAACCTAAAGTTAATGATTGGACTTTGCTGTCGGTACCTTCTGCTATCAAATTGTTTATTGTCATTTGGCCAATCTTTGCCAGGTTTAAAATTTTCCATTAATAGTCTTTAAGTCTGATTAATGACATCATATATTTATCCAAGGGTCTTGTGCCCTGTTGGCATACACTTCTTAAAATGCACAAAATCATTGGTTTCCTGGGGGAATAGTTGGGATTAGGGTAGGAAGGGCTACTTCCTGTTGCGTAGCCCAGTGGTATACTAAAAGTGTTTTTTTTTTTTAAATGCTAGTGTACTGGAACTTTATTTCTTGATATGAATCACTATATTAGCAAAACAGTTCGCTAATGATTTATTTCTCAATGTGAAATCTTATAATTATCTTGTAAAAGATTCAGCTTTTGCTGTTCATGTTGTGTTTGTTTTAGCCATTTGTGTGTATTTTATGCGTTTTGAATTTTTGATCTTTTTAGTCATTCTATTTCTTATTAAAAAAATTCCCAAATCTTGCTTGTTGATTGAAGATCATACTTTGAACTAATAAGCGATGATATGAAACATTCCCAAGGCACTTCTTGGAAATTCTGTTACATATGAAACACGCATTTGTTGCCTTCTCTTTATTCTTTAAATGCATTCTTGATATCTCCGTTGCTTGGGACCTTTTTTTAATTTTTTCAAATTCATGATGCCTTCATTTTGTTTTTTTTTTGGGCCCTGATTTATTTTAATTTAATAAGCAGTCACTCCGAAAAAGGAAAGAAGCTCTTATTGTATCCCCATGGCCCCAAACTTCTCTTCCACGGCATATGAGCGCAATAAAGAGATTTGAAAATCTTCAATCTTTGGTAATATTAATCTAGTCTTTTTGCACTCCAAACCTCCTCACCAGCCTTCTCTTTAGTTGGATTAGTACATTTTATCTCTCTTTTTCCAAGTCACAGAAATGAAAGAATCACTAATTTCTTTATATGAGTTAGACGAGGGCAATTCGGAATGCTCGGGCTGAATATTCTGTTGAGCCGGCAAAGCGTATATCTGCTTCTATAGTTGCAAATGAAGAAGTCATCCAGTATATATCTGTAAGTACTGTCTATTTTCCAGGCTATTGTCTTGGGGGGAATACGTGCTCTATTTCTAACTGTGCGGCATAATTTCAAGTAGTCTTGAGCTTGGATGTGCCGATATAAATACCATGCTACTTACTGCTACCTAGAGAAATTTTAGGGCCGGGTAAAGAGATTATTGCACTGTCTCTGTCAGAATTCATAAATTTATATTAATTGTGTAACGCAGAAGGAGAAGGAAGTTTTAGCTCTTTTGTCCAGGCTGGATTTACTGAATGTCCATTTTACAGAATCTCCTCCTGGTATGTGTAGTTCCAATGTGATTTTCCTCATAGCCCTGGTCTGGAAATTATATTTTGTATAGGTTTTTGGCTGGTGTCTATTATATTTTACTTGTAATGGGATGATTAACTGTGGACTATTGTGATGTTAAATGTCACTATACTTCAGGGGATGCAAATCAATCAGTCCACCTTGTTGCTAGTGAAGGACTAGAGGCATATCTTCCTCTTGCTGATATGGTGGATATTTCTGCTGAAGTCCAGCGCCTTTCGAAACGTCTTTCCAAGATGCAATCAGAGTATGATGGACTTGTAGCTCGGCTCAGTTCTTCCAAGGTATGATCTTAATTTGCTCATTGTATGCAAATACTTTACCCAAACACATTCATTCACTCTGGATTTTTGACTTTGTGGAGAGCACATCGTAGAAGAAGTTTTAAATTCAAGATGAACAATATTTTTATTTCTTTGATCAATCCTTTTGAGATTTTTTAGAATAGGTCTTAGGTTGACAATGATGTATTTGCCCTTACTGATTTTAAGGGTATTTCTTTCATTCTATTCATCAAATTCGGAAGCTGCAATCAAATAATCGCTGTTTCTAGTTTACTTTTATCCCTTTTCCTTGTAATCTTTATATTTTGGAGTACTAGTCCATCCTTTTTACTTTCTCTTTATATCAATAAAAATTTTGTTGTTTCCTATTAAATTTTTTTTTGTGGGGGGTTGGGGGGGAAGGAATAGATGATGCATTTGATTCTGAACATTTTGTGCTTGTATTTTAAAAATTCATCACTTGTAGATGGATTTCTAGCTTACAGATCGAATAAAACTCTTTCAAAAAATCGTTGAACGGTAAAGAAAAAATTAATAGAAACATTTGGAGTTCATGTATGGAAAATTCATATTATTTAGTAAATGCAACTAGTGAAAATCATACTCCCATCATGTTTCTGTGCATGTGTGCTAATGTAGTTATAGATATAATAAATCTTAAAGATTTTGCTCAAAAATGTGCAAAAGGATTGCAACTCTCCATTCTTTGTTTTCCCCTCTGCAGTTTGTAGAGAAAGCTCCAGAGGATGTTGTTCGTGGGGTTCAAGAAAAAGCTGCAGAAGCGGAAGAGAAAATAAATCTGACAAAGAACCGTCTGGCCTTTCTTAGATCAACGGTTATGGTTACAAAATAGGTTTCATCATTGACAAAGTTTTGTTGTCTCGCCACAACTGAGACTGATTGATTGGGGGGGAATCATTATTTTGACCAAGTACCATTCAAAGGACAGGCAGCACAGCATCCAGGTCAACAAGGAACTTCGCACAGATTTCAGCTATTTTCTCTGCTTTAGCATACAATGGAAGTACGAGACGAATTGCGTGTTAGTAACTTCATTTCGTTCTTCCAGGGGCTGGGCTGCCCAAGGGAATCATTGGTGATGTACCATTACCTCCTTCGTGTCTGGGCAATGTGGTGATGCATTTTTGTTTGCCGTCGCCAATATTGAGGCCCCTGTTTGTTTGCTGTTCAGATTGCTTTTATCATGTGTCTATACTTTAGACCAGGAACAGTTCACCTCTCTATATGTATAACTTTGTGTATACATACTTGGAATGAATTAATTTTGTTTTAAAATACTAGTTTGCTTGTAGATTCATGATTTTTACTTACCAATTTCATCTTCGGAAAATGCTATAGATTGTTGCCCAGTTCACTAACCTAAGTCTAAAGTTAATTATATTTATATCATTCTTGAGATAGAATCGGAATTTCCAGATTCGGAGTAAGATTAAACTGCCACTGTTGACCTTGATGAATAAGCTTGAGTTTCGGAGCTGACTTTATCAGCAGCTACTGCTAGATCGATCCCATGTTTGAGTTGCATAAGTTCTTAATAACATAAATAAAGGTTTCATAAGTTAGTATACAAACAGCAAATTAATAGCATAATTAAAAGAAGTAACGACACCAAGAAACTTGAATTTTTGCATATTTTCGAATAAAGATATCATTTCTATGTCAAATCGATTCATAATTCTTTTCAAATCAACCAACAAAAAAAAAAAAAAAAAAAACATTCGAGTGTTGACGTTTGAGTCCATCACAGTACATTGCAGCACTTAACAATCCATGATAATTCAATCATTTCAGTACGGATCAATCCGGTATAAATTGGCAAATTATTGATATTCGCTCACTCGGGTTGGTTCGTTTAATTGTAAATATTCATAATGGGTAATTTCGTCATTACAAACAACTGCATGGTCTATTTTTAAGCAATAAAAATGGAACTCAAATTGCTTTCACAAACCCTAATATAAACACTTCATTTATTATTTCTTAATCTTTGAGTAATATAACAAATCTTTCCCCACCCCATATTCACATTATCTCGATCCTCAAAGCAAATTAACAAACAGGTTTCCTATCTATCTCTCCATGCTTCAACTCCACTCTAGGGTTTTCCTTTATTTGCTGTACACATTGATATCCATTATATGTGTATACATTTCCTTTTAAAAATCGTTTCATCAGCTTTGTATCACTTTATGTATTTGTTTGTGTATTCATATTTCTTTTTGTTATGTTCCTTGGTATAGTTTTTCAGTCCATGATCTGTAATAGTGGATGTGATTTTCTAATATTTTGCTGCGTTCTATTCAACACTTTAAGCCCTTGCATGTTATGACTTTTTTTTCGTTTTGTTCTTTTTTCTTTTTTTTTTGGTTTTGGTCATTATAGACTATGTATAAACTGTTTACAATATTTCGGAACAAGAAAATAAAAACGTTGGTTAGATTGAAACATACGCATTCTTAGTGCCAGTGGATATTCATGGTTCGATTTGATGATTAAAATTTGGGTATCAGCATGTCAGTGCGCCAGTAACCACGTACGTTCATGCATTTTGATTTTGGTTACAAATGGACTGACTGTTTGTATAATCTTTTGCCAGTGGATTAGGTTTGTGAAATGGATACGGGGGGACCGAAGAAAGCAACAGTGATAAAGGTGATCGGTAGGACGGGATCGAGAGGGCAGGTGACTCAGGTTCGGGTTCAGTTTATGGACGACACAAAGCGTCAGATTACAAGAAATGTCAAGGGACCTGTTCGAGTTGGCGATATTCTCACACTGCTTGAGAGTGAAAGGGAAGCAAGGAGGCTTCGTTGATAATGAAGGCTTTGTTCCCTTGTCGTGAATAATAATAATAATATATGGATCATGGCCATAGTTAGATTTCACGCTCTTGCTAGCTACTGTTCAGTTTTGAAGTTTGTTCATTTCGATATGGCAACGAGTCTCTGATTTAATTGATTTATTTTAGTGTTTTTCGTATTATAAATCAAAACAGCTCTTTTCAGTTATGTTTTTCATGTTATAAATTAATATTCTTCTTTTTCTAATTTACCAGTTGTTTTATTTATTAATATTATAATATAATTTTACTGGCATTATAATCAAAAGTATCTGAGACCTTCTTTCAAACAATCCATCTAAAGGACAATCTAAAGATGACAAAATTTTGGTAAATGCTAAGTTACATTGAATGTAACTTACACAACTCATGTGAACCCATAATAATTTTGTGTGGTTCACATGAGTTGTGTAAGTTATATTGAATATAACTTAGAGGCTCTCCAAAATTTTATAGCGCATATGTTTTTAGAAAATATTTTCTAGATTATGCGTTGATCCTAAGGCATTTCAAATCTTAAAAAAGAGTCGTATTTAGCTATACATCTTCATTGGGCAAAAAGTCTACTCATTTTGGGTCAAAATATTTATCCTCTCTACACTTTTTAACGGTTTAATGCATAAAGCCATAACATAAACATTAATATTTTCATATTATCATATTAAACTGACTCGCCCATTTCAAAAAAAGAAATAATTAAATGAATAAAAATAAGCATCAATTCAATTATATAAAGTATCAACAAATATAAACATAAAATTAGTCGGTACATAAAATAATCATTCGAATTTTGAAATTTGGATTACTTACTTCTACTTTTGAATCCAAATCAGTGTAAATTTTAAAATCCCTTATTCAAATCCACTTTTTAATTATACGAATTTAAATTTTTGAATCAGGATCACATGGATATTTTTAGATTCTTAAAATAAGGATTACTATTAAATTATAAAAAATTCTACACTCATAACTACATAGAAAGACATAAATCCTAGAACTTGAGAATGTGTTAACAGTAGTCTGTTTGACTAAACAGTGAATACTATATATCCATTTCAAAATATGGCTCAGCTCTGATAACCAACTTCATCAATATTGCTGCTCTACAACAACCCCACTCATAAGGCTAATGTTAAGTTACATGCATGTAACTTACAACCCTCTCACATGAATAGTGAGTGATGTGGGTCTATTCACTATTCATGTGAGAGAGTGAACACTATATATCCATTTCAAAATATGGCTCAGCTCTGATAACCAACTTCATCAATATTACTGCTCTACAACAACCCCACTCAGAAGGCTAATGCTAAGTTACATGCATGTAACTTAGGGGGATCCCACTCAGAAATCCCATTAGGCCGAAAAGGCATCCCTTGTTCCAAAATCATCATTACTAGATCAGCAAGTATTCATAGCAGAAAACCCGACGGTCAAGTTAAAAGCCAGCAGCCTTGCCCTTATGGCTGCTGAGTTTCAAATTGATAAAATACAGGGCCACGAAAGCCAAAAAAAAAAAAAATATTCAAACGAGGCACTGAGTCTACGATGATGCCACTGGCTTGTGCAATGGAGATACTCATCACGACGGCTGATTCTCTGGATGACCTCCCTTGCTTAGACAACGTTGATTCTCGACGAGGCAAGCCTGCCAACCACAAGGTTTTCAGTGAAGCTACGTCAGTTCTTGCTTGTCAAGCTTTGCTCTCCTTTGCCATTGACCTTATTGCAACCAGGACAAAAAATGTTTCACCAGGCCACCTTCTTCGAGTGATTGCGGACATATGCTTGTGAGCTGACTCAGGAGGAGGTCCGGCAGGGCAGATCGTGGAAATTAACAGCAAGGGTAAAGAAGTTAGTTTGAGCGAAGTGGAGTCGGTTCACAGGAAGAAATGTGACAAGATCCTAGAGAAATCGGATGAAGGTGGAGCTTTATTTGAAGGGGGAATGAAGAAGAGACTGAGAGGCCATACAAGTATGGAAAATGCGTCGGGCTGGCTTATCAAGTGTGGGATGATACTTCGGATATGGAGAAGGATTCTCGCGACGATAAGGCAACATATGTGAATGTTGTGGGTATGGATGGTGCAAAGAAGTATGCAATGGATTTGGTGGTTGAAGCAAACCAAGAGCTTGCTTACTTTGATTCTACAAGGGCCGCACCTTCGTGTCATATGGCTAATATTGTTGTTTCTCGTCGAAATTAGTTCGCTGATTATTCACTTTCTGTTTGATTAATTTGTTGACAAGGCAACATATCCAAACAAATAAATATACGCTGGTTTTCCTCTCCCTCCCTCCGGATAATTTTACTCTCACTTTGGGACTTAGATTACAAAAGACTGAAGAAAAAATTAACTTATGCTTGTGGAAGTGTGGAACAAAATGATCAACCATCCATCCATTGGGCCAACCAAGTGACTTACTTTATTCACAGTAAACCACAAAGTACGGGCACCAGCTGAGCACCGCTGCTTCGGGATCCAAGTACACAATCATCTTCGAAGCTATAACTTCCAGTGCCTCCAAAATCGGCAGGAAGTTTAGCGTTTGTGCCTCCTCCTATTTGAAGAAATCTCAGCTTCTATATGCTTAATTTCGTCTTTCAGGCCCTGTAGAGTTGCTTCCTTTGATCGTTGTGCTCTACCAGTACTGATCAAACTTGAAAGATGCTTCAAACATGAAAGATATGCAGCCTTTACTTCGAAAGAATCACCAATTGGCTTCTCAGTTCCAAACTGCATTAATCAAGTTCAAATTCCATTGTCCCAATATAGAAAAGACTTGTTCTAACAAAATTCGGTAATTCCCCATTTTGTCCAAATATTTTCAGTAACTAAAGCAATATCACTAATGTTTCATAAAATTATTGACCAACAATTTCAGCCTAGGCGCCAGCAATCAGAACACTTAAGTTCTAGGAGTGCAAATCAAGATAATAAACTAAACATTCCAAATGACAAAATAATAAATAGATTAAAACTCAGAACGATGAAAAATGGACCAAATCAATCAAACTTTCCACTTTTAATTTCACAATAACCCTAGTATAAACTTCACAACAATCTTAGCATAAATACCTTCTCGTTTGTAAGAGGCTTGTAATGTGAATTTTATTAATATACACCAAGCAAACCAAGCAAACTGTTAATAAACTTATTCGTTGATGACAGTCATATTTCATCAATAAAGTAGCCAACTTCAGTTTTTTTGATGGACATGAGTTAACAAAAAAGGCGCACAACCCCAGAAATCAGTGAAATGGGAAACCTTACTACATGGTAATACAAATAAATTATAAGAAAAAGATTGAAACAACCTACCAAGACATTATAAATACATATGCAGAACACATTCTGAGAGATCATGAAATGCATTACCTCTTTGTAAGCAGAAATGCATTCCAAAAGTGCATTTTCAGCCTCATAACAAGCCAAAATTTCCTCCTGGATTAGAACAAGAACATTCATAGTTAGCAAGCAAATGGTAAGAAAAGAAATGGGATAAAATAAATTAACAAAAACTAGGTCAAATCGTGAGTTTGAACTAGTAAACATTATGCCATTTCTTACAAATCATGTCCCAGAAAACGACATTCTCAATTTCCAGAGTATTGTTTAGGCAATCATGCATCAATTTTAGGCTGCATCAGTGAGAATGTTGGCAAATACTAAAAACAGGCAGAAACTGGAAACAAAATACTGATTGCTTTCTCAATGTTTTGAAGGTTAATTATGGTGAATGTATATTCCTGAGATGCATATATGTTTTCAAGTTTTTAATATATTAACTCAAGCTGGAGATGCAAGATTGGTGGGTCCAGGTTACTGATCTGCCTTTAGCTATCTACTTGAATATAACAATCAGTGAACTACAAACTATATGGGATGTAATAAAAATGTTGCCTTTAAGAAGTCACTGATCTCAACAGCATTATGAAAAATGTCCAAATTGAATTAAGAAATCTTCAATCATGAAATCCAAAAATTCAGGTATTCGTGATTCCAAATCTCTCAGCAAAAATTTAAGCACTAACCTTCGACTCCTGTAGTTCTTGTTTGTTTGTCTCCAGAAGTGCAAGAATTTCAAGCGATTGTAACTGGAAACACAACCATAGCCCATCAGTACGTGTTGGAGAAAATCTGTGAACCAATATCACACTTTCTTTTTTTTTAAGTAAGGGGGGTGGGCAAAGCCAAACAATTTTTTTATTTTTCTCCCTTACTACCCCCAAGGATCGAACCCGGGTGGTCAGCGACTACAAGCTTCGTGCTGTTACTAACCCGACCACGCCCTTGGTGGCAAGTGGCAACCAGTATCACACTTACCTTTTTTGAATTAATAAATATATCTTTACCCGAAAAATAAAATCAACAGCAGATAGAATAAATATTCATAATGAATGATTTCTCCACACACTTGTAAGTTAATTTTAAAAGCTGCAAAGCAGTACTAATGTGTAAAAGATAAAAGGAAAGGCCTGCAATTGTATTACATAGTGCAGGATATCGGAGGAAATAACTAAAAAGAATATTATCAGAACCTCTACATCTATGGGTACATCTTGTTTGGTGACTAGAAATTAGAAAGACAGGATAATCTGGAAAACCGAAACCAAAAGTTCAAGGAATATTCACAATGGAACGTACCAGGATGACGAAGGCAGTATGCCCCTCTCTTAAGGCTTCTCCGGATGCTCCATAATTTTGCTTCTCACCTTTCTGTTTTATCAATTTATTTAAAGCATGTCGTGCTATCCTATCAAGGAGAGAAAAGTCAAATACATCCACAATATCAAGATACATTCTTAACAAAATCAACAAACTAAACTAAAGTCACCATAGCCCTGAATTTGTCCAGATAAACTTTCAGTTATAATATCAATAACATCTTCATTGCAATTAATCATTATTTAAATGAGTGAAAAACATTGAGGCACCAGGGATCCTTGCAGTATCAGTGAAACATTTTGGAGCACTAGCTTTGCAAGGGGATCTACCTATTTTCAACGGACAGCTAATAGCGCAAAAAAGATGCCAAAATGGAAGCATAAAACTAAGCCACGGACATAGAAATGACACAAAAAGAAACCCCTGACATAACCTTGCTTATGGAAATTCACTGCACCTAATGAAATGAATAAATTAAGCAAAGCAAGATTAAAGAACCTGACCAATAGAATGATTGTCTCAAGAACTCCATCCAAAGATACCGTATCTAGAATGACGGACTGTTATGCTAGTTACAACACTTCTAAAAGTCATTGTATCTTTCATATTGATTCCAACAATCAGAAAATTAGGTAGATGTAGTCGTATTGCACTAACCTTGTGGAATTGTCTAATAGTTCTTTCGCCCGATCAAGCTCATCAATTGCTTCAGAAATATTCATCTTCCTCATTCTGTTGGAATTTAGCATTACTACCCTAGCAATGTGAAGCATGTTCGCACCAATCTAGCATAAAGAAAGATAACAACACATATCAGGTGTGCTACCATAATATTCTGCCTTTTAGATTTATAAAATATTAACAATGTACCATCCACAAACAAATAGATATGGCATCAGTATTTCAGAATACAATTTTGATATCAATTTAAAATAAACAACTTCCATTCGGTTTGACCCTTTTATACAAATACCTTGTATTGATCCAACCTCATTCTCATTGTTAATCACTACTTTTAAATATTTTGTATAAGCAAAAAGAAGATACATGAAGAATCAAAACAGAAGTATGCATGTAGACAATAGATTGACCAATCACTAAAAATATAAGATGAAACAATGTAGAAACTCTGTGAAAAATTATAATATATTAGAAGATGCTCTCCCACAAATCCTGTTCTGCAGGACAAGTTGAACTCTTCAAGAAGTCACCTTCTAGCTACTGTTGCTAAAATCGCCACAGAAACCAACGAAAGGAGAAGAATTGAAGACCAAAATCCCACAGCAGAGCTGGTGAGATTATGAATACTCAACTTTCTGACCATATACAACACCAAGTGATGACAGTCTCATCTCTCCTGATATGATAATCGGCAGTCGAGATATTTCTCAGGCAATGGTCCCCGTAAAACATACAAAGTACCGGTGGCGGTTTTAACCTACCAAATTTCTTCTACCAAAGGGATCCTGTAGTCTGGAGAACCACCTATCCACCTCCCATCACAAGGGCTTATTAAAAACATTATTTTACTGGCAATCCGAAGAAGCTAATCCACTTTTTCACCACAAACCTTAGTTGGATACCAATATGCCCAGCGAAGAAAGTTGAGGCTCCTACTCCCTATTCATTTTCCATTAAAGTCCTTTAGAGCCCACTGCACATAACTAAGTAATCTGCTACCGGAACATTTTGTTAAAAGAAATAACACATTCTCCCTGTACTTCTGCCACATTCACAGCTTCCATAAACCATCTCTTTCCATGTCATGGTACCTCAATCATATTTTTATGTAAACAAAGAGACATAAATGAAAACACGTCCATCCATCGAGATGATATCAACTCTATCTTTCATAACTGTCTGAGGAGTTGAATATGTCAAAGAAAGCAAACCTGAATATGGTCCTGAGGCATTAATTTTTTCCGAGCTTCAAGGCACCTATAAGAAAATTTGTAAATCTAATGTTAGACCTTTTGTTAATCTCTTCTTTCGTTCATAGATTATTTAATCATTCACCTTTCAAAAAGTTCTTGTGCTTCCATTAAGCTCCCAGTTGATTGTAGGGTAAGGGCTAGCCCTTCAGCTGCAATTACAGTGTCCAAAGAATTCCATCCCTGGCTCACAAAGTTGCTATTAGGGTAGGTAATTGATAATGACAAAATAAAAGTTTCACAGAGTAAAGAACAAGGTAATAATAACATCTGTGTCTACTAACACAATTCAATAAATAATCTTTTTAATTATAGCAACAACATCATTGAAGAGAACTTTTTTTGTAAATACAGAAACAATAAACATATTAAATATGAGAGAGAAAAAAAACCTTCGATGATTCCATAATATGCAGGATCTTTCTCTGTACAGTCTCAGCGTCTGTAAGACGATTGGCTTTCACGTACGTCTAGAAAGAATAGTATAAATATAAGTAAGATTAAGTAGCAACATAATAAGGCAAATTCTAGAGCAGAATGCAAAGTTGCAACCATGTTTGAACACACAGTCTGACGCAAACCTCTTATTTAATTAGGTGCATTGAGCTTGAAATCCTTCCAAAATTATTTACACCTTACTGAGTCAACAGAATATAATTATATCAGCAAGTAGGTAAAATTCCAACCTGTGCAAGATAACGAAGTCTCCTTATGCATGTCATTGAATCCCCTTCACCATTTTCCTATGCAAGGATACAATACATGGTTGTAAGACCACTAATATCAACTTGAAAATACCAGAAAAACTAAAATCAGCACTAATCTAAGTAAAATTTTGGCCACCTCTAAAATCCTGATAGACTCTAGAAAAAGGGCCTCAGAATCATTTTCTTTCCCTTGAAGATACAGCACCTGTTGTAACAAGTCACTCAAACACAATAATAATGAGCAGGGTACATAAAAATGATAAAGGCCAAAAAAGCGTGATAAAATACCTCAACTTTTACATACAAGAGTCATGGACTAAACAAAACAACAAGCAGCACATAAACATAACCACAAATACAACTTATTGTAATTTAGTTAATATCTTGGGGGATTTGAACACCAGAATGCTCGGCCAACTAGCTCTATATCATAAAGTTATTACTTAATTGAAAAGCTTAACTGATAGGTGAGAGTCTAACTATACTATTAAAACTTTATCAACAAAATACTGCAATAAAAATTTTTAAAAAATTAAGGAAAAAAATTGTATTGGAGAACGTACTGTTGCTAGGTGATACATTGTATCTGCATAGTCAATGTTTCCATGTCCCAGAACACGTCCCTTTATCTGGATTATTATAAGGTAATTAAGAACATAATTTCATAATTAATCCCAATAAAACACAGAAGAAATAAATGGAGGAAAAGGATAAGTTGAAGTTCAAGCATTAAAGAAGTTTCTCAACACTAAACAGTAATACACACTTCTGGTTTATACCTTTAAAGCACGCTGTTTGAGAAATCACCAAACACAAAACAAAACAAAACAAAACAGATCAGCAGATATTGTAATATTATACAAAAGTAAAAGCTGAAATATTATTAATTGAAACTCCAAAAAATTACAAAAAAGGGAAATGAAACTCTTACCACAATCAATAAAGATAATTTCGCAAAAACTAAATGCATTGTAGATCAAAAACATATCTTACCTCGTAGCAGGTACGAGCATCTTCTAGTTTCCGCTGGACTAGATAGAACTGCCCAAGATTGTGAAAAGCAACCCCTATACTGCATGAAAACAGTTAAAAGTTTCTCAATAGCAAAAATGATTCAAATATTTCAAGCACTGCACAGATTGTTGTCTCCTTATCTAGCGAAGCAAGGGAAAAGCCAAATCAAACCAGATTCTTGCTTAAGCTAAGAGACCATCCCAATTTTCAGAGAACATCAAGCTCTGGCCCCCCAGAAGATGTATGCTCGAACTGATGTAGCTTTTTCTAGACAAAGCTAGAACTTGTAGACAATTGGCTGGTATATGGTTATTTTAAATACTAAATAAATGACCATAGTTTTTAGTATAGTGTTCATACAAAAGTCTTCAAAATAGGGTTCAATGACTATGTAATTATTTATATTATACCTGTCTATATACATATGTGCATATCAGCAATGCTAGATTTCATGTCCAAGTACTTTTTATATTCATGTATGTTGTGCATGTAACTACATATGTATGCAAGCACACACATGCATGCAAGTATTAACATATGTATGTAAATACATGTGTATAAATTGTATGCACATACATGTACATATTGACGAATGTGTATAGGTATCCATGCATGCATTACCGTATATCTTCAGGACCAAATGATTCCTGCAGGATTTTGATGGCCTCCAAATACAAAGGTTCAGCTTTATCAAATGCCTTCTTAACCCTATATAGCTCTGCCTGTTAGGATAACAAAAGAAAGTAATGACAACTTCTTCAATAAAAATTTAGGAAAAATAAATTCAAGACTGGTACCATCCTAAGAAGGCTTTTCTACCAACTGCCTACGCTAGATATAAAATGAAGATATAATCAATCCTATGTGACTGAAATTGTCTAAATAGAAGACTAACCAGATTATTGCAAGCAGAAGCAACATGTGGATCCCGCTCCCCAAATCCTTCTTTAGCTTCTTGGAGGGCAGAAAGGAACAACTTCTCCGCTTCTGCCAATTTTCCCTATGGAGGGGATGTGTGGACAAATTTCTGAGTTGAAAGGATAACAAATGAAAGAAAAAGTAACACAGCAGCTAAAAAACTTGCCTGCAAAAAATAATGCCTTCCACTATCAGTAAAGACTCGCCACTTTGATGTGTGTATATTAGATACCACTGAACCATCCTCAATTTTGCGTAGTCCAACAGCATTTTCCCCTTCTGTGTCATTTTGACAGGTTGATTCGATTGAAATATCTTCCGCTAAGACAGGGTTTGGAGTTATCCCATAAATTAAGGCTGCAAAAGCATCAGATTTGTCACCAAGAAATCATTTGCAACATTAATTAACAAGGGTAAACAAAAACGAAATTCAACTTAAAACAACAAAGACATACATTGTTCTTTTTTCAAAATGAAGTTACAGATATACATTAAATAAATTTTATTCAGATATGAGTGCAGGCACCAGAAAATCAAAAAAAAAAAAAAAAAGAGAGAGATTCAATTTCGTAAGATTACGAACATGCAGGCTCTTAGTTGCCTACATTTTCGTTCTTTCATCTTCTACCAGTTAATGTCTACAAAATTGCCTTTGCTACTTCCAAAATAAAAATTATAGTCATATTAAATAATAAAAATAAAAAGCGAAGAAACGAGAGGGTAAAAATATACAAGCTGGAGCAAACAAAAGAATCCATAAACGAGAATCGTTTTGATTTGTTCTCCACGCATAACCTCCAGCTGCAGAACCATACTGATGAGAAAATTTCGTTTTGCCTGCAATACACGACAATCAAAAAATTTGTTTAATAAATGGAAGATGCAATCTGCTATTTGAAAACATTTAACATTGAAAAAGCGTATAGCTATGATTTGTTCATACAGGAGACTTGGAGCAGTGGCAACGAGTTAGCGCCAGAAGAAGAGAAAATTCGAGAACGAACGTGGCGGAATCTTGTTAGCAAGTTAGCTATTGCTTGCTGCCGCAGATACATATTTTGAATTTATGTCACTGCTTCACCGAGAGAGGAAAGAAGAAGGTTCAACGGTTAAATCCTTAATCCCAAAATCCTGAGGGAAATTTACAGTAATAACCAAAATAATTTTGCTTTTTTTCATCTTAACCCCCCAAAAATATTTCTATCAACATTAGCCATAAAACAACATAGTGCGACAGGTTGCCTGTCGCACCAAAGCTTGGTGCGACAGGTGCCTGTCGCACCAAGACTTGGGCATGTCGTACCAAGCTTCTTTTCGTTTGTAAAGAAGGGTAATTTGGGGAGAAAAGCGTGTGTTTGGCTAATGTTGATAGAAAAAAATTGAGAAGATTAATTATGAAAATAGTAAAAATTTTATGATTATTTTCGTAAATTTCCCTTAAGAAAAAAGGTTTTAAGAGGGGCTTTGAGGGGTGGCAATAGCTCCACCCATGTATATATCCTAAAAAACCTAGCCTTGGGCTTCTATTTGAAGGCCCAGGCTCTAAGCCCAACGTGCAGGTATTTACAATTCTATCCTTGCCAACTAAAGACTATATAAAATCATTAAATAACATATGAAACATGCCTTTTTTCTCATTGGCCCACATTTTACTTGAATAATTTGGTGTGCCAAGTACTGAATACTGCTACAGGTAACAGTAACAGGTTACTTAAGAAACATTTAAATATTGGTCAGAACTTGGAATCATAAGGAGATTCTTCAGATTGGCTTTGAGTGTGATTTAGTAATCGGATACGGCTTGTAATGGAGTGTGTGTAGACAACCAATTAATTGGAAGATCCTTATTTAAAAGCTTCATCTGGTGCATGGCGCGTGTATTAGCTATTTTAGGCACAATGGAGAGTGCGTGGACAACCAATAACAAAAAGGTGCAGATTCCAGTGGATCCTCTTGGCTAATACCTCTCAAAGAATCTTTTTATTTAGAAACTATTTGTAAAAATTTGGATCCTTTAAGAATTAATTTTTATGATTCTTTTTTCGAGGTTTTTGTAATATGTAAAACATTATGCTCATAAAATAATATTTTCAAGGCCAACAAGAGTGGACTCAAAGAAAGCACAAGAATATAAAAGCAAGAAAAAGCATGTGAGATTGGGTAGGCAGCAAGCTGGATGTGTCAGCCCATATTCCTCCTCAGATACCACAAATTCGGACCTGTCTATGTTACAGATTCTGTAACAAACATCTCCCGTCATCCCACCATCCGATTTTCTTTTGTTTAGTTTCTCACTCCACATCCAACCACATCCAACGGCTGATGCTGCAGTCTGTACCTTACAGATTCTGTAACGTAGTTTTGTCCCCACAAATTCAATAATGATATGCTTTTTCCTTTTGTAAGAATCATGTGATAAGACTCATTTGTAATAATAACCACATAATAGGATTAGAGGAAATTTTGATTAGTGCAATGGTGATTGGTGACTTAGAAGTAACTATGCCTGCTATTTGGACTTGAATTGTAGAAAGAACCTCAAATAATGCAGTCCTCCGAATGATTCCTTTCATCTATTTGCTGTATCATCCTGAAAAAGAATGGATTATCGAATGGTCTATTTTATTTATGTGCAAGTGATGAGCAGGAAGCCATATGCCGCCTGTCAATAATTTTTTTTTCTTTCATCTATTAATATTGCTATGAGCATACTCTACCGTGCACCGGCCTCAACGTTAAACCCATCATGACTTTTCATTGCACTTCACTTGTTCTTTGTCAATTTTTATTCTTGCTTTTGTTTCAAGACGTGACGGGAAGATTATGGTCGTGTAATGTTGGAAATAATGCACAGTAGATATGACCTCATAATACAAGAATCACATTACATGGGACATAGACGCCTCATACTTTGGAATAAGAAGAATAGAGCCATCAAAACCGTTCTTAATATGAAAACTTGTTTCAGGAACTGAAATCATCAGAAGCACACCCATGTTAGTCTTTGTGTGCCAAATGAGTCTGAAATTCGAATGCTTAGTGAAATGAAACTGCAATAAAATAACACAAAACAAAGGTTTTGAACAAAAGGAATTGACCCTTCCATAATGTTATTAAATTAAATGTTTACATTATTCAACCCAATAGGACAGCAGGAAGCAATGAACCCACTGTTGCAAATACAGGGGCAGAGATTGAAACAAGACAAAAGCTGAACTACTACTAATAAAGCATCCTTAGCAGAACACAATTCTGTCGTGAACTCGTGAATCCTGAGTAAAGCCAGCAGATCAAACAAAATATTTCAAAGGTTGCTAGAGGAGCATTCATGGCTTCCACAGAATAGTGGTTTCTGCAATCATGGAGGTGACAACATATGGATCCATGTTAGAAGCAGGTCTCCTGTCCTCAAAGTAACCCTTTCCTTCTTTCTCTGTGTCTCGTCCAACACGGATTGATGCCCCACGGTTAGCAACACCCTGAAAAATGACAGCATTCGAGGAGAAATAAAACACATTGATTGTTCAGTTTTTAACAAGAAAACACTTCATAAATAACAGTCGAATTCGCAATATAAGTTAAATCACTCCAAAAATGATTTATACCCATTTGAAAGTGTTGATGTCAGCTGTTTCATGTTTGCCAGTGAGTCGGCGTTCATTGCCTTCACCATATGCGGCAATGTGCTCACTGTGCCTCAGTCCAAGTTTCTCAATTGCTTTCTTAATAACCTCAAAGCCTCCATCGTTCCTCATCGACTTGGTGCTGCAGCATTGTCGAATATTTCATGAGGACATAGAAATTTTATCCCAGTGATCCAATTAACACAAAGAGAACAAAGAAGTAACCTGTAATTTGCGTGAGCACCAGCTCCATTCCAGTCACCCTGATAGGGAAAAAATTAAAAATAATACAAATAGTCAATATACAAGAATGAAAAATTACTATACTTGAGCAGAAAACTCTAAGAATCAAATATTGACCTGAATTGGCTTGGGATCGAAAGAAAGCACAACTCCAGCAATCTCTGTAATCCGCTGTTAAATTCAAATGTTGGCATTAAGAACACTTCAAATCTTTAATAGATACCAGTAGTAGTTACGGAAGTATCCTCTCAAAAAAAAAAAAATATATATATATATACATATATATATATATATTGAGTATAATAGATTACCTCTAAAATATAGCGGGCAACCCACAACTGATCTCCAGCAGAAATTCCAACAGCGGGACCAACTTGGAACTCCCACTACACAGAATATGGAGAATGATTTAATTATTAAAAACTAGATTTAGCTACCAAGTGTATGAGGGAAAAAATGAAAATAACCAGGATAAGCAGAAAAGTTATGATAATTTACCTGCCCCGGCATGACTTCTCCATTGATGCCACTGATGTTGATTCCTGCATATAGACAGGCCTTGTAATGGGAGTCTACAATGTCGCGCCCCCAAGCTTTGTCAGCACCAACACCACAGTAGTATGGTCCCTGGTAAGCCACAACACGGTACTCAATCATACATCTAATCAGGGAAAATAAATCAACGACATCACCAATTATCAAAATAACAGAAAGTAAGAGATCATAGTGATAATATGTCCTGTACTTGAATTAGAAAGTACTTGACAAAGGAAAACATGAAGTGTGTGATTATTTGTCACTTCTAAGCACAAGCAAACCATAAGGAAAATTTTCCACCAATGCAGTAAATAACAAAACCAAAAGAAATTGCAATAAATCGAAGAATTGCAGTGTAAATATAGGGAAGACAAATAAAACCTGAGGCCCAGGATAACCACCGATGGGCCAGCCAAGAGGCCATTTAACATCCTTCTGCAGTAAGGTGTATTCCTGCTCAATACCATACCTGTCACCAGATTAAGCAGCAAGTTAACTGTATCGCCTATGAAAAAAATACAGAACAAGTACACAAATAGAAATAAGGAGCAGAAATTACCATGGTTCTTCAGCCACAACGTCAGAATGGCTGAAAATCTTGGCAGCTGCATGTCTTTTGTTTGTTGGAATTGGTTCTCCCGCAGGAGTGTAAGCATCACACATAACCTAAGTCAATTAACATTAAAAAAAAAAAAAATCAATTTCATCTCAAGAAAACTAATATAATACAGAATCTGTGACGGAATAAATAGATATAAGAAGCATAATATTTAGTGCATAAATGGAACTCACAAGAATATTGTTGCCTCTCCTGAATGGATCCTTGAAAATAGCTTGAGGACTGTCGCATTACATTAAAATCACACGAAATATGTCAGATCATATAAATATTTAAACTAAATGATGATGGAGAAAGAAAAAGGTAACCAGAGTACTTACTAGAGGATCACTTCACTATCTTCTCCAGGTGCTTGGCCTGTGCTGGAACCATCATAATTCCACTTAGGCAGCTTGGAAGGATCACTAACGGGACCGGGAAGAGTCTATACAAATCACCCAAAAAAACATAAAATAAATTACAAACCGAAACAAGTAAGGTAATAAAAACAACAAAAGTTTCTTTTTATTCTCCTAAAAAAAAGAAAAAGTTCATCATTACCCTTGCTTTGCTCCTCATGTCCATGCCAGATCCACCGATCCTATTTAAGAAGTTGAAAACAAAATTACAAAATCAGCATACATATCAACCATACACAAGTATTAAGATGAAAATCTGCGGAACAAAACCGTTGACTCGTCACATAGACAAAAATCAAGAAGTAAAAACACAGAGCCCCTCTTTCTATTGTTGCTAATTTATGAAAGTAAAAATAAAATGGAAAACAAAAACTTTCATATTTTGTCACAGGAAATAATAAAAACAAAAGCACACCGCGACAACTATTTGGCTTTGAATGAGATGATTGTTCTTTCTTCTACCACTCTCTTAGCAAATATAACAAAGCAAAAAAAATTCCAAAAAGAATCAACGAAACACAGATGTTATAGAACCAGTGGTGGATCATTTATATTAAAACGTCATAAGAGAAAACATCAAACAAAACTGTGTGTATGAAAGATGTTGCACCGCCCCTTAGTTGTAGATCAAAACAAGAACACTCAAAAACAAAACACACCCATTAAAGCACACGCAGCAACAAGCACAGACGAATAAAAAACAAGCTTATAGACACATGTGTAATTACTAATGAGTGTAATAAGAAACAGAGTTGAGTGTAAGAGAAGAACAAGAAACGAACCATATGTACTCAGCGATGATCTTGTCAGTGGATTCTGAGAGGTTAAGGTTAAGGAGATCTGAGAGCAGAGACATGTTTCGAAGACTCTTTAGTCTCTTAACACAACAAAGAAACTGGTAATGAGATTGCTGTGATTGAAGGGATGTTAATGTGCTACACAGAGACGTGAACGGAGGAGGCTGTTGTTGCCTGGCTTTTATAGTGCGGTTTCGCAGTGTTGAAAATAAAAAAGAATTCTATTTTGTATTTGATTCAATTTCCTGGAGAAATAGAAATATAAAATACGAATTGTAACTGCTGGTAAAGTTTTTTTTTATAGAAAAAAAATTACTTAAAATGAAGTGGCATCTTGTGAAAGGGAGTTGAAGATGCTTATTACTATTTTACTCGTGCAGGTAGAATCTTATCAGGGGGACCCTACGTTGGCAGAGATTTTTAATTACCCGGTGACTGGCTAATGGCCCCACGATGAGTCATTTTTGTCTTTTTTCCAAAGAAAAAAAAATTCTTTTGTATTTTTTTGGAATTTATTTTCTTTTGTATTAGTGATTAAGAAATTTAAGCAAGTTCGGTAAAATACTAAATTTGGAATTTGTTTTCATTATACTTTAATTTTGAAATGTTATGATGTTTTAGTGCACCCATTTATACATATTGACATTATAATAGAGAAGGATACTTCAAAGATATTGCAAGTTTAGTGGCGGCAATAAATAATATAATTTGACTTTTATTGAAACAAGTAAAATCTTATCAATTTTTGTTCTTGATTGAGTATATAATAATTTTAAAATACAAATACAATTGTCAATTTTTTTTAACAAATTTTTTAATATTTTTTTTAAGTTATTCATTATGATTCTAAAAGTTTGTGTTAAAAAAAACACAAATTCTCAAATATAACATAAAATTTAATAGTTGAAACGAATATTTAAAATTGATAATTAAATATTTTATGTTATGTTTGTATTAGGGACGAAGACAGAGCCGGGACGAATAAGATGATAGAATTTTATTAGTATATTTACATGATCTTTTAAATTTTTTTTTTTTCAATTATCCTGTATATACTAGATTCATGATCCGTCCTGATGTATTTCTCTTATTTTTAATACCATCATAAGTGATTATCAGACTAATAAGCAATATATTTTAGTATTTTAAACATGTTTTTAATATAAAATAATAAGGGTGATTAATAATTAAAAAATAAGGAGAATTAAATAATAATACTAATAATAATAAATATACAGGAAAAAGTCGTTGAAATTTGGGAACTGGTGTGGTGGGTGGTGAAGTAACAGAGCATGCGGTCGTACGGTGAAGGACGTGGGGCCTATAGTGCAGGTGAGGACATCATACTTACCGCCACGTGTCGTCTGAGTTGAAAAGTCCACCATCACTGCGGTTTGGAGTCTCCTATCGGGTGGGCCCCCGTCCGCCTCGAAACTCCCAATTGAAAAACACCGGTTGAAACCCTTTTTACGATAACATTTTCAAGAATTTTTTTAATATATTGAAATAATTAATCATACCCAATAAAATTTTTTTTTTATTTTCTCGAAAATACAATAATTACTTAAATCACGATACCATTCATTGACCAAACCACGCGCCAAGTTATTAGTTCGTGAAATTACCTACCGGCCAACATGTAACATGCACCCTTTATAAGTTTAATTATAGAGACAGACAGTGGTACAAACAATGTTCTATAAATTGATATGATGAAATATAATTAATTGATTAAATAATAAAAAACTAAATGAATTATATATTTCCTACTGTATTTTTTATTCAAACGATGATGATATATTACGTAGTTTATATAAAAAATTAAGATTGTATAATTATACATATAAGCTATGATCTATTCAAAAGAATATTTTAATTTTGTGCAACATTTGTTTATTCGCGCAAGTAGATAGCTTTTCTGTTTAAGAAATTTGAACTTATATTTGGTTCGCGCTACCATATGCTAAAATCAAATTTCAGTAAAATTTTCAAAATCTGCATTTTTAAAATTTTAAGTCTTTTATTTTCAAGTAGCTACAAGTTTCGAATGCAGAAATCATGATCATATAAATAAAGACTATGACTGCATTAACTCACAACTTGAACATGTTAGAACATCAAATTTTATCGATTTTTTTATCATTTAATGGTATACGAGAAGTAAGTTTATACCTTTTAAAATAATGTAAAAAGTAAAAAAAAATTATTCCTCAACATATTTTTTAAGAGAATAACTAATTTTTATGTTTTAGCAATCTCAAAATAAAATATTGATTCCGCTGCTGTTTAACGATGCTGAGACTATTGGATACAGTACCACAAAATACAATAATCCAACCCAATATTTAATCTAAATTTATTTATAATGCTTTTTAAAAAAATAAAATTTAAAATACTAATTGAACCCTAAGATAGTCGTCCTTGCTTGACTTCACAGGCATTAAACTTTTTTTTTTTTTTGGGTCATAGCTACTTATTAAAAAATAAACAATATTCTCTTTTTCTTGGAAAAAATTATGGATAAACTACTTTTATATACTTTTTCTTTCACTAATTCGATTCTTGTCACATATTCATTTTTTTTTCCATTTAATTGATTGAGATATAATAACACCATTTTAATTTTAAAAAAATGGCATATGGTGAAAGTACTTACAATTTCTCTTATTTTTAATTATCGTTCAGTCCGAATTATAAAAATGTCGATCTTAATTTGAGCTCTATTAATCACCGCAATTGCTCTCATCTTTGCCATTGTGCAACAAACTTGACATTTTTTAAGTCATGATGATTGAATTGGTCTTTTCAATAGCGCAGAGAGAACCAAAAGCGTTTTCCAAAGCTTATAAAATCAAATACAGAACCTTAATTTTCTCCACATTGCTCGAATAAACACGAAAAGGCAAAAATGACAAAATCAACAAATGTGGCCAAATTCAAAGCGTTGAATTTGAAATGCCCTTTGAGTCTTCTAATTATGTTATCTTTCCGTGCGTGCCAGGAATTCATAATCTCAAAGTTGGTCTAACGCTCTACTAAATGATTCATTATTTTACATTTCCTTCAATTTTTTTTTTTTAATAAAGTAAAAATAAATCAATGGTTCTAAAGTATTGACATTTCGGCCTGAAAGCCCAAAAGCAGCGGCTGAGGGACGAGAAGACGCTGCACACCACCAACCCAATTATCAAGTTGAGGAGATTCCGTCAGAATTTCCACAAAATAATTTATAAATTATTTATGCCAAATCAATTTAAAATAATTTTACGTATTCAATACCTCTACAGAAGAAGTCGAATCTGATAATCGCTTTTTGCAGTTCTTTCTTTCCCTTTTACTTTTGGTTTCTTTTAGAATTGAAAGCATGATTACTTTTGGTTTCTTTTAATTGTGTTATTTGTATATGCAGGTTGGAAGCGTGATTCTTTTGGTAATTTAATTGTATATCAGTATATCTATTCATTAATAAAACAATAACACAATTAAAGCCTCAACGACCTAATGTACGACTTACCGGGTTAGTTAGTGTCATCAACATCTTCGATTAATGTCTGAGATTCTAATTGCATCATTAACGATAATAACGATGCTAATAGTATATTACCGAATCCATTGATTTATCAAACCAAGCATCACACATTGTTCTTATTAATCCCACCTAACCATATATTTTTTTTTTTTTAAGTTCTAGTATTTGTGATTATAAATTATGTTAAATAGTCCTTTAAACTGTATATTTTATCATTTGTAGTTATATACAATTTCCATTGTCTTCTATTGGCCTTTTAATTTAAATTATTACATAGTTCACATCTTGAATTTATTTTAAACTGGAAGTATGAAAAATTCAGACAACCCTTCTTCTCGTTAATTTTTTTTATATCAGCATATGTGTCATTTTCGATACATGGGTGGTGCCAATTCGTTTGACTCTTCATTTTTTTTTTGGTTTGGTTCAATGTTTTATGATCTTAAACAGCAATTAAAAAGATATTAATTAATGGTGCCGGTTCTTGCAGCTTTGTTTCTCAATGAGAGGCCAATACCATCGAAATAATCGTTGGGAGGCACAAAGGTCACAACGACAGTCGTTTTATTATCTTGAAACTTGAAAGGGCAAGCATCAAATTTTGGATTTATCATTTTGTTTGTTACATCACGGGTTACTTAATTGGCTACAAACTTAGTAATCGTGTTACAAGAAAAGGATTATCGAACCATTGAATCTCAAATTCGAAGTCAATCTACTATGTCTAATCTTAGCGTCGCATCCTTTAATTTGTATTCTCCATATCTAAATTGCAAAAGCTCTTTCCTTCATTAATTTATTTTTTTCTTAATTATCATCAGTACTGCTGCCACAGGCAATTACAAACGATATTATCAATGCCTGCATGCTGATGACGCAATGATATGGGGTGCACAAGATCATAAGCTGAAATGGGACAAAATAAATGAGTTGTGTTAATTGGTATAATTGGACTATTCTTCGCTAGCCAAACATCCCAATCAGGCTATAATTGACTAATATAAGTTATTGGGACGTCAAATTGTGTTACAAATTGATGGACTCGAATTAATGTTTATTCTGCAAATTGGTCAAACAAAATATTGGGTACAAACTAGTGTGAAATAAAAATATCTGTTTGATACATTTACTAAAAATAAAGATTACAGGCTAAGTGATAATCTATAATCGTGTCACTTTAGAGTAGATTGTACGAAAAGTTTACATCCCTGGCATTAGTTAGGCTTTGAATTATTCAAAGCAAGTGTTGCTAAACATTTGTATATTAATCAGTGTTAGTAATTCAAGAAGAAACAAAAATATCACAAGCAAATTGACAAAAGTATTGAGCAATTTTGGTTTAATTGCAACTGTCACCTTAACTATGTGGTGTGGCTACTATATGTCTCAAGTGAAAAATCAGTCATTTAAAATCGCTCTTTCGCAAACCTCGTTGCGTGTTTTATTAAACACTCTTATAAACAGAAATTCAAAAGCGAAGGGAGATTGTTGCTTTGTAGATAAAAGTTGGGAATTGTAGTATTGGCCTTGTTGATGACAAAAGCTGATGATAAAAGTCCTCTTGTTAGAGACACTTGACGAGGAAATTGCGCAAACGACGCAATTTTATCCGCAAGTGAATTGGCCAATGGCATCTGGTGCCCAACTTTACAACAGGCAGCAGGCTCTTTTGTTTCCGTATGGGTTGCCGATGATTCTTACAAGAAAATTTTTCATCGAGTTAACTACTACAAACCCTTGGGTGGCAATGGATATGGGCTGCCGTATTATTCCAAGAACTTATTCTGTAAGAATAAAAAACAGAAGTACCTTTATCTAGAACCAAAGACCAAACCGATGAGTTAGTACCAGTACATAATAATGTGATTTCTATTTAAACCAATCTTTTATGGAACAAAAGTACAATTGATGCTCTTCTTCTTTTCTTTTCTTTTCTTTTTTCCTAGTATGGATGGTTTTCTTTGAAGGAATATTTTGATGTCGGAATATTTTTTAAGGGTATGTTCATGCACGACCTACAGAGATTAATAATAAAAGATAAAATGTAATTTAATTAAAAAATTACTGCATAACATTTATAAATGATATATAAATGCGTATCAAATTGGGTTGCAGTTACAAATATCTCAGCCTAGAATCTGTTGGATATACTTTTAAGATAACTAATAGTAAATAATTCTCACACAAGGAATTTGAATGCGCTTACTCACACTTATGAAAAGGAAAATAATTTATTTCCATATTAAATTATAATTTCTCGATCAATTTTTATTTAGTGAGGGACTGGACACACACATACACACACGCATATATATAATCCTTCTCTTGTACGGACATTATCATTTTTTTTTTTCGTGTGGACATGTTAATAATCATTACAAACATATTATTAAAACATATGCGTTTATAATGAATTGAACATGAACTTTATTAGATCATATGGTTTAATAACAAATTATCATTTAAAAAAAAAAGGTGATCGCACATGTATCAGGCACGATATATAATATTGGTTATAATATAATTATATTAAATAAAAAAAAATTATTTCTAAAAAGGTAGGCAGCATGCCCCCTCCCAACCCCTCACTCAAATTTGTAAATAATAAAATAATAATAATTGACCCCTAGCCTTGATGTCAATTTTGGCCCCCAACGGCTGTGTTACCATTCTACTTGTATCTCTGGCCCTTCCATGGGCGCCATCCCGCACCGCTGTGTCTAATTATTATCAACATAAAGTTTGTGGGGGTCAACCATTATTTTTGTTTATTATTTATTTTATGTTTAATTTGAATTCCCTCCCAGCCTCCCAGCCTCCCTCTCTCCCTCTTCTTTATTTCTTAATACTAATTTTTCTGGGGCTTTGGGCTTCGAGCTTTTGTGGGCCTAGGAAACTTATTAGTTATTACCTTTCAAGCCAACTCCAGAACCCGGCCTAGAATATAATTTTAAACTCCCGCTCGATTTCGAATCCACCAGTTCGAATCACGTCGTTAGTAAATTAACTCCAGAAAGCCAGAGGAAGAACAAAGACAGAGTGAGAGAAAGTGAAAGACAGAAATGGCAACCACAAATGGAGATGAAGAGAAGCAATCGATGCAAGTAATAGCGAAAATCCTCGACGAATCACGAACATCTTACGCCACGCACAACCGGAAGCTCAAAGACCTCAGAGCCGTCCGATCGAAATCCCCCTCCACGGCTCAATTCTCCTCCGCCTTTTTCAAAACCCTAACCCCTCTTTTCACCGTCCAGCGCCGCACTGCCTCCGCCGAGCGCGTTGTTAGATTTGTTTCGGCTTTCGCCGCAACTAATAACGATGAGTTTTTGGAGGATTTTTTAAAATTTCTCTTGGTTGCTGCCATGGCTGCTAATAAAACCGCTAGGTTTCGTGCTTGCCAGATTATTTCGGAGGTATTTTTTAAATTTTTTTTCGTTTGGGGCTGAAGAGCTCTCGAATTGATTATATTAGTGGTGAATTTATGATATTTTTTGGTTAACTGTAAAAGAACCTAAATGAATAAATAAACGCTAGTCAAGTGCTTCTTCAAAAGTACTCTTTATCTTTTTAAGAACATTTGGTCAAAGTTTATTCATTTTCAATTTTTTTTATTTTAAAGATTATAATGCGGTTGCCAGATGACACAGAAGTCAGTGATGAGGTATGGGATGAGGTGATAGAATGCATGAAAGTGAAAGTAGGGGACAAGGTTTCTGTAATTCGTACATTTGCAGTTAGGTCGCTTTCTCGCTTTGTAAATGATTCAGACAACAGCGATATTCTTGATTTACTCCTTGAGGTGCTTCCCCTTGAGCAGAATGCGGTGAGTGTGTTGAACTAGTCCGAGTGAATACAATTATTTTATTAATCAGAGTTACATATTAAATGATTTTGCAAAAGTAATACTGCTTCAAGTTTCTACTACGAAGTACTAAGCATGTGAGTTGTTGCCCTTCCATGGAGTAAAATGGAAAATCAAATCAATCACATTCCATGGAGTAAGTGTGCAAGCATACTTTTTGAGTACCTTAAAATTGCATTAATGCAGGACGTTCGTAAGACAATTGTGTTATCATTGCCTCCATCTAATGCAACTTCACAAGCAATAATTGACTGCACCCTGGATGTCAGTGAGTCAGTGCGCAAAGCAGCATATTGCGTTCTAGCTAATAAATTTCCTCTTCAAAGCCTTAGGTATATTCTATTATAATGATATTGCATGTACCCTGTTTCAGTTCAGAAATGATTTTCTTCTTTCTATTTTCTGGTCTGATTTGTGGCATTGGCTTCATCTGTAGCATTAAGCATAGGACAATGATCCTCAAAAGAGGACTTGCTGATCGTTCTGAAGCTGTTTCAAAGGAGTGTCTGAAATTGATGAAAGATCATTGGCTGGCTAAGCATTGCAATGGAAATCCTATAGAACTTCTCAAGTATCTTGATGTTGAAACATATGAGTTAGTTGGGGAGTCTGTGATGGCAGCTCTTTTAAAAGAAGGTTTAGTGAAACCAAGTGATGGTCAAAGTATGCGAGAGTATATATCATCAGCCGATGTTGAAACTGAAGGTTGGTGGAGTTTTTTTGATGAATTTTGCTAGCATTCTTTGTTTTTATCTTTTATCTCCTTTCTTTTACAATTCCTAGTCATGCGGGGATGATTGGACTTTCAGGCCCTGAATAACATTGATTGACTTACCATGTTTTTTTGTACACCTAGCATGTACCTTGGTCTGCGGGTTCAAGGCTTAGGGAGCAATCCAGGCTAGAAAATTTACCCTGAATATGGAACTTTGTTGTCTTACACCATTGGAAATTATGAATTTTTTATGCAATATTGATGTTTGTAAACTATTGATCCTCTTGGTATTAGCATTTTAGGATTCACTCTTAACTTTTATTCCAAACATTATTCATACTTAAGTAATCAAATGGTCTCCTCTAATTGAAGATGTTTCGAGTTCTCTGTAAGTGTTTGAACATGGTCATCATTAGGTAAGTTGCTAGATCTGCTATCTTTCATTGATTTTAACCTGTAAAAATTTGAAAAGGTCCTAGGGTCAATAAGAATGTTGACTTTAATGTAGCATAAAGTTAACTGGAAGACATAGATGCTGGATTAAATAACTACTTTTCATGGTTCCTTAAAATTATACTGAAATAGTTTAGCTGTTATCTAATTTGTATTGTTTCTTGTCATGTAGTAGAATTTTTTTTTTTTTTTTAATTGTGGCCTAAAAAAGTAACATATTTTTTTTCCAAATTCATGGCATTTATAGATATTAATTAATTTGTGAAGCTTCTATAAAGTAGAAAGAGGGGATGAATAGTATACTGCAGTGTCTTCCTAATTGACCTTTTCATCCATAGTTGCCTTAGTACCTGTAGTTGGTTCTCCAAATCAACTAACTGGGATCATGAGGTAGTTTGCCAAAATGTTTACTTACTATTAAAGATATTACCAGATTTTATGTGTTGCGTGAGCATCGCAACATCTTAGGTTCTATAAGCTGAAACATTTGGACCAGCATCATGGCTTATGATTAAAAGTCACCATGGGCTGTATCATCCTAATGTCTCCTTGTAATGCTGTTAGGAGACTCATCACATTGCACCCAAAGAATCCAGCTAATGGAAGCAGAAGTTGCTCTTTATTGGAAGGCTGCGTGCAGGCATTTGCAGATGGAAGCAGAAGTGAGATTTTAAGATAATGCTTTCAATATTATAGCTTTTCTTTGTTTGTTTCTTCTCTTTTTCTATTCCTTTAGCCAAGTGAAATATAATTTCATTCATGGGAGTTCAACTCATATTTACATGTTGCTCTTTCCCCCACTTTTCCCCTCCTCTTTTCATATCTCTGGAGGTTTCCAATATGGAAACTTCTGTGTAATCAATATTTTATTTTTGCCTAATATTTCTTGGGCATAGAAGTTTTCTTATTTGATGTTGTTGAGATATGGTTATGAATAGTGAAGTAACCGAACATCTGTAGTTACATCATAAATACTTACATGAGGTCTGAAATCTATTAGCATGGAATCCATGTATTTGTTCCATATCCAATTACTATTGAATTAAAACATTAACATTTACTAATTCTCTTTCTCTGAAATATAGGAGTCTGTGCACCAATATCTGGGACTGTGAAGAAATATAGTATAAAAATGGGTTGTTCGTATCAATAGGAGCTAGGAAACTTTCTAAATCTTGAAATCAAGCAAAATGGACCTGTTTGAACTACTTTTCCTATCAGCTCATGTTCTTGTTATCAAATAAGTGCTAGGGAGTCTGGAAGGTTCCAAGATTCTTGAACTGTTTTTAGACCTTCATGCTTATAATTTTTGTTATCAAAGTATTATGCTTGAAGTTTAGTTGGATTATATCCACTTGCACTGTTGTGGTTTTTTTTGAAAGAATTTGTGCTTGAACAGGCAAAAGGTTCTGATGCTGCTGCTACGATGGGCACTGAAGCAGCAGTCTATGCAGCTGAAGCTTCAGACACGAATGACCTTCTGGAGAGAATTCTCCCGGCAACCGTCTCCGATTATGTAGATTTGGTCAAAACTCATATAGATGCTGGTGGGTTAAGTTCATTTTGTTGATGAAAGAATAATTTCGTTATCCAATAAGTTTTCTAATGCAACCTGATAATTCAGGAGCAAATTATCGCTTTGCATCTAGGCAATTACTATTGCTTGGTGAGATGCTTGATTTTTCTGATGCAACAATCAGGAAGGTTGCTAGCGCTTTTGTGCAAGACTTATTGCACAGGCCCCTTGACTACGAAGTGGATGATGATGGGAACAAGGTTGTCATAGGAGATGGCATCAATCTTGGTGGTGATAAAGATTGGGCTGATGCAGTATCCAGATTAGCAAGGAAAGTCCATGCTGCTACTGGTGAATTTGAAGAAATCATGACTGGCGCTGTAAAGGAGCTTGCTCTTCCTTGCAGGGAGAGAACTGCTGACTTTATCCAGTGGATGCACAGTCTTGCTGTGACTGGTCTACTCTTAGAAAATGCAAAATCCTTTCATTTGATTCAAGGAAAACCTGCTGAATCTGCTGAACTCCAGCATTCATTGTTGCTTCCGGGGGTATACTTCATTTTTTAGTAAAACGTACACTTTTTCTTTGGACCTATATCAAATGCTCTTTGGAGTAAGTGTCAAATTATCAGGTGTCTAGGTGTTATATTTACCCATCCTCCAATTAGGTTTAGGGATAAAGCTAAACCAGTTAATTGTTTGCTTGAGGAGAAATTTAACTATTTTTAATGTAATTTGGCAGTGGCTGTACTTTTCAATTGCAACTGAAGGAATTTAAGAAAAAGTCCTATAACTTATAGCATAAGAGGAATATGTTCTTTCGCTTCATAAAAAGCCTTAAATGTGCCCAACATATATCTTACCCTTATATCCTTGTGTCTAAAATATACATACTTGCACACTTCATTTTAATGTAACATGGTGCAGAAATTCCTAGAAACTCATGAACAACCGATGTTGACTATGAATGCAGGCAAAACATGTTCATTTGGATGTCCAGAGGGTTGCAATCAGATGCCTCGGCCTTTTTGGTTTATTAGAGAATAAGCCAAGTGGGGAATTGGTAAAGCAGTTGAGGCTGTCTTTTGTTAAAGGCTGCCCTACAGTTAGCATAATGGCTGGTAAGGCGCTAATAGATCTTGGGATGTGGCATGGTCCTCAAGAAGTTGACAAGGCCATGGGGCAAAAAGACATTTCATTCCAACCCCGCAATGATAAAATGACTTCTAGTCCTATAAACCTTTCTGAAACAGATGGTGATTTGAATGTTGAATTACTTGATCTCTTGTATGCTGGGCTTGTGGCAAGTGATCGGGGAAAATATTCAGGTGATGAAAATGAGTCAATTGAAGCTGTTATTGGTGAGGGGTTTGCAAAAGTTCTTCTTTTGAGTGAGAAGTATCCAAGTATACCAGCTTCTTTACATTCTTTGCTCTTAGCCAAGCTCATTAACCTTTATTTCAGCAATGAATCAAAAGATCTACAGAGGTTGATAATCTGTGCATATGTTTTTATTTGCTCAATCTTCCCAAAGATAGGCATCAAAATTAATTTATTTTACAATTGTTGACCAGGTTGAAACAGTGCCTATCTATTTTCTTTGAGCATTACGCTTCTCTCGCAGCAAACCACAAGGTATGTAATACACACGAAATATTTTTTTTTTTTGAAAAAAAAAAAAAAAGATGATGTATGAATCATATATTTGGTCCCTGGCAAAAACTTGGGTATATATCAGTAGTGTAATTTTTTCTTTTTCCCTAATTTGCATGTGCAGAGGTGTTTGTCCAAGGCTTTTGTTCCAGCCCTGCGTTCAATGTGGCCGGGCATCAACGGAAATGCAGGAGGTTCTTCACTTGTGGTGTCTAATAAGCGTAAACGTGCAGTCCAAGCATCAAAATTCTTGCTGCAGATGATGCAGGCTCCCGTATATGCAAAAGAGACAGAAGTGGAGGATGAAAATGGTATCGGAAACATGCCAGAAACCTCAGATGTGTCTGAGCAATCTTCACTGGAGTGTGGTGAGGAGGGCCTTGCAATACGCATAGCAGTCGAGGTAACTGTTCTTGATAACTTTTAAGATAAGAAAATTATGGTATAAGTTTGCTTATAGTTTGCTTTGTCATGATTTACTATAAATCAAAGTATGTGGGTCACTGGTGCACTTAGCATTATAAATTCCTAAAATCCAGGGGAAAATACATGGAAAATCAGAATCTGATTTAGTGCTTCTCCAGAGGAGGGGCTATACACCAATGAATTGCATTATCACAACCATGATTGAATAATTTATGTCAACTTCAATCTTGATTTTGTTGACATGACTGATAATTTCTAATGCTTCAGATTTCACAGTAATTGAGACCTCTCTTTTTCTTCTAAATGAGGTAAGTCGACAAAAATTGTTGATCAACTTCAATTTTGATTTTCACAGTAAATGACTCATGGATTTATGAAGTATGACCCTTATTGTCATTTTTTTTTTCGTTCTGTTACTGTCCTTTTAACATAACACTCACTACCTACATAATTGTGTATATGTACCCTAATTTGTATGCATGCTTTCACATAATATGCATGTGCACATGTCTGTATACATACACACTATTCTCTTTATTGCAGTTTCAAATGAGGTAATATATGTATGGAATCTTGACAAAATTATCACTCTTTTACTTGTTTCCGAAAGGGAAAGGAAATTGGATAGTACTTGCTCTACTTGGGTTTATATATATTAAATATTTGCATGATAACCATTTATAAACCAAGGATATGTTTGACTATCATGGTTTCAGACTTATCAGATTGTTATTTCTATGCATTTATTTTAGGTGCTGAGCATCCATATGAAGAAGACACCTGCTGAGAGGTCTTTTGTCTCAGCATTGTGTAGAATACTTGTCTTAATCCAGTTCCGGTTATCAGAGCAAGGGGCAATAAAGCTGATGAGAAGGCTTTTGAATCATATATTTGAATCTGTGTCGACAGAGAGAGATCTTGTCAAGGAGCTGAAGCGGATGTCTGATCGCCTTACAGGATTGGATAAACATCCAGATGAGGAACTTTCACAAGATGAAGCTAATCTTATTTTTGGTAAATTCTTAACTTTTCGAAAGTTTTACAACAGGGCTGCATGTGCCAATAATCCAATAGGTGCATTTAGCTCAATGATAATATCAATGGTAAGTTATAAATGAGGAAATAAATAATTTGAGTTGAATGCAACACTTCATTATGATTTTCTGTAAACATTTATTGGTGAATCAGCAAACATGAAACTGATGGGCGTAAATTGAAATTATTTCTGCATTCTGGTGAGTGGTGGGGCATATGAACTCAATCAGTTGCAGTTCAACTTACAATATGAATCAGTATTATTGTGTATACATGTCCTGTTAATCTCTTCACACTTCTGATATCCATATGCATTTTGTAGGGAGGTTAGAACTAGACTTCAGTTTGGATGCCCAAGTTCCAGTGCTGCAAACACCAGCCCCATGTTCAACGAGACCAACCCGTTCAAGAAGAAAAGCAAAGCGTGATGAGACTTCTTCTGATGAAGAAGACTCACCCACTTCTGCCCAATACGTGGTTCCTAGCAATCCCGGCAGTATAAGCACCCGGTCAGAGAGGGCAAGCAAGACTGCAGCACTGACCAAGATGACTGCATCAATCATCCCCACTAAGATAGATGAAGACGATAATGAAGAGGAAGAAAGTTCAGAAGTAACTTCAGAGGAGGATTCTGATGAATCTGATTAATTCACCGAGTAATTGGGATATAAACTCTTTCTTGGCAGCACCATTATTTAATCTACAACTCTTAGTATGTTGTTGTGTTATTATTACTTGTAACCAGGCTGATGTTTTTGTACAGATGATTTGATAGGAGTAATAATATATGTGCAAAGTGTGTCTCCAATGGTCGCTTTCGAGGGAAATTCATGATGAAATTATTACAACTTGATCCAGTTTTTTCTGTTTTTGGTTCTTTTCTCAGTATTATTCATATGATTATTGTCTGTTTCCTTATATGCAAGTGGGCTCCAATTTGTAATTAACTGTTAGGGAGAAATTATACTTCAATGTCCAACTGTTTTGTTTGTATTACAGTTGGACTACTATATGGTTTTGTTAAATTTACATGACCGAGTGTTGTGGAAAATCGTCACTTGTATGACAGTTGGACTGCTCAATATAATTTTGTTAAATTTACATGACCGAGTGTTGAGGAAAATCGTCAAATCATCTTTGCCCTCCTGCTCGGTTGCTTTTATGAACCTTGATGATTTTTCCTTGTATTAATTTTGACCTTCTCGAAACCCCAACAGTTCATATGGATGCCGAAATAAAATAATCCTAGGATCATCAAATTTAAACAGCTGTGCTTTGTGCTCAATGTTTAAAACCAGGGGTGGGAAAGTTAAGTTTTTTTTTTTCTCGAGAAAGGGAAAGTTAAGATTTGATCACTCTTATCTCATTCTTTTATAAGTGTCTTTATCAAACACTCGTGTCTGAGAGTTGCTTGATAGCTTATTCTATTCTTAAAGTTCACCAGAGGGTACTAAACTATTGATCAAGATCACAATTCACAATCTCACAACCCTTGGATATTAATTTCGGAAACTGTTTCATATATTTTGTTCGTTCAAAATCATTTTCAATATCTGTTTTCTAATGAAAGATCAAAGAGGAGATGAAAATCAAGTCAATGTTGTACAAACCAAATGTGTTTTCGCAAATCAGAACCTCATCATTCTTTATTTCTAGAACCAATGTTTGTTCTAAACATTGTCAACAAGCCTCTGCTAACCTTTCCTATTTTCCCACACAGAAGTTTCTGAATTAGAATACCAAGCAAATGAAACAACAATTAAAAATGCAGACTTCCGTTATCTGTATCCTTCAGTGTTGTCACTGTTTCTTGTTCGCTTGGATCTGTACTTCTTGTGGTCTTAGAGCAACTTCCCTCTGGTCTTCGAAAATTTTCTATGTACAAGTGGGATTTTCTATTCTAGCTCAAAGAACAGGTTCCTACAGAATCTTCCTTGCCATGTAGTTGTTGAGAAGTTAGACGCATTACTAGTCTATCCAATGCTTCCTTCATCCACCAATGCTGACAAACTTTTCTAGCTTCTGCCACGCTCATCTATATAAAATGTTCGACTTAAAATCAGATATTGTTTGAATAGATGGTTTCAATTGACATCACAAAAAACAAGTTACAGGCATAAATGTGCATACCCATTTTCTGCTTCGCACATTCTTCTCTGGCCACTCCGCTAATTGATCCTGAACAAGTAATGGGAACATGTATCCTTGATAGTCAGTGTTGTGTGCTCTGCTCTTGAAATTCCATTCACCCAATAATTCACACTGCAAACAGACATCGAATATCAACAATCGAAACTCGAAATACTCAATTACCGGCAAATAAATAGAGTAATATGGAGTTGCGTGTTTGAGTTCTGAACCTAGTACAAAAATTATACTCTAATCAACAAAAGCAAGCAAAGAGTTTTGACTATTCATATCCATTTTGTGTTCTTAAAAGCAAAATTAAAGTGAACTAACCTCAACGATGCCAGTTACCCCGGCTTCCTCGATGGTTTCTCGTAAAGCTGCTTCTTGTATGGATTCATCAATTTCCCAGCCTCCCTGTAAAATTATACTTGGTTAGATCAACTTCAAGGGAATCATCAGAGTTTAATCGTTCAAAACGATCACGTTTAACAAACACAACTTCTTTTCATTCATACCAAGAAAGTAAAAATTCAATACCTTTGGGAACAACATCCCTTTGCCTTTCTGTGAACTGATGACGAGAACTTCAAGATCCTCCTCATTAATATCCAAGCTTTGTTTTACGCATTTATATCTATATGGTATGCATCTGCGCAATTAATATTTACAATTACGAGTCAGTGAATTATTAGAATAACAACATGGTCCCCAAATATCATATATTAAATTTATAGCCTTTTATGTTACAAAAAGTTTGAAATTATAAGATCCGACTCTCAGTACCTTTACACCACCCAAATAAAAAAAAGGAAAAAATCACGAGGTCAAGGTCAGCGCAAGTTGTGCAAGTGGTTGCAGCACTTGCATTAAAGTTGAAAACAACTCTTACCCAGCTCACTTTTTACACCAAAATTACCCCGTTATTCGTTCATCTTTCAAGTAATTAAGCATGCAAATTTTCTATCATACAAGAAGGCGTTCAATGATGTTGTGAGGAAGAAAGAGAGAAAAAACAGAAGCTAACCCAACAACTTGGCGACGGCCTTTTTGGTAACGCTGCAAATGCCTGCCGGTGCGAGAAACCAAATTGCCCACAACATTTTCAGGAGTTACAAGAGATACAATAGTTTCTTGAGCTACCAAAGCCACCATAGTTTTCTTCTCTAGTTACGGAATATTCGCAGCAGCAAAAAACAAAAGGAGCTGAAAGACAATCTTTCAGATGAAAAACAATTAACGTCTGAACGAACTGAAAGCAAAAGTAAACTTTTAATATTGAGACTTGAGAAAGAGAGAGAGAGAGAGAGAGAGAGAGAGAGAGAGAGAGGTGAGAGCTTCTTTCTTATCCTGAGTAAAATAGAACAGCCGAACTGCCCCCTTTAATAATTGTAAGAAGAGAGAGAACCCTCTAGTGGCTGATGCAAGATTGTGGGCCCTATTTGTAGGTTTTGGGGAGGTGGTGATCGCATGCTGCGGTTGACTACGTGTCGCTGACGCGTCACGCAATCCTTTTTAAACCTTTTACTGCAAATTTTCGGACCACATCTGTATTCTGTAGACTACAATCAATCTCTTCAGCGTGTGGACGAGCCGCACGCGCGTGCACAATCAACCACTGTTGCTTAATTGCTTTGGTTTCTTACACCCCCGTGGGTAGCATCGTGGTGTACGGTGCGTCTGATGCATCTGATCAATCCTCCTCTTCAACAACACAAAAAAGATCTAGATATCAGCCTCATTGGTAGAGATATACATACAAGCAAAACCTGTACGGCGAGTTCTCAATCCTAACACCCCATTGTGGTTTACAAAACGGCAAGCTATACAGTAACTAAACGGCAATGTCGGTGTCTATTGAAGTGATAGAATTCCAGTTTCACCGACAGGCAGGTAAATTCCATAACAAGAAGATTGAAAAAACACGAAAATGAACAATAATAGCCACCAGAAGATGCTGAAATTGCTCGCTAAGCTCATTGTTCAATCAATGTAACAGATGCCTAACTACCTACCTTTGTAAAACTCGTGCGCTTAGCAAATCCAATACCTTTTACATTGAGTTACATTTCATAAAATAATAGCTATACACCAACACAATCGAGCAAATGACAATTGCATTGTTAAAGGTACCGCAAAACTGTTGTAATAGGCCAGGGCCAGCGGTGATTAACCTGAAACAAAAATGAAAAACTAAGCAACCGCTAAGCTACATTCAGATACAAGTTGAATGGCTTTTTTTTTTTTTAACCTAAAAAGGGGGAAAAAAAGAAAGAAAGAAAAAACACAGATATGCTTTTTTCATCTCGTGTCCATTCTGGGAATCGCAAACAATACTTCAGGTATCTGGAGCCATTACTTGATTTAGTATCCAATAAAGAGTCAATGCCGCCAGAAAATCTCATCTTAGAACCACATTTAACTTGCTCTGCACCTGTTCTCTAACGTTCCACTGCATCCATAGTTATCAACATAATTAGAGTTCTTGATCATCACTAATCATCAAGTATATATAGACAAAGAAGTCAATTGCTGAAGACCAGAAGAAAAAAATGGGAAACAAAAATACCTGCAACTCGTTAATTTCCTCATCCGTGAGGGAACATTCCATGGATCTATATGCAATCCTATAACAATGACTCGTCATTCCTTTCTCGTTTGTGAAATTATCTATTAAACGCACCTGACAATCACAAGTGAAATTAACAAATAACTTCTGAAGAGTTTTATGGCTGCAGGAGGGGTGAAAAAGTTATCTTAAAAAAAAAAAAAAACAGTTTACCTCCTCAACAAGGTCGCCAGCAACTCCTCTGACAACTTCACATAAATTATTTTCGGTGAATGATTCATTTATCCAAAAGCTCATGTCTTTGTAACAAGGAGGATACTACAAAAGACAATTCAGCTTTTCTAAGTATGTGCTCGCTGCTACAACCGCTTATTAGCATACTTGTGAATATCAACATAACTAAACTCCAAAGCCTAACAGCCGAAGGACAAAGCTTGGTTTCATAAAAACATATGAAGACATATGAAGATTTTGCCCCTCATTGTTTGAGAAAGATTCCAAAAACAAAATTATCATTGCTTGTCATAAAAAAAAGACCAAAATGAAAATAATAATAATAATAATAATAAAGCAATAAGCTTTTCATAGATGAAAAACATAATTATACCTTGGAGAATGGCTTGAATTTGATCCCCAGCTGGCCCTGCAAAAACTGCATAAATAGCTCTAAATCAGATACTCAGTCACAATGGACCACATATGCGTAGATAGTAAAAATTATAAAAAAAAAGGATATGCAATGGATTTTTTTGCAAATGACAACGATATTACTTTTATTAAAACGTCTATTGCTAATATGACAAGAAGAAAACTGTAATTAGGGGAAAAAGGAAAAAAAGAAAAGAAAAAAGAATTCATTCAATAGCCACCTGAGAGGTAAACCGCTCATCGCTTGACCAGAAAAGCCGAATATCTGGTATATCAAATAAAACCATTGCAAGCCTCTCCAGTCCAAGTCCAAAAGCCCAAGCAACGTTATTCGATTTACCACTTCTCTTCAATATTTCTTGCTCAGTGACCCCACAGCCCAAAACCTCCAACCAGTTCTCCTGACATATTTTCATACCAGTTGGTCAGTCATATGCAGTGCCAAGGCTACCAAATGAAGTAAATCTAAGTTTGGTAGCTGTTGAACTTAAATAATTGGTGACAGCCTAATTTTACAGACAATTAATTAAAAATATTCATATTCGAAAATTATAGAAAGAAGAATTGGTGAACATAATTTATTTGATAAAAGCACTTGGCTTTTCTTTAAAACATGGCCATGAAGAATACATCTCCTTGCTAGGAAATGCTGGTATAAGCTCCTAGATAGAATAATTAAATCAGGCAGAAACAGTTGATGCCACCATTTTTCATGGACTATTGCAATAGTAGTATCCGATAAAAATATATTGTGTCATGTTTCCCGTAGCAGGCACAATCAATATTGAAACCAAGTACTCATTAGAATCTGTTCTATTGAAACACATCCTACTAGTACCAGCCAAAATCCAACATATGCAAACACAGTCTAATTGAGTGAACACTGCCTACAAATAGGTTTCATTATCCTGAAGTTGTTCAAAGGATCATCCAAGAGGAGATGATTTGTTCTTGATGGAAAGAGCTATAGCCAAGATTTATTATGTAAAGACTGTCAACAAAATACCTTAAAAAATATCTCAAGTTCATACGATGGATTGGTAAATGGAAAATACGTATCGACCCATCGCATTTCTACAGCACCTGAAATGTTAAACAGATTGAGGTCAACAGGTTAAAAAGTAATGAACTAAAAAAGAATAATAAGAAAAAGTCAAGGAATACGACATATACGACATAATTTTCAAGAGTGGTCTAAGATTATCTTTTACAAAGTTCGGGCAATTTTTTTTTTTTTTGATAACCCAGACTCCTACACCGACTCGAACCATAGGTCCGCCCCGGCCAGGCCCTAAGCTGGTGGGTCAGTCGAGCGCCCCCAACCCCATGACCCATGTGACAGAAAAGGGTAGAATTTTTAAGCTCACTAAAAGGACGAACCTAAGACCTTGATACAGCCAAGCACCAGATACCAAGCCCTCAACCAAATGGACTGCCCCCCAGAGGGCCAGTTCATGCAATATTTTTCCATAATCATTTTGAGAACTGCTTATTTTTCGTACTTTTCTGCTAATTGCCGATTTGAACTCCAGAAAGATAATACTGACTATGATTTCTTCCTTCATAGAAATTCTAAATATATTCATCAGATAACTTGAGTTTGTGGGATGCACTCATATAAAACACTAAAGTTGTTTTACCAAATAAGTGACGTGCCAGACCCTCCAAGCATCTCTTTAGATCTTTAGCAGCATATTCTGTAGCATCCAGACCAGCTGCCCCCCACTCATCAGGATAAAAAATAGAAACCCCCTCCATCTGAACAATGACAACACATTTATTCCCAAAAAAAAAAAAAAGACTTGGTTGAATGAAATTTGATGGCTGTGATATGGGAGACTAGAAACCTGATGGAATACAGGGTAATGAGTTGAATCAATAGAATCTCTGCGGTAAACGTCTCCAGTTACAAGGAAATGATTGTGCTCCTTCAACAGCTCAGCTTGATGAGCACTTGTATGGCACCTCAAAACAGTTTGTGAGTCGACATAGTATGTATCATTATAGCTCCTGCTTACATGATCAGCAGGAACCAAAACATCATCAAAGTTCTGCAAGGAGTAGATTTACCATCACAAAATGCACCAACTAAGCTTACATGCATGGACAATGATGGCATTTTGTCAATCTCATGAAATTTCAAATAAAAAAGATATCTCATTGAGGTGAGCAAAACGAGATAGAAGAGGAAAAATATTTAAACACGTCATAGGTAACAATTATTTGTTTAAAATTTACAGACATACCTGTTTTACAGAAACAATGGGACAAAGATCATCAAACTTATTAAACTTGTTGGGATAATTAGAATCAAAATACTCATAAATAGCATTCTTCAGAATCCCAATTGGGTGCTGATTCCTCTTATGAAGTTGCATTCCCAGTTTAGTAAATATTGTATCTGGTACATTGTTCGTAGGATCATCCCTCACAATATCTACAAATCACCATCACCAAACCAATCAATGGAATCAAAACTACACATCTCAATTCCCAATTGTATAAGGCACCAAAACAATATTATAATGTTTGTAACTACTACGCTCGTGCTTAATGTTGAAAGCATGGTTTTGATTAAACAGCCACATATATTTTATGTTAGCAACTGATATTTAACAACTCCTACGAGCTACTGAGCCCACTCCATGGCAGCTCTTGAGATTAAAAAGCACAAGAATTATGGCATGTTTGAAAACTTATAGTTCAGCTTAAAACAAACCCATGAGTAGAAATCACCCTTAAAAGCTGGCATGTAAGAGACGGATGGCCAAGGCCATGAGCCAATATCCCCGCTTAATTTTATAATTATAGTCCAGGCGGGATTTAGTATCCCAATTTAAAGTGTTTGGTAAACATCCAAATTTGTAGTTGGCAGCCAATATTTAACACTCACCCACACACCCCCTCATAGTTGATAGCTAGAAACAGAGTTTCGATTCCACGGCAGCTCTAGAGATTAAAAGCCGCAAAACCTCAATCCCAAGTAGCTAAAAAGAAATTGAGAAAACACCCAGTTTTACTTAAACAGCTAATGACTAATCAACTAGACACTTCATTTATTTTCATGGCAAATGTGGATTGAAAATCTACAATAGCAACCCCAGAAGACAATGAAAAGAAAGCAGTTAAAATTCAAGGGAAAAAATAGTAGGTTTAAATGTTATTAATATACATACCATCTTTGGCCATTTTGACTCCACCGAGCTCGAGCGCAGAAGCAGCAGGGGGTCTCCATTTCTTTTTAAGAGGAAGAGGTGAAGTTGAAGTTGAAGTTGAAGAAAAGGGTACGCGAAAGGCAAACCGTTTGAGGGAATTCGTGTGAATAAAGAGTGAACAAGTTTTGGAGAAGAAAGTGGTGTTTGCAAGTGAAGTAGCCATCGCTATGCCCTCCCTCCGTCTCGTCTCGTTACTGTGTATAGAGTGAGAGAGATAGGAAAATGCTCCAAATATTTATTTCCTCGTATAAAATGCAACAAAATAAATTTTTGTTTGGGCAAAATCAAGAAATTGATTTTTAGGGCAGGACACTATTCGGTTCAGATTCGGTTCCATTCGATTCAAATTGGTTCGGATCTAATTGGTAAATTACTTAGCCTACAACTCCCAATAGGGATGACAAAAAAATCCTCACGAATACGGGTTCGTTATGCTAGGGTCAGATATTGGATTTAATTTAATTTAACAATGGGCCTTTGGCTCAGTGGGAGAACCCTTACACTTACAATGTTGAGTATAAGAGTTCGAGTTTTCATAAAATTATTATAGGGGTTAATTTTAATTCTCCCTCAATTATCAAATAATTGAGTGGAGCCAGTTTATTCCTTACAAAATGTGAGTGGAGTGGACAACCATCGAATATTTGAGAGGATTTAAAGAATATGGACAGCGCTTCAGAGGAGTACATGTCACGAAGAAGGTCTCAGTTGTATAATCTGTTTGTAAATAATAATTGTGATATCTGATTTAATATCAGTAATAGTCTTGTATAACAATATTTAAAAAAAAATATTGGATTTAATTGCACGTCGTTTTATAAAAAAAACTAAGTACTGATACAGTTTTTTATATCTGTTGACTGGGCGGGTTGAGTACAACTATGAAACAATAATATTCATACTCGCTTGTTAAACTCATTTGGCTATTGATTATTTATTTTTTAGAATTTAAAAGTTAAAATTAACAGTTAAATCAAATAAATATTACAGTGAATCCTAAAACATAAACATTAGTACTTAGTAATTTAATAATTGAAACAATCATCTGATATGATATTATCATAAACATTTACTTGGAGATTTTAATTGTTTAATAGACTATATATTTATTAACTATCTAAAACATTGTCCTAATTGGAAATAACTTATAATAGAACAATATTCAAATCAGGATAAGTTGGAAGGAGTGAAAAATATACAAAGAAGTGCTAAAGTGGAGACTTTTATTTTCGATCCAAATATATAGTAGTATAGTAATTAAAATTAAACCTAACAATCATCAAGTTATAATTAATATTTATCTAAACTTAAAAATGATTTTTTTTAATATTTGAAAATAAAGTGTTACAAATTCATCTAGAACTAAATAGTTAAAGTATCTTCTTTTTTTTTAAAACATATGCAAATGCTAAAAAAAAAACAGATATAAAAGATAGGGAAAAGGGATGGATATTGGTGATGAAAATATGCTTAACCAAATGAATACCGATTCAGATAGTTGCATCCCCCACAATATCCATTTCATCGCCATTCCTATTAAATATGTGTTCACAATTGCCGTATGCTTTTCTTATCACTAACGATACAATGTTTTTAACTAAAAATTATGACTTGTAGAGGTTTGTATTTTTTTTCAAAATACGGACAATTTTTATAATAAAAAATTTTAAAATAGAAAATTAATGTGTGTATTTTAAAAAGTACATACATCTACACTATGCTAAATTAAAAATGCATTTTTAACAATAAAATAATTGAGTATACGTGCATATTAGGGGTGCGTTTGGCATAGTTATTTTGGACAATCCAATTACAATACCTTAGAAATACTATAACCCATAGTTGAACACCATCACATAATCAGAAAGTCAACAAAAATCATTAAAATTTAAAATATAATAATATTTTATATTTATTCTTCATGTAAAGAAAAAGTTAGGTCCAATAATTATAATATCTAATAAAATAATAGCATATGTGTATTTTTATTATGGTCTTCCTAAGTTACATTCAATATAACTTACATCCCTTGTAACATTGTTGTAGGCCCCATTGTCATGCTATAAGTTTTTTGCATATTTTTACATAAGTTGTTAGCTACATTGATTGAAACTTAGCAAAACTCTTTTTTATTGTTATTCTTATACTTGCAATTGATATTGATTAATTTTAATATCAATATGCAATGAGTAAACTTTATTGGATGAAAGTACAAATAACATGTACACTCATAGCGTCTTCAGTTTTTAAATGTCAAGTTCAATTTGTATAACCTAAAAGCTAATATTTAATAGTTAGCAAAGGAAGGAGGGTGCGCAAATTTTATTTTATTTTATTTTTTTAGGATAAAAACTGAAAAGGCTTACAGAAAAATAAGGTAAAGCTACTAATTAAGCTGCATGAGTTTTGTCTGTGTGCGGGCATATATTTAGCTATCCTGTGAGGTTGCCTGTACACAAAGGTGTCAGCATCTTTATCTACTATACAATTTTTATTTTTTATTTTTTATTTTTTTTCCTTTCAAAACCATTAAATTGGTTTTGGTTCATTGGTTTGTGGCTATGGATCGAAGCATGCATACACTTGAGGCTATCTTCACGTTTGACCATTGACCCATGGGCGAATGGATAAATCATAATGTCCTCATCAATATTTAATCCATTTTCTCTTCGGGAAACTATCAATATTTGATTTAAAAGAGAAAAAGGACTATTTTTTTTGGATCCAACTCTAATAATTTGAGGATATTATATCAAATAATTTACATGCTTTTAGATAATTAAAGAATCAATTTTTTAAAAAAAAGAAGAAGAAAAAAACACTTAATGATATGTACGTCTTACGTCGTTTCGGAGGTGCCATGATGCCATCTTCTTCGGCTTAATTTGCTTTTATTTTATTTGTTCTCCCGTCCAGTCGACCAGATATCAATATTCTGGTTCACTTATTCCACCACAATTATTATTTATTTTGTTTGTTTTTCTTCTCTCTCTCTTCCCACCACTACTCTCTTCTCTTTGTAAATGCTTAAAATCAGGAAGCTTAGAGTGCAGCGCTCCTTTAAGAATATTTATCGAGTACCTTTGAAATATAAACACACGTACGTGCTCAGCTTCGAATAACTGTATCTCATAAAATATGAATTGCAACTATAATCAATCAATCAAATAATATTATCTTTTCCAATTATGTTTAATTCTATTATTTGGGAAGAAGGACTGGGTTCCTTTCTTTCTTTTTTTTTAATTATTCATTACATGCGCTAAATTATAACAAAAATAACATAATTTTTTAGTTCTTTTATTTTTGTAAAATTTAATTTGTTGCAGCCTATTAATAGGCCTTGAACTTTGTAGGAGAACATGTGCGAGAGCAAGTGTCCGAATCCTAATTGTCAAGACTAAAAATCTTAGGCTCCTAATTAAGAAATAAATAGTTTCCTTTAAGGATTTAACGTATTTAAACGTAAGAGTTCGATATGTATAAGAAAATAAATATTAAACACACACATATAGAACTATCTATCTATCTATCTATATCTATATAAAGTTGGGACTTGAGGAGGTGATGTGGCATTACCATTTCTCATCTTTGTATATTCTCTATTATATAATAAATAGAGAAATTTTCTTTTAGATTTGGCTTTTCATCTTCTCATAATTAATTTGATTGTTATTACACAATAACAATTATATTAAGGTTTTAATGAGGCATATTCTTTGTAATGAACATCCAATGGGGAATGTTATACATTTATTAAAATAAATGTAGATGTTCATAACATATATCTCTTAGTCTCCCCACTATCTCTCATTAGCAACCTTTAGCTTCCATATAACTCCCACTATCTCATAAGGAATTATGATTCATAATTTTTCATTAATTTCATGGAGTGATTATGTAACTATAAAAGAAGAGCTCATCTTTTTGTTTTGTACACACACAATTATAATGAATAAAATCACTCTATAATATATTCTCTCATTTTATTTTTTATCTTGCGTTTCTTCTTTATTTTTGTTGCTAGCTAATAGCTATCTATCTATATATAGAGTTGGGACTTGAGGAAATGATATGACATCACTATTTCTCATCTTTTTATATTTTCTATTATCTAATAAATAGAGAAATTTTCTTTGAGATTTGATTTTTTATCTTCTCATAATTAATTTAATTGTTATTACACAATAACAATGATGTAAATGTTTTAATGAGGCATATTTTTTGTAATGAACATCCAAAGGGGAGTGTTATACATTTATTAAAATAAATGTGGATATTCATAACATATATCTCTTAGTATCCCCACTATCTCCCATTAGCAACCTTACTTCCCTATAACTCCCACTATCTCACAATGAATTATGATCCATAATTTTTCATTAATTTCATAGAGTGATTATGTAACTATAAAAGGAGAGCTCATCTTTTTTTGTTTTGTACACACACAATTGGAATGAATAAAATCACTCTATAATATATTCTCTCATTTTATTCTTTATCTTACGTTGCTTCTTTATTTGTATTGCTGGCTAATAGCCTTTTTTGTTTTTTATAAGGCTGCCTCATCTTTAAAAAAAATCAATTCATATTTTTTATCAGTTTCATCAAGTGTAAAATAAGAAAAAAAGATAATACTAAATTCTTTTTTCAAAGCCGCGTGAAGCGCGGTTCTATTTTCTAGTTTTATAGATAGAGGTTGGGTTCACTAGCTTAATTTATGATAAAACTTTAACAAGAAATAGACAGTTTTTTAGTATATGAGGTTTTTTTTTTTTAAAAAAAAAAAGAAACATAAATTATATTAATGTTGTACGACTGATTTTTTTTTTCCATCTAAATTTTTCTTATCTTAATCTTGGTTCATAGTTTTGCTTGGAAGATATTGAGAGTGACTAAAGATCCTCAATACAATAAAATTACAACGTAAGAGATGTAATAAATGATTAAAAAAAAAAAAGTTAGAGACGATCAGTGAGAAATGAAAATTATCAAAGAGCACAGGTCATTTCTTCCTACTTTTGGAAGTAATAAAAATGGTGCAAAACAAAAACGTCATTAAATATATATTCTTATAATATATATCAACAGAATGAAGCTCCTTCCTCAGTAGACGAGATTTATTAGGAAAAGTCAAACAACAATCTACAAGAGTGTAAACCCTAATAATTATGAACCATACTTTTAGCTTTCCAAATAGGTGACTGAAATTGCTCGAAACTAAACACCAAAAAGTCATAATTAACGCCGGTGGTGAAGATTGCACAGAGAATATAATTCTTTTGACAATTAAAATTGTCAAACTGCCTACTAACACGTATTGGAATTTGACTTCCGCAGCCAGCAGCAGTACCAGTTCGCACCATGAGCTGACCAAGTAGTCCTGCAAGTTGTTCGTTGCCGTATTAATTACGAACGTGATTTTCATTTTCTTTTAGAAAATTTCTTCGTGGCATAATTAACGAAACTCGAATGCAATGTTTTTGGTAAATGGGCAAGTTGATTTTGGTTATGTGTATGATTCAACAGTACTTATATTGACAGATACACGTCGGTAATGGAATCCTGTCTACTTACTGATCTAAGAAAAGAGGAACAAATAAGAGACGACATTTATATAAATATTGTCTTACGAATTCAATGAATTTTCAAATGTTAATAGACGAAAAACATCAAAGACGAAAGTGGCGATACAAAAGTCTGTATTAACATTTACCTTACTGATAATTAACATGAAATCTGATTAAAGGAAATATGAGTTCATATTCTAATGTTGAGTAATATGCTATACTTAAAATGGTCAATGAACACTAATACGCGAACGGATTCTATAAGAGGACTATAGAAAGTTGTATCATAAAGAACAAATATTGATTGATTTGAGAAATAATCCATCCAGTCCAAGTAAGTATAGATTGATTCTAGAACATGAATCGTTTTGCTTTCGCATTTCTAATTTCAAACGAAAGAAGATTTCTTTGGGATTTTTCTGAGGCAGGCAGCGATTGGACATGCGAAAGACAAAAGGCCGAATGACCCAACCCAACCAGCAAGCCATTCTATATGGTTTTCATTAAGAGTGGGGACTATTTATCTGAATTTTTCAAATTAAAACCGTAGGCGTTTGTCAAACACCGCAGCAACTTTTACTTTCGCATTACAAGTGCAAGAATTGCAATGTCTAATGGAGCCTTGGTCAAGGGTAATCATGTGTGTCACGAGAAGTCGGTACGAAGTTGATATCCGTTTGAGGTAAAATGGACCGTCGTTGAGATTTTAGACTTTAGCGTAATATTTTAATTTGTCACTTTGCACTAGAATTTTGAAATGGTCCAACAATGCAATGGCCTTGGGCTCAACGACCTTTTCCACTGGACCGACCATCGAGAAGTAATAAAGTCCATTTTGGTAACAAGTTATTAACTTCATCTTCCCCCAAGTTACCAATAAAGTGTTGGCTCCACTGGCAATAGAGTCCCCTTAAGTGGTTTGATTGAGTTTGTTTTTCAGTTTAAGTCGCAGGAAAATTACTTTTGTTGGGAGAACATGTGCCTTTCGGTTCGAGCAGGTACTTCTAATATGAGTTGTGGTACAGGCTTAATGATGCCTCTCACAGTTGGAGCCCTGACTTGTGCCTCCCGGTTCCAGCGGGAACTTTTAATATGAGTTGTGGTACAGGCTTAATGATGCTTCTCATAGTTGGAGCCCTGACTTGTGCCTCCCGGTTCGAGCGGGAACTTTTAATCTAAGTTGTGATACAGGCTTAATGATGCCTCTCACAGCTGGAGCCCTGGCTTGTGCCTCCCGGTTCGAGCAGCGACTTTTAATCTGAGTTGTGGTACAGGTTTAATGATGCCTCTCATAGTTGGGATCCTCCCCAGAATACCTCGTGGTTAAGACAAAAAAAAAAAAATCTTCCCCCAAGTTCAACACCCTAGAAAATTTGGAGTCTTACGTGTGATATAAAAATTCGCTTTAACCAAGATCACGGCATGCGTTTCAAAATTGCTTCCAGAATTCACAATGGTCGGTGACATGTTGGATTTTTGGTTGTGGTTGTGTTTGTGTTTGTGTTTGGACTTTTAACGTAACCAAATGAATTTATGAAAGCAATTTTCTTGGTTATTTTATTATTCGTTCATTTAATAATATTACTAGATGAAAGCAATTTAAGAACCCCCTGTCATGACGTCAACTATCCAACCATCCAAGCAACATTAAATAATTCTATTTGCCGTGTCGTCAGTGGCGGTAATTTTATTTAAAATTATCTTCTATGGATTGTTCAAGAAATTGAAACAAGTATTAAGATAAGCCGTAACGCAAGATCTGATTTGAAGTGAAACAAAAAATATAATAATTATAATAAAATTGTTTGCAAGGATTATGTTTAAAACTTTAAATTGTATCCAAATTAGTTTAAAAACTTTAAAAATTGTTTTGGATTGTGAATCGAAAATGCATTCTGTTTTTTAGTTTCTTCGATGTGAATATGAGCTCCAATTAATTCACCGAGTCATAAATGGACGCTGCCTATTGGGCTTGCCCTCTTAGGCCTTAATCGATTTGGCTCTAGTTTGGCAAAATGTGAAGGCCCATTTAAGAGGCCCATTCACACTAGGAAATTAACGCATCAGGGAGACTGCATGTCTATACACGGGCATCAAAGTACGCAATGGATGTAAAACACATGATGAGAGTGAGACAATGGATTGGGTTGGGTACCACCAGCTAGCTGAAGAGATCGTTTAGGTTAAAACGGAACCTACAGCTGATCAGGGCATTATCAATGTCATAATTAAAATTGGGATCAAAATGAGAGGAACGACGGAGGATATGAATGTGGTGATCGCTCGTAGGCACCACACAAACAAAATGTCAGTTTTTGGGACGGTGCGAATTGAAGAAGACAAAGCTGCCATTAATCTCAAACGACATCACTGAATTAATGTGACATGATAATCTCTTCCTTCCATCTCTTTCTGTGTTTTGTACTGTTAGAAACACCCAGATGAGATGATAGACCACATGATTTCATTGCCATGTCTTGTTGCAGAGAGGCAAAGAAAGAATTATTTACGCCAGTGTAGTGGTAGTGTACGCACGTGCTAACTCGACGCATTAAAAATTTTGTACGTGCGTCATGGATAAATTCTAATTTTAAGTTGTATTATCAGTTTCTCTCTTCCACTCAAATTCATTCGGGCTGTTTCCTCCTAAAGAAATCAAAACTCCCATGACAGCCTAATTAAATACTGCTCTATGCTCTTTCTTTTATACCCAGCAATCATCACGAGCTCCAAAAGAAGAGGTATGCATCTCTAACTTGTATGCCAAAATTAGAAGCGTGCCATAACGACCAACTTTGCCCGGCTCAGTGCGATTGGTACAGTTGTTTTCTTTGTCTACACCATTCCAAGAAGTTAGTGATTTTTTTCATTGCAGATACTTTATAAAGTCTTATGTAATTAACCACTAATTCAATCTAAAATTTCAATTGATCAGCTTTACACTAAGTCTACTCTGCGAATGTGCAAGTAATAAATTAAATTAAAGGACTTGGCTAAGTTACATTTAATGTAACTTACAGCTACGACAAAACATGTAAAAATTTGTAACATGGTAGTGGGACTCACTGTCATGTTATGAGGACTGTAAATTATATCGATTGTAACTTAATAAGAACCCTAAATTAAAAAAATAGCTTCTAAATAATTGACTGATTAATCGAAAAAGATTAGAAGATAAAGTATTCATGTTTGATATCATATGTGGGAATGAAGAACATTTGCATGCAAATGAATAATAATTTTGTTACTGTCAGAGGTACTTTCACTTTAGATAAAATTTCACCGACATCAATTGCTACATAATTTTTCATACTAATTTAACCACGTAAATTGTCAATTCTTAACTTACCACAAGACTGTCCCCACACTTTTTCCACTAACCTATATTTCTTTTTCCCTATCTTTTTGTGCCATGACACCTTTTTTTCTAGCAAAATTATAAACTAAATTGCAATTGGTTTCATGATTCAATGACCAATTTCATTGCAACATTAAAATACTTGCTCTGAAAAACCGGAGCCTATAGCTGCTTCTTTTATAATCCCTCACCTTATTCTTGGAACAAAATTCTATTCATATTTCAGAACCCATCTCTCAAAACATGGCAGCAGCAAAAACAAAAACAACTTCAACAACTTCTCTTCTCTTACTCTTCTCATTCATAATTGTGTTCCTATCAATTCCTTCATTTTCTTCTTCTTCTTCTTCAACGGATTCTTTTGTTTTCGGTGGCTGCGCCCAACAAAAATACACACCAAGCTCAGCCTACGAGTCAAACCTCAACTCGCTCTTAACATCCCTAGTCAACTCAGCCACGTACTCGTCCTACAACAACTTCACCATCATGGGCTCAAGCCCGCAAGACGTCGTCTACGGGCTCTACCAATGCCGCGGTGACCTGTCCATGCCCGACTGCGCCACGTGCGTGGCACGTGCCGTCACCCAGGTCGGCGGCCTCTGCTACCAGGCCTGCGGGGGCGCGCTTCAGCTCCAGGGCTGTTACGTAAAATATGACAATGCAACGTTCCTAGGCGTCGAGGATAAGACCGTGGTGTTTAAGAAATGTGGGCCGTCCGTTGGGTACGAGCCTGACGCTATGGGCCGTAGAGATGCTGTGTTGCAAGGGCTCATGACGGCTAGCGGTCCCTACAGGGTTGGTGGGGCAGGGGATGTTCAGGGCTTGGCTCAGTGCGTGGGGGATCTGAGCGCGGGAGAGTGTCAGGATTGCTTGGTCCAGGCGATCGGACGGCTGAAAAGTGATTGTGGAACTGCTGATTATGGCGATATGTTTTTAGGCAAGTGTTACGTGAGGTACTCTACGGGTAAAGCTCCAAATTCTTACAAGGATCATAGTGGTAAGTCCATTCTATCCGCACGTCAAGGTCTCATCACCAAAATCACTTAATGACTTGGCTCACTTTGTTTGATTCAGCATATCTTTTTTTCTTCCCCTTTCTTTTGGTCCCAAAATGTGATTAATTCAGCACTGATTATGGACAAATTTAGACTCCAATTGGTTCAATTTTAATCAAGTTAAATTTCACAAAAATAAAGCAGTTGGGGAATCTGGATTTTGGTTCAATGGGAGCTGTAATGAGAAAAACTATGAATTTGTAGAGCATAGAACGTAAAAACTATAAATTTGAGGGACCAAACATAAAATTTACATAACAGTAGGCTAAAATTTAACCGAAAGGGCTAAATTTTAGGGGACCAAAGCCCTCTAATGAATATTCATGGAATTAAATTTTGGATTATTAAATAGTGTTTTACATAAATTCAAGTGTGTTAAATAATATTCGTTGTTCCAAGTCAAATTTTAAACTGGACTCATTGTTCATGGCAGATAAATCTAGCAATGAGGGAGAGAAGACATTTGCAATTATCGTTGGATTATTAGCAGGAGTAGCTTTAATTATAATCTTTCTTACTTTCATAAGAAAAGTGTTTGGGGAACATGGTAACGTCTCTTTTACTCTCTCTGAAACTTTTAGCGTTATGGTTACCAGAAGAAACGCAAAGAATCGATTCACTGATTAGTATGTTTTCTTTTGCAGGTAAATAGAAAATTAATGATAATTAATATTGAAGCAACAGGCACAGCCAGCTTTAATTTGAGTCCCCTTTTTCTTTCGCCCCCGCCTTTCTTCATAATGTTAACTTTCGTATTTCTTTATTGCCCTTTTACGAATTTTATTTGCATTAATCTTTCTAATCGAGATTCGAGGAAAGATCAATAGATGGGGCATGTACCCATAAAAGTATAAAAGGAGGGAGGGGATTAAAAAAAAAAAACAAAAACAAAATAACTTTAAGATCCCACTCTCCTCTCCACTTGTTGTATCGTCTAATATGAAAAAAAAAATGCCATATTCTTTTTGTAAAGTGAAAGATGCTGTTTCCTTTCCCTATTTCAATTGATGTTATTTTAACTTTCCTTTATTTTGTACAGTCTTTCCTTATTCACTTGCAATTTTCCAGCAAGTGGCCCAGTGTCTGTGTTATCAATTATTTCTATTTTTTTTTCCCACTTTTTTTGAATCAGAAAGCTTTCACTTCACCAAGAGGATGTGAAATTGGAGGATTGCCTGATTAATTAATGTGATTTAAGCAGCAATTCGGTCAAAATCATGTATTCATTTTGAAACTATTGTAATAAATACAGTGCTTATAAGTTATGATAAGTTGATAACACTGGATGATTGTTCGATATAATGGAATAATTATTGTAAACTTTATGAGAAACGGTGTCAAGTACCATCAAAATTTAGAGAATATTTATTTTTATTATTTGGATAAGAATTCTGCCACCAACAAAAAAAAAACTAAAAGTAGTAATAATTGAAAGAAAGCAGAGACGGACTTCACGATTCAGAAATTTAAAGTAAGATTATGCTGACATCATAATCAATTCAATTTAAATATTTATGGAAAAAAAATTCCAGCATTTCACAAATTCTAGTTTATACTTTATATGCACGATGATCTGCTTTTAGGTAACAGTTCAAGGAGTACTTAATTATTATTAAAAAGATAACTATATATAATGTTCTTCTTCTTCGGTCACCATGCATGAATAACAATGATTCAATTTATGTACCTGAAAATATTCAAATTAAACTTTAAGAAAAAAATAATCTTTTTTTTTTTTAATTGCTTTGTGGGTTTTAAATTTTAATACATTATCACTGTCCTGTCTCACCAACGACGAGTCCATGCATGTTATGTTATGTAGAGTACTAAATTGGCATAAGAATGCTCGTTGCATGCTGTATGTAGTGCTGCATCCTTCTTTTCCTAGATTTCATGTTAAAGTTATGAATCTTTGCTTTTATTATAAATTTCCTTTGTGCTGTCATGTAAACAAGATTTTGATTTTTGTGGTGATTTGGGAAAATTGGAAGATCTCGAGCATAAGCCCTACACGGTACACCCCTAGTTCTTCACACCAATTAAGCAAAGCTTTTTTTTTTTCCTTTAATTGTTTTTTAAGCTTTTTTTTTTTCGATAAATCATGCAAGAAAGACTTAAGTTAATTCTTCATTCAGTTGTTAGTGTATATATTGGGTCCGTTTCATGTTATCTCATAGTGGCTTCAAAGCCAAACTTGATCATTTGAAATTAAAAGCCTAATTCTCGAGTTGAAATATATTCTATATGATGATTAATATTGATCTTCAATAGTCAATACTAATACTTTAAGCTTGTTTTGAGTCTAGTGATTTGAATTCTCTAATATAATATTAGAGTTAATATTTTATATTCGATTCTCCCACGTGTAAACTCTGCCCTAAAATAGATTACCTAGATAGACCCATTAGAACTGGAATTGTCCATATTTCATGTGAGGGGTTTGTAAAGACGTGTTTTTATACTAATGCTGAACCCCACTTACCAACTTAAGCTTTTAGATTGAGTTGGTTGAGCTATTTGTCTAACAATCTAAATTATCAAATTAATTTAATATCTTGATACAAATTAATTATGAATTAAATCGCCTAAGTTTAGAGTGATCCCTCGTAATTCACTTTTACCATGGAATCATGTGATTGAATTCACTTTAATTTCTTGATACTTCTCTTATCGAACTGTAAATTTGTATAATCCACAAGAAAAGATTAATGTTAAAAAATTTTTTTTATCTCAATGTTTCATTTCACCGAAACATATGCAATGTATCGCTTGTTTATACATGGACTGATTTATTATCAACAAAAATTAGACAGCAACAAACAGTGAGTTTTTGCAATAATTTGACATGACCTTTTCTTACCATTTTATGGAAAAGATCAACATTACAGTGGCTCACGGGTTGGCATGGCATGAAGACAAGCAAAAGTTGCATTCTCTTCTCTTTTTTGTGGGAAAAAGAGTTCTCTCCCCGTCTTTCTTTATTATAAGCGATTACCAATTTCTTGTTGCATGGAAATAAAACAATATAATCGTCCAGTATATCCCTATAAGTTACTTTCCTAGAGCTTAATGCTTATGATCACTTAAAAGTTGATTCTTTCGACATCTTGTAAAGCATCGAATACACCCATCACCATGCTTGTTATAGATTAAAGACTTTGTCTTTATGCAACCAATAATTATGCTAGAATACGAGACTTCCAAAAGGAGCAATAGTGCATTTATATTTTGTATGGGACATGAGCTTGTAGGTTAAGGAAGTAGCAGAAAGAAAGGAAAAGGAGATGAATGCTTTCAGATTCAAACATAGTTTTATTGTAAAGGTGATAAAGTGGGAAGTGATATATAGCCTGTAGAAGAAATTATTGCCGTAAACAGACAAACCATTAAAGTAATGCTAATCAATTGATAATGCATATTCATGAATATCCGATGTGTGGATGTGAATCATTTCATGCATGCAGAAAGAACCAGATTCTTTCTATTTTAAATTTGATTTCAATTTGTTTATTCTCGATCATCATGTTTATAATATATTAGCATTAATTTAGGGGAAAAAAAAAAAAGACAACGACCATGTTAGAGATGAGTGTATTTACCAAATAATGTATCTTTAAGGCATACTAATTTTTTTGTCCAAAGTTTTAGAATACCGAAAGGGTTCGAGAAAACTTTAAAACTATGGAATTTAAAAAGCTTAAAACGCTTAAATTTATATGTTTTTCCAGATTTCAACATTTCTACTACAAGGATCCAAGAGAAAACATGAGAGCAATAAAAAAAAAGGCAAGAGAGATAACCAACTTTATCAACTTTCAAGGAATCTAAGGGAACCACTCATATCGCATTGGTGTGGTGGTAGCTCAATAATTTTCCTTCACAATTATTAAGATAGGGATTCAAGTTCCCTTTATGAGCATTGTCGATATTTTTTGTTTTAATGACTTGGAGATGGATCCAGTTCGTTCTAAGACCAAACATCTAGAATGTGTCATAACAAAGTTACGTTGGCAGCGTTTGAATAAATTTTTATTTCAATTATTAGTATTAGGGATGCAAACAACAATCTTGGAAGTTGTACGCACACACGACCTTGTAATGACTTGCCCCAGCCCATTTGTCCAAATTGGGCCCATTTGGCCCATAGTCACTCATTCCTGGGCCACATGGGCCCACTCACAACTCTAGAACTTGCGAGCTCATCTTCGTTCTTTCTGAGAAATAATATCATACACAACAGAGGATGAGGCTTGTAGAATATTCCGGACATTCAACGATTACTCGAACTCGGCTCTCCTCCATCCCCTTTACGCCACAATCCAAAATCAAGATTACAATCAAACAATGGCTGGTGACTTTTTTGGGTACCCTTTCAGGCGCTTTTTCATGAGCCCTCCTGTCTTCCGTGAATGGTCCGGATCGACAGCCCTGATGGATTGGCTCGAATCCCCAAGTGCCCACATATTCAAGATCGACGTCCCAGGTACTGACTCAACCTCAAGTCTCGTTTGTAATTGATTTGATTTTTTTTATGGGTTTTATATTCTGTTTACTTTTTAATGAACGGCCAGGATATAGCAGGGAGAACATAAAGGTACAGATTGAAGACGGGAACATATTGCGCATAATAGGAGAGGGTGCTAAAGATAAAGAGGAGGCAAATACAAAAGAGACAGTTTGGCATGTAGCAGAAAGGCGTGCTGGCGGAAGAGGAGACTTTTCTCGGGAAATTGAATTGCCCGAAAATGTGAAGTTGGATCAAATCAAGGCCCATGTGGATAATGGGATTCTTACCGTTATTGTGCCCAAAGATGCCAATCACAAGAAGAGTAGTGTTAGAAATATCAACATCACTAGCAAGCTCTAGTTGAGTAGATTCTATGAAATTATTAGGCTCCCTCTTCTCAGCTGTCCAATTTCCAAAATGGGCTTCTGATGTAAGAATAAATAATAATAATAATCAATAATCTGTTTTGACTGATTGCGGACGTGTTTGTTGTGCAATGCGTCGTGTAACAACATCGACTGTGTCTGTGTGTGTGTTACCGTATCGTATGGGTTTGCATTTCGAGAAAGTTGGCCCCTTTTCTTTAATGTGGTTTAGAAGTATTAAGATAAGCCATTGGTTGTAGTACATTTGATAGTTTAGTGTGTTAAATTTTCCAATTTATGATAGTTTAGTGATAAATTAGGATTGAAGTTCCGAGTCCCCTCTCTCTCTCTCTCGCTCATGTGTATTGTAAGTATTGATTTTTCTTCCCAAAAAAGTCCTCGTGACTTTTTCATTCCTATAATTAAGAAGAAGAAGAAGAAGAAACAATCCAAAAAAAAAAAAAACAGATAAAAACAATATTTATTGCCTTCACCATTTATCAAACTAGACGGCCCATTATTTGGAGAATTATTTAAATAATATCAAACTACAAAATCTTGTAGAGAACCTTAAAATCAATACAACGTGAAGGCAATCATCCCTGCCGGCTTCCAGCTAAACTCACTCAATACACGGAAACAGCTAATATCTGGTTCTTTATACAAAGTGGTTGGGCTATCTATGGCAGACTCATTTTTCACACTCTATGGAGTATGCATGGCCTATACAGTCCACTCCGGACTATTATTATTATTATTATTATTATTATTTAGTTTACCTAAGATTTATCTGGCTTTCTTTTACTTAAAGCTCATTACAACAAGTTTGTTGAGAACTTCAAATGTTGTAATCACTTCATTTCATTGTTGAAAGTGCAATCTAATCATTACTTCGGGTTAAGGGTATGTTGGTTAAAGGGGGCCCCGAGACTTTTCAACTGTTTGGTGCTGTCATTTATGATTAGATTGTTGCCATAGGCCTTGTTTGGCGTGATAAATCCTTCAGATGAATAATCATAATTAATGTAGGCACGATCATGTGAAGATAAATATTTTCGGTGCAATTTACAATGTTATAGGCCGAAATTATTTTATATCTTTGTGTTCTCGAAACTGCTAGCCGCTAGGCGTTGGCGTTCAAGTGACTTTTTCAAAAGAAGACGACGGATAAAATGAACACAAAAAAAAAAAAAACAATGCTTTCTGACACAACAAAATATTTTAGACTTCTTAAAAACTTTCGGATGTTTTTTCGTTATAAAATTAGGATCTGATACCATACGACACTAATTTAATAGTTTCAAACCGTTATTGTGCACGATAACATCATGGAATCCAATGAGAAAAAAATAGTTTATAAATTATGAAATTAGAACTTAAATATTAAAATCTCTAACATTATTTTATATTATTTTATTGGGCCAAATATAACTTAAGAAAATTTTGTCAATTATGTCATTTATTTTTAGGTAAATATTTGTTTAGAATTTATATTTTGAGTTAAATGTCCGTATTGTCCTTATATAACATCTCCATAATTAAATATGTTATATTCTTATCTTTATCTTTTTTTTTCTTTTACAATAATACTCTTTGCAACAATATTGTTGATGTTGATTAATTTATCTCTAAAAAATAATTAAAAAAATTAACGAATAACTATTTATTAGCAAATTAATTAATAAATATCAATATTTTTAAATATTTGTACTTGTACAATAATCTTTCCAATAATTATTTATAAATAAATTAATATTAGCTAACCTAAGGTAATGTTTAATATCCTTACAATAATCTTATTAAAATTATTTTATAAAAAATTAATTTACCATAATAATAATAATAATAATAATGTGTAAATTTTTATGTTACTTTGAAGATTAATTTAATAAATTATCATTTTTTCATTAATATCCCAAGAATATTATTGTAAGAGTATTATTATAAAAGAAAATAAAAGTATAGTACAAATGTAACATATTTAATAATAAAAATATCTTGAAATATTTTTTTAAATATAGTGATTCTATGAATACCTACTTAAAATATTTGGATTAAATAAGTATTAATCTTTTATTTTTAAATAATTTTAAAAAATATTAAAAAATCTTTTTTAACAAAATAAGTAGTATTTTATTTTAGATGATGTTTATCAGCTCACCACGTAAGAAATTCCAGAGTGAGAACTATCAAAAGTTTAAAACCGTAATAGAACAATTTTGACTAAATATTTTGTTGTACATCACTATCATATCCGCATATTTTGTGGGGCCAACTATCCTTTGATACTGAAGCGGGCCCCGTGAGAAACGTGGACGATGATCAGTCGGTCACATAAAGTGCGATGGACGGTGCACATAGTTGGTGGAAAAAGAAATTCATAATCGCAGCTGTTGACTGGCATAGATTAGTGCATTCACAAAAGGCACATGTGACATGTATTCATAGCCTATTTATTTATTTAATATCCATCTCAGATTGTTCATTGTTGGTTCCTTATTGGGATGGCAAAATCTCGGGCCGGGTCCGGGTATGGTATTACAATGATTGGATCTTGTCCGAATATAATCGGTTCGGGTCTGAATTCAGGTCGGGTTTTAATTTGGGTGCGTAAATTTTATATTTTTTAATATTATATGTATATATATTTTTTATTTTTTGTAATTTTATAAGTTTTAAAATTATTTTAATAAAATTTGATATGAAAGTATAAATTTTAAGTGTTTAAAACTTTATATATGTATAATAAATGAGTCAAATAAATATAAATATTTAAAATAATATATATTTTATAATATTTTTTTAATAAAATCTAAATTCCGAGTTTATCAAGTGATGTGCAAGATCGATCCAGCTTCATACCCAGATCGAATAATATCCGGCCCACAATACCTGGGTACGGTTCGGATCCAAACCGAGCGGATATTTTACCACCTCTTCCTTAACAACACTCTTTCTTCTCCGCCAGCCAGTCACTGTCTTGTATTTTGTTAGCACGTACTATCAAAACCCATAACGCAATGATCTAACCCCCAATACGATGACGTTTTCGATCATTTAATTTATTTATTAACCGCTCGATTAGAAATGGAGGTGCAATGCATCGTATATTGTAATATAATTGTATGCTTTCAGTTACAGAGATTACGTTCCAGTCAAAGACTGTAAAACATTTGATGTTTCTCTGAGCCCATTTTGGTTACTTCAAATTAAAATTGATCAAAGACAAAGGTTTCGGCATGGATTTTGACATGCAATTTTTCAAATTTTAATGTTTGTTCTTTTCAAAAAGAAGAAGAGGCTGTGGTTAGTGCTACTTATGGCATTATCCATGTTTGGTTGGATTATATATATATATGTGTGTGTGTGTGTGTGTGTGTGTGTGTAATTCTCCGATAACTTATATGTGCATTTAAAAATTTATCTTTTGAACCATCTTAGAATATTCACTGAGGATAGATGAGTAGTTACTTATGACTAAAATGCTTGAGATTTCATTGTTACGGAATCCACTAGCTATTGGATAAATTCACTTCCATGCGTTGACAGCTTCCTATTTTGAGTTAGATGATTAAGGCCAATATGTTTGACATTTTTTTTTTTTAATTTTTTTAAGCTAATATGGATGGGCTATATATTAAAATGTGATTCAGGCCTTTCGTTTACTATTGGTGTTACGTGTAAATCAATGTGATGTTGTGGCCGAGTTTTGACATGCTTTCGCCAATCTTTGGGTTTTATAGCTCTAGGTTTTTTCTGCCAACTATGAAGCTATACCTCATGCCATTAAATTCGCTTATGATAGTAGCTGATTTTTGTTTGTATAGTGAGCAAATCTAGTTCAAAATTGACTTGTTTTCAACAACTCCATTTGTGCTGACTTTCTTGTATTTGTAAAATAGCTCCAATGAGGCTATGAGTGAGGCTTACCTTCTATTATTTTGCTTTTTTAAGGAGCTAAGGATTGATAGATTTCTTGTTTCATAAATTGTCTCTAATATTAATAGAGGTAAAAAATTGGTCTTAATAGAATTTATTTAAATTAATCAATTGCATTTTTTATTGTGAATAATGTGGCGATGTGATGTTAAATGTAAATTATATCATAACCTCCTCAACAATATCGAAAATGTGAATAGTCACTGTAAGTTGTGATAAAATCTTAAAATAATTTTTAAGTTTTAATTTTATATCAACTAATTACTTTTTCGTTGACTCTATTAATTATCATTAAATAATATAAGATAAAAGATTATTTTACTTCTAAAGTCTCTCAAAACATCATTTTATCTTCTTAAATAAATTTAGAAGTAAAATTTGTCTAAAATTATTTTACAGTCGCCAATAAAATTAATAAAAGAGTTGTTAATTGATATAAAATTAAAATTTGAGATTGTTGTATGAGATATTATCATAAACTTATACTAACTATTTGAACTTTAAATATTTTTATAAGTGCTTGGGATAATCCTCATGGTAAAAAAAAAAAAGGGTCAAAAAGAAAAGTAAACGAGGGTTCTGATTTGTTTACTATTTATTATTATTGTTAATATTTGATTTTTTTTTGTTTTTTTTGGTTTGAAAGTAGTTATTATTTGAAAGTAGGAGAACGTGACTGGGGACCGCGTAGGCCCCACTCGAAAAAAGGAGCCGTTTGTTGTGGTCACTACTAGTAATAGAACAAGAAAACTGCCCTCTCCCAAACATGACGTCTAACCAACGAGCTGTTGACACGTCACATCTCAGATTTCTAGTCTAGGAACGAATTTTCCTGTGCTCCTCAGGAGTACGAGTTCCAGTCAATACAAAGGGTAGGGTCCATCAATTTGGCGGTGTATTATTGTAGTATTGTAGGACCTCAACCAATCAGAAAGCGAATTTGTAAACAGCTAAGATTTGCTTGCGGATCTTCTACTTCCGAACATGAATGGCAATTAGGACTTTTCCTAGTTGTAAAACGAATCTCAAGGAATGAAAGGTAGTCGAATGCTCGAATCCATTAGTTATGGATATTAGTTATGGTTATGGATATATTTGTACCATTAAGAGATCAATCTTTGATAGCTACCCATGAGTCCCAATCTTGTTCATTTCAAGATTTCCTTCCTTTTCCGTCGACTTTTCCTTTCAAAATTAAAAAAAGCAAAAGAAGAATTTTTTTCCTTTTTTTTTTAAATGACAATATTTAAATGTTCAATTTGCCTTTACGGTTTTGAAAATATTTCATTCATTAATAAGAAGGCTAATTTTTTTATTGACGCTTCTTTATTTACCCTTATTTTTTAATGACAAAGATGGATACATTGGTATTTTCATAAACTTAAGTGATTACAGATTTATTCTTTAAACAATCATATTGTGGCATATTATATAACACTTTGTCGATAAATTGTAATGGTATGTATTATTTTCTTTATTTATATGATTTATTATTTAGATTAATATGGATTTCAGTCGCAATTAGTGCCTATTATAAGAATATGTGAATTTTTACTCAGAGACAAAAGAAATATTTTTCATCTAAATTTGAATATGAGTTGACTAATATTTAACTACAATGAAGACTTAAGGTTTTCTGATTTTGTAATCCATATAGTTTACTATCATAAAATTCAAATTTTATAGAAAAAAAAAAGTCATTTGACACTTTGAGGTAATGTATGAATGGTCAGCATATAACTTGTGGCTTTGAACTATTATCATAGTCCATAGACATACTTTTATTAGTATATTTATGTTCATAATTCGAACCTACGTTTTGTTGTTTTTTTTTTTAAAGGCCTTTTGCACAAGCTAAATTTACTTAACATTTATTAAAAACTTTCTTTAACTTCCGCTATAGATTTTTTTAACATATTAGATTATTGAATATAATTAAACCGATTATTATTGATGTATCTTAATCACAACCTAAGGAATGAAAGTTGTACTTTAAGAAAATTAGCAACTAAATTTGCGATTACCAATCTTCAACAAAGTGGGCAAGTGGTTTTAAGGGGAAAAAGCCTAAAATGTGGGTTTCGCACAGATCTTGAAGCTAAAAAATATAAAATTGGGATGAACCAACATCATAAAGAAAGACAACTAAGCAAAGACTAGTTGCAAATTTTAAAAAATTGCATATATCGCCTTTCCAAATGATTCCATGCACAGCTTCAATGGCTACTTTAAACAGAGCAACATTTCGAGGAGAATTGGAAGAAAGAGTGAGCGGTGTGTCGGTAGCGAATTAAATTTTACTAACCGTATAATATTTAACGAATTTATTAGAGGTTTGATTATGTATGCCGTATGGGGAACCCCAGGCATAAAAGAATTTTAAATTGGGAACATTATTTATAAGAAAAATAATGCCATTCAAATGGTTGTGAAAAGTATTTGACCTGGTAACAACAATAGGCCCAATGCCCCTTGGCTGCTTATTGTGTAGTTTCTGTTGTTGTTACTACATTTTTTCTCCAAAAAAAAAAAAACAAATCTTGGTAATTAGAGTTTACTTTTAAAAAAGCTATAAATAGCGATTTCAATAAGCATCTGTATCATAGCTGCTGCAGTCAAGACTTCAAGGTTTCATGGGAATGTATCGTATGCAGAAGCTGAAGCCGTAAGATGGGGTTTGTAAGTAGCTGTGGATGCAGGATTAACCTCTTTAATTATTGAAACTGATTCGCAAATGGTGGCTGATTTAATTAACAACAGAAAGGGCAGCAAAAATGAGATTTACTGGGTTATTTCAGAGATTCAAAACAAGTTTAAGGATCTCCGCAATATTAAATGCCATTATACTCCAAGATCTTGTAACGCGATTGCCCACTCATTGGCTAGATTAGCTTTTGATCACTTAGAAGCTGTTGTTTGGTTGGGTTCTTTTCCAATCGAATTTATGAATGTATTCAACTCTTTTGTTTGAATGAAAGTTAGTATTCCTTTTCAAAAAAAAAATAAGCATCTGTATAACTTATAACCCACACGTTAAGAAATAAAAGTCTTGTGATCTCATTACCTCACACGATAATTTACATTTATTGCATAACATATTTTTAAAAAAACAATAAATATGTTCGTGACAATAAATCTCGTTCATAATTTACACATTAACAACTCAAAATTTATTGACTTAGTCTAATTTTACTCAGAATCAAATTGTTTTTGATTGAAAAAAAAAATTGTTAGTTTGGTCTAACTAAATTTATTTTTCTTTTTATAATATTAATTATCAGTAAAACTAAAATTTATGACAAATCTTTTTCTAAAAGGTTTGTTCTAACTCTTAAATTGGACATATAAATCCGGGGTCCACCCCGAACCTTCGTTTATGTCCTTTTTAGACAGCTTACATAAATTACTAATTTACCCAAGCAAAACAGAGAGCTCACTCCCTTAAACCACGCATCAAAACACTGTATCACCTCCTCTCCCACAACACACAGAACCAAAAACAGAACAAAACACACGCCACATCACTAGCCAACTCAACCGAAGCTTCATACCCTTCCCACAGAGCCTATGCCCTGTAGCCTTTCTTTGTTTTATTGTTATTATTACACACACAACGAGAACTTAAAGTCTTCAGCTGTGTCTGTCCTCCTCTTTTTTTGTTGCTAGCGGTTCAAAAGTTTTCATTACCATACTGTCAACAACATAGAAGGTTTCATTTTTATTATCAAAAATGAAACCTTTATCACAATGGGTGGTTACAATCCTTGGTATTTTGGCCGTTACAATTTTCTCGAGGGTGGATTCAGATCTAGCTTCGGACAGGGCGGCTTTACTCACTCTCCGTAAAGCAATTGGCGGCCGGACTCTGTTGTGGAATCTTACGGACGGTCCATGCAAATGGGTTGGTGTTTTTTGCACGGGTGAGCGAGTCACCATGTTAAGATTCCCCGGCATGGGCTTATCCGGCCAGCTGCCTATCGCCATTGGCAATCTCACTGAGCTGCACACTGTATCTCTCCGTTTCAACGCTCTTCGGGGGACCATCCCTTCGGATTTTGCTAAGCTTTCAAATCTGAGAAACTTGTACTTACAAGGGAACTTGTTTAGTGGTGAAATTCCGGGGCTCTTGTTCAGTTTAGGGAACTTGATTCGTCTCAACTTGGCAAAGAACAATTTTTCTGGTACGATTTCTGCTGATTTTAACAAATTGACAAGATTAGGGACTCTTTATTTGCAAGAGAATCAGTTAACTGGGTCTATTCCTGACCTGGGGGCCTTGTCATCACTTATGCAATTTAATGTTTCGTTTAATAAGTTGAATGGGTCGATCCCTAAACGGTTTGCTCGTTTGCCTAGTAGTGCTTTTGAAGGAAATTCACTTTGTGGGAAGCCATTGGTTTCATGTAATGGTGATGATGATGATGATGATGGGAGTAATTTGTCTGGTGGAGCAATTGCCGGAATTGTTATTGGATCTGTGATTGGACTTTTGATTATTTTAGTTCTATTATTCTGTTTGTGTAGAAGGAAGAGAGATAGGCAAAGGAGTTCAAAAGATGTCGCCCCAGCAGCAACAGCAACAGCAAAGCAAACTGAGATTGAGATTCCCCGCGAAAAGGGCGCAGGAGATGGTGAGAATACAAGTTCTGATTTATCTGGAGTAGTGAAAGGGGAATCTAAGGGTAGTGGGGTGAAGAATTTGGTGTTTTTTGGGAAGGGAGATAGGGCATTTGATTTGGAAGATTTGTTAAGGGCATCGGCTGAGGTCTTGGGGAAGGGTACTTTTGGGACAGCCTACAAGGCCACTTTGGAAATGGGGATTGTGGTGGCTGTGAAGAGGTTGAAGGATGTGACGGTGTCGGAGAAGGAATTTAGGGAGAAGATGGAGGTGGTGGGATCTATGGATCATGAGAATTTGGTCCCATTGCGGGCTTATTATTACAGCAGAGATGAAAAGCTTCTTGTTCATGATTACATGCCGATGGGAAGCTTATCTGCACTTTTGCATGGTGAGCACCTTTATATCTCTTTGTTTTCCCTTTTTTTCTTCTTATTTGAATTATGCTTTGTCTTTTGGTTTGTTGCTATGATTGCTGGTTCTTTCTTTCTTGGTCATGTTGATTGATGGAGGTGTAGTATGTCTGCATTTTATTATCATTCTAGAGTGGGCTTGCCGACATATAATTTTCCTCAAATACATCAGTGGATCTAGATTATTACTGTTGCTATAGTTTCATGTTGTTAAATTGAGTATTTTATTTTTTTTATTTTTTTTTCCACTAAAGTTTTGAAATTTTATATGAATTTGGATTCAACTGAAAAAATTAAAGGACTGCATCGACGGCTAACTTCTGTGTATTTTCTGATCAGAGATTGATGTTTGTAGTTTATTCTATTTACTTGTTATGTGTGCCCATAATATGACCAAGTTTTCTTAAGAAAACAATATGATGACATCTCTGACATGGAAGCATGTTTCGTCTTTACTTGCTAATTATATCATGCCCAGAGGAAATGTAAACTGTAAAATGTATAAATCTTGAGTGTACCTACATTCAGAATCTACAAGGACATTTAATTACTAATTTTGATGACCAGCCAACTAAATTTGTAATTCAGCTTATTTGCACCAGAAACTCCAATGTGGGCGTAGTAACATCTTTGGCTCTTTCTTCGAGATCATTTTGGTTTGTTATTTTCTAACTACAGGAAACAGGGGAGCCGGTAGGACTCCATTAAATTGGGAAACCAGGTCTGGCCTTGCTCTTGGAGCATCACGAGCGATTGCATACCTCCATTCAAAGGGTCCTGCAAACTCTCATGGAAACATCAAGTCATCGAATATCCTCCTATCTAAATCCTATGAAGCTCGAGTTTCTGATTTTGGCCTTGCTCATCTTGCGAGTCCCTCATCCACCCCCAACAGAATTGATGGCTACCGTGCCCCAGAGGTGACAGACGCTCGCAAGGTATCCCAAAAAGCAGATGTCTACAGCTTTGGTGTTTTGCTTCTGGAATTGCTTACAGGCAAGGCACCTACACAAGCCTTGCTGAACGAGGAAGGAGTGGACCTCCCAAGATGGGTCCAATCTGTTGTAAAAGAAGAGTGGACTGCCGAGGTTTTTGACCTCGAGCTTCTGAGATACCAAAATGTTGAGGAGGAGATGGTTCAACTCTTACAGCTTGCCATTAATTGCACCGCTCAATATCCCGACAACCGCCCTTCCATGGCAGAAGTGACAAGCCAAATTGAAGAAATCTGCCGGTCTAGCTTACAACAAGGACAAGCCCATGATTTGGAAAACGGGTCTTCCTAGTAAGCTTATTCAATCGATTACCGTGAGCCTTCACCTTCAGTAATGGCCTGAAGAAGATGAGCAATCTTTCATTTGTTATCCCAGTTTTATCATGCTTAATCTAGTTCTTTAATTGTTTGTTAATTCATGGATTCATCCTCTTTTAAGAGACCGAACCTCTTGTACCCTTTGTTTCTCTTTATTCTTTCTCGTAGCATCATTTTTATATTCCCCTATAACTTTTACTTTCTATGTTGTATGCAGTAGGATGGGGATCTCGATACTAGTGTTTTTACTTTGCCGTGTGCAGTGTGTATATCCATTTGCTCTTTGTTGTTCATTCAACTATAATACGCTGATTTCGAGACCATTGAAATTGTTCATATGCCTTGGCATCTCTTTCATCGCGCTTTCATTTCAGTTGCCTTCTTCCGTTGAATTAAGATTGAAGCAACATGATCAAAGTCTTGTCTATAATTTTCAGTTAAGTTTGACATTGAAAATGACTTGAAATCTTTTCTTTTCTATGTATTATTCATAAATAATACCAGAACATCAGGATCATTTTCGCGGTAAACAAGTTTTTCGTGACAAATTTGACTGTGAAACCTCTCACTTTGAAAGAGATTTTATTCCAACATAATGAGCATTAGTATGCAAGACAAGAATATATTCATCTCCATGTCAGTGTCGGTGACGCATTATGACCTGGAGAAAGAAAGGGGAAAAAACAAAGAATAAAAGAAGGAAAAAAAAGGGCTGAGTCATCATCTTCAGCACATGCCATTTTTGGGCCTCAGGCTTCTGCATTTTCTTAAAATGCTGAAAATACATGCACGCTTATTCTTTTTTCTCCATTTTGACCTCTTTTAGAGAACAAATAAATTACAGAATCCCTATGATTTCTACCTCTTTTTTTTTTTTTTTTTTTATTAATAGTAAATTAGACCATCTGCTTCTGTGGAGTAGCTGTTGGATGGTCAGATCAGAAAAGCTCTTAATTAAATCATGATAAGACTGCTTTTGCTTTGGATGCAACTTTGATTTGTTGAAACTGAGTTGTATAACTTAAGTTGCTTAGTGAAGAATATATATTTCTTCTTTAGCTTTTGCTTGTGGTGCAAAAATTTAATTAATTTGTTGAAAGAGTGTTTTTAAGTTGGTATCAGAAGTAGGGCCATTGAGAACTTTGCATCTAAAGCTTTTCTAATTCAGGTCAGATACAGTTGGGTATGAGTCCCTTTCCCAATTGATACAGAGAAGCTAAAAGATTAAGAATTATAGTACCCATACATTAATGATTACTTATCAACATATTGCTAAATATTTCAATTTTTGATAGTGGAAGACATATTGCTAGATAATATGTCTATTTTTAATAAATTACACACACACACACACACTTTTACTTTTTAAAAAGAATAATGGGGTTAACCTGTAAACCAGTAAACCACAAAGAGGTGTAATGGATGTTTAGTCGCTGCCATGATTTATACCAACAAACAAAAAATAAATAAATGCTCATCAGCTTTCTAACAACATTTTAACAAATATTAAATTCGGATTAAAAAATAAAGGGTACGTTTTGTACACTAATTAGGACAATGATTTCCTTAAAATAGGCTGGCAGGTGGAGAGACATAAATATGGGCCTGGCTGCAACATACAATGACAGTAGGAAAGTCCTCTCACCGAAGAGCTTCTACTTTATAGCTCTGGGCATATAAAAGTTTAAGTTCACCCTTTTTACTTTTAAATACACCCTCTTCATAAATCTTCTAAACCCCAGAATTTATCTCATGAGAGACCCTATTTCTATTGCATACCCCTTTTATTTCCAGAATTGCCCTTACTCCAACGCATCCTTTAGTGTTTATGGACACAACTAGACTTATATGAATCACATTTGATCAGAATGTAACATATTCAATGATGGGCTTTGAAACTATGAGAACTCAGATGGACTCTTCAAAAGATGAGCATTTGCAAATTAAAATATCGAGTGGAAACGAATCTAGCCCCAATAAAAGGTCGAGAGCACAATTGAACTGTCGAGGGCTAAAATTAGCCCAATCGCGGTGGGATGGCAATTGGTATTCGCTTTCATCATAAAAGAGCTTCACTGCCGTCAGACAGCAAGACTTGGCGGATGCAAGTAATTTGGGCCAGATTTTGGGCCTCATGTGTTTGGGCTTTGGTCCAATAAGCATGCAGATCTTATTTTTATCTCTGCCAAATGCCAGTATATAAGCTCTGGGTTGGATCATCACCAAAGTCACTGTCCTCATGCCGAGTGGTGGGGTGCAGTTCTTCACATTGTGAGAGCTACAGTTTGAGTTTAATTTTTCGTAGATGGGAATTAATAATCCTTCCGTATTCATGAAATCACAATACATATTAGTAATTTAAAAAAAAAAGGACATTATCCTTGAAGTGCCATGCATAAACGACAGCTCAAAAGTAAAAGTAAAATAAATAAATGCCCTTGCAACGTTTATTTTTTTTTTTTTGGGTCTTATCCACGAGGTATTTTGGAGAGTTTTTTTTTGGGTCTTATCCACGAGGTATTTTGGAGAGGACCTCAACTGTGGGACGTACCTTTAAACGCGTACCATAACCCAGCCCTTGCAACGTTTATTATACATCATAGCTTTGACAAGCATTTTCTGTCCCCTTTAGCTGTTATTACTGTTATCTTATACTTGAAACCTTGAAACCTGAGCTTGTTATTTTACAAAAACCCATAAATAAATAAATGCCCGTTTTACCGTTTTAAAGTAAACATGCATTAACTTCTTAATTATTCATTCATGAGTTTACGTCACCTCCTTCCTATATGAGCTCTCACATTTTTGCTCTTCATGCAAAGTCGATATCATCACTAGCAGAAATGGATCTCATTATCACTTTCAGTTTTACAGAAATAATAAAACCATCTTCTTCAGCCCCTGACCACTAAAGGATCTATAAGCTTTCATTACTAGATCTGCTAGGTTCTGGTGCTTACGTCTCCATCATTCTCTTTTACCGGAGGAAGCATCTGCTGATCATCTCAAAAAATCACTTATTAACCCACTTCTATCCTCTTGCAGGAAAAATCAAAGACAATCTTTTTGTTGATTGTGACGATCTTGGTGTCACCTTTGTTGAAACCCGCCTAGCCCGCTGCTGCGACATGTCTCAAGTAATAAAAGAACCAAGTTTTCATTATATTCGCCCGACCCAGCTGATCACAACCTAATCGTCCCGAGCCAATTACTTCAGTTGTGGTGGAATGGCGATGGGTATTTGCTTTAAACATAAACTTGCTGATGCAGCTACAGCGGCTAACTTTCTTAAAACCTCGGGTTTACTTGCTTGCAGTTGCAGTCGTGATAATGATTTTAATAAGAAGCACAGGGACGACTCGACGATGGCTCATTATGATATCAACTCTATCTTTGCTGGGCGAGATTTACAAGACAAAAGATTGTCAAGGAGAAGGAGACAAGAGATTGTCGAGGAGATGGAGTCGTCATGTTTGGATCGTCCAACACGTTTTGAGGTTGTGTCCTCTGTTATTTTGGGTGCTCTGTTTGCAGCATGCAGAGGAGTAAGAGATTATTATGATGATGAATTAGCTACTACTCCTCCTCCTAGGAATGTTACGGCAACCGTTGCTATGAATTTGCGAAAGAGAATGAATCCACCATTACCAGAACAATCTTTTGGCAACATCTACTCAGCGGCAGTGCTCAATTTGCCGATTGACTACAATGGGATTTGGAAGAAAATCAACTATAATAGTTTAGCAGGAGAACTTCGCTGATCAATAAGGATGTTGGAAGACAAAATTATGAGAAAGTGAAATACTGAAACTATTCACTGACGAAGGATTCTCAAACAACAGAGGGCTTCTGATTACTAGTCAGTGCAAAATGCCGTTTTACGAAGCTGATTTTTGGATGGGGAAAACCCACATGCAGATGCAATGGCATTAGGCTTAATGATGTTCTTCTTTTTCTTATCGATAGCTGTGACTGCCAGGGAACCGAAGCGTGGGTGGGACTGCCGAAACAAGACATGGCTCGTTTTCAACAAGGCCCCGCCATCCTTGCTTGCACTTCTTAATTTGTAATCCAAGACTGTGATATGGATACTGTTAATTTGAGGTCAAAGTGAACCAGCTAGCATTGTGTAATACGCATGCATCATTTTATTTACATTTATCTTGTAGGTGGATATTCTTAAGGAGAGTAAAGCTCATTGCGTCTCTTTAAAGAGGTGTCATCCTTGATAAAATTCCCTCACACCATCGAGGTTCACAAATGAAAAAACGACCAGCGTACCACTTTTCGGCGGAACCTTCAATGCGGAGGAATCTGTTTTGGTGTAACGTCGACGGTGCAGTTAAATGCTGAATTTGTCACAGCATCTCATCTATTATCTAGTATCACTTCATGAAAATGAATTTTTCAGGTGCTTATTCGAAGCACTTCTAATCTAAATACGACCTTGACCGGAGCTAATAAGGTATAATAAATAAGTGCTCACGTTATGCTTGGTGGCATCGAGGGCAAAATTGCAAACCGTATAAGGCCTGAGCCGTATTCAACTGTCCGGGGCAATAATTAGTTCAGTTGCCCTGGGATGGCAATTGCTTTTTGCTTTTATCATAAAATAGCTGATGCAGCCACGGCAGCAAGCTTTCTTGAAACCTGGCCCTATACTTGCTCGTGTTGCTGAAAATGATTATAAGCACGTGACGATTAATTAATTAATTATGATATCAGCTCTATCTTTCCCGCGCGAGTTACCAGAAATGCCGATTATTTTTGGTTCAGTATTAACCTCTTTAGAAGTTGTGGTCAAGAGGTTAATTTACATTCGATTGTAATAAAGATAGCTTCTAATTTTTCTTCAGGATGGCCACCAATCGAGTGAGACGTCTCAAGTCATAAAGTTAATAAGTAAATGATTAATAGTACACGTAAGTTTTATTTCATTTCACTTGATCTTCTTAATAGAAATTGTGACTACGTCGCCCATACCACTTTAGTAAATAGTCACTAACGGAGATGGCAGCAAAACTTTGGACATGTTTCTTGGTCAAACTGCTGAAAGGAAAGAGGAAAACATACCGCAAGACATCAAAAACTGGGAAGTCATTTCGTATGCTGTAATTGAACACCAATCACATCAAATGCAAGCATCAACAAAATCAGAGGTGATAGAAGCAAACGCCTAGATCTAAATAATCAGTTCTCAACATGACCTAAGTTTTGGCATTTGACTCCAATTTTCTCAAATATGCCGGTTGCAGGTACATAATTATTGTGTAATATACAACAAAGTATATAAGTGGATTGCGACCCACATAAAATGCGAAGGGAAACAAATAAAAGAAACAAACGCATGAAAGATTTTCCTAGATTGTTCCATCTCTGCACAAAACACTTGGAGCATAATAAAACCATATAGGGTGGACAAACCCCACTGGGGAAGTTTTCTTTCACCTGTTCTACTTTACTGTTTCGGTCCTTTGCCTCGGTCATTTTCGGGAAAATAAAAGTTGAATAGCATTGAAGCTTGCTTATTTGGCAGTTTTAGAGTGCTTGATAAGCCAATCAATGACAGCATCTATGTTTATAGAGTCCTTGCATGATATCATGTAGCAGCACACCTCTCTATCAGTAATTGATTCAAGGCCTCTGTAAACACCAAAAAGATACAACCAAATTACTCAAGAAATTAGTTATAAAATTAGATATCAAGGTAATACTTTCTAGAAAAGTGTCCTAAACTTACAGTTGATCCACTAAAGCTTGCTTAGAAAGAGCTTCTGACTTGTCGATTTTGTTGCCAAGAACAAGCAAAGGGATTCCACTCAAGGAAGGTTTCATCAGAAGCTCATGCAACTCACTTCGAGCTATAGGAACACTGTCTCTATCAGCGGCATCGACTACATATCTGTCTTTGCATCCACCAAAAGGAGGCACAATATGGTGAATCTATTTGAAACACCTGACTAATAAATATATCAAACATAATTCACAACAGCTCCCACTTCTTAGCTGAATAAAGGGAATTAAAAAGCCCTTTATTCCTAAAACTGTAGACTTAAAATGCTTTAGGTAAGATTCCAATTTTCTTTTATCCTAGGATCAAGATAATGTACAGGCATGCAAACACTGAAACCAGCTCACAAAAAAGGCAATGAGTTATATGATATGTAAGAGAGAATGAAGAGACTGAGAGGTATTACAAGATTGCAGAAACCCCACGACAATAACGCTCCCACATAGTACGAAACCTCCGTTGCCCTCCAAGGTCCCAGAGCTTTATTGTAACATTTCCCTTTGTAACTTTCCGCATATTAAAACCGACCTGATTTTAAGAATTTGAAGAAACTCCTAAGATATGCTCTAATTATCATAAATTGCAAAATTGGAATTTCTGAGGTAAAAGATACCTACAGTTGGAATCATGTCTTCACTATATCCTCCTGTCTGGTAAAATTAAAGGAATTATGTTAGGAGCGAAAAGCACTGACATGTACAACCAACTAGACCAGAAAGTAAATGCAACCAAAGCATCACTCACAGCAATGGTATTAACAAGAGACGTCTTTCCTGCATTCTGAAGGCCTATGAGAGAAAGTTCCATTTCCTGTTTAAAGAATAAGCTGATATGCAAATACATGATCAGGAGCAGAAAAGGGTTTAGATATGGAAAAATTAGCTTTCCATTCAGTAAACAAACGGATTTAGAAAAGGGTTTAATTCAGTAAACATGACAATCGGTTATGAACACTCGTGACTTTCCTGTATTGCCTTTATGGAAAGGTAGACAAACAGATGTAGTTATTGGAATCTAAAATTTACCCTAACAAAAGCATCTCAACAAAAGAGCATGTATTTTCTCGAGAGCATATTTAGTAGTAACATCATTTGCCCCAGGAGAGACAAAAGGCAATAATTGTAACTGAAATAATTAAATAATTGTTAACCATCACAGAGACAATTTCAGGAACATCAACAACTTCAGTCCAAATTGGAACTAAACAAATTTTGCAACCAGATTCGCATCACTGGTCTTCCAATTGTGAGAATATATCAAAGAGAGTATCATAATAAATGTGCATCTTTAAGGTAACAGATATTAATTTACAAACAATAGTACCAAAGGCAAATCAAAAGAAAAGCATACTACGAAATTAAACCCATCCAACAAAACAAGACGTGCTAGTAAAAGTGGTACAGATGCCAACTATACTTCCGTAACCAATCCTACAAGTTCTTCCAGTTACCATGCAGCTCCATTTTCAAACATACAATCTGATGAATTAACCAAATTCCGAACACCAAACTCCTAACCAGAATTAAATTGTATTCAAATTCTAAACTTTTTTGTTTTTCTTCTTTTGCCAAATTTTATTGTTCAAGAAAGCGAGCCCAAGGCCTAAAATAATTTAAAATACAAGCGATAAACTAAAACCACGAAATAACGATAAAATTGAACTCAGTAAGCACTAGGCTAAAATCACGAAATAACGGTAAAAACGTGGAAGAACCAAAAAAAAAAAATTAGTACCTGCGGAGCCAATTGAGAATAGAATCGAGAAAACCCATTTGGGAAAACTGATGCAGAGACTGAATCTGAGGTTACGAATGGGGAAAAGGAAACGGGGAAATGAGGGAAAGTAGCGAAAGAGCAAAAAGGAAACTCAAGTACTCTTCGCTCTCTCTGGCTTTTTCATTAAGCTGGTTCTGTTCTGTCATTGTGCTGCATACAAATACAATATAATATCATATGTTAAGACTCCTGTTCCGTCCCGACTGGTAAAACGTGGGTAAAAAGGACAGTAGATTACGGTATTTTTTTCAAGTTTTGTGTTCTGTTTCTTGTCTTTTACTGTAATCATAAGTCTCTATAATCATGTGAAGCCCCAAGTCGGTTTATCCATCCATACACTCAAAATTTGTGCTAGCGTAGCGACGGCCATACACTAACAATATATATTTACCGCACAATAATTGAAATTATATAAGGCGGCAGACATTTTAAGCATTGGGATTTGGTTAAGTGGCTCAAAGGAAGAAAAAAAAACTGATAAAATTCATATTACACCTCTACCGTCACTAATATTATCTTCAGTGCATGTGTGTGTTAACATTTAAAAAAAAAAAAACTGTAATTTACAAAAAAAAGAAAATAAAATGAAAATTGGGCCGCAGAAGTTTTGTACCAAAAGCCTGACCCTGGGCCAGATTTGCAAAACATGGGCTTTGCCCCCGGTGCTTGTCTTATCAGACCCATTTATATTTATATTTCAATTATTTAATATGTAGATAACCCTAACTCTTTCCGCATTGCCATGAACAGCATATCTAGGAACATGGAGAAGAATTAATTATCATCTTTAATGTCTCTTCTTCTGGCAGGGGCACTCACCATTAGGTCTCTAATATATATATATATATTTTTTAACTTCAATCTATTTTATTATTTCCCATATCACACCTATGACTTCATAATTCTAAATGTTTGAACTTCTCTGAAAAAGGATAAATGTGACGTTTAAAAAAATAGAAATTCATCCCTATATTTTGACAAACACATCACATTAGAATTGCCTTTAAAATTAAGATAGCAACTGGGGGTATAATAAACAATTAAGAAAAATAAGAGACCTAAGTAATAAATATGAGAAATGTTAGGGTCGTATTTGTCATTTTCCGTAAAACAAAGGAAAAGATATAGTTTAGGAAACCTATTTTTGAAATCACATTAGGAAACTCGAAACCATGTCTTAAACGGAAAGTAAAATCTATAAGAGACTTGGGTAATAAGTATGAGAAACATTAGTAACAATAAATGCCATTCTCCTTATGACATAGGGAAACAATAACCATATCCTAAACGGAAACTAAAATCTATAAATATTAAATAGTTTAGCCATTCTCTCCCCTCAGTACTATCAGCATCGATCATGGCGATCATTAGCGTTTGGAGGGAGAACTTTCAGCAAGAAAGTGTGCAATTTGACAAGTCTCTACATCGATTTAACATCTTATCAATCGATACAGAGTTCCCGGGTTTCATTTGCAGCACGCCCAGAGACGCACCAACCTCTGTCGTCTACAATAACCTCAAATTCAATGTGGACAACACCAAGATCATTCAACTCGGCATCACTCTTTCTGATGACAAAGGCAACATCGGCAGTACGTGGGAGTTCAACTTTTCAGATTTTGATTTCCAGAAAGACCCTTACGTTGAAGAATCCATGCGGCTCATGCGAAGCAACGGCTTGGACTTTGCCAAGATTCGAAGAGACGGGATCCCACAGTGCGTATTCGTGCCCAGATTGTTAGAAATTCTGTCTAAACACAAGAATCTCAAATGGGTAACCTTCCATGGGTTGTATGATTTAGCCCACATCACTAAACTCTTCATCAACCATCCGTTGCCACAAAGTGCTAGAGCGTTTGCGGTGGGCGCAACAAAATATTTTGAGAGTGTTTTGGATGTTAAAGTTGTTGCCAAATACTGTGATGGGTTAATGGGTGGCAATCTAGGGTTGAGTAAACTTGCGAAGATTTTGGGTGTGGAGAGACTTGGCGAGGCTCACAATGCGGGCTCAGATAGTTTTGTGACGGCTGCTGTGTTTGCGAAGATGAAGGAGAAATTCGAGTTTGAAGAGAAAGTCTTTGATGGGATTTTGTATGGAATGGATGAGAGAATCATGAAGAGATCAATTCATGTGCCAAGAAAGATAATTCCGAGGCCAAGATATTGCCGGCCGCTGATTCCTCATCAACCTCCAACATTTATGACGCAGGGTTTTACAGCATCAATTCCTCGTCCTTGTTCTTTTAATTACTGTGTTCCTGTTCAAATTCAATCAAATATGTTCATTTTGATGTAATTAAATTGATCAATAAAAAAAAAAGTTCCACTGATTCTTTTCTACATGTTTCTTTCGCTTTTCTTCTGTGTTCTATTAAATTTGTTAACTTTTCCTTCTAATTGATAGATTTTATTTGGATTATTATTTCTATTCTAATGAAACTTTATTTACAAGTTTCTTAAAGTTCCAAACTAGATCCTATCCCATTAAGGACGAATATAATTCTATAAAATTACAAATTAACGGTACAAGTTTCTCTCGTGTTCGTATTCCTTTTGCTTTCAATAAATTTGTGATCAGCAAAATGTGCCTTTCCCTATTAAGAATAGCATATTTTTCATAAACAATTTAATTTATTTCTTTTCATATTTTCCCATCCATGCCTTTAAAAAAATAAAATTAAAATGCACAATGAATTATCCAAAACGCTACTTTATTAAATACGCATATTACAAGTCAGTCTTTTTAATATTCAATTTTTCTTTTTTTTAAAAAAAATTCATTTTCGATTAGTCATAGCATGATTTAAAATTTTCTTATAAAAGATTGGTTATTTTGCTCTCCCTCTATAGATATAGTTAGTTATTTTAGTGTTAGAAATGATTAAAAATTTTGAAGTCGAGCAAATATATCTTCATCTGGAACAAGATTTTAGTCGTCTAGAAAGTATCTTTTTAATCCAACACCCAAAGAGGAATAAACTCTTAGTCCAATTAAAATGACACTAAAATAGAAAAAAAGATGAACGTGGATGCAGCAAATGAGGGAGAAAGCAGGTGGCGGGTCGAAAGCCGAAGTTACGGCAGCTATAGGAAGGAATACGGTGTTCAATAGTGATGTTGCATTCTCAAAAGCCAAAGGCCATTAGGTTTCGTTGCAAGTAGTTCTTCTGGTATGATTCCTCTTCTGATCGAGTCAGATTCACAAAAGCTGGGTAAGAAGAAGATTGGTATTGTTAAGATTATCCATATTTCAAGATGTTCTAATGCTGTTACCCATTCTTTACCTAAGCTAGCTATCCAAATCCTGTAATTTGGTTTGAAGAATTCCTTTCTACGAACTCTCACCGTTATTCTCTTTGCTGAGCTACTGAAATTTTATAATTTGGAAGAAAGAATTAAGCTTATAAGTAACTGGTCTAACAATTAATTATATTAGAGCCTAAGTCTCAACATTCACTCGCATATAATATAGAGTAAAACAAGAGATTGTGATGGTTGAAAAGGGCAAAAACTCAAAAAAAATTATAGATAAGAGGAACTAAACTCAAAATTTACCTTAAAGATAGAAATTGTTAACCAAAAAAAAAAAGCCAATATATAACATTTGAGAATAATTTTAAAAGCAAGTCTTAGCATGTGACAGTGTATGTATCTTAGTAAAAAGATTTATATTAGAGTTAGGATAAGATTGTGATTTTTTTGTTAATTTATGGAGGAGCACTGTTTTTCTTTAGAACTTTGTTTGGCCACATTATATATATAGAAATTGGACTTTGAGGAATCCATGCGGCTCATGCGAAGCAACGGCTTGGACTTTGCCAAGATTCCAAGAGCAGGGATTCCACAGTGCGTATTCGTGCCCAGATTGTTAGAAATTCTGTCTAAACACAAGAATCTCAAATGGGTAACCTTCCATGGGTTGTATGATTTAGCCCACATCACTAAACTCTTCATCAACCATCCGTTATGCAAACCATCAACCTGCCAAGAAGTATAAAACTGAAGATTGATCAGTTATGTCGGCGTTTTATTTGGAGTGGCTCGGCTGAACACCAAAAAATGAGTTTAGTTAGTTGGGATATGGTTTGCACTCCAAAGTCTAAAGGGGGTCTCGGTTTTAAAAAGCTGGAGATTATGAACCATGCCCTCATTATGAAGAATAATTGGAGTTTGATTACCGAACCCACTAAACTTAGCAACAAAGTGCTGCTAACAAAATACGGAGTTCAAATGGATGAGGTTCCTACAAGTTTGCCTACTCGGTATGGTTCCCCTCTGTGGAAAGCGATGGGAAATATTTGGAAGAAAACTCGAGGGGGCATTCGGTGGAACATTGGTGATGGGGAGACAGTTAGCTTTTGGGGGGATTGTTGGGTGACAAGTCTAAAGCCTCTAGCTGAATGTGTGATTCAACCAATCCCGAATGAGTTACTAAATAAGAGGGCAGTGGATTTTCTAGATGGATCTGGTAACTGGAATTGGCCTTTGTTTAGCCACTTGGTGCCTAGCAATGTCCTTTTAAAGATTGCTGCAATTCATCTGCCAGCAGCTGCCTTTGGCAATGACAGTTATTTTTGGGGGGGTTCACCTAATGGTATGTTTTCGGTAAGAGCTGCTTATGAGTTGCTGGATGAGTCTATGGGCAGTGGATCTCAGATTGACTGGCGTTTAGCTTGGAACTGGAAGGGCCCCCACAGCATACGTGTTTTCCTGTGGCTCCTTTTGCATGGCCGTTTGAAAACTCGGGAGGAGCTTAATAGGAGGCATATCACTGTTTCTATTTACTGTGATCGATGTGGAGGGTCGGTTGAGGATATCCTCACTCTCTCCGTGATTGTGTTACAGCTAGGAGGGTTTGGTCTCAGCTTTTGCCGAGTCAGTATCATCCTAATTTTTTCCTATTGCAGCTGAAGGATTGGATCCATATGAATCTGAGGAGAGGTCATATTACCGCAAGTCAAGAGTACTGGAGAGTGTGCTTTGGAGTGACAGTGTGGCGTCTATGGTATTGGAGAAATGATGTACTCTTTAATCATGGATCGTGGGATAGCAGCTTTATAGTTACAGATATTAAAGCTCGGACATATGAGATTCTAAGGTGTATCAAGCAACCTTTGACTGTCAAGCAAAAGAAAGTGGAGAAAATGATACGTTGGAGAGCCCCTATTTGGCCGAGTGTTAGCTTAAATACGGATGGTGCCAGGAAAGGTTTCGGTCAGACTGGAGCTGGTGGTTTGCTTCATGACTTTACTGGAAATTGGATCATGGGATTTATAGTGAACCTTGGAACGTGTTCAGTCCTTTCGGCTGAACTTTGGGGGTTGCTGCATGGATTGAGAATGGCATGGGAAAATGGGTTTAGGCGTGTTCAAGTTGGAGTGGATAACAAAAGTGTAGTGCATTTGTTGACAATGGCCTCTGTTCCAGAAAATGAAAATGCCACTCTTATCAAGGCTATTCGGAAATTATTAGAACAAGATTGGATCGTTCAACTTGAGCATGTGTATCGAGAGGCAAATTGTGCTGCTGATTTTCTCGCTACTTATAGCTTAAATTCCCCTATAGGATTGCATGTTCTCCTTTCTCCTCCTCCTGGAATTGTTGGCATACTTTGTAAGGATGCGTATGGGATTGCACACTCCCGATTAGTGTTGCCTTAGCTCCCTGAGAGCCCATTTCTAATAAAAAAAAAAAAGTGCTAAAGCGTTTTTGGTGGGTGCAACAAAATATTTTGAGAGTGTTTTGGATGTTAAAGTTGTTGCCAAATACTGTGATGGGTTAATGGGTGGCAATCTAGGGTTGAGTAAACTTGCGAAGATTTTGGGTGTGGAGAGACTTGGCGAGGCTCACAATGCGGGCTCAGATAGTTTTGTGACGGCTGCTGTGTTTGCGAAGATGAAGGAGAAATTCGAGTTTGAAGAAAGAGTCTTTGATGGGATTTTGTCTGGAATGGATGATAGAATCATGAATAGATCAATTCATATGCCAAGAAGGATAATTCCGACGCCAAGACATTGCCAGCCGCTGATTCCTGATCAACCTCCAACATTGATGACACAGGGTTTTACAGCATCAATTCCTCGTCCTTGTTCTTTTAATTACTGTGTTCCTGTTCAAATTCAATCAAATATGTTCATTTTGATGTAATTAAATTGATTAATAAAAAAAAGGTTCCACTGATTATTTTCTACATGTTTCTTCGTTTTTCTTCGGTTCAATTTGTTTACTTATCTTTTCCTTGTAATTGATGGATTTTCTTCAAATTATAATTTCTCTTCTAATGGAACTTTATTTACGAGTTCTTAAAGCTGTGAGTGGATAGTTAAATGCTCTAACAATTGTATTAAAACATATATAAGGCTCAACATTCCCTCTCATGTAATATAGAATAAAACAAGAGATTGTGATGGGTCGAATAGGGCAAGAACCCAAAAAATTATATATAGGAAGAATCGAATATGAAATTTACCTTGAAGATAGAAATCATTTAGCCCTAAAATTTAAGTTGATAGGTGATAGGTAAGGGTTTGCGAACAATTTTAAAACAATTCTTAGCACAGGACATGGTGCATGTATCTTAGTGAAAAAGTTTTCTTTTAGAGTTAAGATTAAATTGCAACATTTTCTTTTTCTTTTTTTTTTTAAATTTATGAAGGAGCGTTGTTTTTCCTCGAAACGTTGTCTTGCACTTGCTCAATAATATATATAATTGATATGTAGGTTGATGCATTGTACCAAAATGACTCCGTATTAGTTGTTTACATTTTTTTGAATTATCTCCTTTTTTTTTAAACTGAATTCCATGCTAGTTTGACGGTTATTTTTTAGTTAATGAATTTTCATTCCAAAAACAAAATTGAATTTAACCTATGAAATAGTGTTATTTGGTTAATTGAAATTCTGACGTGGTTTAGAGCTTTATAATTTAATTTGGAAATAAAAATAAATTGTTAAGGAGATAGTATAACTAATAATTAAGATCATCTCCTTATTTTTTTCTCTTCTATTCTTATCTTTGCTTTTCAAATCTAGTTAAAAAATGACTTAATTATAAATAAAGTGAAAAAAGACATGATTGTCAACATCAAAATTTAAAATTCAATTTTAATCACTCATTTAAAGAAAAAAGAGAATGGAGGGAGAGAGAGCAAATATATATATATATATATATATATAAGTGGCGTTTGTTTTTTTGTCTGAAATCTGAATAGACCTGAATTAATCTGAATTCTGAATAGGTCTGAATGTCTGAATCTGAATAATATGTTTGTTTTTTCGTCTGAATATCAGAAAATAAATATTAAGTTTTTTGTTTTTTTCAACTTAAAAAGCTGAAAATATGTCCTTTTACATTTGTATCCTTATTAAATTTAAATGTCAAATAAATAATATATTAAATACCACAATATTTTAACATTTATAAGTAAAACTATATTCAAGTGAATACATAATTATTTTAGAATTTTAATATATAAAATACCATAAATTTTAAATTTTATCGTATATAATATAATAAAGAAAAAACATGAATTTTTTTATGTGGGGTAAATATCTATGGGTGAGTTTTGGGATAGACATGAAAAATAAGTTATAAAACAGGGATATTTTTTACATTAGCAAGTAATTGACTTAATTCAGATTTCTCCATTAAGTAAAAAGCAAAAAAAAAAGCTTATTTTATTAAGTCAAAATAATCTAAAAAGTCTCATTAAGTTATAAAAACAAACACTTCTAATTAACTTAATTAATTAAGTTAAGTCACTTTAAGTCATTAAGTTAAAAAACAAACGCCACCATAGAGAGAGAGAGAGAGAGAGAGAGAGAGAGGGGGGAGTAATTTTGTTTATTTTTAAGCTAATCAATGATGATATGTACAGTTTAGTATTTTGCTCATTGATCATAAAAAAAAATCAAATAATTATGTGATTTTGCAATTTTCTTCCTACAATTTTAATTACAACATTTCATCAATCTCTTAACTTAATTTTTTAACTTATTTTGTAACTGAGAATTTAGAATTTTAGATGAACTTTTCTATAAAAATGTTGACATCAAAACAATGAAGTAATATGAAAATTAAAGAGTGATAACTGATAAATGGTGAAAAACTCAAAAATTACAAGTGCTAAAGAGTAGGGGTTTGTGTTTCGGTTTTTTGATTATGTCTTTATGGTTTTCGGTTCGGGTTGTAAACGGTTCAAGTATGAGAATTCGACCTAAACTGTTTGAAAAGTTATTTCAGTTCACTGTGGTTTGATTTCAAATTTTGGTCTGGGTTCGGTTTCAAATTTCAGATTCAATTACGGTTTGGCGTTGCAATTTTGAATTAAAAAAAATTCGTAACAGCTTAAATCAATTGGTAAAATCTACTTCTGTTTTTAGCGAATCAAGCATTAGCACTATCCAACCATAATGTGTTACAAATACTAAAAATAAAACATTTTTTAAACGAGTTAACAATACAAATTATAGACAAAATAGGCAAAGCCCCAACAAATAAACCCAAAACGTTATCTAAATTGCGGAGCATAAAAAATTAATTAATTCATACATGAAAATCTAACCATACTCCACTAAATTTGATTCCCTTTTTTGTCCATTTTTCTTCTTTCGATTTGGTAGCTAGCTTGCTTCAAAATATACAAGTTCGCTTTGCCCCAACATCACCCTCATGATTAGCTCCATTGCTCCAAGGTGCAATTAGATTTAGACATATTTTTTCAAATTAATCTTATAATAAAAGTATTTTATTGATTTGGTGAAACAAAAAAAATAAACAGAACAAGCTTCCCAATTACCATCAACATCAAGTGAAGGTTGCGAGCCTACGACGTCAAAGATTAACCTTCAAGTGCTGCAGCGCCGACGGCCGATGAGATGGAAGCGCAAATCAGGTGGCGTTTACTGGTGGGACATGAAATCAAGCGGCATTGTTGATGGGATGTGAAATCGACTGCTGCTGGTGCGCGGTGGAGTTAATAGATGATGCTGACGATTGATGGTGGGCTGGTGGCGTGGCAGTTGGGCATGAAGGGGTTTGGAGGTATTTTTATTTATTTTTTATTTTTTAATACAAAACCGATCAGGTTTGCTAGTTCGAACCAAACCGAATCAAAACTCAAAATAAAATTTCGATTCGGTTCAACCCAACCCGAATGCCCACCCCAGCTAAGGAGAAAATCTCCCCTTATTATTTTTTTTTTTTCTGTTTGATGTTACAATTACAGTCTACTTACGCTCTCCACATGCACACGCTAGGATGATCTCAAAATTCTATAAAACTAAATTTATGTAATAAAGCGTCGGTTTAAAAAATTTTAAAAGTCAAGGTCAATCATCTTTGAATATGCAGAGAATGCTTGGATTCATTGTGAATATGTCTTCATCTAGAACAAGACTTTTGTAGAATAAAAAAAAAAAGTATCTTTAATCCAAAACTAAAAGAAGAATAAAAGTCTAAATGAAGGACACTAAGCTTTGTATTTACTTGGCCACACAATCACATCGCGATCTTTGATATCCAAAAGAAATAAGTCAAAGACGTTTCTCAGAAAAGAAACATTGAGACTGAACCCACTCTCAATTTCCATCACAAGGGCCAGCTTTCATGCACTATTATGTTCCTTTGCATCGGAAATAAATTTATAATGAGAAAAATCTTGTTGATCAATCAAACCCGCGTACTATTTATTGACTCTCTAGCTTAGCTGTTCATTGAATCAATCATACAAAACGTGCCAAAACCCGACTTCGATATCCTGCCCCGATCTTCTATATTTTCGGCTGTATAGCCATGACTTGCATGCATTGTTCTGTTTCATGACGGAAATGTTTACCTAAAATGAATCTTAAAGAATCAAACTAGGAGGTGCAATTTCTAACCCCAATTAATACATGTGAAAAGGTATTTAGTACTACAGATAAAAATGAGAGAGAATTAAATTAAAAAAAAAAAAGTCTCAATGATCTCTACCCCTGGAGAGATATATATCCTTCTACCCATAAATGGCAGAGAGGAAATTAAAAAGGTCTCATCATTGGTTCATGATTCGACTAAAGGCTCGAGTGGTTAATTTTTATGTTCTTAAAACTGTTCATATTTGTTAAGGAAGCTCATATTTGTAGTCAAGCAGAGGATCACAGAAGCTTCTATAATCAATTACAAGTTGATGACATGTACTACCAGCTGGCACCAGGTGGTTATGTAGCTGCTTGTACTCATACACGTGATAAGTTTGTTAATCCAATTTGTAATTAGTTAGTTAGTTTGGTAAGCTCCTGTTAAGCAGCTACACTTGTATATATATGCTTGTAATCGATTAGTAGTTACTTAAGCTTGTGGAATAAAGGATTAAAGTTTTTCCAGATCTCAATTTTATTTTCTTATTAGCCAAACATCTATTTTCTATTTCTTCAACTTGGTATTAGAGCCAGTCATGGCGTCTCTGAATATTGCTTCATCAAACCACACTTCAAATGTTCATGCAAACTCCACAAACTTCTCATTCACGTTCAATACTCCTGTTAAGCTGGATCAGTCAAACTATTTGATCTGGAGGTCTCAAGTTCTAGCTTCCATACGCGGCAACAGGCTAGAAAAATTCATTGATGAAACTATCACTCCTCCACCATCTCATATTGCTCAAAGGATTGACGATGAACTTAGATCTGTTGAGAATCCAGATTTGTCAAGCTGGAAAGCACAAGAACAAGTACTCCTTGGCTGGTTACTATCATCGATGAGTGAAGGTATTATAAGTCTGGTGTTTAATCTGGAAACTTCTCTTTAGGTATGGAAAGCTATCGAAACTCAATTTGGATCACAATCAAAATCAAGACTCTTACATTTGAGATATTTGATTAATTCAACTAGGAAAGATGACTTGAAAATTAATGAGTATTTCATTAAGATAAAGAATATTGCTGATAACATAGCTGCGGCAGGAAGTGCCTTGAGCAGTGATGATTTAATTTTGCATGTACTCTCAGGACTAGGACCAGATTATAATGTTATTGCTACTTATATTACTGGTCAAATGAGTGGTGATAAAATGAATTTGAATGAAGCTTATGCTATGTTGTTGACTCAAGAGGCTAGAATTGAGCAACAAGCACATATGCTTTCTGGAATGGATGTTAAGCATAACTTTGAAGCTAATTTAGCTCAGAACAGAGGTTTTAAGAGAGGAAACTTCTCTGGTGGTAGAGGATCTGGAAATCATAACTATTTTTCTGGTTTTGACAATGCTGGAAATTCAAGAAATAGTTACAGAGGTGGCTATGGAAGATCTGGTTTCAGTGGAAATGGTTCTGGAAATGGTTCAAATAACCAGTTCAGAGGACTTCAAAGTGATAACCAAAGGGGATCAGGTTCAGGAAATTGGAACAATGGTGGAGGTGGCAACAACAACTCTATTAGGCCTCAAATGAATCCTAAACCTCAGTGGAATGCTTCTAAACCAACATGTCAAATCTGCTTCAAAACTGGTCATACTGAAAATGTCTGCTGGAAACTTGAAGAATTTTTTACTTCTGGTGCTTACAGACCTCCTCCAAACATAAATCCCAAAGCTGCATATCTGGCTGATATGGATGGTGCAGTTGATGCAAACTGGTATCTGGATAGTGGAGCTACACACTACTTTACCAATGACATGAGAAATATGACTATGACAGAACCTTTTGCAGGTAACTCTAAACTCATCATTGGAAATGGTACTGGTTTACATATAACACATGTTGGTAATGCTATGTTAAGAATGCATAACTCCTCTGCTTGTAACACACTTAAACTAAACAACATGCTACTTGTTCCATAAATATCCAAGAACCTCATTAGCATATCTCAGCTAACCAAAGATAACAATATTGTCATTGAATTTACTAATAAATCATGTTTTGTGAAGGACAAGGTGAGGAATTTGATCATACTGCAGGGCAAAACTGAAAAAGGTTTACACAGATTGCTATTGTTTCCTTCTAATAAAGTCTCTTCTCAATCATTTCAAAGGCCTCTTGAAGGCACTCAATCCAAAATCTCAGATGTTCCTTTGTCTATGTTTTCTGTTGTTCATTCAGTTGTCAATAATCAAACAAGCACCTGCTTGCATATTGCAGCAGAATCTTGTATCAGTCCAAATTGTATGTTGAGTGTTTCTATATTGCATCAGAAACTTGGTCATCCTAATACCAAAGTTTTAAATCATGTAATAAACTCTTGTTCAGCTTTCAGGAATTTAAATAGAAGTAAATTTCTTGATTCATGTGATGCATGTAAAATGGGAAAAATGCATAGATTACACTTTCCAGTTTCTACCACCAAAACAAAACATGTATTAGAAGTTCTGCACACTGATTTATGGGGACCTACCCCTGTGCTTTCAGTTCAAGGTTATAGATACTATGTGAGTTTTGTGGATGATATTTCGAGGTTCACATGGATTTTTTTTTTAAAAACCAAGGATGAAACACTAGCTGTTTTTAAAATCTTTAAAAAGCAACTTGAGGAACAGCTAGATAGATCTATCAAATGTGTTCAATCAGATTGGGGTGGAGAGTATAGATCATTTGTTAATTTTCTTCATGAGGAAGGTATTCAATTCAAGCACTCATGTCCATACACTCATAATCAGAATGGCTTAGTTGAGAGAAAACATAGACACATAACCGAGCTAGGTCTCACCTTACTTGCTCAAGCCACTTTGCCTATAAAGTTTTGGTGGGATTCCTTCCATACAGCAACCTATATTATCAATAGACTCCCCACACCCATACTCTCTATGCAATCACCTTATGAAAGTGTTTTCAAAATCAAACCTGATTACCAATTTCTCAAGGTCTTTGGATGTTCATGCTTTCCATTCCTAAGGGATTATAATACTCACAAGTTCCATTTTCACACCTCAAAATGTGTCTTTCTGGGTTACAGCCCTTTATACAAGGGTTACAAGTGTATGCATTCCTCATGAAAAATTTATATAGCCAGTCATATGTTATTTGATGAAACCTATTTTCCTTACACATCAAATTCACAATTCTTAACCTCACCATCTAAACCCTCTGATTTTCATTATAGTCTTCTTTAATCTTATATTGTTTCAATTCCAAATAGCAATCAAGAAACCTTTGAAGCTGGCTCTGCAGGAGATGAAGCTCAATCTCATCATGTCAGTGATCACTCCTCACTCTAACAGTCACAACCCAACCTTTGATGCTTCACATTCTCAAATACATTTCCAACCCTCTACCATAGCTGCTTCACATACAAACCAATCATTATTATCTCCCTCATCCACACAACATCAATCATCCTCCTCTATTCAATCAATTCAACCATCCCACCAGCCTCTGCTAAATCATCCTATGATTACCAGAGCAAAAGCTGGTATATTCAAGCCTAAAGCATTCTTAACATCACATAACAGCCTGGAACCATCAACTGTTGATGAAGCATTATCTGATCCTAAGTGAAAAGCTGCAATGCAATTAGAATTTGATGCTTTAACCATAAATAACACTTGGATTCTAGTACATGTGACATCTCAGCACAAGTTGGTTGGATGTAAATGGGTTTTCAGAACCAAGTACAATACAGATGGTACAGTTTCTAAACACAAAGTAAGATTGGTTGCCAAGGGTTTTCACCAGACAGCAGGAGTGGATTATAAGGAAACTTTCAGTCCTGTGGTAAAGTCTTATACAGTTAGAACTATACTGAGTTTCGCAGTGATGAAATAGTGGAAAGTCAGGCAAATTGATGTCAATAATGCATTTCTTAATGGAGATATTTCAGAGGATATATACATGACACAACCAGAGGGCTTCATAACCAAAGAGGGCTATGTCTGTAAATATAGCAAAGCTCTTTATGGCTTGAAGCAAGCTCCCAGAGCTTGGTATGACAAACTCAAAGGGTGTCTTACAAGTTGGAATTTCTTCAACTCCAAGGCTGATACATCTCTGTTCATTAGACATAACACAAGAGGTATCATTCTTGTACTGATCTATGTGGATGATATTCTCATTACAGGACCAGATTCTTTCTTGTTAGAAACCTTCATCACCAAGTTCAGTAAGGTTTTTGCTTTAAAAGATTTAGGATTGGTATCCTATTTTCTTGATGTTAAGGTATGTTATACAGAGAGTGGGATGCATTTATCACAAACAAAATATATCAAAAACCTCTTAAGTAGAGCTTCCATGCAGAACTGTAAAGGTTCTGATACACCTCTCATCACAGGTCAGAAATTAGAAAAGGTAGCAAAGGGTTGTTTGGGCCAAGAATTCGAAGATCCAACTCTCTATAGAAGCATTGTTGGAGGGCTCCAATATCTGATACTCACCAGGCCTGATATTGCATACTCAGTTCATAAGCTAAGTCGGTATCTAAATGCTCATACACTTCAGCACTGGCTTGCTTGTAAAAAGGTACTTAGATATCTTCAAGCAACTATTACTTATGGAATATATATTCATAATGGAAGGGAGCTTGAAGTTACAGGTTTGAATGGGTACTCAGATGCAGATTGGGCTTGTGATATAAATGATAGAAAGTTCATTGGAGTATATTGCATTTATCTTGGCAACAATTTGATTTCATGGTCCTATAAAAAACAAGCCATAATGGCAAAATCCAGCATTGAAAGTGAATACAGAGCACTGTCATCAACAAGTTCATAAATCTCTTGGCTAGAATCTTTATTTTCTGAGCTCATCATTGTCAAGCTGTCAACACCATGCTTTGGTGTGATAATCAGAGTACTGGGGAATTAGCTAAGAATCTAGTGTTTCACTCCAGGTCTAAACACATCAAGTTGGACATACATTACATCAGAGATAAAGTTCTTCAAAAGCAATTAGAAGTGAGATACATTCCTACAGATGAACAAGTTGCTAATGTTCTCACGAAGGCTTTATCTCTTCCAAAATGCAGCTACTTCAGGACCAAGTTTAATGTCATTAGCAGACCCTTGAGCTTGAGGGGGGATGTTAAGGAAGCTCATATTTGTAGTCAAGCAGAGGATCACAGAGAAGAGGATCACAGAAGCTTCTATAATCAGTTACAAGTTGATGACATGTACTACCAGCTGGCACCAAGTGGTTATATAGCTGATTGTATTCATACACGTGATAAGTTTGTTAATCCAATTTGTAATTAGTTAGTTAGTTTGGTAAACTTCTGTTAAGCAGCTACACTTGTATATATATGCTTGTAATCGATTAGTAGTTACTTAAGCTTGTGGAAATAAAGGATTAAAGTTTTCCAGATCTCAGTTTTATTTTCTTATTAGCCAAACATCTATTTTCTATTTCTTTAACTATATTGAACTTCTCTAGCTAATGCATAGAAAAAAAAATATGTGAACACCAGAATCTTCCTATATAACTTTCAAATTAATATCTTGTTTAATCCATTTGTGGAATTGGTTCAATTTTATAATTTTTAAGGGAATTTTCATGTGCCTTAGATGGTTGATTTTCTTTAAAATATTTAGACATAGATTTGGTTATTTTGGGCATAGATATGTATCTAGTCTGAACTACTACATTACAAAATAAAATTTAGAAGTTTCCAATGAATTTTTTTAGTGATAGTTCATTTTCTTTTAAATATTTGAAAGTAAATATGACTATATATATTGAGCGCAAATCTAACTTTGCTATTACAGAATTATTTATGAAGTTTTGGTAAGTTTTTTTATTATAAATATTAATATATTTGAATTGTAATATTAAAAAAATTATACATTTTTAAAACAATACAAGATGATTGAATCTATGTTCATATTAGATAACAAGGTATTTGACATGTATCTATTGAAAAATTAAAAACAAATGGTCCCGATTTTCTCTTTTCTTCTTCTTTGCTATTGAAACAAGGCTTGTTTGATGACAGCTTCTGCATTGAGTCTTGGCAGCACGTCGGCACCCGCTTTGACGAAAGGGTCAAATACAGTTAAGCCCTTAAGCAGTTAAGCCCTTCTTGTATTTTATACTCATAAATAAATTTCAGTTGGTTTTTTTTTTAAAATAAGTCACATAACTATTATTTTTTAATGAATAGTATTTGACTGACTGTAATTAATTAATTTAGGGATAATCATAGTGAATTAATTTAATTAGTCATGTAAGGAGCAGCAAATTCATCATTTAAAATCCATTTTGTCCGGTACTGTCTGCGGTCAATGCCGGGCTGCCATGTTTCGGGCCAAAATTAGGCCAGGCCTACATTACAGTAGCCCACGTAAAGTTCGACTGTTTGCTTATGACTAATATTTAATTAAAAATAACCAAAATGTCAACTGACATTCTTCGTTAAAATATAATATTTGTGACGAACGAATAATTAAGAATATAACCCGAAACGGGAGGGGGGGGGGGGGGGGAATTATAAAGTGCAAAAAGGTTTGTTCTCTGAGATATAATGAAAAATTTTGCAGCGGCTGTGCCAATGTCAAATACGTTAGATACAGCCGATGAAAGGCAAACGCGACCTGATTATACAAATAAATACATGGTCAATCCAAGTTTTAAGATATTTACTTAATTAAGTTGACAAACAGTTTTTCATTTTAATTTATTTTCTGACTCAGCATTCATTTGACCTGATGGGTTAAAAAATTGTAGAAGCTGACTCTGGATTCAGAATATTTCAGTTTAGTTAAAAATTCGTGCAGTATATTCGGGGTCGATCGAGATTGTAAAGTGAAATAACAGAGCTTTAAAGGGAAAATTTAGATCTTAATTAGACAGATACTGAGCTAATTGCAGAACTAAAACACAGCCATCATCATCGAAAATGAATTTCGTACATGCTGCGGTATGCAATTGAATGATTGCCGTGTTGACTGGTTATGGGCGTATATGCATATGGTAATATGAATGCAATTAGATGGTCGTGTCAAATATGGTGGTGTGGCACCTCCTAAAGCTTTCTCCTTCGTAACTAACTTAGTGATAGTAATGTGGGGGAAGAATCAAGCAAACATTCAACCTCACCGTAGAACTTGTGCGTTGTTTATTAATTGGGAGGTGATAGATATTCAGCTCAGTCTACGATAAAGTCAATATGTGAGCTAATTTTGTAGATACCATGAATATTTTATTTTTTGTGGATATGAATAATTTACACGGGTAACTCCTTACGTTTTGACAAAACCACAAAGACGTATTGTAATTTGTTTGCAGACAGTCCCTATTGAGTATATTGTCAAATTCCCTTGAAAATTCTTCCACTATATCAATGATTTGTTTGTTTTGTTCATGAAATCAACTATCTAGAAGTGTATTAGTTTCAAAGTCTGGATGCATAAATAGTCAAATTATTATTTTTATTTAACCAACTTTTAACAAAATTGTGGACAAGGAGTTGCATTAAAAATAAATTAATTGATAATGACGTCCTCGCTTGAGATTAGATAAAGTGAGCAATTGAATTTTGTTGATACCAAAATTTGGCTCAACAATGTGATCAAGTTGAGTGGAGATTAGGCTGTGAAACCTCTTTGAGATAGTATTGTGTGACTCCTAAATGCGGGTGCGTTGACATGCAAAACAAAAAAAATAGTAAGGTTGCCAAAGTTGATATTAATGAAGACCCTCTAATGCTTAACTCGTAAATTGGGAGTTTTGCCCATAGCAACTAAAGGAGAAAGAGAGAAGAGAAAGGACTTCTAGTTTGCTTTTTGTGGTTGAAATCTAGAATACCTTACCTGTGAGCGGGGATATTTTATTAGAGTAATAATATAGTCATAAACTCTTGTACAAATTTATTTTGTACAAACTGATGTGTCATTAATTAATTGGTTGAATTAAATATCTCTTGACCCACATGATTTATTTCTATTATTTTATATTTTCATTCAACCAATGAATTAATGTCATATCAGTTTGTATAAAATAAGTTTGTAAAAGAGTTTGTGGCTGTATCATCACTCATTTTATTAAGGTGCTTTATAGAGTCTATATTGTATTTGGAATACCTTACGACGTGTACAGGGATACATGGAATTCTCTTTGGAGTCAAATTTTATAATTATTGTTATATTTGATTTTATAAGGTTGTATTCGAGAAAATAAGGTATAACAAATTTCATTTTTTGTTTGTTTGCATATCTAGATGAGTAATGATATTTGAATAAAGGAATCTGACAAAATGGTGATAAAAATAACTCTAAAATTGTATGATATCACAGTGATTAAGTTAAAAAATAGAATTATTTTTTAATTAACACCACAATACCATACAGTTTTACCATTGTTTTTTTTTTTCATTATTATATTACCCACCATTAGGATTCTTCGTCAGTTTCCAATAAAGATAAGAGTGTTAATATCCATCTAAAAATAAAAATTTCCAGAATTGTTACAGCATGTACGTTAACACTATATGGTATTATATTTAATTGAAAAAAATTAATAAAAACATATCATATAAAGTTACAATTTAATTAAAAAATAATGAAAAAGTACGCTAAGACCGTATGATTTTATAATTAATTCTGTAATCAATATGGATAAAAAATGATTTTTGTATAGATAGTGACAGCCGATTCCAAAAGAAATTACAAACCGGAAATAAATTCAAAGATGATCACATATACAATATAAAATATATCAAGGTCACGGCTGTGACAGCGTAACAAAGAGGTTGACGTCATTTGTTAACGGAGACTCTATGCTACGAAGAGGGTGGCAAGTCTCTCTGTTACAGTGATTGCCATCTCCTTCATAGAAAAATGTTACAAGCTCATCACATTTTTGTTTACTTTAACCAGAACATCGTAAAAATAAAATTGCCAATTAATACTAAAAAGGAAAAATACTTCTAAAGACGCTCTTGTTAAATGTTAATAGCCAGCTACATTCGTGGCCAGTATATAAAACATTTGCTTCCCCGATCCATAAGATTGACGAATAATATTTCATAAAATGGGCCATTTTGCTTAAAACACAAGTTAGTGGGCCCGTTTTTGGGATAAGTATCATCTTCATGTAGCGAAATATATGTATTACCACTTTTATTTTGCTCAAGCTTTTGTATAATGCACCTTACCCTCCCATATCAAGTCGTAGCATTCAATTGACCACATAATGTGACCATGAAAATTAATGTCCTTTTAAGTTTGCCGAAATTGGACCATTGTTTTGGTTGGAGTAGAATATACGTACGGCTTTCCATTTCGTTTGTGTTAAATTGAAATCCAATTAAACGAGAATGCGAAAGGCTATCGATCTTGATGAACAAATACAAGATATTAAATTGATTCAAATCCAAATACTTACCACTCACAGTCCTTAAAATTTGGGTGTTGTTTTACTTTTACTTTCTCCGCAGCTGAGTATTCTCACGCTTCAAACTCAAGCAAAGGAAAGTTGGATGAGGTGGCGCTTTCCGACAACGACATCGCACGTGTTCTTACGCGTCGCCTTGTTGATTAACACGTGTATGAAGGGAATAAACAACAAGTAAGCAAAATAAATAAATTTTTTATTTAAATGGGGCTAAGCTAGTAGCCAGTCTTGGGCTCTTTTGTCCATTTGGGGTGTTAATTTCATTAATGTAATTATATATATAGAGAGAGACACACATAGCTGTATTCTAAAGTTTTTTTGCCTGCTTGCTTCTGCTTGCTGCTGCTGCTGCTGCATATATACATTTCAAAGACTCTCAAAGCTCTTCCTCTCCTGATCATTTTCGCTATACATATAGATTGTATCTAGAGTTGATAGTTTTTCAATTGATCAAATTAAGATGGGGAGGCAGCCATGCTGTGACAAAGTTGGTCTGAAGAAAGGGCCATGGACAGCTGAAGAAGACAAGAAGCTCATCAACTTCATTCTCACCAATGGCCAATGCTGCTGGAGAGCTGTTCCCAAGCTTGCAGGTCTCTGATTGATCATCAGTTCTTTCAGCATATATAGACTCATCTTTCGCAGCTTCATTTTGAGCTCTTTCTTTCATTTGATATTTCTTGAATTTTGATTCTTTGCCTTTCATTCTTTGTTGTTTTGTCGAAGAGTGGGTAATAATATATTTTCTTCTTTAAGGGAAAAAGAATATTAACCCACTTAGATTAAGAAGAAGGGCTCCTTTTATTTCCATTTTTCTTTATGATAATTTTAATCTTTGGCTTTGGAAGAATGGACATGATTGATGTTGGGACAATGATGAAAGACGACTGAATCATTGTCAACAAAGGCTGATCACTGAAATTGTTTTCATTGTTTTCTTAAAACAAATAAATGTCAAACACCAATTAATTATTTGTTTTTTTTTTATTTAACCAGATATATTTACTCTAAATTAAAGTCTTAAATATTGAACGGAGTTATGATGGGTGATTGCAGGTTTGTTAAGGTGTGGAAAAAGCTGCCGGCTTAGGTGGACAAATTATCTTAGGCCTGACTTAAAAAGAGGTCTTTTATCAGAATATGAAGAAAAAATGGTCATTGATCTGCACGCTCAACTCGGCAACAGGTTCAATCAGTTTTCCCAATAATCTCTATTTTTCATTATTTTCCATTTTCGGTTTATAGATTTATCCTTTCTTTGGTTAAGTTTTTCTTCTACCGACTCTTGTGTCAAAAGATGACGGCAAAAATTAAATTAGAGTCACAAATTGATGTATTGAGTTATGTCATTAGAACTTTGATTGACTTTCCTATCATTTCATGAGAACCACACGACTGTCGAAATTGAAGAATGAGTCCCATGCACTAGTTGGCCTTTTTTTTTTCCTAACTTATCATTTATTTATTAACTATTAGCTGTCAGTCCCCACTAGCCATTGTCTCGTTTTTTTGGCTGGGATTAATTGATTTTTCTTTCAAAATATACATAAGCCAAATTTGTCCTCCAGCAGCACAATTTGCATAATTTTTTTTTCTTTTGAATTTACTGCTTTGAAAAAAATTTCTGATGACATGGACTTTTCTAGTGGTCATAAAAAATCAATTTTTTTTTCTTTGGTGTAAACTTAATGTTCATAGTGTTTACATACAAGATATAACCAAACAATAAAATTAAAACGTGTGTATTTTTTTTTTCTCTTATTTACAGATGGTCCAAGATTGCTTCTCATCTTCCAGGAAGAACTGATAATGAGATCAAGAACCACTGGAACACACACATCAAAAAGAAGCTAAGAAAAATGGGAATTGATCCTCTTACTCACAAGCCACTTTCAACTACTGATGATCAACAACCCCAAGTGAAGATTAATCAACAAGAACAAGAACCATTGATGATCAATGATGAATCAATAATAGACCGAAACAATAAGGAGCCTGAGACATCAGTACAGTCATCAATCACTGAAGTCAATAAAGATGAGGACAAAGTGATGAGCATGACAAGTTCTCCACTATTCGATCATATTGATGCTGCTACAATGGAGATTATGAACAACAATTTTTGCACCGATGATGTTCCTTTGATCGAGCCACATGAGATTTTAGTCCCATGCTCAACCTCTAGTACTTCATCATCCTCGTGTTCATATTCTTCAGAGAATTCATCCAATAAGTTGCTGGAAGAATGGCAGTTTCACGATTTTGAGTGGGCTGCTGCTTCTAATAATTATGGCAACATTAATATGAGCTTATGGGATGATGATCTCGGCAATTGGGATTTGTTAATCAACGATGATGATGGTTTTGCTGCTAGTGCTACTTTCAGTCAGTGCCCAAGAATGGATTACGATCAAGATTCTTGGAAGTATGGCCTCTTGTGATTGGACATTTTCATCGTATATGTGGGTTAGTTGTCACAGCAGAGAAAAAGAAATAATAAATCGAAATTCCGGGAAAATTCCTTCTTACATTTTAGTTATTTTCTTTCTTTTATCTTTTTTTAATTTTCTTTTTTAAAGACAAAAAAAAAGAAAAAAAAAAAAGAAAAGAGTTTTTGTATATGAAGTGTACTATGGCTTGTTAATTCAATATGTTATGGCTCCAATTGTTGTCTTCAATAAAATAAAGGGGATTTGTAAAGTAGTTCCTTCATTCTTCTTATCAGCTGCCTCATCGTATTGTCAGTATTTAATCATAGACGATTGTCACTTGATCATTTATTGAAATTATACATTGAATAACAAATTGATTTACATTTTTCATAGAAATTCTTATGTATCAAAAATTTTAATTACTTCAGTATTTTTATTTATATAATCAATTTGAAGGATTTCATGCAGATGGTGATGGGAAATTAATGTGTATATATTATATTGGTTGGAGAAGTCAATTACTTGTCATTGCATGTTGAACTAACCCTACAAATGATTTAAAAGAGTTTGAATTCAAGTTCGTCTCCTCATTTCTAAACAATAAAAAATCAATACCTATTGTAGGATAATGCAAAACGACTCATCCATTTCATTTGGGAAAAAAAAAATCCATTTGTTTTTATTTGGCTTTTTGTACTTGTACTGAAAAAGTAGTTCTAATTTTTTTTAATAAACAAGTTGTTGTATTTATATGTTTTTAATGAAAAATTCGAATGCATATATTTAATATAAAAGATCTGGAGTCAAAATTCAACGCCTCAAGGCTGTTAATTCTATTATTGTAAATATATTTATATTGCTCTGGCCTAAGAAGACGATATTTAATTTCAATTTAGTTCAAACTTCAATTTACGTTATTATCAACTAGTAATTATAAAAACATTAATTTTGTGTGTTTACTTTTGCGAATGACTTGCCTTTACTTGGCAAGCATTGCAAAGATTGCTTTGTCTTGCAAGTTAAAACCGTAGCCAGCGAGTAACAATGACAAGGGTCCAACCGTATATTTTTTGTATTCAAGTTTTTTTATTAAATGGAAACTGAATTCAAATTTCTCTTATTCAAATAATAATAATAATAATAAATTTCTATAAGGTATTCTTATTCTTATATTTGGTCTCCACTTTTCTTTTTCTTTCTTTAATTTTTTATTTCAAAATAAATTATACATACATGATACGTGTAAGCTTTGACGCAGTATATATACAAGTTAGTGTGTGCATACAAAATTAACAAAGATATTAATTATATGACAAGGAACACAATGATAAGTACAAATCCAATTTACAAATTTTTTCGCACTGTAAAAAGAAATTAATCAATGCATAATACTAGCTGGCACCAATTAAGATTATTTTCATACAATTTATTTGTTTATGTCAAATGCATTGACTGCTTCTTATGATACAGTACAAGAGCTCTCAATATTATTATTTCAATTTGGTATGAAAATTGAGATGAGATTTGATTTTTACACTAGGTGAAAGTGAAAAGTGCAGAAAAAAAATTATATTAATGCACAATAATCTTTTCATTCTTCTTCTTTTTCATTTTTTTTTGGGGATTAGATACTTACTACTTACATGAAGCTGAAGAGAAAGTCTTAGGCGTCGACACCACCTTAAACTTTTTCATTTTTTTTTAATGCATTGTGAATATTTAGTCAAATGTAATTAGATAATATGTATAATATAGATGGTGGCATGGGCACCACCTATAAACTTTTCTCTTTTTTTGAGTAGTAAAGTTTTGTCTTTGTTCTCATTTATAGTTTTGTATTCAACTAATCATATCACCGTCAAATTACATTATTTAGCCATAACTTTAGGTGGTGGATGTAATTAGATAGCAATGTTAATAACGTGGTAACAATGGCACCACCTAAAATTTTTCCGAAATAATAAATATCACACGCAAGAGTTTGATTTGAAAGAATGCATTCAAAACGATTTACATGTATAAGGCACAAAATTTAAGGAAATGTGTACACAAATTAACGAAAGAAAATTCCTAGCATTATCTTCAAAGTCTTTTTACATTTAGACAAAAAGGAAAAAAAAAAAAAGATTCAAAGAAGTAGTGCTTCAATTAATAAACTCATAATCCGACTTATAAATGAAAAAAAAAAAAAACTGTCCACATATTTTTTTTAAAGAAAAATAATAATTTGTTTGGTTTTTAGTTAGCATCGTAAAAACTCGTACTTTTTACCCCTTAAAAAAAAACTCGTACTCTTTCAAACATCAATATGCATGATAATTAGTTTTTGCTATTTACATTATCGTTGCTTTTAGCACCTTTTGAATGTTAAAAATAAGAAACTTTTAATTTGATTGGCAAAACACAACTGTGTAAACATTATCCAAAAGAACCTTAAATTACTATTGCGGGGTCGCCTCAATTTTATGAGTATAGATGTTAAAACACAGACAAAACTTTAGGACTTCAAACTCGGAGGTGACCACTTGAAACGCGGTTAGAAAATCATTAAAAGTAACAATTGATCAATAGTTTTTCAAAGAAAAAGAGAGATAACATTTTGAAAAAAAAAAAAAAAAATTGGTTAGTGCAATCATTCAAAGATAGCGGAAGTTTGACAATCTCTTAGATGATGCCTTACATACAATGTGAAAACAAGAATGTGATTTTGCCAATAACGTTGTCTTTGTTTGGACACATTCATTTTCTTTGAGAATCTTTTTGGGTTTCAACTTAATGGAACTGCATTCACACTCTTTTTGGGATTTTCTTGTTTAAGGACGGACAAAAAACTCATAAGTTTCATGTCTTGTTTGTTGTCTCCCAAAAATAAAATAAAATAAAATTTTCAATTTCAGGATAAAAGTAATTTTCTTTGGTTTCTCGTCACTTCCATGAGTGCCACTATACCTTTTTTTTTTTTTATTATACGAGACTATTACTTATGATACATCATATTATAACTGGTATTTATAATTACCGTGAATAGTTTTACATCAATTCTTAATTTCTTATATACCACAACCCAGATTTTAACTCTTTCAAATATTCGAGGGACTTCAACCTCTTATATAGCACAACTTAAATTTTAACTCTTTTAAATATTTGAGAGACTTCAACCTTCACTCAAGAAATAAAGAAGGGAATTTAAATCAAACTCCCACAATATTTCTATAGGGATTCGAACCACTTCCCTCACACTTGTGATAAAGTGGCTCTAGTCACTGGGCTAAAGCCCAATGTGCCACTATATCTATTTAGTTGTAATAACTGGTATTCTACACAAATATACAATTTTTTATTTTTTACCCCTATTTAATCAAATACAAAGTCTTTGAGTAGTTAAAACCATATTTTGTTTATATTTTACACTGAAACACATAAAATCATTATTGAAGACATCACTTATCGGGAGAAAAAAAATTAAAAAAAGCATACAAAAAAATTTAAAAAAAAAAAGCATACAAAAAATTAAAAAAAAAAAAAAGCATACCGCAATCTAATAGGACTGCTTCACGATCTATATATGAAAGAATTAATTTAAATGTAAATTATATTTATAGCTAATAAATAGGTCAGCTATATGTCACTAAAGTACCTCTCATAACATCAGATTCCCCAACAAAGTCAGCGCGTAACAAATGACGCGTGGGGATACCACACACCAAGTAGAGAATATTCAAACGATTTAATGATTTAAATAAACTTGTTAACTTGACATCGAGCATGGTGAGTTGACGTGAGCAGACGTGGGCCCGAACGGGAGAAAGTCATAGTGGGAGCCATTTTCTCCACTCGCCGACAAACGCGTGGAGTAGAACACACGGAGAGGTTGATACGGGAGGGCCCGGTGGCTTACAGAATCCGCTTTGACTAGCGACAGCTGTCCCCATCATGTGAGATCAGTCTGTCTTAGTCAACGCACTTTGTGATTTGATACATGGGATCACACGGCATCGTAGCTGCTTCTGTTATCACCTAACCACATCACTATCACCTTTTTATTTTCAGAATTATAATTTTGATGAAAATGATGATAGATTAATAGATCCCAAATTCTCCTCTTTCGACCCCTTTTATTCGTATTAATGACATAGATTATTGTTATAAATTCTTCTATCTATTCCTCGAGTTTTTGTTTATTGTTTCATAATAAACCTCTTTATGGTTATAATACTAGAGTTAGAGTATTAGGATCAAATTAATTTTATTACTATGAGCATATTATAATTTAATAAAGGTATAATTACAAAAGTTATTGTTTTAACTTAGTTAATTTTAGTGCAAGTGATATCAAGTTAACTATGCACTATATAGATAACTAATTGATGGATAAGTTATAAATATTTTGATTTCAACTCAAAAGTGTTAATGAGAACAAGTGATTACATAGTTCAAAGATATGGTAACAACTCTAGAGAATAAACTATTATACCAAACTAATAAGTTTAGAAAAATATATATTTTACTCCATATTTGGCTCGAGTCATATATAAACACACACATAGAGATAATTATAACTATATATGTGGAGGCAAGTTCTTCAAGATGAGATTTAAAAATATATATATAAAAAACTTATTATAATGTAAATGTTATTCTCATTTATAATTGTCTCTAATTGAGACTCGAATATTTTATGACTACATAAAAGTTATTTATATATAAAGTATCATTGTACAAATGTTTTACTATAATTATAATTTTTGTTTTCACTTAACATGATCATATTGATATGCTTAAGCATAATTCTAAGGTTTAACTATCCAATTTATCCATGCTATTCAATCATTAGCATTACCATTCCTCCTTTCTTCTTCTTCTTCTTCTTCTTTTTTGGTTATATGGATATATTATGGGTTTTAAGTTGCGAAAAGATTTTGGGTGCTCTCATGATATACAAAATAAGATTCCAAATGAATAAATTCGTGAAACAAGAAGAGAAATCTTCAAAACATTAAAAACTTTGTAATCGTGTCGAAGGAGATAAAGTTGACTTTGCGGCCGGAGTCTTGTTAAGGGCGAATTAATTACGTTGATTTGTGTAAGGGCTTAGGTTCCGAGAACATCAACTTATTTCCATCTATTATGTCAGCATTACATGATGAATAACTCTTCAGCCAATAAAGCATCATTACTTGCCTTAACTTGGTAGGAATTTTTACCACTAAGATTTTGCGAAAAGCCTCAAGTTTGGTAAAAAGTACATAAGATCACTAAATTATAGGAAAGAGAATGGAAGCTTATAGTAATTCAACAAAGCTTTTATGAAATGATTTGATGGGATATTTTACCAAACTTTGACCCTAATTAATTATAGAAAAATTAGCATGAACGAAGATTTTCTATTGATTTTACTTTTATCCCAATATAGATTAGATTTGCTATCAGTGGTTACTGGAGATAATTAAAAGAATGGATATATTTTCATACCATGCATTATAAAAACGATCAAACATCACACAAACGTTTTAAAAAACTTATAGTATAACTCAATCAAGATAGGATCATTATAGGATCCAACTTGGTCAATTTTAGGTCTTATTTCATATTGAGATTGAGCAACTCTAATTTAAAAATTATAGCATTAAAATATTTAGTAAATATTAGTTACTGTAACTTAGAAATTAAGTTGATTTGGAACCACCACTTATATGGTGAAAATTCTATGATATTTTTATTATTTTTATCAAAATTATTGTTTAAAAGTCATATTTAATATATACTATTAATTTTTATTTCACATATATATATATATATATATATATATATTCTTACAGTATTTATAATTTAGAAGTTATAGCAGTTAAGTGTGAGACCGGATCTTAACCTATCAAATTTATTAAACCACAATTAATACAACATTACTAATTGAGGTTCATGCATGAGGACCTGAGCCATGAGGTTATGCTGATGAAAAATGTATAAAGAAAATTTAAATAAAAAAGTGAAAAAAAAAAGAGAGAAAAGAAAATGTTAAAAATGCTCGTGCTAGGGCATAAAGTTTCTTTCAAGATTTAAACAAAGTTGAGGCTGAAAGTACCAATAAAAAAACTTCACATGTGAAAAGTAGGATGTTCCGTTACCAATCATTGCCTCCACAAAAAGGGTTTTATATATTTAGACAAATAGAAAGAAAATGAGTGGGGGAAGAGTGAACATAAGAGCAGGAAAAGAAATTAAAAATTATGAAGATGAGGCCATTTGGCTAGCTATCATTATTTTAGTTTTCTTTTTCTTTCGCCAGACAAGCAGTTGGCAAATTCTATAAAGGGGAAAGGGAGCAACAGCAGATGATTAATTTGTCAAACAGATTTATGCACAGGGTCCTACTACGATGGAGATACTACACTGTAGAATATTTTTAATAATTAAGTTATTAAAATTATAATAAATTTTTTATTATTTATCGTTTTGATCGTGTGATTATGTAAAAAATGTTATACGGGAGAATATCTCCAATGCAGTCATTACCTCATAAGAATGAGAGGAAGATTTATAGAGTACCGTTACAAGGACCCATATTTAATATGCAATAATCCGAGGAAAAATGACTAGTTGAATTCCTAATATTTCAAGAATAAATACATGGAGCTTCTTTTGATAGTGGTTTGGAGTATTTTTACAAAAGAATGAAAGGAAGAATTGCTTGTCCAGTGTTGATTGTGGCCGTCCAAAACCAAAAGATGCAATGTGTATCTAGTTAGGACAAATTTCAATAGTCTAGGTGAATAATGTGTGTACTTGTCCCTATAATATTATTGAACAGTAACTAATTCTCATGCATAGGTTCAATGTTCACTATTCAGGTCACTGGGGCGGTAGCCGAATCATAGGGCGGCCAGTCGCCCCACGCGAACAAATTCCATGGGTTATTTAAGTGGGTTTTGGGGCCCTCACTACCAACACAAGTACTTGATAACATTTAGAGCGATCTGGCGGCAATACATTCATAATTATGAATCAACTGAATCAACACTCCAATGAGTGCACATTCTTATGTCTCTTAGGGTTTCAATTTAACCTATCATAACTTGACATGTCATCATATTCGCAATGCTTTTGTCACCTTCCTACTCCCTAGTGCTAAAAAGGTTCAGTCGCTTTAGCTTGATAGCATCTACATTGGTCCTTCACTCCTACCTGTGACTCACGCAACCGACTCATCCAACGTAATCATGTTAATATCAATTAATTTATCCTAAACATTTTATTCTATTCCTTTTTATCCCTTTCAATATGGAATTCAATTGAAAACCATCAACACAAATATTTAAGATTTATAAATGCTTTGTGTATATAAGATGATCTGCGATTAGATGATAGTGTAGTGTGTACGGATATGGAATTTTCAGTATTGATGAAAAAATCCACATCAGCATAAATTAGTTATTAGACTAATAATATAAACTTGATATAACTCATATCTCTTGAGCTTAGGATAAATTAATACTTTTATAAGCAACATATTAAATTTTTGTCTTAATGTCTTTGTACTTAAAACGTGCATTTGTATACGCGGTTTACAGTATGTGGACTAGCTAGGGTTTGTTAATGGGTCCAAAAATAAAAGTGGAATAATAACTGGAGAACATACAATCATGTTTTTGTCTTTTTGAATCAAATCATCGATATCTTTAATGACGAAATTTGAAAGGACATAATATAAACAGTTTTTTTAGGACAATAAATCCCCACATGCACCAAGACAGAATGAACAGAAATTTAGGGTTAGCTAAACTAGTTATCATTTTTTTTTATCAATATAAAATGTCCATCACTTTCTTTCATGATGATGGCGATGAGATAGACATCAGAAGGGCTTTTGAATTTGATTCTCTTCAGGCTATTATGCTCTATTGCCCCAACCATTTTCACACAAAAGAACCTTATCTTCTGCAAGCACACTCATGCTTCTACAACATTCCTCAAGTGGCAAAAGTGTTCCATTTGGGCTCTTAGGGTCATAGAACTAATATGAAAGAAATATATAATATAAAGATGGATGGATGCACCATTAGGTTTTGGAGGATGCATAGATTATGATGATCATTTGAATCACTTTAATAAATACTTGGATCGGTAGCATTAAGACACATAACCCTAAGGGTGTATTTGTGGGCTTTGCTTTGCTACGGCGTTAATTGATAATCAATTAGATTTTGGCGGCAGGCTACCTGTATCAATCTTTCTCAAACACATCAGCTTTTATAATATAAGTTCTTTTCCGTTTTTTGCCTGTTGGTGTTTACTTTTAGGTCTGTTAGGATTATTAGGCTTAGTTGTGAACCACTGGTCCACTAGATCTTCCCAAAACTCTAGTAGCTGCTGTTCACACACATATGTTTTGATTAAAACAAAAAATTTTACGAATTATTGTTAAAGTAATCAAGACCAGCTGTTAGCATATCGAGTTTAATCTATAGTAATATATATTTTACTAAATAAGTAGAGATTTTTGGTATATATATACAACTAAGTCATATTTACGGTAAACCGTTATTATATCTTCCCAAAACGGGACGATATACAACTAATTAAAACCAGTTAATTATTATTGATTAATGATCTAGCCACAAACTCTTATACAAATTTATTTTGTACAAATTGATGTGGCATAATAAAATTGGTTGAATTAAATATCTCTTGGCCCACATGATTTATTTTTATTATTTTATATTTTCATTCAACTAATGAATTAATGCCATATCAATTTGTACAAGATAAGTTTGTAAAAGAGTTTGTAACTGTATCATCACTCATTATTATTTGGTATAGTCTTCTTCATTATCATCATTGCTCGACCAAAAAAAAAATTAAGGAAATGAATTTACACAAACATTTACGGATTATTGTTAAACGAATTGACGCCAATTGACAAATCGAGACTATTACTGTGTAAATTAGCCAAGTTACATATAAATGATGTCAGGTATAACATCATCATTGTTTTCTTTTATATACATATTTTTCTTTTTTTTTAAATGAAGGAAAAGAAATTCCCTTTCCCCATCATTTTGGCCCTTATGGGATACTTTTAAAATATTCCTGCAGCTTCTGGGTTGCTTTTGATTGTAATGGATATTACACTTGTGAGGTTCTTACGGGTACTCACTTTTTTGAAGAAGAAAGCCAATATAAACGTTGCCTTTCCATTACATAACTTTTTTTGTCTTTGAGGAAAATGAAACATGCAATTCGAGAAACTTCGAGGTCCCCAGTTACTTTAGACATTGAAAGACAAAGAGAAGATTGCCATTTGTTTGAAAAAGGCTTAAACCATGTAATACGTAATGATAAGAGAAATAATAAATTGGAATAATTTCGGTCACATTAGGGTTACGATGAAAATTTGGTTTTTAAAAATATTAGTTACGAGATGTTTAAATAGAAACATTCATGCTGGTTATTTTCAACTGTGGAATCTTGGGCTTGAAAATAGGCCCAGTATGCAAAGTTTTTTAAGAGGTTCGAATTTTAACTAACTTTGTGACATGTTGCGCTTTTCAATCTTGGGCCACGATAGTCGCTTGCGTCATGCTGAAGCGTGATACTAACCCCACTTCAGAATTAAACGGTGGTCCACGCATCAGAGTCTAGTGCCCATATTTCTTTTCGTTTTTAATTTGTGATTATTTTTTATTAAATTATCATGAGAAATTATTTCTACACCACTTTTTTTTGGTCATATATACATCTAACCATCACCAAATTTTAACATGTACTTTACACCATTTTTGTTTTTAAACTTGTATCAATTAATCACTTTAACACTAAAAATAACTATTTTAACCCTAAATGAATTAAAAGACTATTTTATTCTACAAAATTTGAAAAAAAAACTATAATTATAAGAATACCCCTACATTCAATAAAATAAAAATAAAAATCTCAAAATCTAAGATGATAATTTTTAAATGAAATTATAATTATAAAAAATAACATCTTGCAGTTATAATTTTATTTTTATTTTTGTAATTAAATTAAGTATAAGAAAGTTTACAAAAATTAACATGAAGAGAAAATCTCCTTATAATTATTGTAAACTTTCCTATAATTAATATTAAGAAATTTCCCCATACAAAGTATATTTCAAAATTTTGTGATGGTTAGATATAACATATAACATAACAAATGTGGTGTAAAGATAATTTTCCAATTATCATTTTGAATACTTTTTTTTTAATATTACTTCAATGCTTTGATATTAAATTAGTTTATTTCTCCGTGTGGGGATATAGCTCAAATGGTCAAGCGCTGTACGGGGTTCGATCCCCTGGATATCCATTAAATTAAAATTAATTTGTTTGACTAATTAAATAAAAAAAATTAAAGTTGTTTAATTTGAGCAATTAGAACAAGAAAAACGATCACTTTTATTTTTTAAATCACAAAAATCAAAGGTGGTTTGGTTAATAGACAACAAGTTGTATCAGTTCAATAGGTCATTGGGCCAACTTGTTTGGTTCACTTATACTTAGCCCGACACGATTTGTTAATGGACCAGTTATAATGGAAACCCTTAAGTTTTCTCTTCAATACTTTGTTCAGTTTTTCTCATTAATTTCCTAAATTACCCTCATAAAAATTTAATTACATTAATTTTTCTCTCAGGCGTCATCATCATCTCCACCATTCTTCATTACCTCTAACTTCATTATCACCATTACCACCGAGTGAAAATTACAGAATACAACATTTTTAATTGAAATAAAAAGCATATAAACAAATTAAGATTACAAAATAATTACATCCACGAAAATCTAGACCAATAAATATAATAAAACTAACACCCACTTACTCAGATATTCCTAAACCATAACCCATGATCCCAAATCCACAAATTTATTTAAAAATGAATCTAAATAGTATAATTTCAAAGTAAAATGTTCACTAGCAAAACTCTTGAGAAACTGCATTGAAGGATTCGGACTCAATTCAGAGATCCAATGAAAGTAGAGTGATAAAAAGTGAAGTCAATCGCAATGATTGCTACAAATTTCATTATTTTCGTTATTTTTTTTTTACTCTCCTTTTGGTCTCTGGAGTAGCGCTTCATCATGGCTATAATAAGCAACGGAGATTTTTTTTTTTAAAAAAAAAAATTAGTCATATTACATTATTCAAAGAAATTCAAGTTAAAGTTTCTTTTCTTATGTAACGTAGATCTTTTCAGACTCATAGGAACTAACTCTAATTTATGGTGATTGTAAATTTGATGGTGGAGAAGATACGTGATGGGAATGCCGATGATTGAGACTTGAGAGAGAGATGAAAGAGAAAATTAATAAATTAATAATTATTTAATAATTAAATTAAATCCAATAAAGATTAGTGAAATAAATTAAGGAACTCAAATATCATTACTCTAGTTAATGTTCTCTCTTTCTTGTCATCTTCATCAATTGTATGCCTCCAACACGACGCATTGGTAATGTTAACGCTTGTACCGACTTGATCTTCCAATACAATCGTTCAATAATTAATGCTGCCTTTCGAGATTGTCATATACTCATGTAGTTGCTTTTATTTATTTTCTTAACATTGTCAAGTGGTGAAACGTAATTGATTGACTTTTAATCACACAAAGCATGTGAATATAAGATAAATCTATTAAGAAACTTAAAAAAATTGGGCTGCTTAGTCGTTAAACAAAAATGATGATTAAGCGGCAGACGACTCTGAGCTTTTACTCTACAATGAATAATCATCACTAATTTAACAAATATTAGACACTGAAAGCTATCAGTGAAAAAGGACTACGCATCATCTGCATATTTTTAGCATCTAAACTAAAAACCATGTGGATTGCTTCACCAACACTAATATTTACGAAACTCAGTAGCAAAACTGAAACTCTCTAATCAGACTCCAACTTGATGTCGGGGCCATCGGCACCTTTATTTTTTATAACATTGTAAGGAATATTGGTTGAAATAATAGTACCACCATTATAGCCATCAACCAGCAACTTACCTATTTTTGATCTCCACTCTGAGGTGTCCTTCTCATTCTTCCTGTCATGAAAAACTCTATCGCGGTAGTTAAGCATTGTTCCCAAGCCTGTATTCGGTACCCATCCAAATTCCATTAGTACCTTGGCCTCGCCTTCGGTTAAGTCCTCTCCAACCTTAAACAGAATATCCACAAGTATCAGAAAGATAAGTCTGACACATAAAGAGAATACTCAGCAAAATGACAAACTTCAACCCAAAGTCTGCTTTTTGTGACTGTTGGAACAAAAAGTATAATTTGAGATTTAAGTCTTAATGCTTTACAGCCAACCCATCCATATTAGCGTTAGCAAGCCTGAAAGGTAATGCAGTACCAACTTATTTTATCCCTAGTGTGATGGAATTAAAGAGTCCAAGGCTAAATTGTGAATCAATGTCAATGTCCACCTCTAAGCAAGGAACCAAATACTCTTTCACCATCATTTTGCTTGGACCCAACAGAAATACAAAAAAGTTGGAACCTCAAAAAATATAGTAAATATGATATAAAAATCTATGTCAGATGCCTAATAAATAGCTAATAGGGTGTGCTAGTGACCTGCATACAATTGGAAGATAACATAAGCCAGTTAAAGCAGAAAGGTCTAGTTGATCCTCTGTGCAATAGGATAACTTCATATTAATGAAAAAAGACAAGACCAGCAATCAGTAAGGTTTGCGAAGAATTCTAAAATCCAGCCAAACATGCTAATAAACAAGCAACTAAATTGAATGTTGAAATAGAATTTTCAAGACAGGTAGACATAAAAGTAACATCAAAAGGCAAGCAGAAAAAATGACAAAACACGATCTACAGCAACAACAATATATTATACAACGCTGAATGCTATAAGATGTTAAACATGCAGATTATGAAAATTTTTAAGTCTCAGGCATCAGATGAATAAAAATTGACCTAAAAAATTTAAACCAAATAGCTACCTAGTAGTATCATCAGCATTAGAAAAAATATTTATATAAATTTAATTGTGCTCATTTAAGAAAACTATCTAGGCAGGTTATGCACAGCTGACTGTTTCATCTATCACTGCAAATTCTCCTTTACAATCAAATAGAGAAATCAAAACATTATAATTTAAGTTCGTATCTCCATTTAGTAAGTGACTCCATTGTTACAACCGAAACACCAGCAATCATTTAGAAGGAAATGGAATCATTACTGTTAATGATTTGTTCTCAATTAGGTTAATCCTCCCACAGCTAGTAAGCTTCATGGTAGTCACCAAGCGCTTGATCTGCCAATCAAGTGGTAACAAATCTACCAGCTCAAAAAAGTATGTTGCATAGCCATATTCAGGACGTTCCAGCACAATTCTGCATTCAGATGAAAATAAAATTTCACCATCTACCAACTCATGTAAGTATACAAAAGAAAGTCCTTAATATATTTTGAATTGCAGATCAACGACCTGTTGTGTCTTTTAAACACAAATATAAATGAGTGAAGATCCCGGCACCAGCCCCATTCCACGGGCCATTTCCGGAACTGCAGATATCTTGCCTATGAAAGAGAGACGACAGCAATGATCAGAGAGTTACCATCAACTGACAAGATTTGATCAGAAAACATAAGTTATTCAACAGATTATATATATATATATATCAGGTTTTGTGAAACTTGTCACCTGCTCCACAAGTGAGAATAGACAAGCCAAGCAATAACTAGGCTTTGAATCCTTTGTACACCGAACAGAAGGAAACTTCAACAAGGAATCACGCTGAGAGAAAAGCTGTCCCCACAAAATAAATAACATATTAATCCAAAATAATGAACCAAGAAATGCATAATATAGCTTATCTGAGAAGAGGGAAGAGGAAAAAGGCAATTTCATCCCTACATCGTTATATATGAAAGTAACAAGAAAATATATTCAACATATATATACAGGTTACAACTCCACAAGATGAAAAAACAAGTCATGACTGTCAATCTGGTTGCAATAAGAAGCAAAACCTACAAGAAATGGCTGTCTCAATCAGTCATGATCCTGAACTAATCATCCATCAACTGAGTTTTCCCAAAAAAAAATATCAAACAAGAGCTCTAATGCATACTTTTCTTTCTATCCCATCAGTCATTATCCTGTATTAACTATGCATCAACTGACTTTTGGTAAATAAAAAATAAATACCGAATCTATAAACAACAGAGTTATGCGTATTATTTTCTTCCTATCCAATGTCAAATCAGCCATTTCTCTTGAGCTGACTATCAACAGAATGATTTCTCCTGATAAACAATATCATACAAGAATCTATCTGCATCATTTTCTTTTAATCCAATGTCATTTTCACTAGGTAACTTGTACTAGATAGATCTGCAAATATTTTCTGATAATCTCTGGACTGTGTCTAATATATGTGTCAGAATGCTTTGCACCATACATGTTTTTCCACTAAAACCACAGAGACCGTTTGTAACACCCCAAATTAGGCTTTACACTGTTAGAGAGCTATTTGATATAAATAGAACAGTGCAGTGGACATCACGGTCTCACAGTTTGGCCAACCTTTGAAATCACTTCCTCAAGTTCAGAAAAGCTGTCTTCATTTAATTCTTCTTCTAGGACATCGTCACTCTCCGTCTCCCCATAAAGCTTAATTTCATCAACGGATACTCCTTGTTCACGTAATACCTGCCCTTTGACATTTTAGAGGGAACCTCACCCATATCTCAGCATAAGTCCATAATCAAACAAATATATTGCAAAACGTACCCGCAGAAGTCCAGGAGCATCTTCTTCAAGTGCTGTTTCAACTGAATCCCTGCAATTAATTTAGCCAAAATATTAGTCCCCAGTACATAAGGATTTAAGAAACTTCAATACATATTTACATTAAGGAAACTGATATTACGTGGCAGTCTTCTTCCTCTTTCGGGTTCGTTCTACCCTCATTGGTTTAGCAGATTGTGGGGCTAAATGGGCATCCTGAAGGGCTGGATGCACAGTTTTACTCAAGTGCACAACATTGCTGGTACAATTTAATTCAGCTTTCCCCACCAATGTTCGCTTCTTCATCCGAACTTGGAGTGGCATATAGTCTACCCCATCTTCATGAAGTTCATCAGGGATTTCCTTTTCGCTCTTAACTGGAATTTTAAAGGAACAATTAATTAAAGAATTCTTTTCTGAGTGGTTCAACTCACTATTTTCCACTGGTTCAACCTTGACTTTAACAGAGGTCTGTAGAGTAGAAACTTGCATAATACTACTTCTAGGCTGCACATCACACTGTCCATCACAAGAATTGAACTCTGCGAATGCTCTATCAGATGAGCACATCACCAAGGAATTCTTTTCTGAGTGGTTCAACTCACTATTTTCCACTGGTTCAACTTTGACTTTGGCAGAGGTGTGTAGACTTGGAATGTGCATACTACTACTTCCAGGCTGAACATCACACTGTCCATCACATGAATTGAACTCCTTAAATTCTCTATCAGAGTAGTACATTGTTTCACAATTTTCCATATCTTTTCTTGACTCGGGTGCTTCAAGCACTAGGCTTTTACCAGGTATTTCAGAATCCTGATTAGTAGTAAAAGATGATGCAGCAATAATAGTCTCTGATGAAGCATTTACAGGACTTATATCATTATAGTTGCTGCTGGTAATTGACGATTCCGTATGTGCAGATTGAGTGTCTTCATATATTCTTCCACCATAGGTATCAACAAGATCTTCTGAGAAACCTGCAGAAGTACCCTGTGGAACATAAAGCAGCAATTATAACTGGGGACGAGCCTATTTATACTGGTTCCAAAGGACAATAGGACCAAATGAAAAGTACACGTACTCTTCCTAGCTGATAAATTTCCTTATACTATGTTTAAGAATGAAAATGTGACAACAAATAAATGCTGTTATACATTTACCAATAATTAAAAGGAAAATAAATTACCTCTACAACTGGGTTTTCCAACTGCAAACATCTCCTGCAATATCACATGAAGAACCAAGACTTAATAGTTTCTAAACTTTTTGAAAAATATGAGGAAAGAAAAGGATGTGAAATTATGGGAAATAATAGGTGTTGAAAAGCTGAAAAATCAGTTTAGAACAGTAAAGCAGTTTGGAAGGAATGATGTCAAATAAAGAAAAAATGGCACCTTTGAAGCAGCATCCGACGCCTCTCTTTCAGTACAATATGGTCAAGGTCATCATCTGCAAAGTCGACAGGAGTATTTGTGCGGACTGTATCAGATGCTGCATCAATACCAACAAAGTCATTTACACCATCTCCAAGTGCACTCAACACATTGTTGTCAGAATTCTCAACCTTTACTTCAGCAGAATCAATTGACAGCACCATATTTTCATACAAAGTGTTGACTTCAACTTCCTCAAGTCTAGCATCCTTAGCCATGCCTACATCATCTGAAGAGTTTTGCAGAACTTCACTATTTGACACTTCAGAAGTAACTCCCACGGGGATGGGGGCTTCATGGTAGGGACTTTGTTTCAATACCAATTGATGATCCATCCCGGTAACAGAAGGGGACGGGAGAAGGTCCTGTAGAACGTACAGTTTTCTTTCAAACTAACTGAAATAGGGGGAATGACAAACAGAACTTCTAGACAGATTGGCCAGAGTGTTCAGAGTTCTTTCAACAAATAGATATCACATGCTCTGTTATTTCTGCAGGGATCCCACAAAATGATTTGCTCTTTCCAAGGCAATAAGTCTAGAGAAACATTTTTTTTTCTCTTGCAGCCATTTAAAAAGTCGATAATAAATTGTTCTCTTACGTGTGTTTCAATAGCAGAATAATAAGAAATGTTCTCAATAAGACAATTTCAGCCTAGCATGTGAACAGTGCTACGAACCTATGTTTCAACTTCAATTCTTTCAAGCTTCAATAACTCGGACCTATAATCTAAATCTCAGAACCGAATGAGATTTTCGCCAAGTAATTTACACTGATATCAATCAAATGACAAAATACATAATATATACAATATATAATTTACTCCATAACACAAATTAGTCAACTAAAAAGCGGCAACAAAATTTCACCTCATCATCTCGGTCTTCGTTTTTAACAACAGCATCAATGCGAGGCCTGCAAAAAGCAAAAACCTAACTTATAATAATTGAGCACAAAATCGCATGAGCTAATTAAGAAGAAAGTGAAGAACAAACAATTAACTTTGAAAACGAGAAGCTTACGTGCCCGTTCTTTTGCTCGAAAGCAACGATTTTTGCCTCGAAATCAATGGAACGTGATCCAGCTCATCGAATTCGCCCATGGATTCGATTGAAGTTACAAGCATCTTAGCCATGTTCTGAGAAATTTCCTAGTGTAGAGCTTTAGCATGTATTCAGTGGAGAACTGGAATTTAAGATTAGTTTAATCGAACAATCAAAGAAGCCCGAGAGAAAGAGAGAGAGGAGAGGAAAATAACTTTTGAAGGCAAACGTTTGAGCTCGGCGCAGGCCGCAGAGTGAGTTTGTTTTATTTATTTATTTATTTTTTGCTTTCTAATATTTTATTTGCTTGTATGGCGCGAGGCTCGATAGCTTTCTCGATTTTTATTGATGGGCGTCGTCGTCGTTTCAGTTCTATTGTAAGAGGCCGGACCGGCCGGGTTTCCTTGAGGCCCAGCTATTTGATGGGCCAGGTCGATTGACATATCCGATGGGTGGTTTTTTCACCCGTTTTTTAAGGGGCAATTTTAGTCGCCATTGTGTTATCTAAATATAATTTTGAGTGTTTTGCTAACTTACAATTCATGTAACTTATAACCTACGTAAAATATGTAAAAATTTGTGATATGGTAATGGGACCCATTGTCATGTTACAAGGGTTGTAAGTCACATTAATTATAATTTAGTAAAACCCTAATTTTGAAGGTCGAGACCACATTTATATTTTCTATTCCATGATTTTTTACCGTAAATGCATTCTTCTTTTTAACCACACTCTTATCTTGCAAACCATAATGTACGTCTTGCATGCATGAAAATTTACAATTTAAAGTCGCATCACATGTACAAGATAAATTTGTTTGCAAGAAAATTCAACCCACTGCACATTCTAAAAGCGCAACAAAATTGTAAACTCAACAATTCATCACAAGTTCACAACTCTTCACCAACTAAAAATTAAAATAAGTATTACATTATTTTACCAGTTTCTGTATCGTATAAGAGCTATTCAATTGCATACAGAAGAATGAGCAAATAACAATCTGTTCTTAAACGTATCTTTCTTCTCTTTTATCTTTAATTATTGTACTGTGCCCACCCAAATCCTCTTACATTAGTTAATTCTAAAGGTGTTGATTGGTGCCAAATAAGTGATTAATTATTTTTCAGTACTCATGCTCATACTTGTACCCATTCCTTTAAGTCGCCTACTCATTTTGTTCTCAAAGTTCAAAGTATATCCATTTGTTGTGAGAATATTTTGTCTTATTTTTTTGAATTGGGCATAGGCCTTAACTATGGATTTATGGCTAAGCTATTTAACCTACTTGGTAATGCTCGGAATGTTTACATATTAATATTAAAAGAAACAATCGACATACATACATACATATATACATACATATATACATATATATACATATATATATATATATATATATATATATATATATATATATATATATATATATATAGGATTTTGTTATGTTACATTTAATATAAGAACCACACAATTATGTGGGTCCCATAATTTGTGTGGTTCTTGTGGGTTGTGTATGTTACATTATATGTAACGTAGGGACTCCCATATATATATATATATATATATATATATATATATATATATTTTGAAAAGCTAAGTACATACATGTGTTTCACAAGGAAACCGACATGGGGTTTTTCCGTGTCGTGCTTGGGCCTTAATCCAATAACCGTCAACAATGGCCCATAATCTGATCTGGGCTATAGTCTCGGGCCGTGTACCCTGCAATTTTTTTTTTAATTTAACTTTTAACACATTTTGAAATAACTTATAAAAACCCGACATTTTAATTTTCACAATTTTAACCGTAAAAATCATGTTATAGAACAAAAAGTTAAATTTCCAACCCAACTTCATTCTTCATTGCCGTTAAATAGAGGGATTCCGATTACAATTTAATTAATTGTAGAAAAAGTATTTGAACTTGCATACAAGTCGCTTAAGGGTGCGTTTAGAATTGAAGTGTTGTAGCTTTTAAGCTACAGTTGTGGTGGAAAAAAAGCTGTAATTATGGAACAAAAGTTAGTAATATGTAGTGAATATAAATTTTAAATAATAATTTTGACAAAATTATTAAAGATATAAAAAATTTTCTATAATACAAGTGAAAAACTACATCAATATAGCTTTCAAGATACGATAGTTAGTGTTTACCAAACACTTTAGTACTGTACTTTGGAAGCTACAACTGCCCAACCTCAATCCCAAATGCACCCTAAATGGTTTTAGATTATGAGAAAATAATCGAAATGAAATAGAAATTTTAACAATTCGCATAAGAAAGTGCATTGAATTTGAAAATTTTTACTTAAAGGATGAATACTAAATCATGTTTAAAGGGAGAAATTCAAGATCATACGTTTTTTTTTCCTTTTTGGTTGAGAAAGAATAAAGGGCAATGATCTGAAATAAAGTTATTACAAATATAGAAAATGCCCAAATGAATTTAATTATAAGATGAAATCCAAGCCAAATAAAAATTTATAGAGAAGAAAATTATTTAAGTTAAAAAAGATATAGAGAGAAAAATGAAGATTGTTCGGAGAGAGAAAATGAAAGATCTAGTTGGTGTTTTCATAAATAGTTGTGTAGGGATATTTATGTAATTAAACTACTAAAGAGGTTTAATAAGATTTTTTGAGGGATGGGAAAAGCATCATTCTTTCTTTTTTCTTCAGGGAAAGAATCCCCCTAATAGTTATTATTTAGTGTCTGGTGAAAATAAAAAATAAAAAAAAAATTATATAAAAAAAGAGTATATTAATTTCCCTATTATTATTAAGAGAATAAGTAATGGCCAAGGCAGATAATGGTCAGGAAACATAGGAAACAAATACAAAATTGAAAAAAGGTACAAAAAATATGACCGTTGAGACCCGCTGTTGGCCTCTTTCGATCATGCTCTTTGTTGTTTTCTCTAGATTTTAGTCAGACCCCACAAAAGTGTTCTGTGACTGAACTTACAAACACACAAATTTACAAATGTATCCAACAAACCTCTGTTCTCAGTAACGGGACTAACGGCTAATCAAACAAAGAACAAAAACAAAAAGTGTCTTGGCCCTCGAAGCCACAGTGCTTCGGTACTGTAAATTTTTTGCAGATGAAATCTTAACCGTCCATCTTCTGACCATCTTTTAACGTGATTTTTGGGAATCATAGTCCCTGGCCCTCTCCCTCTTAATATTTCTTTTCCTTAGACCCCTTTGCCTCGCCCCACTTTCCGTTCTTGTTTCTTGTTTCTTTCAGTCTTTCACATTTATAATACAAGTATTATTAGCTGAGCTCATAGGCTTCAGTCTTATCTTTACTTCACTTACTTTTTCTTGGTTCAGCTTGGTTCCATTTTCACATTCACAAGTTCTATATATATATATTATTTTTTTCCTCTTCATTGTTATGCTCTTTTGAGATTCCTTTTGAGTGTGTTTTTTGAAGTTCGATTCCAATGGCTGTTCACATTCTTCTTCTGCTTTTAGCTGTTTCAGTTGCTACAGCTGATGAAGGTGAGATTTTCTTTTCTTCTTCGCCATTTTTATTTTTATTTTTATTTTTTAGCTTGCCTGCTGTGCTCGTGTGTTTGTGAGTGATGAGTTAATTATTTGTAAGTGACCAGTGGGCAATCAATATTTTCCATGGTTGTTTTGGAGCTTTAATTGCATGCATTCCTTTGAAGCCATTATTTGTTGTTTATATCTCATTCCGCAAAATGTTGGAGGGTTTCTTAGCATCAATAAATTATTTCTAGTGATAAGCTGATCTTTAATGGCTTAAAGATCGGTTTATTTTTATCTTTTTTCTTCATTAGCTTGTGAAGTTTTGGTAGGTTGGATATTAATTGAAAAACAAAGGACAGATTGAGCAGTTGGGGCATTTAATAATTGTCAGGAAGTAGGATGTTTTCAGTAGCATTTTTTTTTAGGCTATTACAGGCATTTTTTTTCCTTTCTAAAAATCTGGGAAGATTTGCCACAGTGTGTTTGTTTAGGATCTCCAGGTTTCTCTTTCTGTTTCTTTTTCAAATATCAATATAAATAAATAAATAAAGCAGAAGAGGATAATAGGCATTGTCTTCCAGCTCATAGTCCATTTCATTTTGCCCCATTTTTCTATGTTGGGACAGTACTCTTTGTCTTGGTAGTGCGAAAGGTCAAAAGGGTTGATGAATTTAGTTGGCACTTTTGCTTAGGAACGAGAGAACTCGGTGAAGCAATGGGAACATACCATGCCCAACTCTTATTAAATTGTTTATTTTGTTTTATTCTTTAATGAATCTCTCTGGATATAAGTTAATATTATATTGCATTTGTCCATAACAGCTATAGTGCTATCCACAATCTAATTGGTTTAGAGTAATTTAGGATAAGAACACTCTTTTCCAAGCTTATTACTTTACTGAAAACTGTAAACTACAAAAAATGGATGTTGATGTTGATGAATGCATGCAAGTGAAAAGACAGATTGTATCCAACAATGAGATTCCAGAAGGCATTGTTTGTAATATTTCCTAACCAAAAGTATGAGTTTTAAGCAAAATGGGGTAAAATATCAGGAGTAATAGGAACTTCATGAAAATGAACTCATTGCAGGTTTTTATTGTGTACCCAGAACTTGTTTCATCTCTTTGGTCTCCAGCATTAATTTTCAGGGGCTCTTGCATTTATGAGGGGGTTCTACTACTCAACTACTAGAACCACAATTAATCGTTTTGCAGCATGTCAAATGTTTGAAAGGGCATATAAATATAAAGCATCGATTGGAATAAAAACATGTGAAAGTGTTTTTTAATTCATCATTGTTTTTATTTCAAGTGCTTATGGAAAACACTTACTATCTAAGATCTTGATGAATGTCTGAAGATTCCACAGCCCCCTTAGTTTGTACACCTGTTATGTCTCCTATTAGAAGTTATACCTAGATTAATGTAATTGCATTTTTTGCCCAATCTTAAATTGCCATGAAAAGAGCTTGGATATAAATTTTCAGTTTAGTTTAGTGGTACAAGCATGACGTTTCTCTTGTTCGCTGTGGCTAAAGACCTCATTGAATAGCAAAATATAGGAGATTTCTATGTTAAAAAAAAATTGCAATTTATTGTCTTTTGACAAATTTTGGATGAATCCTAATCCCAAATGTTTGTGTTTTACGCATAGTATGATTCATTTGTTTGTTTATTCATGCATGTGCATTGTATGCTTATTTTTTGTTTTCTCTTTGGTATACTCTTACTACTAATTTCCTTTCATATCAGCATCCGTCCTTTCCAGATGCTTGCAAAATCAGCCTTGTGCACTGATAAGTTAAAAATACAATAATTTTCATTTCTTCCTCACAGATGCATTCATTGGAGCGAATATTGGAACAGAACTCTCGGACATGCCACATCCCACTCAAGTAGTAGCCCTACTGAAAGCCCAGCAAATCCGACATGTCCGGCTTTATGATGCTGATCGTGGCATGCTAGTTGCTCTGGCAAACACGGGAATTAAGGTTGCAGTCTCTGTCCCAAATGAACAACTCCTTGGAATTGGCCAGTCCAATTCCACTGCAGCTAATTGGGTCTCCCGCAATATTGTAGCACATTATCCAGCCACCAACATCACAACAATATGTGTAGGTTCTGAGGTTCTAACCACTCTTCCAAATGCAGCACCAGTCCTTGTCAATGCCCTCAAGTTCATTCACTCAGCACTCGTTGCATCCAATTTAGATCATCAAATAAAAGTTTCAACACCCCTTTCTTCCTCTTTAATCCTTGATTCTTTCCCACCTTCCCAAGCCTTCTTCAACCGCTCTTGGAATCCAGTTTTGGTCCCGATGCTTAATTTCCTGCAGTCCACAGGTTCCTCTCTCATGCTAAATATATACCCATACTATGACTATATGCAATCAAATGGCGTGATTCCATTAGATTATGCACTATTCAAGCCTCTGCCTCCAAACAAAGAAGCTGTTGATTCGAACACGCTAGTCCACTATTCCAATGTCTTTGATGCTATGGTCGATGCAGCATACTTTGCAATGGCATTTTTGAACTTCACTAATATTCCTGTCATGGTGACTGAATCAGGGTGGCCATCAAAAGGTGATTCTAACGAGCCAGATGCAACTCTAGAAAATGCCAACACTTACAACAGCAATTTGATAAGGCATGTGCTAAACCAAACTGGAACTCCCAAACATCCTGGAATTGGTGTTAGTACTTACATTTATGAGCTCTATAATGAGGATAATAAGCCAGGACCACTCTCTGAGAAGAATTGGGGACTATTTGATGCAAATGGAGATCCTGTTTACATATTACACTTGACAGGGTCAGGATCCGTGTTAGCAAATGATACTACAAACCAAACTTATTGCACTGCAAGGGACGGTGCTGATCCAAAGATGCTGCAAGCTGCTCTAGATTGGGCTTGTGGACCAGGAAAGGTTGATTGCTCAGGTTTGTTGCAGGGACAACCATGCTATGAACCCGACAATGTGATTGCACATGCAACTTATGCTTTTGACACTTACTACCATCAAATGCGAAAGGATCCTGCAGCTTGTAACTTCAATGGGGTGGCTGCAATCACCACCTCGGATCCAAGTAAGAACAAAAGTCTAATTGCAACTTGCAAGCAAAGCATGGACCATCTAAGCTTGGATCATGTAACTTAACTTTGTGTACTTACTCAATTTGGTTTCATTGATGCAGGTCATGGTTCTTGTATATTTCCGGGAAGGTAAACAAACTTAAAAACTAAAAAATATGATTATTTTTGTAAGTCATCAAACTTTCCTTCTTATCCTTCATCAATTATTTCATGCAGCCTCGGCAAGAATGGCACCATGGCGAACATCACAGCACCATCTCTGAACTCAACAATTTCGGATTCTTCTGCCTACAAGATTTACGGCAGCAGTTCCTTAAGGAGCATCTTAACAGTAATCAGACTTCTAGTCTGGGGGGTTGTTTTTCTCTAGCTAGAATGTTATGTGTTTGAACAATTTTACCGCTCATTTAAAAATTTTCAAGAAACAGTTGGTGGTTTGAGGGAGGGGAGATTTTTGCCATCCCTCAAAGAAGGTGGTGGTGGTGGTGGTCCAATCAATTTTGTACAAAAGAAGCTTAAAGGGCGTTCATCTGCTGGGCTTCTATTAAATTAGTGTTATTATTTTTTGTCTGACCAAGCTTTGTTCTTTACTACTTCTCACTCTGAGGTCTGAGCCGACTAATTCTTGCATGAGAACCTTTGGAGCCAACTTATTGGGACTAGTTATAATGTCCTACATAATTTGAGAAAAATTATAGTAATGCTCGTCAAAGGAAAAATTTCTGAGAAAAAATGGTACGAGAACACAAGTATATAATTGTTATGAGTTATTACATCCTTAAAAATTTACGAAAAGTAAGATGAGGATAGGATCTTACTCCCATTTGCGATTGTGCTCCTTTCTCATGTCAATGTGAGATTAGGTTGCAAATTTGGATATTTAAATGGTAGACAATTTAAATATTTAAATAATACAAAGATATAGATGAGATAAAAAAAAAAATAATGAAAATGAGGGATAATACAAAGATATAGATGAGATAAAAAAATAATGAAAATGAGGGATAGGATTAGGATTTAAATATAAAGATGGAAACGAAATAATGATTTATGTGATTAATACGAGGATAAAAGGGAGATATTTCAAACTTGTTTAAAAAAATCATCTAAACTTGGTGGGTAATGATGTAATTTCATAATTATGTAGAAACCCTAGTTTCTTGCCCAATCAATGTCTATAAATTCTGGCCTCCATTCACCGTTCTCATATGCCCGACATCTCCCTTTCTCTCTTCAAATCTAGTTTCTTGCTGGTTTTATTTCCCAATTTTTTTTTGGAATATTTAACAAAAGCCTTTCGTTCTTCATCTTTTTTTTTTTTTTCCTTTGAAGATTTGATTTCTCTTCCCCCCGCCCCCCTTGAGATAGAAACACGCATCAATCTATGATCCTTTGTGTTCACACGATATAACACAGAGAACACGAATACGAATGATGCAATAAGCAAAATCATAGGAACCTCTGGACAAGCAAATTCCTTTAAAATATTATTATTATTATTTTATTTTCTCATGGATTCTTGCTCTTTCTCGTAGGTTCCACAGTTTTCCCACTTCCCAAACACCCCAGTTACTCTTTTCAATTTCAATTTCGATTTCAGATGATTTGGTCGATGATGATTGATTTTGCTTTAACCACACCGAACAGAGACTGAAGCTGGGGTTTCTTTGATTTAAGCCAAGGAATTGCTAGTGTGTTGCCAGAAATGGCAGGCGCTGCTGCTTTAAGTGCTTGGTGGGTGCTTGATGATTCTTTTTTCTAATTCAAAGAGATTATTCGTTTAATCTCTTTGTTTTAGCGATGAGAAGAAAGCTTCGTCAAGCGCATAGAGTTGATTTGGTTTAATTCTTTGGCTTAAATTTTAGAAAATTTTACCCACTTTGTGTTCTCTTATGTGGACGACTTTGGCCCTTTCAACTGAGACCAAAACAAGCTTTTCCCCCCATTTTTTTTTAAATAGTTAATATTTTGGCATGTAATTACACACTTTAGAAATATAAATTTTTTAAGATAAAAAATTTTATAAAAAGATGCGTGTTTTGTATTTTATAATTATATGGAAGTTATTTTAATAAGTAACAGTTAAAAAAGGTGCCCTAAAAATTTAGGAGGGTGTTAAAAGCTTCACTGTTAAAAATCAGAATATCGCAAGTAGTATTAATTACCAATAAGTTGGGATGGTTAGCTTTGCTTATGAGTTGTAAGTATAAAAAGGTAGAACCGTCAACCGTGCACAGTAGTAATCGCATTAAAGTCTCATCGAAAAATGCTCTTAAAAATACCGTTCATTGAAAGTCCAAAATGCCTGCGTTGCAAAGGGTGGAGCTTCTACCCTAAAACTCTTGAGAAATATTACTTCACATTTTTATACCTTTTTAATTTGTAATACTTTAGAATTTCTCAATCCAAAGAGTGAGATAAATGATTATGTGGCTTTAAAACTCTGAAAATTAAGAATAAAAAAAATAAAATATTGAGGTGGCATTAGTAAAGAAAGATGAAACGACCATATTAATAACACTAATTTCTAACCTAAAATTAAAAATAAAAAATTCATCCCCATCGTATTTTTCAGAGAAACAAAATTCCATCAATGGTTGCTATCAGAATTCCTTATTCTCAATGCACAATTTGCATTTTGCACTTTTTATGTTTCGCTTTATAAAGGAATAGATTAATAGTAGAGTTAGACTATTGGCACCCCTCTATAATTCTTTTCAAACCCCTCTTTTATTACAATTACATTTTAAGACAAATAATTTAATATATCTCATATCTATTTTATCTTCAAAATTTTTATATTTTCTCTCTTTAAAAAAAAAAAAACTCTTGTATTTTTTCTGTTATCACACTCACACGTGCAATTTTTTTCTCAAATTTTTTATAAATTTTTCTTCAATTAATAAAACAAAACACATTTTGATGAAATTATCTGACTTTTTTTAGGCTCATAGTACAACTTTTTACATCATAATCTTAGAGATAATTTATTTAATTCATTATTTTTTATCAAGAAGTTTATCACTGATAAAAATTAATTCTATAAAAAATTTTCAAGAGAACTTGATAAACAAAAATCTAAAGATTGATTTGTAGATGGAAAAGTTCTTGCTATTGGACTCTCATTGAGGAAGAAAGTACACCAAAGTCAAAGTTCTCTCTTTTTCTTTCTCAAGTTGTAATATGCCATTTCAATTTTTAGTTTTTTGAGTCTTTATCTTTAGTAGCAGAATGTTATATGATCAATTATCTCAGCCCTGAGATTGAACTAAATAAATAGTTAGATTTGATGCCTAGATTTAAGTCCAATTCTTAAGTTAAAGTATCTTCTCCCGTAACTAACTTATTGGGACTAGTTATAGCTTAATAATGCCCTACATAATTTGAGAAAATTATAGTAATGCTTATTAAAGGAAATTTTTTTGAGAAAAATGATACGAGAACACAAGTACATAATTGTTATGAGTTATTAAATCCTTAAAAATTTACGAAAAGTAAGATAAGACTAGGATCTTATCTCATGTCATTGTGAGATTTGCAAATTTAGATATTTAAATGGTAGACAATTTAAATATTTAAATAATAGAAAGATATAGATGAGATAGAAAAAAAATAATGAAAATGAGGGATAGGATTAGGATTTAAATATAAAGATGGAAACGAAATAATGATTTATGTGACTAGTAGGAGGATAAAAGAGAGAGATTTCAAACTTGTTTCCCAAAATCATCTAAACTCGGTGGGTAATGAAGTATTTCATAATTATGTAGAGAAACTCTAATCTCTTGCCCAATCAATGTCTATAAACTCTAGCCTCCATTCACCGTTCTCGTATGCCCGTCATCTCCTTTCCTCACTTCAAACACTAATTTCTTGGGTTTTTTTATTTAAATATGCCTCATTTGTCCTTAAATACTAAATCTATACCCCATTATAAACATATATCCCGTAAAAGTATAAAAAGTCACAAATAACTTTAAAAAATCATCTATTATGTTTACTTCTTCTCTCATAACTTCTACATAATAACACAACCAAAGTCGAGTATACTCGACTTTTTCCTGACTTAATTAAAAGGAAAATTTTTATTTCAATTTAAGTCGAGTATTCTCAACCAATTACCGAACTTCAATGAAAAGTTAAGAATTTTTGCTGAGTGAATATTGGGTAAGGTTAAATTAAAGTGGGGTATTCTCGACTCCTTACTCGACTTACTTGAAAAAATCGAGAAATTTTCAGATAATTTTTTTATTTCAATTGAAGTCAAGTATTCTCGACTAACATGAAAAAGTCGAGAATTTATGCTGAATTACTAATTGTATATGATTTGATTGAAGTTGAGTATTCTCGATTATTTACCCGACTTCGAGGAGTTGGATTTAGTTTTATGATGATTTAATTGTGGTTATTTTTGGACTTTCTTTAGTTTTTTAGAGTATATATGTGTAAAATTTAATAATGTTATAATTTTAGGTATATATTGGGTATTTTGGAGGAAATGAGTATATCCCACGCAATTCTCCCTAATTTCTTTGCTCGTCTTTATTCCCCAATTTTTTTTGGGGTTTTTTATTTAAATATCCTCGATTTGTCCTTAAATACCAAATTTATACCTTATTACATGCATATACCTTATGAAGACATGAAAAGTCAAAAATAACGTTAAAAAAATCAAGAATCCACACCTTTCTTCCTCTCACAGCTTCTCTCTTTTGGGCTTCTCTCACCATTCTCTTCTTCTTCCTTTCACGGCTTCTCTCACCATTCTCTCCTTCTTCCTCTCACGACTTATCTCTTTTAGGCTTCTCTCACCATTCTCTTCTTCTTCCTCTCACAACTTCTCTTTTTCGGGCTTGTACACACACTATTTCATAAAATGTAGGGATTTAAGACTTCATTTAAGTTATGAGTGATTGAAGAATCAGTGCAAGAGAGAAGTCGAGTACGAAGTCGAGTAAGTCGAGAACTTAGTCGAGTAAGAATTGGAGAGAAGTAAGTTGAGTATATGGTCCAGTAGAAAGTCGAGTAAGCATATTAAATGAGTCGAGTAAGAAGTGAAGATAATTGAATAAGTCGAGTATCTAGTCGAGTACGAAGTCGGGTATGGAGTCTGCTAAGTTGAGCATTCAGTCGAGTAAAAAGTGAAGGCAATTGAATAAGTCGAGTATGAAGTCAGGTATGAAATCTGGTAAGTTGAGCATTCAGTTGAGTAAGAAGTGAAGACAATTGAATAAATCGAGTATATAGTCGAGTACGAAGTCGGGTATGAAGTCTGGTAAGTTGAGCATTCAGTTGAGTAAGAAGTGAAGGCAATTAAATAAGTCGAGCATCTAGTCGAGTACGAAGTCGGGTATGAAGTCTGGTAAGTTGATTATTCAGTCGAGTAAGGAGTGAAGATAATTAAATAAGTTGAGCATCTAGTCGAGTACGAAATCGGGTATGAAGTCTGGTAAGTTGATCATTCAATCGAGTAAGGAGTGAATACAATTGAATAAATTAAGTATCTAGTCGAGTACGAAATCGGGTATAAAGTCTGGTAAGTTGAACATTCAGTTAAGTAAGAAGTGAAAGTAATTGAATAAGTTGAGTATTTAGTCGAGTAAATAGATTGAATGAGTCGAGTATTAATTTTTTGTTGGTATTTTATTGAGGCTATTTTTATACTTTTATTTTTATTTTTTTAAGTATTTATGTGTAAAGTTATAGATTTTAATAGATTGAGATATATTTTGAGTAATTCGCGGGAAATGGGTACATCCCACGCAATTCCCTCTTGTTTTTTTGGAAGATCTAACAAAAGCTTTTCGTTCTTCATCTTCTTTTTTTTTTTTTTCCTTTGAAGATTTGATTTTTCTTCCCTCCTTCCCCACCCTTGAGATAGAAACACGCATCAATCTATGATCCTTTGTGTTCACACAATATAACACAGAGAATACGAATGATGCAATAAGCAAAATCATAGGAATCTTTGGACAAGCAAATTCCTTTAAAATATTATTATTAATTTTTTTATTTTGGCAGATTCTCTCTTTCTAACATCATAGCCTCCTACTCAAAATTGGCAGATTCTCTTTCTCTCTCAACTAAAGAGCGCCGGTGACAACTTTTGTACTCTCAAGTTTGATCTCTCAGTCTCAGCTTCAATCTCTAAGCTTAATAGGGCAGAACGACTAGTGATTTTGTGAGCTTCAATCTCTCAGCTTCGATCTCTCGGTCTTCGATATCTGGTTTTTAATTTTATTTTTTAAATTTAAGAATTTCTTTTAATTTCTTCCGTTTTTATGCAAGTATATCAGTGTTTATTTCTTTTTTTTTTTTTTTTTGGGTCAATGGAGATTCTGGATTCAATTTTTTTCAATGGTGATGTTGGATTTTTTTTAATTTTTTAGAAAATTGTTGTTAGTTTCTGTGGATTTGATTGAAATCATTTTTTTTTTGTTTGAGATTTGTATCATTAATTCCTATTTGAAAATGAGATGACATTATAAGATGTCAATTTGATCGTAGTTTGTCAATGCATTTGGATGATTTAGTATATGCTGTAATAGACGAATCAGATGGCATTTTTAGGGAATTATAGTTTGTCAATGCATTTGGATGAATTGGAATATAGTTTGTATCTTTAATTCCTATTTCGTGTTTGGGGATGCCAATTTTTCTGTTGTAGTCATAAGAAATGCATTTGAATTATATACTGGTAGATGGTTTCAGGTTATGCTTATAATACACTGTCAAAATTTTATAAAGCCCGGCTTGAGGTTAAAAATTTGCCTGATTTACATGTTGAACTTGTGTTTCATATTATGGTACAATAATTAATAATGAATACAGTATCACAATTTCTCCATAATCTCAAAGAAAGTTTCAGCCCTTTGCCTGTTTCCACCCAATGGAGAAAGTGGAGAAACCTTCTCTTCTATTATGCTTGCCCTCCCACCTCTCTCTAAAATGAAGGCACATTTCTGGACTTCATTTCTTCTTCTTATATCAGGAAAACGTTTAGTTTCCATGTGTCTTGAGACTTGATTATATATGGAGTGAAATATAATTTACTTTTTCTTCCTTTGTTTTGTTTGGAATAATGAAGCTACTTTAACTTTTCAATAATGTGATGCAGTCATAAATGAAGTTTTTAACCTCAGAACGTATACCAGTGTCCTTGTCTCAAAGAGTCAAGTTCAACATGTCAAATAATATTCTGTCAAAATTTCTTATTACATTTTCCGTAACTAGTATAAGATTAATGCCTTCATAATTACATTGACAGTTATTATTATTACTATTTTCTTATGATTCATTGATACAATGCAATTTTTTTTTTAAATAAGAGATTATTTATTGCAACAGTTTAAGGTTTAAGATTTCACTTATAGTGGATGGATTATTTATTGCAGCATTGACATTTCTAATTATTAGAAAATGCATGGTTAATTTTTTGGTGTTTAAAAATCTACTATTTTGTCCATCTCCTTTGCCTGCAATCATCCGATTCAAAATGTATAATTTCATTGTCATTTTTTTGTTGCAGTTATGGATAGCTTAAGCTTAATTGAGACAAACAATTTAAAAAAGAAGAAATTGGCTACATTTATGGATTGGTTTTAGACTATGCAAGTGGTTGTTTGTTTTGTGAAGTTTATACAATATTTTTGGAAAAATAATCAAGAAAAATCATTAAGACGTTAACTGTATGTGCTCGACTTCTTCACAAATAGAAAAATTGTTCACTTGCTATTTGCTATTATTTTTTCTGTTTTACTTGTTGTTTATAGCTGTTATACTTGCTGGTTGCTGGTGTTTTACTTGTTATTTTTGCTGTTATCCTTCTTGGTTACTACTATTTTTTGTGTTTTGTTGTTGTACTTGCTGTTTTTGTTGGTTACTGTTGTTGTCTGCTTTTTTTCTGCTGTTATTTTTTATTGCTATTTTTGCTATATCTGCTTATTTTAATTGGAGCAATTTTTAGAGTACAAAAACATGTATTAGATATTTAATACATGAGGAAAGGAATTGTTATATCTGTTCGAAGAGGCCATGTTCGGTTGCAGGAAATGAGGAGAGGAGAGGAAAAGAGTGGAGAAGAAAGAATAGGAAAAGGAAAAGAAAATAGTTGGGAGTCTAATTTTCTTTGTTCGGTTTAGGCTAGAATTAACAAAGGAAAGGAATTTTATAGTTTTTTACCTGGATAAATTTACCCTTGTATTAGATCTTTAATATTTATTATTAAATTTATTAAAAAACTACAAATATGTTTAACTATTTAAAAATTAGTCTCAAGGTTAATGTTTCATTTTCAATATCCTAACTATATTTATAGTGCTTTTATTAAAAGTATTTTTGTTTATCATTGTCAAAAGTGCTTTTACTAATTATTATCCAAGTGCTTTTATCAAAGGTTTTTTTTTTTAAATAAGAAACATTAATATTATTTCAAAAATAGCCTTTAATATTACTAAACAAAGCATAACCCATAATATTACTACAAAAATATTAAATTTCAAATGCTCAAATGAAATAATAAAAACATAGTCCATAATATTACTAAAAAAACAAAACGCTTTTTGTTGGTGACATTCATGCTTTTTATGGAAACAACCCATAATAGCCGCACTATCACAACCAATTTGAGTGGTGGCTCTAACTCATTCTACTGTTGTAAGACCATTAATCTTCTTCAATTCTTCACTCAATCCTATTTGTTTGTCATTGACTTCTTGTCCCATTGCTCGATCCACGAGATTAGAAGAGTCTTCGCTGTTAGCTCTTTAAGTTCTCTAAGCTCTTCTGAATCTTTATCATAAATCATACATAAGTCTTCATAATATAGGAATGCTTTATTCTTGAAATTTGTTGCCTCTTTGTGACTCTATAACAGCAGATAAAATAGTAGAAAGCAACAATAATAAACATTAGAACCACTAAGTGTAGCAGCAGCAAACAGCAAAAAAATAATAGTAAAAATCAGCAGAAAAAATAACAAGTAAAACAACAGCAATCAATATTAGGTACTTTCACTGCACAGTCGGAAGTGTGTAAAATAAATGAGTGTTCAAAATAAATTTTAGGGTACAATAGCCCCATCCTACTAAAAAGCCTTACCCAAATTGTCGCCACCAGCCAGTTGAAAATAGTAATTTTTAGAAATAGCATATCCAAAAACAGAACTAACGACAGGCCAGGCCCAAAAAAGTGTCTAACGGAGGTAACTTGTTCCGACTGTGCAGTGCAGGTACCTAATTGAGTAAAAAACATGTATCAACTGCAAAACTCTAAACCCCTAACTACCTTTTCAACCAGCGAGTTTGTTTGCTTTTCTGTTTTTGTACTTTCAATTCATTTGTTTATATTCAAGACAAGATTATCAATTGTGGGGTCTTGTTAGTAAGTTGCTTATTGCTATTCTTTTTTCTTGATTTTCAATTAATATTAATTAAGTTTCTGAGTCATTTACTCTAATCAATTATTTGTTGATGTTTATGATAGTGCATATGTATACTCGGTGAAATTTCGATTATGGCAGCTCAGAACTTCTTATGGAGCTTCACAAAAAATTGTTTCACCTTTGGGCTTATTGGTCTTACAATTTCTGATCGATATGCCAGTATTGTGCCTGTGCGAGGCTCTTCTATGTCACCCACATTTAACCTTACTACCGATTCCTTTATGGGGTCATTGTCTGGTAATTATTCTTTGTTCTCTTTTAATCACCAAGTTTAATTTTGAAGATTTTGTGCCACATTTGTTGCTTAATTGTCTCATTCTAATGGTTTGGTTGCAGACGACTATGTTCTCGTGGAGAAGTTTTGTCTTCAAAAATACAAATTTTCCCATGGTGATGTCATAGTATTCTGGTAATTTGTTCAGCACATGTGATGCTTTTTTCTATGTTCAAGCATTTAATTCTTGTTTTATATTATGTAGATATGATCACTGTAGTTGCATAGTTAATAAGTGAAAACTATTGGGTGTCAATTTATCTTTGTGTTGCGAGAGACTTGACATGGTTTTTGTGCTCATGAAGAAGTTCAAATCTTTGCACAAATCAATTAGGTTTGTGCCTATTGCTTAATATTGTCCTGTCACTCAGGAATAATCAGCCTGACTTCTAGAGGTGGGAGGTGTCAGTTTTTTGGCAATGGGCAACGAAAAGTCTATTAAGTGTGAAAGTGTGGGAATACAACTTTTATTTTACCAAATCATTTTGACCTCAGGACAACAAATTGCCAATTGAGAGATCAATCTAACACTAATGTCACTTCAGAGAGAATGTTTTTCATTAGATTTTGGCTGCGGGCTATAAATTGAGTTTAAGCTAATGTAGTGGTACACACCAATTCATGGTGCTTTTTGTTTTGATATTGAGTTCTGTTTGTGGGTTTGTCTGTCGTGAATTCAAGTTGAATGTTTTCATACGCCTAATCAACAGTAACATTGTTTGAAAATTGTCATATTCAACTTTATGAATTTATTTCATAAAGTTATTTGAGAAAATTTGGGGTTGCTCACATTTGCTCATGTTTTGATGAACAATTGAGCCTCACACCAAGTTTTGAGCTTGGTTTGGTTTGTTGATGTTGAAGCCGGTGGCCTTGTGATTGAGCATTTTGTTAGTGGCTTTGTTTGTTTGCCTCCTAGGTGTTTCTCATTCTGACCGAGTTTGAATCAGTGTCTTCTCATAGGTAATGTGATTGGAATAATTTTGTAATTGAACTTTGTGATCTATTCATTTAGTTTTGTATGCTTTGTACAGTCACTGTGTTTTGCTATCTGTCATTAGTAAATTTTTGGCTTTTTGTTGTAATCCTCTGAAGAGATTTTTATTTTTAAGTACAAATGGTTTGGATCATTGTCTTCTCATGGATGACTTAACAGGTTGAATAATCTGTAATTGACTTTATTTTATACTCATTTATATTTATATGCTCTGTAAATTCACTGCATTTTGTTGTCTGTCACTAGTAAATTTTTGGCATTTTGTTATGTAATCCTTTGGAAGATATTTGTCTGGATTAGTTAAATTCGTTCTTTATAGTCAGTGAAACATATTGTTGACATGAAAGTTTGATACTAAAGATTGATAGTACTATAGTTGTAATTTCTTGCAGCTCACCCAGCAATCATAAGGAGAAACACGTAAAGAGAATTATCGGATTGCCTGGTGATTGGATTGGAACTCCTATGACTAATGATGTGATGAAAGTTCCTAATGGACATTGTTGGGTTGAGGGAGATAATCCATCTTCTAGCCTGGATTCAAGATCTTTCGGCCCTGTTAAGTCTACAATGCCATATATTCGTCTCAAAAAATTATTAAAATTGTTATTATGGTAGTTATGATGTTGAGTGTTGAAAATTGTCTAAACTGTATTCCCTGTCAGAATCTTTGGTTCAAAACCTCATGTTAAAATAAGTATCTCAATCTAACTCCTGATTTGAACTCTCAAAATAAACAGAACCATGTAATTCTTCTGTTGACATTTTGGCTCAATTTTGTCGGACATTACTTGAACTTCTTTAGCATTTCATTCTAGTGCCATTGTCAAAAGTAATTCAAAAAAAGGAAATAAAATGCTTCATTGGAAGTATTCCTTTCCAAAGCTTCTGTTAGATTTAATATGCTTCTGAGGCGATGATGATTCGACTAATTTAGTTGTATTACAGTATAGGTTGCAATCTGCTTATGCATTGACTGTTGATAGTTTTTTTTTTTTAATATTTTACTTCTTAAATTTTTTGCCTAACTTTAACAAGTTTTTCTCGGCAGATTCCTCTGGGATTAATAAAGGGAAGGGTCACACACATTCTATGGCCTCCTCAGAGGGTAAGACGTATCGAGCGAAAAAATCATGAGAACATACTTTCTCCTTCCTAATTGCGTTTTTGCTCTCGACTCCCCGCTTATCTGGTAGTAGAATTTTTGTTCGATAATTTTTTGCATTCAAGAAGCAACATTTTTTTTACTGGTTGGTTTTGTTGTATCATTTGTAAGTACAATAATTGTCTCTTAGAACTTTGTAAAGAAAAATTAGTTTAAGTTAGTTTCGAGAACAAATAAAACGTTTATATTATGGAATCATTGAGGAATAGAGAAATCAATTAAGACACTCAAATCTATAAAATTTTATAAGACAAACTTGCTAAACCAAGAACAAACACTTGCAGAAGTTATTTTTTCAAGAGAACTTGATAAACAAAAATTAAAAGATTGATTTGTAGATGGAAAAGTTCTTGCTGTTGTACTCTCTTTGGCGAAGAAAGTATACCAAAGTCAGTGTTGTCTCTTGTTCTTTCTTAAGTTGTAATATGCCATTTCAATTTTTAGTTTTTTGAGTCTTATCTTTAATAGCAGAATGTTATATAATCAATTATCTGAGCCTTCAGATTGAACTAAATAAATAGCTAGATTTGATGCCTAAATTTAAGTCAAATTCTTAAGTTAAAATATCTTCTCCAGTAACTAATTGATTCATATTATAAATAACGACACCTAATACATGGCAAATTATTATGGGATATATGAATATGTGACTTGACATACTTATATAATTTAAGTTTAATTAGGTGTTAGGTGTTAGGTGTTCGCTAGGTGTTGTTGATTTATTGTTGTAATCTCGTCCTTATATAAGCACTTGATTATTGTCTATCACAATATATCTGATACCGATCAAGAAGCTTTAATGATTAAAGAATATAATAATTATCTACCAAACAAATTCAACTGGGATACATTGCATGCATGGTTTGGTAAGTGTTTTTTCGGAACTCTAGGCATTGCTTCATATGAGTTGATGGACGAAATGAGTCGGCAGCGATCCCACTGCCTCGTGCCGTAAAGATGCTCATGACTATGGCTGTGATTCAAGATGGCTTGCCTTGCTTGGACAATGACGATTTTCGAAGAGGCAAGCGTGCAAACCGCAAGATTTTCGGTGAAGCAACCACAGTTCTTGCTTGTCAAGCTCTGCTTTGTCTTGCCATTGAGCATATCTCCACCAAGACCAAAAATGTTTCACCTGACCGCCTTCTTCAAGCCATCGTTGAGATATGCTCAGCACTTGACTCATAAAAAGATGCTGCGGGGCAGATCATGGATATTACGAGCGAGGGAAAAGAATTAATTAGCTTGAGTGAATTGGAGCTCATTACGCACAAATGCGGGAATTTTGTTGAGACGATCACAGTTTCTGGAGTTGTAATGGGAGAAGAAAATGAACAAGAGATAAAGAGATTGAGGCGTTTACCAAGAATGGAAAATGTGTGGGTTTGGCGTATAAAGTGAGGGATGATATCGTTGATGCCATTGGATGGGGAAGAAAGCTGGGTGGGATATGCTGCGAGATAAGGCAACATATCCAAAGCTGGTGGGTATCGATGGGGCTAACAAGTATGCCATGGAGCTGCTGGCTCAAGCAAATCAACAACTTGCCTACTTCGGTCCTATAAGGGCTGCCCCACTATACCATATGGCTGACCTCATCGTTACTCGACTGTATTATCTTTACTCGAATATTTTAATTACTTTTCATGTGATTAAAAAAGAAAAACCAGTTAATAAAATTTTATTAGTTGTGAAATAAAATTGTTAAATACCAAGCTGCTTGATAGTAATCGATAATTCACAAATTCAATAGCGCCTCAATTTTAGATAAAAATTCCAATTGTTTTTTTGGGTTATACATGCATGCTGTTTTAATGGAACTTGTAAATCAAAACTATGGATATATCATATATATTTACCCCTCGCATGGGGTTTAGTTTCTACAACTAATTAGATTCTTGTAGCCTAGATTTTTAATTTTAATTAATGTGGCTTCGGAGGAGGAGCAGCAGAAAACAGACTGGAGAAGAGTTTCCCAGCGAGCACTTCATTTGCGGCATCAGATGGATGAAATGCATCCCAAAACACATAATCCTCTCTATTGCTGCATAACTTTGAGTTTGGCAAACACAATCCACCAACAGTCGTGTCCACATTGCAGCATGATGTATTTGACACCTTAAATCCTGCAACAATTGATAATCTGTTAGTGTTAATATATAAACTCGCAAAGAATCCGGTTAAGTGACTTCGTCTATCGTATCATAAGCAACTGGATATATGACTTAAATTTTGTAAACTTCTATGAATAGTATTGAAGTCGTACCGTAAGCAGTTGGGTGGTCGATTAAATCGTAGACATCGGAGTATGTATCCGCAAACAAGAATTGTGCACTGGGGAGGCGACCATTGAGAGTTTCCACAAGCTCTTGTGCTTTGGAGTTAAATTCTTGAATCCATTCATTGACTCTCTTTAAGCACTGGCCTTTCTTTGATTTCACCCTCTGTGAAGGAATGCAGCCAAGTGGCCCTAATCCATGCATCACCAGCTTTCTTGCTCCCAGTTGGTAGAGCCGCTAATTAACACAATAATATTGATTAATAATAATCAATCTCTTCAAGCTCTTATTAAATTAATTGTACGAGATGCAAGAGCAGTGTATATATGCATATATATATATATATATTCACCGAAAATTGTTGGTTCAATGTTGATATCAGGAGTTCAACAAATTCATCATGCGTGTATTGCAGGCCATCTGCTAAAAATGGTTGCAAGAAATTGTTGACATAATCGTTACTGCCTGCAAATGTAAACAATAATTAAATTAAATAAAAATGAAACAGATATTTTCTACTGAAAATCGATAAGAGAATGATCAAATTAAGTAACTTATATGCCAAGCAACTAAGAGATGGGAGTACCAATTCCAACAAAGTACATGGCCTCATTGCAGAGCTTATTTGCAGCGTCCTCTCCTATTTTAGACCTGATTGTTTCCTTAGTCTTTTTGAAGTAATTGATCTGATCATCGAACGATAATCTCTGAATCTACAAAGTAAAAAACCAAAAAGCACAAAAAATTTAAACTAGTTAGCTACGTAAAATAATGAATAAACGAAGCTGTATATATATATATATATATTCAATAGCATCGAATTGTTAATAAAAAATATTACGAAATATGTTCCGGTCTCATTGAGAATCCCTGCTCCTCCTGATGCATAATTCACCCCTTTAAGAAGCTCATCATCATTCTGTGACAAGGAAAGATAAGGCGGCGGCGACGGAATTCCAAGCTTTGCAGCTGCAAATAATTTAATTTAAAAAAAGACATACATAATGTGAACTTTTTCAAATTAGTTATAATTGGTATCGTACATATAGGTTCTTTAGGGAGCCTCTATGTTACATTGAATGTACCATACACAATCAATAAGAACCACATAAATTGTGGGACCCATATAATTGTGTGGTTCTTATTGGTTGTGTATGATACATTCAATGTAACATAGCAAAATCCGGTTCTTTAATATAAATTTGAAATAATGATTAAGAATTACTATATACATATTATGTCGCCGATAGTCCTTCCATTGGTGAATCTTCCGGTAGCTTGTTGGCCGGAAAAATCAATGCCATACCAAGGATAATCTGATCTTGCTAGTGAATACTGAAGATGATTGTTGTTACCAACTTCTGTCAATGAGTCTCCAAACACAAAGGTGACTAATGATGAACCCGAAACACTTGGTGCCGTTTTTGTGGAGACCAACAAGATAGCAAAAACCAGCCATTGCATTGCCATTTTCCCGACTAAATCAATTTAAGTTCCTCTTGATTTGGAGCTAATGAAATTGGTGGCGTGCATAGATTTTATATAGATAGAGTCGTCGTTAGTAGCAGTATAGTGCATGCAATTTTGGTCATGCCCAGTTGTTCAAGTTTGTGCCTGTTAGGTGATTAATTTCAAAACCATAGAGAGCGAAATGGTACTGTCAGTATACTGTGTGCGTGCGAATTGAGCTGATGATTTTGGTGGTTAATTAATGTTGTGTCACTGGGCTTTAGCAGTTGGCCAACTCACTTTATGAAGTCATCACAGTTAGTTGTGTTAGGTTTTGGCCTCGGTCTGTGCAGCGACTGACAATGGCATATCTATATATATATATATATATATATATATATATATATATATATATATATATATTAGTTATTTAGTGGTTCCCATCTTAAGTATTAAACTCTTCAACTGCAAGCTACATCAGAGCGATTGCCGCCTCTTCACTCAAAGTATGTGCACGTTCTTTCTTGATTTGCTAGTCTGCTTTTGATTATTACTTAACTAGAAAATAGAACTGCGATTCACGCAGTTTTGAAAAAAGAATTTAGTATATATTATTTTTTTTCTTACTTTACACTTGATGAAACTGATAAAAAAATATGAATTGATTTTTTTAAAGATGAGGCAGCCTTATAAAAAATAAAAATAAAAAACTATTAGCCAACAATACAAATAAAGAAGCAACGCAAGATAAAAAAATAAAATGAGAGAATATATTATAGAGTGATTTTATTCATTCCAATTGTGTATGTACAAAATAAAAAGATGAGCTCTCCTTTTATAGTTACATAATCACTCCATGAAATTAATGAAAAATTATGGATCATAATTCCTTGTGAGATAGTGGGAGTTATAGGGAAGCTAAATGTTGCTAATGGGAAATAGTGAAGAGACTAAGAGATATATGTTATGAACATCTACATTTATTTTAATAAATTCATAATACTCCCCCTTGGATGTTCATTACAAAGAATATGCCTCATTAAAATCTTTACATAATTGTTATTGTGTAATAACAATCAAATTAATTATGAGAAGATGAAAAGTCAAATTTAAAAGAAATTTTTTCTATTTATTAGATAATAGAGAATATACAAAGATGAGAAATGGTGATGCCACATCACCTCCTCAAGTCCCAACTTTATATATATATATAGATAGATAGATATATAGATATATATATATATAGATTGGAGTATGTAATAATATTAAAAACATATTTGATTTTAATTTTTGCAATGCCACGTCTCCAAGATTGGAACCTCAAACATATGAGAGCATCACTAAAAAACTCGTTTAATTTTTCTCTTCAAATATTTATTCATTTATTTATATAGTAAATAAAAGTGTAAAAATGTAAATCCCTTTTTTCAAAAGACTTCTCAAATAAAAATAAGTTTATTTTAATTAATTTTTTGACCAAAATAATAACAATATTATAATATTTCTCTGCCTTAAAAAATGATAAGATAAAAAATAATATAATATTACATTAAGAGTTTTAAAATATTTTTCAAATAAGATATTGCTTCTCTCTCTTCAATATTTTTAGAAATCTTTTTATTTATGTGGCTCTTCAAATGAGAAATATAATTTTATTTGAAGAGTTTTTTTGTGATACTTTAATATCCACCTCTCTATGATAGCGTTTGGCATGAATTTATGTCAAATCTTCCTACAAACTAATAACTTGGCCCACTACATATATTTATTGCATTATGTAAACATAGGATTACCTCTAACATAATTCTAAGTCTAAACCAATTTAGAAGTTTAGGATCTTTTTTAAGAAGATAATCTACTATTCCTTTAAAATTCGAACTTGAATAATCAGTGATACCCCCAAAGACTATCTAGAAAAAACTTGAAATCATGGGAATCATCGCACCAATATATGTGATATTTTTTCAAAAGAAATTTTTTACACCCGTGATGTTATATTTCTTAACATATGCCCTAAATAGCAAAGACCAACTTCTTAGTGAAAATGGACATCTAGAAGCTCAAATTTTCCTAGATATTTCATTTAGTAAAAAGAAATAACAAAGAATGCTCGTAAGTGAGGAAACACGACTAGAAGTCTATAACGCGCACTCATTGATACAAAAAGCTTTTCTTATCTTTGGACACTCAAATTGCTATATAGGTAGGTCTAGCCATCTATATTGAATGGGGAATGTTCTTGGTATAATAATATTTATTTATTTATTTACTTGTTCCGTGTTTGATCTGTCTTGTTACATCTTAGATTCTGGAATACATAACACACGCTTTAATAATTAATCATAGATACTGCTCTTAATTTGTTGAGAATATTGTTTTACAATTTGTACAATAATAATTATAAATGAAAGGAACAACTAGCAGCATTCTTGCTTCACGACAGCATATTTGTAAATAATATTCCCTCTTTTTTTTTTTTCATTCAATTAAATATGATGCATGGGTTGCTTCGCGGCCTAACACTACATTCTTGTACGAAGAGATCTCGTTTCTTTGAGTTATCATCTTCATGTATTTAAAAATTGTGTGTGTTTTTTTTTTTTTTACCATTGAGCTTTGCTTGAGTGGTGAATCTCTGTCCTCGCAATCTGTGTAGAGTTAATTTATAGTCTTTTTCCCCACGAAATATGAATGAAGCAGAGATATCACTCGTTTATGAGGGTTATTTGTATAGATAAGTACTTCATAAAATTTAATTTAATATTATAAATTATAATTTTATATCTGATTATAAATATCAGTATAATTATCTATCGTAAGTTATGAGCTAGGCTGATGAGCACTAACTATAAGAAGATGACACAGAAGAATCTTTGGAAGATTTTCATACGGTCGGTCCAGCAGCATCCAGCCTGTTGTCTTGTTGCTTTTTTAACGACCTTTTTAACTGTAAAACGACTGCTCTCTCTCTCTCTCTCTGGGGGCTTCGTCAGCTTTCTTTCATGCCCAATGTCTGATTCTGTATTTCGGTAATTACAGTTGTCGCCAACTGAAACATGCATCATGCACGTGTCTCTCTCCTTTTCTTTGCTGCTTTGTAACGCCTCATTCACTGCTGTTTCTTTGCAGTCTTCAAATGTTTATATGTATATTCGGGAACAAAGATATTGTAAACATCAAAGAAAATACCGGGCACCAATATTTAACGACTAAATAAATCAACAGAATCATGTAAAAGATTTAATAATTAACTTTTATTAACTGTATTTTTTAATTATAACATTACAATCGAACTAAATTGAGAGCACAATAAATTCATACAAATACAATTATAACATAATCCACAAGTTTACGTGCGTAATTAAAAAAACAATATTATTATTGATATATTTGTATATCAACGTTTTAGAAAATACTTTTCTAAAACAATTGGCGCTCAAACGTTCTTAAGAGTGAACTCAATAAAGGTCAGCATATATTCGTCTTTTTTTATTTAATTATTTTATTAAAAAAAGGACTCCATTAACCATAAACAGAATACTCTTATTATTAACGATCACGATCATGTTTCCACACGCCAAAAATTTTCAAAAGTGCAGAGTAGCTTCTCGTAATATAAAAATAATTAATGCCCACTCAAGATTCTCCATTTCAGAGCCCAATTAAATTAAGCAATCAAATTCAAATACTGCAAGCAAATTAATTCATGCTCCACTCCTCAAGCTAAACCGCGCGCCCGCACGATCGCCAGCTTTGCTTTGCTTACCTTACCATAGTCCTCCACTCGCATCATTTTTTCACAGCGGCATTTCAACGAATATGTCAGTTTCATGCGGAGTAGAATGCGTTTTCGTTCTGGGTTTCGCACGCTGGATGTGGAAACGCTGCACCCATGTCGGCTCCGACGACAGCGCCACCTGGCCGGCCGCCACGGCAGAGGAATTCGACGCAGTCCCACGCGTCTGTCGCTTGATATTAGCCGTCTACGAGACCGACCTCCACAACCCCCAGTTCCCACCAGCCGGCGGCTACAAGCTAAATCCAGATTGGGTCGTCAAGCGTGTGGCCTACGAACAAACCCTCGGCCGTGCGCCGCCGTACTTAATTTACACCGATCACGATAAAAAGGAAATTGTTTTGGCCATTCGTGGGCTGAATTTAGCCAAAGAGAGCGACTACAAGCTGCTATTGGATAACAGATTGGGAAGGCAGATGTTTGATGGCGGGTTCGTGCATCATGGGCTGTTAAAGTCAGCGCTTTGGCTGTTGAATCAAGAGGGTGACACGTTGAGAAGGTTGTGGGAAGAAAATGGCAGACAATACAGCATGGTGTTTGCTGGGCACTCGTTGGGTTCCGGCGTTGCGGCGTTGCTGGCTCTGGTGGTGGTGAATCATAGAGACAAATTAGGCGGGATACCGAGGAATAAAGTGAGGTGTCATGCAGTGGCGCCGGCTAGGTGTATGTCTCTTAATTTGGCTGTCAAGTATGCCGATGTTATTAACTCTGTAATTTTGCAGGTACTTTTAGTTACAAGGTTTTTTTTTAATTTATTGCTTCGTGCCGTTATGGTTAGTAATTTGACGTGTTAAATGCTTCATAGTCAAGATTGTGAGTCTTCCATTGGGGTTTATATGTGTTGCTATCAGTTTTAAAATTTGTGGACCATTATGTATAACCATTGTAAGTATACTGTGTTAGAATTAGAAAGATTGGACTTTTTTTTCCCTTTTTGTGTTGAAAGACAAACTACCTATGCTTACATCAAATTTCAAATTTGTAATGGTGAGTTTTTAGATTACATTTGGACTCGAGGCTGATGATGACCTACTGTAAAGAAACCCCGACATTAGAAGAAAATGATTTTCTGTGATTGGATTGTTGTTTAGGTGTATAAGTCCTTGAGCAGAATGTAGTGTATGCCGATTTAAGACCACATGTGGTTAGGTTTTCAGTTACACTTGTGGATTGGTCATTTTACTGGATCTCCACTTGGAGGTATGAGACATTCAACGCTGTGAAAGTGGTGAGAAACTTATGCTTGGAGTTTTGGTACAGCAAGAAGATGCATACAAACAGGAATGATATGCATGTAATTGCACTTCAAAATAACTAGGCTCTGAAATGCATGGCATATTTAACCAGTGTATTTAGAAGTTTACTTACCAAATGGGAATAAGCTGTTTCATGCAATGAAATCTAAGTCCATGGAGAGGAGCCAAGTCTTCTCAATCCAATTGACAGATCGGAATCAGTAAATCTTATGCTGGACAATTGTATGTGCAAAAGCAATTTACTATCTTACTTTCATTAGTTTATTTCTGAACCTGCCAGTCCATGATTGCATTGATTTATTAGAATCACTCCACTGGGTCAGATTCTTGTATAATCCTTAACAGGATCTTGATAACTTTATCCAGGATGATTTCTTGCCAAGAACACCCACCCCATTGGAAGATATTTTTAAGTCGATCTTCTGGTTAGTGTTCTTCTCTTGACATATCAGAAATGTTCTTTTTTTTTTTACTTTTAAATTTTAATTTACTCAGTAGATCTTTTTCCCCCCTTTTTTTGAAACTTATTCAGTAGACTTGGTGTATTATTATGATTGTCTCTAAAACGAGGCCTTGATGTTTTGGCAGCTTGCCCTGCTTGTTATTTTTGGTCTGCTTGCGGGACACCTTCATACCAGAGGAAAGAAAGCTCAGAGATCCAAGAAGACTTTATGCACCTGGACGGATGTATCACATTGTAGAGAGAAGATTTTGCAGGTAGCAGCACACTCAACTGATGTTTAAAATTGCCAAATATTCGGCTGCTGCTCTTTGAGCCACAAGTTGTTTTTGTCTTTGATGGCCTCTGGATATTAATTAGTTTCAGTAATAATTCTTACGGTTATTAGTTGTGTGTGATCATTGCTTGCCTAATTTGCTATCTCCATTCATATGCTTTGGTTTGGGTTTTACTTCTAACCACCTGCATCACTTTTTTTTTCTCTTTACTGTAAGTTCACATTAATATGACCCATATCACCACTCAACGCCGTATTTTCCTACTTATTAAGGGAATTAAACTCTCATTGATTGACACTCCTGCCTGTAGGAAAGGGTCATTACTACAACCATTGTGCTTGTAGGTTGAACTCTGTAGTCATGATCTTGCAAAAGTTTCGGAAAATCAAATACATTCTACCTTGGAAGATTTTCAACACTTGTATACGATAGAAAATTGTCCTCATTACTAGCGGAGCATTTGTCTTTTTTAATTCTCAGCCAACTATTCTGTTATATACCAAGGTGATGACAATTTGGAAACAATACATTGAGCTATACACCAAGTTTCTTACTAAATTCTTAGAATTGACGAAGTTGTTCCATTTAATTTGTCTACTCCTTGTGACCGTTAAACTTTCTTTTATATTATTGGTACATTTTCTCATCTTCAAGGACAATGGTCGTGCAATACAGTTTTGTCTGTCCTAAATCATGCTCCATGCCATATATGCAGATGTGGAAGGTATCCTCCGGAGGTCAGGACCGCAATTCCTGTGGATGGAAGATTTGAACATATTGTCTTATCTTGTAATGCCACGTCTGATCATGCAATTATTTGGATTGAAAGGGAATCACAGAAAGCTGTACAAGTAAGTCTTCTCCCTTTGTTAAAGATTTATGGCCTTTTTTAATTCACCTTATGGTTGATATAAACCAGCTTTTTCATTTTTCTCAGAAAGCAGAAAATAAATGACAGGTGGAAATTACATTTTTAGTGCATCACCATAAGTGTCTGTATATACTTTGTCAAAGTATATATTGATTTTGAAATTTCAAGTAATTAACAATTCTGTTGGTTTGCATTTACCTTTTGCATGAAGGGAAACTTCTTTTAGGGGTGTTTTAGTTTTCCTGCTTTGATCAAATCACTGATAACTGCTGACATTATGAAATGCAGTTAATGAAGGAAAGCAGCCCTGGAACAATAACAACTGCTCCAAAAGTACAGAAATTCGAGAGGTTGAAGACCATTGAAAAAGAACACAAAGATGCATTGGATAGGGCTGTAAGTTTGAATATACCTCATGCTGTAGCCACATCGGAGGATGAATCCCATGAAGATGAGCCAGAACCTTCCCATGCCAAGAGAGAAGATGCCTCAGAAACTAAACAGAAGTCCAGTGGTAACAGCGCTAATTGGGATCAATTGGTTGAGAAGCTTTTCAAGAAGAGTGAATCCGGTGACCTCACTTTAAACAAAGATGCAGCTGCTTCCAAAGAATAGTATAGTAATTTTTTCGTTTCCCCAATTTTTTTTTTTTCAAATGCATTTTTTGGGTACTTGGATTCATCCCCGACTTTCTAGCTTATTAGAGTTTGTATATTTTGCCATGTAAATTGATCACGGATTGACGTACGCCTCCTGGCTTGTTGCCCTAAAGGGAAAATACTGACATAGAATATTGCGAAGAGATTGGTGAGGGTAAATACCTCAAAATCGTTGCAAAATCTTTGTCGTCTACATATCGTGTAAAAATACTGATTTAATTCTTTGCATGGAAAGGAATAAGTAATTTGTGTTCGACAATCAACTTAGGCCCGGTTATGCGAGCTATTCAAAAAAAAAAAAAAAAGTAAATTAAAAGCTATTAGCGTACGTTGTTCCTATTTTTGTGATAAATTCAATTCCAGGTACATTTATTTCATCCACCGAGTTGTTTTTGTTATGCGCATCGACAGCTTCCACTCCACACCATCTTGCTCGTCTTTTATTTTTTTATTTTTACCAAAACAGTCGCAAGTGTTATAACTATTTACATGATACAGGAGAGGACGAGAAAATAAGGGAAGCTCCCAGACAGAGCTTAAAATGCACAAAAGATATAAAATTTAAGATCGAAAGCAAACTTCCATAAACATCCAGCATCTTCATTTACACCACTCTAGCACATCTAACTATAAAAGGAGGCCGGCAAATGCATGAAGAAGAAAAACCAGCAAGGAGAAAATACCACGAAAGTATTGCAGTATTTGTACAGCTTACTGCTAACACAGACTAAAATACTAATTCAGTTCACACAGCTTGAAATCCAACTAAATCTGCATGGCTTCAGCATGGTAATTATCCAGTTCTTTGTCAAGATCATCAGCTGACTTATCAACTGGATTCTTTTTCCCCTGGCCACGGCCGCGGCCACGGCCACGGCCACCTCCCCCTCCCCCTCCCCCTCCACCTCCACGGCCACGGCCTCGACCCTGGCCCTGCCCACGACCACGGCCTTGGCTACTCCGCCTCAGACCCCCACGACGGCCCTGACTGCTGCAAGATCACATAAGACAAATAAATTGCATAACGACAATCATGAAAAACAAAGTGATTAATTAATTTAAACACTGAAAATCACACCACAGATAGCTCAAATAAGATATTAGAGCATAAACTGAAGACGGTACAGATTCTTCTATTCACCCAAAATTTTAGAATATAAACTAAACTTATTGCGAGATTCATCACCTAGACAAATGAAATAGGTTCAAGCTTCAGTCTTCAAGCTTAATCATATATGGTTGATTGAACAAAGGAGCTGGGTCAGCTGCACAAACTATTGACTCAACCCCCTAGAACTCTACCAAGATAGCTGCTCCAAAGTGGAAGTTCAAGCAAGACCCACAAAATGCAGAATTCCAACAAAAAGGGGAAAAAAAGTCTAATTGCATCAATGAACAAAGATACCAAGGGATGAAAAATGAAGACAATATCATCATCAATGGTCAAACTAAAACCTCGTGTTTACACTAAAATTGCTCGTCAAGCTGGAACCTAGGCACATCACAGCAAACAAGATAGAGCTTCACTGACCAGAGCCTAATGTAAACAAACAAGTATAAAGCCTTGTTTTAGCCAAGCAAACTTTAGCAAATACCAGAATGGAACCATTGATGAATCTTTCACCACAAAGAATTGTCTAACAAAATGATAAACACACAAATACACTATCATTATAAAACCATGCAGGGAATTCTAGATCAACATATAAGAGCAACAAGGTTAACTGACAAGACGCGATTTCAATAAATTGCAAAGAATTAAATGAAAAAACAAGGCAAGTTGTAGTATCTGTATCAAGAACTTACCCAGGTCCACGATTAATAGCCGCTGCACCTCCTGCATTACCTGATCCCGACCTGCATAACCTCAGCATTAGTAACATACACAAGGTGTTCCCACCAATAGCTGTCTGAACAACAGAATATGAAGTATAATTTCCAAAAAAAAAAAAAACTTTGTGCTAAAATATCAGAACCAAAGCAACATTCAACATTTAAAAATTCTCAGGACCAGAATAATTATAAATTAAACAAAATATTTGGATAGATGCCATATATACATCTAGAAGAAAAAAGTATCAGAAAGTTCAGATGAAAGTAGAACAATAATGGCCAGTGAAATTATTTATGGTCAAATGAAACAAAAGAAAAATAATTTAACAACAATGCTGTGGAACCAGTGAAAACACTCATAAATTCAAGCATGATTATAACAACTAACATGGTTGAAACTGAAAAAAGTGATATATCAGCTGCAGCTACATCTGAAAATAGAATCTAAAAAACTAACACAAAACAAATACTTCTAATCATATACCATAAAAGAGTACCAGGTCCCTGACTAAAACCTTGAATAGATATATGCAAAAGAAATTGCCAACAATTTCAATAATCAAACTATCAGCAAAATGGTAAGAAATTAAATCTTTACATACGTCATCACCACTGTCCTCTTCCTCCTTCCATTTACTCCAGTTACATTCACACGAGCTTGCAGAGGTATTTCTGCATTAGTTCCCACAACTTCAATCTTCATCGGTTTTCCATCCAACAGTACATTATTGTATCGCTTAAGAGCTGCAAATGCATCACTTCTTCTGGCATATACCACTTCAGCTGAACCCTGAAACCAACCAGTACAAGCTTTAACAACAGTGGCAGGCAACACAAGTAATATGCAAAGTCACCAACTATAACATGCACCCAGGAATTCCAAATTTGTCAAACTTATAAATGAGAGAATATGTAGCATATGAATTAAAGATATTAAGGTAAGATGCAGCATACAATTAAAGAACCTAACCCCTATAAAACAGAAAAGAGAAGTCATCCCAAAAACCCACACACAAACACAAAATTCAGTGCCCGAATAAGGGAGTTAGGGGATGAAAAAACAAGGCAGAAACAGAGAAAATGAGGGAGATATATTGAAGGGGGGAAAATATAGAAATAAAGAAAACCTCTCCAGACAAGAATATTTGATAATAGTTCTACATGCAAAACTTAGACTAACAGCTATGGAAATTCGTGGCCAACATTTGAAAAAAAAAATTTGAGCGATAATTTATTCAATGTGATACTCTAATAACGGTCCACTCTCAATGGAGAACAATTTCAACACTATATATAAGTGCACACCTTTGACAAATTTAATTATAATTTATAAAGCTAAACTGTCTTGGCCAAAACGAGAAAATTTGTAGTGATTTCATTATCCAGATCAGCAGCACTACAAAGTCGTTATTTAGAACTATAAAACAGTACAAGATGATAGATATCCTGCTGAACTTCATAGATGAAAAAACTTCACACGTAACAATTAAACTTTCTTATGCAATTCAAGGTTAATCTATAGCCATTACTTTTGACATATATCAAAAAATACATTATAAGAACCTCATAGAGAAAACAGTACATCAAAAGACATGAAATAGTCAAAGAAGGTTCAAGACCACAACCACAAGAATAACGGGGAGAACGTAGCAAAACAGGCAACAGAACTCACACTGGGGCGGCCATTCTTGTCAAAGTGAATGGCATATCGTTTCAGCTCGCCAATCTCAGAGAAAAGCTCCTGAGTTGCACACCATATCCATAAGAAAATATTCAGAATCCTTAACACAGTATTTATGATGAGAATGTATAGCAGAAGCTGTACCCTTATATCGTCATTGGTCACTCCAGGATGCAAGTTGGAAACATATAATTTTGTGCCAACTTCTATTCCAGATATTCCCGCAGCCCTAAGGCTATCCTCAAACAAATCATGCTGCCAGGGAAAGTTCCTGGTTCTGCGAAAAGACTGATAAAAGAAGCGGGAAAAGAGAACCGAGCCTTAGAAAAAGAAGTCAGCTTATGACAAGAAAACAAAATAATTCACCATTTTCAAAATCAAATCAGATATCAGAATTCCCAGAAAATGTGAAAGAAACTGGTATCAAGTAGAGTAGAATCCAGTTAGGCATAAAGCTCAAGCAAGCCCAATTACCACCAAACTGAGTTAATGGTTGGTAGATGGGAGTAAAAGATTTAACCCACTGCTTATAGATTGTTGCTATGCTATGGGTGAGAGCTCCAGTTCTGAAGTTAAGCGAAGGAAGCTCCTTTGCAAACAGGCCATGAACTAGAACAGTAACAGAAATCTCGCCCCGAAGAAAGTCCGAACATAGGAAGAGGATCCATCATAAGCTTCATGTCTAAACCACCAGCCATCAATCACTATTGAGATTGAAACTACATAATATGCATTATGAACGGGTACAGAGAACTCGTCCGCACTAATTCTTATGTGATGTTATGCTGTAGGTGAGCACCATTTCAAAATTTCATCTAATGAAGCTCCTTCACATAAAATGCTATGAAGTAGCATAATAACTTAATAGGGCATCAGAGAACTTCTGCATACATACATGAGATCTGATTGCCAAAATCCCATAATATAACCCTAACCCACAAGTAGAAAGAAATCATGAAGATAGTGATACAAAAGCAACAGGTTGCGATAATTCTATAGTGTCGGAGCCAAACAAGCCTCTGATTGTCAAAGTAACGTTAGAAATCCTCTTTGAAAATCTAAAACACTGTTAGAGATCCTCCCGTAAATGGGTTTCTTAATCTTATTAAATTCTCATCATACGCTTAAAACATCGACAGTTTTGAGCTTGCCTTGGCAATGGTATATGATGATGGTCGAGCATTGGAGAGAGGACCTCTACGAGCAGCCCCTGTCATTCTTCCACCACTAACACTACCACTTGGGCCACGGCCACGACCACGGCCACGGCGGACCCTGCCCTGTCCTCTTTCTCTCTCACTCTTTTTCCTGCTCTTTATAATGTCATCAAGAGACATGTCAACATGCGTAGCCATTGAATTTGCAATTCTTCTAGAGAAGAGAATAGCAAGTAAACCTGTAAATCAGGAAAGAAAGATGGAATAAGTATATCACCAAACATTATCATAAAAACGATCAACAATTATGCATGTTTCGAAAATGAAAAACATATCTCAAACAACAAACGTGATTTAATTTCAATCTGAAGTACAACCAAACCACGATTATGCGATTATTTTCGCAGAAGATGAAGTACTCAGTCCACAAAGTAATATCCAAAAGAAGACCAAAAATACGAAAATTGATTTTGTATAAAATAGAGAAAAAGTAGTAATTATTTTTTTTAACATGAGAGTAGTAATTAATTAAATGCAAATTATTCTAACCTGCCATGCAAGGCAACTCACAATATTTTTTTAATAATGACTATTTTTAAGAACTAGGAACCAAACCAAACATGCAGATCTACAATTTTGAAATTCCAAACGAAAACAAAAAGAATAAACAAATTCGACAGAGTCATATCAAACATTCATTCCTGAAATTCGGCACTCTCTACAATTCTAATTATAAAATAAATAATTAAAAAATTGTACAAAACACGAGCGTAAAAATCACAATTAATATTTCTGATCTGTAATTAAAAACAGAAGATAAGTACCTGAAAAAAAAAGGAGCAAAGCGTCGGCTCAACGCAAATTCAAACGAGAGAATATAATCGGCTCCGAGCTAACTCAATTATGGGAGATTTATGATTAGGGTTTGGGGATTTAATGCGGCCCTTTTTTTTTTTTTCCTTCTTTCCCCCTCCTTTCCTATATGTTATCTTGTTCTGCTTTTCTAGGGTTTCTGAGATTGGCTTTCGAGGAAAGCGGTGCAAATCATTATAGGCCATTGACTTGACCCTTGTGTCTCGAATTTATAGGCTGGATTCGTGCGTGGCGTCTTCCAATCACAGCCTCCCACGCCCCTTGAATGAAGGGCTTTTATGTCAATGGGACATTTAGGGGTGTGTGCTGCACGCTTGTGACAATATTATCATATAATTTACTTTTAAATTTTATTTATTATATTATTATTTAACAATAAAATAATTATTTAAATAAAATATTTGCACAATTGAGGCAAATCCTTTTGCATGCCACCGCATTGCACAAACTTAAGGGTCTCGGGTTTGTGTCATGCACTATTTAGGCACATTATGGTGCATATGAACCTTAAATTTCATCAAACATGTTATTGGTATTAAATAAATGTGAAAAACACCATAATGTCATTTTTTAAACACACCCTTAGTGTAAAACAATCCTTTATCTCATGTTTGGTATAAAAGAAATAAAGGTAGGATACTCACTACTTAATTTGCAACAATGGCAAAACTCTATTTATGGAGAATTATTAGAACATCACTAAAAATCTCTTCAAATAATTTTTTTTTAAATAACATAAGCAAAAAGTGTTCAAAAGAGCTCCAACAAAATGTGTTGTTGATGATCGTTAATGTACGCCGTGGTTAACTTGGAAAAACAAGCAGATTTTCAAAAATTTTAGTTTGGGATCTATTAAAGATTTAATTTAATAATTTCACATTTTATTTTTCAGTTAAAAAGTAAAAGTCACAGAAGACAAACTTTAAATAAGTCACACTTATCCCAATTTTTTAAAAAACATCATTTTCATAACAACAAAACATACGTCTAAACATTTATTTATCTAACCTCTCATAAAATATGGAACAATTGTGAAGTAAATTCAAAATGAGTGTCAACCAAGCTAAATCTACTACCATACAGTACTTGCAAAATTTAAAGAGTGATAATATATCTATAAATCTTATATAAATTTATTTTATACAGATTAATGTGATATGATTAAATTAGTTAAATTAAATATTTTTTTATATACATAATTTATTTTATTATTTTATATTTTTTTAATCAATTAATTAATATCAAGTCAGTTTGTAGAGACTTAATATCAAAATGAGGAAGAGTCAATTTGGGCCTGGAACAGTGGGCCTCCAAACAAAAGCCCAAAATGACCTAACTAGCGAGAAAACAAGTCAAAACAATCCACCTCGTCTGCGTATGCAGTTCAAACCCCAGCGACCAGCAGAACGCGAAAGAATCACTTCTCCTAAATCCTCAACGGCTGAAAGAGAGTGTCTCTGTTAAAGCTCACAAAATTCGTGCTTCAGCTTCCCGTCATCTCGCCATTTACAACTCTGATGGAAAATCTAAACATGGCGCTGGTTTCTTCAACGAGTCCCAAATTGGTCCTAAACTACACTAATTTCAAACACCCTACCAGAGGAATCACCGGACCCAGAAGAAGCTCAAGCCTTGCACTTCCCTTCAAGCTTTCAACTTCCAGGATTTCCGCTTCTGTCCGCGCTGGCCCTTATCAAAACGGTAACTTTCTCTTTTGTTTATTTATTGTTTTGTTTAGAAATTATTCTTGTTCATGTGCTGAATTTGAACTTCTTTAAAAAAAAATAAATTACAGGACAAGTGGGTGCTGGTGGTTTTGCAAGTCTGACTTCTTCTAGCGGTCAACAAACGTCTTCAGTTGGCGTTAACCCCAATTTACCAATGCCACCGCCGTCATCGAATGTGTAATTCAATTTTGTTATCATTTTTTTTTTCCTGAAGGTTTTTAGTGGGTTTGGATTTTGCTTTTGGTGTCGCTAAAAGGGCTTAAAAGATTTTTTCCCCTCGGGATAATAAGTATAGCCCTTTTTGAATTTAAGTTTTGGTATTTTTTGCGGTTTTTTTCCCATTTTCCTCAGAAAGCACCTTCAGCTTCTTTGCACAAGTAACTTTTGCTGCCCCCCCCCCTTCAATTTTAGGTGCTGCTGCAGAAATTGCTTAAAAAATAAATGCATTGTATAAAGCGCTCCCATACACACCATACCATTTGCTTAATTTAATGTTTTGTTTGCTGGTGCAGAGGTTCACCTCTCTTTTGGGTTGGAGTAGGGGTTGGTCTCTCAGCGCTATTTTCATTTGTGAGTGTACTTGCTTGTGGTTTCTTTAGTTTCAGCATAAAATACATTTTCAAGAAGGTTAATTTTCTTTTACAAAATTTGTTTATTGGTTTATAACAAGTTGATTGAAATGACAGGTGGCCTCAAGATTGAAGGTAAGTTTTCTCTTCTACTATTACAATGTATATGCTGTGTGAATTATTCTATTGTTGTTGAAGACAATTCTACTACTTGATGAAGCAATGGAAATAAGAGCTTCGAAGGCTAACCAGGAAGTGTGTCCTCTCTGGATGATAACTGAAGTTTGTTTTTGAACTGCAAATGTACTTAATTTTTTCTTTTTGTTTCATAATATGCTCTTTGGGAAAGAATAAGTATGTTTGTTGGCATTGAACTATTGCAATTTGTGCATGTACTGATCATGTGAGTACTCATGACCCTTTCTGTAATTCATGTTTTGCTATAATTCTGGAATACTACTGTCTGCATGGATCGGTTGAAAAGTGGTTTCTCTTAACTTTCTTACTTTTTAAGTTCATGCATTTAGCACTTCCACACTATATGTAGATCTGTTTGAACCAGAAAAATTTATGGAATTGACACTAGGGGACATACTTTTTGTGTTGCACTTACTTTTCTGACGTGGTAATTCCATGGCACACCCTGATACATGTAGGACATGGCTCTGACGGCTTCAAAATGTTTTTCATTTTTCCCTGTTCAGTGCAGTGCATGGATTTGTACCAATGACGGTTTTATAATGAGAGTTTACCATGTTTAACCGTATCTATCAGATCCATTTGTCATGTCTTCCTCTGCAGAGTAGCTGAAGGCTCTTATCTTGTGTCGCTGTAGAAGAGATTGGCTATTAATCTTATCTTTCTTTTTTCCATTTTCCCTCTTTTTCATTCTTCCAGCAATATGCCATGCAACAAGCTTTGAAAGGTATGATGAACCAGATGAATACACAGAATAAACCCTTCGGCAATGCTGCCTTTCCTCAGGGATCACCTTTCCCCTTTCCAAATCCTCCAGCATCAGGGCCTACCACACCTTATCCAGCTGCTTCTCAACCTAGGTTTACAATGGATATACCTGCCACAAAAGTAGAAGCTGCTTCAGCTACTGATGTGGAAGGCAAAAAAGAAGTAAAGGGTGAAACAGAAGTAAAGGAGGAACCAAAGAAATATGGTAATTAAGGAATCTTCCCTTGGCTGCTTATGAATTCAGAACATATTTATGCTTCCTTGTCAAATGGACATGCTTTTTCATATTCCTTTCCTTTTTGAAATTAAGATCTTATTGTGTCTGGCCATAGGTGTCTTTAGTATAGTTATTTACTAAATTTTTTGATAAATTATGCATTGGGTTTTAATCCATCTTTAATGTTTATAATAGGGGTGCAAGTTTCAAATCTGTTTTTAGACTGAAGCCAGATTTGTTGATCGAAACAGGAAATTATTTTAACATCCATTTGCAATCATGTCATTTTTAGAATAATTGATGTTTTATCTGAATTAAATCTTGTTCTAAACACTTGTGGATGTCCATCTTAATGTCTGATGTTTGCATGAACAAAGTGAGTCATGAGTGAATGATCAGGGTTCTGACTTTACATAGAAACACACAAGGACATGGTGTAGGTCATTTGCATATTTGGCGAACGGCATGAGCTAATGCAATATTTTGTTTTATACCTTTTATCTAAACAAATTTGGTTTATAAGTGATAAAATTAAAGAAAATTGTTTCATTTCTGGTATTTCATATATTTGAGATGTATTGTGTTCACTTGCAGTATAAAACTTTGATTTCACCTTGTTTAGATTGATGCTAGATACCCCTGCTGTCTATCTTGAGTTAAATTCCTCTATGCTAACTGTTGACCTTTCAGTCACTCGTTTATATTCTGCCATTTTAGTGTGCTTAAATGATTTTTGATAATGTTTCCTGTAAGAAATGCTGATGCAAGTACTACTTGCAGCTTTTGTAGACGTTTCACCTGAGGAGACATTGCAAAAAAGTCCTTTTGATAACTTTGAAGATGTGAAGGAAACAAGCTCATCAAAGGATGCCCAGCCTCCCAAGGTAAGTATTTGCAACCGAGCTGGTTCTGGAGGTTACGGTTAAAATAATTCTGTTAAGACTCAATTATTTCAACATTGTGTGAAGGATTCCCAAAATGGAGCTGCTTTCAATTACAATGCAGGTTCTCCTTTGGGGGGCCAATCTGCAAGTAAGTAAAATTTGATGATAGCATTGTTTCTCCCCTTTATTGTACTGCATTGTTTACTTTTTGTGGCATGATACAAATCTGCCACCTTCTTCTATGTATTAGTGAATTCTGAGATAGAGAGCATGTAGTTTCTGTTAGAGGCAATTTTGTATTATTCTTCATTAAAGGCATAAATTCTGTGTGTCGTTTTGCTTTTCCTGGTATCAATTTAACTTTTTTCAGGTAGATGTTATACACTTGGCACAATAACAGATAACTACGAGTTAGTTTCAGTTTTGTGGGGTAATAGGAGTTGGGTGGTAGATTTTAGCAACCTCACATAAACTTTTTATTTTATGTACTTTTTTCTGTATTATTTAATGAAACATTTTAAGCTTGTTCTTATATAAATGGACAGAGAAAGAAGGCAGGTTCCTAACAGTGGATACTTTGGAGAAATTGATGGAAGACCCGCAAGTGCAGAAGATGGTTTATCCGTAATATATCTTTGCTTCCTTCTATCATTTTATGTGTTCTAACTTTACAATTGTTTTGGTCTTGGCTCTTATATTTTGTGTTTCTAATTTTGATCATTGATTTAATCAGCATATGTGGATTTGAATTTAAACTTCCTGAAGATTGAAATATATACATATGAATTAAAATGTTATTTATCTGATTTCCATTAAGAAAAAGGCAAAAAAATGAGCTGCAGGCCCAGGGTTAAGAATTGGAATAGGAAGTAAATATGTTTGAATCCGAACTTTGTGCTCATAAACTCTGTTTATGTGCACCATGGGATGCATGTTTAAATATTTTTTCCTAGCTTGGATGCAATTTTAGCTCACTTTATCTTCCATACTCTTTTTTCCTAATTGTCACAAAATAATCTAATTCTATTCAATTTCTTGCAGATCACTACCTGAGGAGATGAGGAATCCTGCTTCCTTCAAATGTAAGTCATCCTTTCACGACACCTCTTTTTCTGAGAGGGTTGAATGTTGGTTTGCTTCTGCTAAATTTTGTGTAACGGAAAACTGTGTACATCAGAGTATTTTTCGTTTTTTTTACCTCTATCCTAGAAACCATTACAGAATTGTTTTGGAGGATTTAATTCTTGGTCATCTCTTTTGCATCGTATAATTGAGTTATGACTTTAGGGACTGATAATAATCTATTATTTCTGACATATAGACAGCATGGCATGTGTTGTCTAATATGTTCCAAGTCCTTGTTCCACCTTCAGATATAAGTTATAACTTTGCTTATTCTGGCATCATAGTGCTCATATCTTTTCTCCATCTGTTTGTTGAGTTTTGTGCAGATGTATAATTCTATTTTAATTGTGTATAATTTTCTTAATGTACACCGTTTTGGCTGTTGTGATTGCTTAACAGTGATGCTACAAAATCCTGAATATCGTAAACAATTACAAGAAATGCTGTAAGCTGATTTTCTCGATTCCTGGATTTGATTATTGCCTCAGGGAAGCTTTCTTATTATCTTTGGAGCATTATTTGCCTCATAGTTATCAGTGTATAAATCTCTTTATTATGAAGCACTGAAGTCATGCATTCTTTGAACATAGAATTTGCCTCATATTTATTTACTTTATTATGAAGCACTGAGGTCATGCATTCTTGAACATAGAGATGTTCAGTTAATGTTCTGTTTTCAAGTTTCCAATAGCTTTAGTATGAATACGTTGCCTGACCTCACTATATACCTTAACTTTCATGGCATTTAGTATAGCTATTGTCTATGAACTCGATAGTGGGTGGAGATGGAGAGTCTTAGAATGCCTAATATTAAAAGTTGAAACCTTTGTTTTTCTTTTTCTTTTTTTTTTGTTGGGGGGGGTTGTATGGAATTTGGTTCCTCCAGATTCAGCTTCTTCTTCACTGTTTGCTGCTGCCGCTGTCTTTTTTCTTCAATACCAAATCTGTTATATACAGACACTGTACTTTTCCTAAATGTTTTTTTAACTTTGCTTTCCTTGTTATTAATGGCAGTTACAGGCCACTGCTCATATTTCAACTTTCCCAACACCGTGCTTGTGATACTAATTATTGGCCCAAGTAGATAAATTGAATCCTGGATAGTGGCTCTGTGTGAACTTGCATTTCTAATTAAGTCTAATTTTATATTGTCCATCTGACAATCCCTACCCTTTAGCTCTTGGTCAAGTAGGCTGCAAATGTATCAATAAATTATTTTTTCGAATTGCCTGACTTAGTGAATCTAAATTGTATTTCCACAATTTATGCATGTTCCAGAGATGGTATGTGTGAAAGTGGTGAATTTGACGGCCGGGTGTTGGATAGCCTAAAGAACTTTGATCTAAACAGTGCTGAGGTTAAGCAACAATTTGGTAAGTTAAATTTGACTAACCTCATGCTGCTTTTTGTCAGATTATCACTGGGATAAGTCTTTGCTATTTGATTTATGAAATCGGTGGGCTACTCGGATTTCTTATTTCTGAGATTTTTTAACCCTTTTATGTGCTTTCATGACAGCCTGTAGATCGATTTGACATAATTTAGATCTCTTGCTTCTTACCTACATGGTTATTGATAAAACTTCTCATTACAAGTTAATTTGTTTTTTAACCTGTTCATATCAGTTTTATGTTTTAATGCTTTTTAGTTAATCATATTGATGTGCAGCAACATTTGAAAAAGATGGGGATGTATAAATATGATTTTCCTCTTTAAGAAGAGGGAAAGTGATTAACTCAAGTGCGTAGATATCTACACTGAAAATATAAACAAAAACATTAGGTTTTATGTCTCAATGAATTTAAGAAGTGACGTGAATGTCTTTTGTTTTGTGTAAAAAGTGGTCAAAGGCTTAAAGCACAAAGAATTATAGATGATTTGAGATCCCCTTTCTTGTCATTTTACAGAACAGATTGGACTTACACCTGAAGAAGTCATCACAAAGATGATGGCCAATCCTGAGATTGCTTTGGGATTCCAGAGCCCAAGAGTTCAAGCTGCTATTATGGAAGTATGTTGTCTTGAGTACTCAATTTACCCAAAGTTCCAACTTTACTCTTCTTTTTTCATTTTGGATCTTAAGTTATAAATCCTAATATTGCAATGATTTTGCAGTGTTCACAAAATCCCATGAACATCATCAAATATCAGAACGACAAGGAGGTATTTTCAGACTTTGTATGATATAATTCATTATGTCGTTTTATATATATGATATGCCACCTGGCATTGCCAAATCATTTTGCAAATCCCTTGGGATGAAAAAGTTGAATGCAATCTGGGAAGTGCGGTTTTACTTGCGTACGTATGTCGACTGACTACAGTCCCATAAATAACTAGGGAGACTCTTGCACTGAAATCTATGTTTGTTTTTCAGCTAGTTTCTTTTCTTCTGAACTATTATGTTTTTTATCTTTTGGATGGTGTCCAAGTTCGCTTGATAGTTCTGGCTTATTTCAAAAAAATCTCCAACACAATTTCAAGAGAATGCAGATGATAAAGTTAATTTTTTTGAAACTAAAATAGTGTAATGCCGCTTTTGGTCATTTAGTTTATCGGAAGTCCATTTAACTTGCTAATTTTTCTCTGATGAGACACTGGACTCATCCAGTTTAAAATATACCAGCTTAACCTTATGGATCACCACCTGAGCACTCTCACTGACCTTATATGTTAAATTCTGGTTTATGTTTTAAATTTTTTAATCTTCTATACTTCAGTTGTTTATATCTGATCTTCCGTAGATGGAAAATTTTATTTGATTTTATTCCTTGATTCTCAGGTTATGTCTGTTATAACCAAAATAGCAGAACTTTTCCCTGGAGTGACCGGTACATCTTAATTTTAGAGTTGACAGCTGCTGCTTTCATGGGCTTAATGCGTTCAGACACTTATTCAATCAAGCAACAGGGTATAAATCCAAGTACAGAAATGCATAGTTAAACAGACCAACTTTTTCCATGGCTAAAATTGTGGCAGTCTTGAGATAATCTTTCTGAAAACACATTATGTGATTTTTCAAGTTTTGATAAGGTGTTGATGTCTCTCGATGCTTTTTTTGTTGTATGGGGCAATACTTAAGCTTATACAGATATATTTTACATGATTTACGCATATCCTTCCGAGGAATACAGTATTTAGGGCTTGTTCTTAAACTTGTTCGTCTCTCTTGACTCAACATGTTGGACTTTGCAAGGCTTCGACAATTTTGCTGTGCCCCAGCTAGGAAGTAGGAATTAGGAAGGTGATTACAAATAGTTTGAACTTAAAAATTAGGCCATATTGTTTGTCATCTATTTTTGTTCATTGAAACCGGCTGCCCTCGGTAGATATGATAATGAACCGAACGAGATGATGGGTCACTGAGTTGACATAATAACATGTCCAAAATGCATCAATGGAATGCAATAAGGCAACATCTAAAATAAGTTTTTTTTTTCTCTCCAACGCCTTAGCAGTAAGAGCTACAGCCAATGAAATTCATTTCACTTCTGGCAAAAAAGTCCCAAATCAAGGGGGGAAAAAAGAACCAGTTGTCAATTATAATCTAGATAAAATGCTATCAAGGGCGACAACAACATTCTCATAGCACTGATGAACTCGCGATGTGTCTTTATCTCTTGCTGCGTAATCTAGCTGCAATGGTCACCAACACAACCGTCAATTTGTAAAGATTAACAGCACGCAATGTAAACGAGATCAGCGAAAGTGATAATTAACATAAAGAAAATATCCAGAAGTGTCATCGGTAAACATAAAAACTATAAGCAATGGACTTTTAACCGTCACCAGTGACTGGTTTTCAGATTGCGCGTTTGAATGTGATCATTTGGTTCATCTTCTCACAATTAAGCTTTAACGGTAACCGGGATAGAATTAACTATTTTGGTGGGGATATGGAAACAACGTAGAGGACTAAACCCATAGGGATATGGCATTATCACCTGGAAATAACGATTCAGAAAACCATTCCAGTGAAAACAGATCATCAATTTCCTGATATACTTGATTCAGTATCATCCTTTATAAGCATGCTTCTATCTAACCTTTCTTGAAAGGAAAACAGGGCATGTAAAAAATGTGTTAGACTAGTGTTGCAATGAATCTTATCTTAAGCTTCTGGGAACCCAAAACTAGAGCACTGGATTGGCACATAGTAATGGCATGCAAGGACAGACAAATGAAAGTAAACATCTTACTTTGGCGACACCGTTGAAGAGGTCAGAATAAAGCTTTCGCAGCTGAGGCCTCTCAGTGGCTGGTTTGTTGTTGATTAAGGTATAAATATCCTGTTTCAAGGAAGCCGAGCTTGCTCGTAATGCCTTCTGTGCTTCACTCCATGACTCTGATTCTAACAGAGCTTTTACATGCAATAAAGATTGTGCATGATATCTAATTCCACTTTCTGCCTGTTCAACAGTCTGATCAGGAGCCACCATTCTAAATTCAAAGGCATTGGCAATATCTTCTCTGAAAATTGCTTCCCTTGCCAACAGTGTTGATGCCGTTACTGCTATAACTCCTATTCGTCGACGGATATTACATTGGAGGACATTCTGAGGCATCCCTTTGGAGCGACAGGCCGGTTGCTGATAGCATGTGAAGGTTGGGTATAGGCGTGGTAAAGTACATTTTGAGACCAATGGTTTCAACGCCATATCCCTCTCGAAACTCTACTAGTACAACTCAGTTGCTCATATTATGTAGTCCGAAAGCATCTGAGCTGAAAAAAGAAACACTTATCAATGAGAATATTCATCTTGCAGAAAGCATGTGCCAAAGAGAATGATACTAAGAGTTATTGCAGAAGAACATCTGGTTGTCATACAGAAAACAAAATTGGAAATTAACTGCCAAATCCGAGGTAATTATCTAATAGCAATAATTGGACAATAATACAACTTCACCTAATTGATGTATGCTGATGTTATGGATTTCATAATGAGCGACTTCAAAAAACAAATACAATTCCGCCGTGAAGGATGAACTTGAATTCACAGAAAAATTCGACATTTATCTGCCCAGAAAAGAGACAAGTTTTCTGGAGAAATGAAACAGATAGAAAGAATTGCTTTTATCAATTCAATAGGCAGACCAAAACCCATTTGAACTTTTCAAATAACTTATTAATAGGTGTATGTTTATGGAAAGAGAGAGAGGGAGATACCTGTTGCTGGCTGTTATATGCTCTGAAGTTGGGAAGCCAAAGAAGCACATGACATATCCTCTTTCTTGCCTTACCCAACAATTCTTGAACCCATTACATGCTATTAGAATGAACATTATCACATATCTCCTTTAGATTTTGCCAAAATTTCATGTAGAGAACAAAAATATATCTATAAGCAAACCACTCCCCAGTTGTTAATCCACTGTTTATTTACATGCAAGGGAGTCAATAGCATTTCGGTAACTTTATATGAAAGCAATTTATGACATGATTAGATGTGAACATTCACTTTAGAGACCCTTGGAAATGTTAACTACAACTTCCTATTACAAAGTATAGATAAGAGTGGCATTACTATTATTTATTGTGTTTGAGAGGGTAGTGGATTTTCAATACTTTAGTAGAAAAATAATGACTTCGATTGTGTCTTAGTACATCGGAAATTACAATAAAATGAATATGGTATGTGTACTTGGCTTCTTTAAAATTTGTTAATAAAAACTTAAAATATAAAAAAAAAATACATTGTCATATTTTACTTTTATTATGTTGATTTTGGTTAATCTATTATTACAAATGATTACTTAAAAGTGCTGAAATTGTAGATTATAAGATCAGTTATGCTATTTTAATATGCTTAGATAATTCTTACTCAATGCTTTTCTTTTAATTTAATGAAACAACATATTTGTTTTATTATTATTTAATTTAATTAAAAGATTGAAGATTAGTGGTCAAATTTGTGATTTACATATGTAGCTTTGACTTTGTGTATTTGATTGTTCTACAGTTAATTACGTTTCCTCAATAATTGTTAGGTCATTTTGCTCAAATTACTTGATGTGTTGTTTAACCATGGTCGACAGTAGAGCTGGCAAAATGGGTCATCGGGTCGTGTTCGTGTCGTGTCAGCTTCGTGTCGTGTCAAATTTAGGTCGACCCAAACCCGACCCATTTATTAATCGTGTCAAAATATTGAGACCCAAACCCGACACAGAAAAATAACCGGGTTACCCAATAACCCGTTTAATATCTATATATTGAACAAAAGTTACATCAAATATTTACACACTATCATACATACGTATGTACATAAATACATACATACATACATACATACATACATACATAATTTATCGATATTATAAAATATACATATCTACCAATATATTACACATGTACACTATTGAGTTTTAATTTTATATATATATATATAATATTATATATCAATATTATAAAATATACATGTCTATCAATTTTTACACATTTACACTATTGAAGCTCTAAATGTATGTAAAATTTTATAAATAAAACATTGTGTTTATATTCACCCTTTTAAAGAATAAAAAAAAAGAAAATCATCTCTAATATTTGAGTTTTAATTATAAGAATATGTAAATTATTTTAAAATAGAAAATATAATCGGGTCATTGATCGGGTAAATGGGTCAATAATTTTAACCCAAACCCGACACGGAAAAAAATCGTGTTGACCCGGACCCGACCCATTTAATAATCGTGTTAAATTTGATGACCCATACCCATTTATTTATGTCGTGTTCGTGTCGGGTAATCGGGTCGTGTCAAATTTTGCCAGCTCTAGTCGACAGGGGATATTTTACCATTTATGTAATTTTATTCTCTTGAGGAGATATTTGGAAAACAATGGGGGAGATTTGTGATAATTCTCTTCCTAGTATGTACTACAAAATTAAAACCCTCAACAGCAGTAAACAGTTTTAGGCGCGAGCGACTCCTCTAATTCGACAAAATGCGGACCAGACAAGATTCTAAGACGCAGAAAGATCAAGCTTCAGGTCACTCTCTTTTCTCTTTACTTCGTTAAAAACCCCAAAATTCTCATTCGCCTTTTGCTTTTCCACATTGTTTTTCTCTAATTTACTGAACGATAAACTGTGGTTTAAATTAATTAGGGAAGGAGAGTACAGTTAGAGGGGCACTGCGTGATTCAGAAAGTAGCCACAATGAGACTGGTTTTGTTTCACTTTCTCTAAAAGCATTTCTTTTTTAAAAAAAAAAAATCAGATGATTGCCCACAAAGCAACAAACTTGATGAACTTAATTCAATAGAAATTGGTACTATATTTTAGGAACACTTGCTGAGACATCACGAGAAGGAGTTGGTAAATTTCTTAGACGTGTCAACGCTCGTAGCTCATCACGTAGTAAGAAACAAGATTGTGCTGTTGGCTTGGTAAGTTTCATTCTTATTCTTATTATTATTGTTATTTGATTGGTTAGCTCTGTAATTTCACATGATGTATCAGTTTCTTTTGCCCTCTTAGGAGCTTGATTTGTTGTTTCCCTAAAGCTAGTTTAGAATTTGAAGGCAATTTCTTTTTCTTTTGTTTCTGTGTATAGAAATTTTTGGGGGTTGTGAAGTAAATGCCCTGGAATAATTTTTTGATTTATAACTTTAATTTTTCAGTTTTTTGTTGTTGTCTTTTCAGCCTACGAGTGTGTTAAAAGTAAGTGGGAAACAAGAGGTGGATAAAAGAGTTACTTGGAGTGATGTAGATGCTCATGGGTGTAGCAGAGATGCAATGGGAAACACGTTAAGGGAGGTCGATGAGGGAAGACTTCAGGACAATGTTTTGGATGGTGGGGAGGAAATGTACGATTCAGATTGGGAAGATGGATCAATTCCTGTTGCATGTTCCAAAGAAAATCATCCAGAAAGTGACATTAAGGGTGTCACGATTGAATTTGATGCAGCTGATTCTGTTACAAAGAAGCCTGTTCGCCGAGCTTCTGCAGAAGATAAGGTCAAGCACCCTTCTTTGGATAGCATTGGGCATGACTGAGATGTCATTTTTTCAGTAGTATAATTTTACAGCTTTGTGGAATGAACCAGGGAGTTTCTTCTTTTTGCTACAGGAATTGGCTGAGCTCGTGCACAAGGTTCATTTACTCTGCTTACTTGCAAGGGGCAGGTTAATTGATTCTGTTTGCGATGATCCTCTTATTCAGGTTGAGTTTGGTATACTTTGAGCTTATGACAAACTTCATTTCAATAGCTTCCCCGAAAAATTCATACTCGGTTATTTGTAAAATCTCTTACGTGTGCAGTTGCAAACACAGCATAAATTGAAATAGAAGATAAAGAGTGATTTTTCATTTTCTCTCTCTTAATTTTTTATTTTCTCTCTCTTACCACTATACATCTGTGGCTGCATGTGCTGCCTACATTGAAATGGAAGAAGATAAAGAGTTTTTTTTTCCTTATGAAACTTTATTGTCACGGCAGGCTTCTCTACTTTCTCTTCTGCCATCATACTTGTTGAAAATATCCGAAGTCTCAAAACTCACAGCCAATGCCTTATCTCCTATTGTCAGTTGGGTATGGCTATATCTATCCTTGCCCTGAACCAGCTGTCTTTGGTTATATTTTCATGATTTATCGCACCATCTTCTAGATGTTTTTGTGTAAAACTTGCAGTTCCATGACAACTTTCATGTTAGAAGCTCGGTTAGTACCAGGAGATCATTTCATTCAGCTTTGGCCCATGCTCTTGAAAGTCGTGAAGGCACCCCGGAGGAGGTAGTTTTCTTCTCTTTTTATTGGGGAAAAAAAAGTGATTTTTTTCAACTAATAACTTTTGATATAGTATTGGATGTGATAAAAAAAGGTGGCCTTTATCAGGACTGGTTTAATTTCTTGCTGTGTTATTTTTATTGTGATTATTTTTTGTTTCGTAGTTCTCTTCTACTAAATGATAAATATCATTCCTTGGAGGCTAGTATATGCACAATGTAAAGTGAAATGGGAAACAAAGTGATATATGCATTGCAAATATAGTTATTCGAAAAAAAGGTGGGATGGAGAGAAAAAATATGTGAAGTGACCAAAAGCCATCAGTAATTGGAGCACTGCTTCGCAGACTTTGTGTTTGCCACTCATTAACCTAATACCTTCTTAGTTGAAGACTCTTGAGTCTCTTTCTTTATTCATCTCAGTTTGGTTTGTCCGCCATTGGGTTTAATTCATCGCTTGGTCTCTGTACCTGAGTTGGAAACCGAATTTCTTTTTGCTTTGCCTTTCTGTCAGTCTGCTTAAATATTTCAGGAATATTACTGTTTTGCACTCTTTTATTTATTAGAAATAAGTTTTCTTGCAGATAGCAGCATTATCTGTGGCATTGTTTAGAGCTTTGAAGCTAACAACCCGGTATGGTTATACTAAAATTGTGAAAGGCATGGCATGTTTGCTGATAAATAAATTTTTTTTTAATTATTGTTAATCTTTTTTTCGTTGACTCTCTCTCTCTCTCTCTCTCAAGAATAAGTCCTTCAAGACGATACTTATTCCTTGAAAGAGGTCCTTTGTTATAATTCCTTTTATTTTGATCCTAAACAGTCTGTTAAGCTATTTTCTTTTTATTTTTAGAGGCTATGTTACTTTTAATCTTATATTGAGATATTTTTCAGATTTGTCTCCATTTTGGATGTTGCATCCTTGAAACCTGAGGCTGACAAAAATGTTTCTTCAAATCAAGATAGTAGCAGAGTAGGTGGGGGAATATTCAATGCTCCAACACTCATGGTTGCCAAACCAGAAGAGGTTTTGGCATCTCCTGTTAAATCATTTTCATGCGACAAAAAGGAGAATGTATGTGAAACTTCTTCAAAGGGTTTGCCTGAATGTAAGTATAGCAGTCCAAAAAGCAACAACACTCAATCTAAAAAATCTCCTGTTTCCTGTGAGTTGAGTAGTAGAAATTTGGATCCATCATCTTCCATGGCATGTAGTGATATCTCTGAAGCATGTCATCCTAAGGAAAAATCTCAGGCTTTGAAAAGGAAAGGGGATCTTGAGTTCGAGATGCAGTTGGAAATGGCTCTTTCTGCAACAAATGTTGCCACTAGTAAAAGCAACATATGTTCAGATGTGAAGGACTTGAATAGTAATTCCTCAACTGTCCTTTCAGTTAAGAGACTGAAAAAAATTGAAAGCGGAGAATCTTCAACTTCTTGCCTGGGAATATCAACAGCAGTTGGATCAAGAAAAGTAGGAGCTCCACTGTATTGGGCAGAAGTATACTGCAGTGGTGAGAACTTGACAGGAAAATGGGTGCATGTTGATGCTGCCAATGCAATCATCGATGGGGAGCAGAAGGTAGAAGCTGCAGCAGCTGCATGCAAAACATCTTTAAGATATATAGTTGCTTTTGCTGGTTGTGGAGCTAAAGATGTGACCCGCAGGTTATGCGTTGTCCATGATTACTTAATTGTTTTGCATGTTTGAAATTATAATCTGCAGTTGTTTTCTAATTAAGCATAACTTTAATAGTAATCGACTGCTTGACTATAGGTGCATTGCCAGCCTTGTGGATGGGGGCATGTTTAATTTGAAGCTAACATATCTGTAGTAATGCTATCTTTCTCATTAGCTTACTGGCAAGTGTAGAACAACATCGGGACTTTAGTGAGATGTGATAATAAATCGCTGAAGCTAGAGAATGTTTGTGTTTGCTACTTTCATGAACATGTGTCTAATATATATATAAAAAATAAGAATTAGTTAAGTTAGGATGCATCATTTTACTGTGAGACTGGTATAAATCTTACTGTTCAGATCTTAATTTTTGGACCTCTGGTTCACCTTTGTAATCCTTTTCCCCTTTATTTATCGTATACAAGTTTATCTGTTTGTCAAAACTTCCAGGCACCATCAACTGTATGGAAGAAAATTCTCTCTGTCTTAGCTGCAAAGACGATGTTAGATCCCCACTTAAATTTCAGGGACATTTGATAATTATTTGTCACATGATGTTGATACCCCTAGGCATTCTATATAATTTTTATCCAGTTTGCTCTTTGTGTCCTTTAGAAGTTTTCTGTTCAGTTTAAAAACTATTAATTAGAATATATCCATGGAGCAGCTTAAAATGTATAGCCAACCTATTTCTTTCCTCATTAGAAAGAGGAGTTACTGATATGTCATTCTACAGGTACTGTATGAAGTGGTACAGGATAGCGCCAAAACGAGTTAATTCTGCTTGGTGGGATGCAGTTTTGGCTCCATTGAGGGAGTTAGAGTCGGGAGCAACTGGAGGTATGACCCAAATGGAAAAGAGACATGTTAATGCCTCCAATATACTTGAAGCATTGAAAACATCCAATTACCCGTATCGAGATAGTTTCCCTAATCATGTCAGCTTGTATGGGGATTCAGACCTTAATGTAGAGTCTTCTGCAAAGGATTCTTTTGTTGCTGACAGGAATTCTCTTGAGGATATGGAGTTGGAAACTAGGGCTCTAACTGAGCCTCTGCCTACCAATCAACAGGTGTAGTTTTTCATCTAGTTTTAGGGAACAGTGAATTGATATTGTTTAATTAGCATGGTTCTAGAAGTTGTTCTAACAGTAATTAAATATTACTTTTGCAGGCCTATAAAAACCATCAATTATATGTTATTGAAAGGTGGCTTAATAAGTATCAGATACTTTATCCAAAGGGTCCCATTCTGGGTTTCTGTTCTGGACATGCCGTTTATCCTAGGAGTTGTGTCCAAACACTCAAGACAAAAGAAAGGTGGCTTCGGGAAGCATTACAGGTTAAAGCTAATGAGGTTCCTGTGAAGGTTTGCTCTGGCTGATGGGATACTTTTGCATGAGTGCGTATGATAGCTGATTGTTTTACTGTGGTTTCATTTACACTAATATATTTCCTTCAGGTAATAAAAAATTCTTCAAAATCCAAGAAAGGACAAGATTTTGAACCTGAGGATTATGATGAGGTTGATGCTAGAGGAAATATTGAACTATATGGGAAGTGGCAATTGGAACCATTACGTCTCCCAAGTGCTGTTAATGGGATTGTGCCAAGGGTGAGTTGCTACTACTCCATGAATTACAATGTAATTTATTTTGTAGTAAATAAAATATGTGAGATGGGACATAAATTGCATGGAATTTGCATGTGCATGGTTAAATTTTCGCCCTCAAAAGTAGAGAAAGCTGGTATAAAATCAGAGAAACATGGAGGCCAAGACACAAAGATATTCAATATTTTTATTTTTTTTAAAAAGGAAAAAAATAGAGTGGGTAAGCCCAAATCAATTGTTTTTAGCCCTCTACCTCCCCCTGAACTTGGGCAGCTGGCTAAAGAAAGCCGCTTGAAAGCCACTCAGTCAAAACCTCTAAGGGCTGCAAAGATATTCAATATAATACAAGTACAATTGGAAAAATCTTCCTCGACGCCCTGATTATTTTCCACAAAACAGTAAGACTTCAAAGATTCATGCCTGTTTGTTTGCTTGTTTAAGTTCTATAGGCAGCTGTACTATCACTGAAATCTGACCTCTATTTTGATTTCTAGAATGAGCGTGGTCAAGTTGACGTGTGGTCTGAGAAATGCCTTCCACCAGGAACAGTACACTTAAGGTTGCCAAGGGTATATTCTGTGGCCAAGAGACTGGAAATTGATTCTGCACCTGCCATGGTTGGCTTTGAATTCAGAAATGGTCGCTCTACTCCTGTCTTTGATGGTATTGTGGTGTGTGCCGAGTTCAAGGATACAATACTAGAGGTAAAATATATCTGGACTTCGTGTTTGAAATGCATGTTTTCTTGTGAAATTTGAAACTTTCACTAAATGCTCAGGAGTTAGTAAAATAAGAGAAATCCATTGAATGGTTTTATAACTTTTCCCTTCATTACTGAAAGTTTAGACTTTTACCATGATATAGTTGTTGCATTTATGTATTTGTGTGTGTATAGATATACACATACGCACACAGAGTTTTGTTCAATTAAGGGATCCCGCACTTTAACTAAAGTGCGGGATCTCAATTGGAGCCATTTGATTAAAATCTGCACAGGGTGGGCCCTATTATTAGCAGATTTTAAAATGAAAAAGCAATGAGCCAATGGCTCCAATTGGGATCCCGCACTTTAGTTAAAGTGCTGGATCCCTTAATAGAATACAATACTCTCTCTCTCTATCTATATACACATATAATTCTTCTTTAGTTCGGACTAATGTGGGTATCTGTACCTGAAAATGATTATACATACATATATCGTATCAATATATGGCTTACGTTATTTTTTGCAATGAAATGCCTAGTGTTGAGAAGGTTTCTGCAGTTGTAACTAGTAGTGATATCATCCTGTGTTTTACCGAGTTCTAAGCCATTGAGTAGAAGACCATCTTAAAAATAAAAAATGTTGATTACTTGTTCTAGGCATATGCAGAAGAAGAGGAGAAAAGAGAAGCTGAGGAGAAGAAAAGAAGGGAAGCACAAGCTACTTCTAGGTGGTATCAGCTTCTGTCATCCATTGTAACTCGACAAAGGTTAAACAACTGCTATGGGAACAATTCAACTTCACAATCATCCAGCAATTTCCAAAACGTGAAGAAAACTAATTCAAATGTTGGGGTTGACAGTAGTCAGAATGATTGGCAATCTCCAAACCAAGTAGATAGAGGTGACACTAAATTGCATGCTCCTTCTCCCTTCCAATCAGAGGAGCATGAACATGTATATTTGATAGAGGATCAAAGTTTTGATGAGGAGAACTCTGTAACAACGAAGCGATGTCATTGTGGCTTCACAATCCAAGTGGAGGAGTTATAGCACTGCTTTTGCTATTTTGGTTTAACCCCAACATGATATGTCGAAGCAACCTAAGCAATCAGGCTACATTTTAGGTCCGGGTGTTGTCTCTTCTCAGGTAATAGCACTCACTATTTATTACTAATAACAGAAGCTTTTGATTAGTCTTGTAAATTAGCATAGCAAAGCTGAATTTTTTGTTTTTGTCTTTTTTATTGAATTTACAGAGAAACTTATAGCGGATATTGCTTTAATTATAAAAGAACAAATATTTTTAAATTCAAACTTGTATAATATGTAAAAAGGTTTGAACTTAATTAATGTATAGGGAAATTTACACTCGTCCACCTGTTTGTTTTGTATTTTTCAAAAATACACAAACACTTTTTTTTTTTGCAGCGCGCCACCTGAAGTTTGTTTTTGGTTGCATTCATCCACTTCCGTCAAATTTCCGTTAGTGGATTTAACGGAATGTTAACGAAATGACCTTTTTACCCCTCAAAATTATAATTTAACCCAAAATAAATGGAAATTGGAGATAAATTGGATGGATTTAATTTTTTTCAAAGGTGGATGCTAGAAATTGGAGGAAAATAGCGTTTGTTGCTTGATAAATTTAGAAAATTTGTATTTATTTTTTTGAGAGACAAAAAAATAAATACACAAAAAAATAAATACAAATTTTCTAAATTTAGCAAGTAATAAACACTATTTTTCTCTAAAAAAATAAATATAAATTTTTTAAATTTAGCAAGCAACAAACATTATTTTCCTCTAATTTCTAGCATCCACCTTTGAAAAAAATTAAATCCATCCAATTTATCTCTAATTTCTATTTATTTTAGGTTAAATTGTAATTTTGAAGGGTAAAAAGGTCATTCCGTTAAATTCATTAACGGAAATTAGACGGAAGTGGACGAATGCAACAAAAAGTAAACTTCAGGTGGCGCGCTGAAAAAAAAAAAAAGTGTTTGTGTATTTTTGAAAAAGACAAAACAAATAGGTGGACGGTTGTAAATTTCTCTAATGTATATGATTTATGAGTGATTATAAATAACCTGAATATATTTTAAAATCTACAGTAGATGATAAAACTCTGCATTGACAAGAAAACACAAAATAGAAAGTAGATATTTTTCATAGTGCTTTGGTCTTTGAGAAATAAATAGGAGCCAAGTGACCCCTTTCCGAGCTGGGTGGGGAGCAGCAGTGTGACTGAATAACAAAGCAATGAAATGGAAGTTTGCGGAGTTTGGATCTTAGTATCTTACAACAATTTAACTTGTGTTGCCTTTGTTTCTATGTGGAATGGAAACAAACAATTACTAATTACTTTATTCGACGATGACAACCAAAAAAGATGTTAAATAACTTGGAAATGACAACAGAATAGGTGTGAAGTGGGGTTTCCCTCAATCACAATAAAAAATCTTCTTGGGGCAGGGTATTGAAGTGGTGCAAAAATTAGTGAATCACTGATAGATTTGCTGGAACAGTGGAACAGTATGCCCAGTCCACGTAAGCATTTTTTCCATCACAAAGTGGCCCATTTATTCTTATTTCCAAGGAGAAAGATGTGCGTGGGACGGGGGGGGGGCACCATTGTAAGACCGCCTCAACATACTCTTCTGGTGCGTCCGACCAGCCATGGCATGCTATTTGATAGGTCTAATGAGTCCTAGGAGTAAGATCTACAAATTAAATGAAATGGGATCTATATCACTCGGAATAAAAGATTTTGTTGATGACCTTTACGCAGTCAAATTATCAGGTCTTGGATAAGTCAGGCGCATCACCCAGATCTCCTCACTTCCAACATACCTGAAGTCACATCAAGTTGAACTTAGTTGTTGTTGCCTACAATATATATATAGGGAAACTGTGATGCAATTGTAGTATTATACCACAATTGTATTCAGCCGTTAGATTTTAATAGACTCCACCAAATCCAAGTGCATCCAACGGCTGGATGTAACTGTGGCACGGTACCACAGTTGCACCGTAGCATAATCATATATATATATATATATATATATATATATATATATATATATATATATATATATATATCTTTTCCTATTGCAGGTGTCCTCGTTTATTTTTTATTCAGACACATTTTAAAATCGCAGAATTTAAGAGAGTTAGTTTTTAATTCTTTAAAAACGTACGATTTTATAATTCATTCAGTAACCAACACTCTTAAATCGTACGGTTTTAAAATATGTCCGCATTAAAATAAATGCGGACATCTAGAATGAGAATATATATATATATATTTATTTATATAATTAGCTGCTGTTGTACTTGTAAAGCAACTCTTATTGTCAATGGCGAGAAGAAAAAGGGAAGAAAATGAATTAAAGTCGATACTCTAAAATATTTGATGCTTTGACTCCGGATAACTGACTACATTGCTTACACATGCAAAACAATGACAGGATTGCTTTACGAGCCTTGGACTTAGATAAATTAAAAATGGCTAGTGTGGTCCGTTGTCTACTAGAACCACCCATAGATATCTATTGCAATCAATCTAAATCAAACATATTATGAGATTATGGCACAAGTCAAATATTTGATCATATATATTAATATGTCTACTCTATTAATATTAATATCAAGAAGATATGTCTATTCATAATTTACTAAGAGAGTAGTATTTTCAGAGTCTGCGTAAGAGGAATCGAACACACGCCCTCTATATTCATGTGTGTGGCAACTCACGAGTGCTACGACCTTTTGATCCAATAAATTTTATAAACTCTACATGATTCATGAATTAACTTTAGCAATTTATTCAAAACCATACTGGGAATGATTTCAAATTATTCACATTCGTTTTCCAACACTTGCTCCCACGTCCCACCAAGTCTGATTGTGATGGGAGTGCCAGTGTGTGACCCACTTGAAGTAATCGGTGAGCAAGAGCACTGAAGATGACGGTACACAAAACAAAATAAGATCCATGAAAGTTTGGAGTGTCTGTTGCTATTGGCTTGTCCAACTCAAACCCAGTACGAGGTTCTTGCTGCTGTTGCTGGCCTGGCTGATGGCACGCAATTAAATTCAAATCATCCTCACCAATTATAATCATAAATTCTTGTCTGATTACCTTTTACGCCAGAGTGTCATGATCAAAATCCCAAAATCCAAGTCAATGATGTAACGAAAAATGACCCAATGAATGATACCTTTGCGTCTAAGGCTCTCATCTCAGGCTAAATAACTTGAAAATTCGACCAGAAAATCAAGTGTCACAATCAGTTTCATGAAGTCAATGTTTCAAGCTGAATAACATTAAGAGAAAACGACAGAATTAACCCAAACCATCATTAGTATCAATCATCCTCTGCGTCAAGTAAGAAACCAATCAAAGCCTCGATATCAACTACATCATCCAATTCTACATTTCACTTACAACACAATAACAATAACGAAGCTAACAACGTCACCAAATTCTACAACCATGCAAACAACAAAGCAGTAAGCAACCGCCGCCGCCGCCGTTAAATGTGAGATGTCCTAGTGTTCAACACTCATTTCATTGAATTGAGGCTTCACCTTTGGAGGCCGACCTCTACCCCTTCCAGTCCCTGTCACAGTTGCTGTAGTTGTAGCAGTTCCACTAATCCCACCGGAGGGCCTTGCCATCTTTCTCGGACGTCCCCTTGGCTTCCCACTCCCTGTTGCAACCTTAGGTTTCACTGGCTTCGGAGAAGCACTGGGGTCCTTTGGTGGGCGTCCCCTGGGCCTTGCTGGAGACGAATCTGAGCCTCCTGGCATTGGAACCTTTGTCTTGGGCGGTCTGCCACGGCCACGCCTTGGTGGTGCATTAGGATCATGTTTCATGTAATTGTTTTTCCAAAACACCAGCTCCCCAGTTTCCTTCATTCTGTTTAGGTGGTGCGATAAGAGTGTTGTGTGCCCAGCTGGCAAGTGCCCATATTTCGATTCAATGTATTTCGAAATTGATGTCTTGTTTGAGCCATTACTCTCATTCAGTGCTTCAATAGCTGACGAAATCATCTATGTAATAACAAAATGCAAACATAATCACAATAGAAAAACAAATGAGAGTTTTTCGTTCATGAAAATAAAAACTGTGATTTAGAAACTGTATACACAAAATGAACACACAACTAAAACCGCGAAAATAAATCCAAATAAGCTGGAATAAAACCACTCTTTTTTTTTTTTTCACTAATACAAATTTTAAGGGGAAGAACATAAAATAAGAAGTAATGAAGCAATGAATAACAAGGCTTTCCCTGGCTGACGCAAAATCTGTATCACAGTTCCAATCAAACATCTATCTAAAACACTGCATCAGCTAAATTACACTGCACTTTAAGGTCAATGAATCCTTTTTTAGAAGGAGGGAAAAACTTAATTATGGATTAAAACATGTAAATGGGAATTGAAATAAAATTGGCATCTCCCAGAATTCGCAACAAATCTCTTAAAATCTCAACAAAAAAAAAAAAAAAGACAGACATGCTAAGTAATTGAAAGTCATTTGTCAGTTGTCACTAAGCCAAAAAAAAAAAAATTTAATTTTTTAAATGTAGAATTGCCCATCTAATATTTTTGCATATCAAAGATTGAGAATAATTCTCATAGTACTCGAATTATAGCTCAATTAAGACAAAACTGTGAAATACAAACAAAACTAAAGAGTAAAAATAAAAAAAGTCATCTTTGTATTAACATCCAAGAAATGTACACCAGTAAAATTTTTCTCCATTTTTTAAAAACAATTTTTTATTTTTATTTTCTCTCAGTAGTCCGTAGCCAGAATTTAAAGAAAAAAGGGAAAAAAACTAAAACTAACCAAGATGAAAACAACTCAGATCAATAACTGCTAAAAGTTCTAATTTTTAGTTAATTAGAAGAGTTATGATTTACCTGAGGATATGGAGGCAGTGTTGGTAGCTTATTAATCTCCTCAGCTGCCATTGTTTCTTCTGATTTTCACGCCAATTATTTTTTTTTTCTTTTCAAAAAAAAATTAAAAAAAATTCACTCACTGAGTCCACTATGTCACTGAGTCACCAGATCACCGAGTCACCACCAGCTTCAATTCAATAACTAACAGAAAACCCGTTGATTTTTGTTTGCGTGAATTAAAACTCAAAAAGATAATGATTTTGAGAGACGGGATTTATGAGAGGGGGCTGATGACATATTCTCTTGAACTGATGCAATAGACGGCTGGAAGTGAATCATTGGATGATGATCTGACGGTTCATGTTTTGTCCTGATGGGTTCACCCGGATGGATGACGTGGCGAGTGCTTATTATTAGTTTTTTTGTGGTTTGAAATTACGGGATTATCCATTACATGAGGTTAGCTTTTCATTAGGTTTTTTGTCGTGGGGTTTAATGGTCCCCTCTTGACACGTAATTAAATTGAATTAATAAGTAAAAGTGGGGGGGGGGGGGGGGGTTTTCCTCCCCTTCCTTCTTTTCTCCCCCCTTCTCCTTCCCCTCTTTCCTTCTTTTTTCACTTTTCCTTCCCCCCCCCCTTTTTCCCCCCTTTCTTTCCTTTTCTTCTCTTTTTCCCTTATTCACCTATCACCCCCTTTCTTTCTACTTTTTTCCCTTTTCCTTACTTATCCCCCACTTCCTTCTTTCTTTATCTTATCTATCCTATCTTTATTTTCTTTTTTCCCTTTTCCCTTTCCCTTCCCCCCTTTTTCTTCTCCTCCTCCTCCCTTCCCCCCCTTTCTTCTTTCTTTTTCCTCCTCTCTCCCCCCCTTTTTTTTTTTTTTCTCCTTCTCTCCTTTTCCCTTCTTCTCTCCCTCTTCCTCTTTTTTTCTTTTCCTCTACCCTTCCTATTATTTTCCTTATTACCTTTTCCTTATTTTTCATACACTTTCTTTTTTTTTCTTCCCCTTTCCCCTCTTATTTCTTTCCTTTTTTTCTTTTCTCCTATCTTCAATTAAATAAACATGTAAGATTAGGTCTTTTTTTCTTTTTTATAAGCTTTTAATAACATGAAAGGTGTCTCAATTGATTATGGAATTTAATCCTATTTTATGGCGATCCAACACAATTATGAGTATAGTTTACTAAAAGTTTGTTTAGCAATAAACGCAAATATATTAATTTATTTATCGAAACAATGTCAATACATTTGATTTGAAGTTATGGGTGTGTGGCCCCAGTTGTTAAGATTAAGGCTCAATTAAGAGTGGACAAGTGGCTGAATCATTTGCTTTTAGCTAATATTTATCCAAATCCATCCACAAAAGCTTAAAATCTGATTCCTCTTCTTTTACGTTACCCGTAAAATTATAACTATAATCTCCCAAAAATAACAAATCTCCTTATAATCCTTGGCTTCGATCAATATAATATTCTGAGCTTTTTCTTTTTTCTTTTCCTTATGCGTATATACGAGAAAGCAGAGGCCAATGGGGGAGCAGACAAAACCAGAACTGTTCGAACTTAACAATGGAAGTATACGTATCAAGATCACTAACTATGGCGCCATCGTTACTCATCTTTTCGTCCCCGACAGACACGGTCTTCCTTTTTTCTTTTTAATCCTTTTTCTTATAAATACAAATTTATATTTTATTTACGCTGATTTTGATGTTGGATTTTAAAGGGAATGTGGCTGATATTGTTCTTGGTTTCGACTCCATCGAATCCTATATGGTGAGTTTGTGATTTAAAATATATATTTAAAAATACTAGACTATAAATATAAATATCACGACAGTTCCACAGAAAGGAAAATAAAATAAAGTATTTCCGTTGCCGGGAATCGAACCCGGGTCTTTCGGGTGAGAGCCGAATATCCTAACCGACTAGACTACAACGGATTTGTTGTTAATGACTTGAAATGATATAATGTTTAATGACTGAGAAAAATAATGGACAATTGAACATTGGGAAATTGAGGGTCTTTGCTGGTCATTTAAGTAATCTCATAGCAGTTGCTTATTAAGCTTTGTTGAATTGGTTTATGCTTGATGATTAATTCTTCGCAACACTGTTTTATGTCATCAAAAGTAACTTATTGGGATTTGTTCCGAGCAGAAAGACAATTCACCTTACTTTGGTTGCATTGTGGGGAGAGTTGCAAACAGAATTAGGGATGGGAAATTTGCACTCAATGGAGTGCATTACACTTTGCCTGTCAACAATGGACCAAACAGTCTACATGGTAAATGCTAACATAAGATTCTACACAAAAAGTTCATTAATGAGTGTACATTATTCTTGATTATTGTTGTCTCTTTAGGTGGTAATAAGGGATTTGATAAAGTGTTATGGGAGGTTGTGGAACATAAAGATGGTGATCATCCATCAATTACCTTCAAGTATCAAAGTCGCGATGGAGAAGAAGGTTTGTTTGCTCTTAATCTCATTCTTGTTGTTATGCTTCGCATTTTCTCGAGATTATATTTTGATTGAATCCTGAATGCAGGGTACCCTGGAGATGTTACTGCAACTGCTACTTATGCACTTACTTCGAGCAAAACAATGAGACTAGACATGGAAGCAGTGCCTAAGAATAAGGCTACACCAATTAACTTAGCACAGCACACATACTGGAATTTAGCGGGGCACAACTCAGGGGACGTGCTTGATCATTCACTTCAGATATGGGGATCTCAGATTACCCCTGTAGATCAGAATTCTATTCCAACCGGTGAATTCTTGCCAGTTAAAGGCACTGCTTTTGACTTCACTTCAGAAAAGAAAATCGGCAACTCTATCACTGATGTCCCTGGCTTAGGATATGACCACAACTATGTGCTTGACTGTGGGGAGGAGAAAATAGGCTTGAAACACGCAGCTAAGGTTAAGGACCCATCTGGTTCCAGGGTTTTGGACTTATGGACAGATGCACCCGGCATGCAGTTTTACACAGCGAATTATGTGAACGGTGTCGCTGGGAAAGAAGGGGCTGTTTATGAAAAGCATTCGGGGTTATGCTTGGAGACACAGGGGTTTCCGAACGCCATTAACCAATCAAATTTTCCTTCGATTGTTGTTCAGCCAGGCGAAAAGTATAAACAGACCATGTTGTTTGAGTTCTCAGCTGAGTAAATATTATATTTTATAGAGGCATGGGAATAATACCATTTTTTTCCTTTTTTATGTAATTTAGTGTTGACTTTCCTTTTGGGTGATTTATTGCTCTATGGACCTTAAATGAATTTCACGTTTACAGTATATATAAGTGATATAACAAGTTAATCGTAAGATGAGTATATGATGATGATGCATGTCTTATATCAGATGATCAGCTAAGTTTCTAATATTTGTAGAAGCATTTCATCAATATTACTACCCGTTTTACTAAATATGTTGAGTCCTGCTAAGTCTATTCCGCTAAGTTTATTCTGGTAAAATTCTTGGCTTCCCTGCACATCAATATAAAAACATCAGATGTATAGATTTTTCTACTATTTTTCGGCAAAATCTGTCTACTTTTTTATTAGACCTGGCACTATAAATTTACGAGGCTTCTTTATGGAACACTAAATTTTAAGTAAAATTCAATTTCGAGTACATTATTCCAGTTTGGTAGGATATGCCTTTGTCGAGTTTTATATAGCAGGCTTGATTGGGACGATAAAATTTTCATATTAGAATGTCTGCAAATATACTCAGGTTTATCACATACAAAAATATTACTGGACTCATAGACACCTAATTGAGACTCATTCTCCTATTATATGAAGCCTACTAATGGAAATTTGATGACAAGCACAATGAACATTGATTCTGAATTGAGTGTTTCCAGATAGTGGAAACCTATTCAGTAATCGAAAACCAGGGGAACAAGAACTATCCATTCTTCTTCCCCTTAAACATTTCCCGGTACTTTCTCAAATGAAATGTAATTGAAAAATGACTTAACTTGAGCCCCACTTCACCCTAGCTGTATAAACTTTCACATGTTGTAGACACACTCCCAATCATCTCTCACCTTTGCCATGAAAAAGGCGGTGAGGTGGGAAACTCTGCAAAATTCAGGCTTTACATCATTCTGTAGAAAGCCTGAAAGACAACTTCGAGGTTTTAGCAAACCTTTTTGTTTTTAGTCTGCATGACATTCAATAATCTAATGAAACCAGACCAGGATCAACTCTCCATCAAGGGATCTCCCGGCTTTCTGCAGAAAACATAGAACTGCAAGAGCATTTTTAGCCAGCTGGCTCAATGCTGAGTTCTCATATCATTTATATCTACAATGCCATCCTTCTCTTCCTGAGAAAAGCAGTCTGCATTTGTCGAATAATTTGTTAATATCAATTCAATCACTCTATGATAAGACTGAAATGAATATATAAAAACGAAAATTCCTGTAAAGTTACCTCTTGTCTTAGCTTGCATTGTTATTCTCTATATGTTCACTCCAGATTATCATCGTTCATGTTCCTTACGCGGAGTTCAACATCTCTCAGATCACGAAGATGTTGCAAGATCTCTTGGAGAAGATCCATCCCTTTGTCTCCTTTCTTTATGGAGCTCATACAATGCTTCAGGAACTCCCTATCTGCTTCAAGAGCTTGTAGTCTCTGGTAAACATGATCAACCTCCTCTTCAATGGCTAGTCTTTTGCTATCAGGATCAAGCATGGAAACTGAAGAGTCGTTCGCTTCAACAGAATCAAATTCCACTTCTTGTTCATATATCAAACCTGGTTCTCTTTCATTATCTGCTGCATCCAAAAGTGGAAGGAGACTCTTTGCCATGGAAGCCATAGACATTCTCTCAAGATTAGGCCTATCCTTTGCAGAACCATTTGAGATAACATTTCCTACTTGATTGCTAGAATCATGATTCTCATCGAAACTAACCTTTGAGGACTGCTCTAATGCTTTTAAATCCTCAATGAATTGATCATCACCTATTGTGATTAGCTTCTCCTCCAACGCCTTTAGCTGATCTAGAATGGAAAGCCTCTCTTCCTCAAATTCTGTCAATGATTCATCAAGAGTTGTCACATGCTTAACACAATCTAGGGCCATTTCCTCCAGATTTAGAACGCCATCAGCTGGAGAGTTGTCACTACTACTTTCATGGTGGCCACAGAAGCTACTATCTTCATCATCCCTTGGTTCACGATTAAGATCAATAGATTGGTCATCAATATCCTCTGAATTGCTGCAAGAAGCAGAAGAATTTCCACTTCTTACGCTTCCATTAATGCTTCTCATCATCACCATTATCTTCTCTTTTTTCTCATAATCCAAAACCTTCATGCGATATATCTCCAATTCTTTCTCAAGTTCCTGCTTCTCCTTCTCCCTCTTGACCATGAGCTCATTCAGAAGTTGCAAGGCTTCCTGATCATATTCAGCCTGTTCTTCCATCATCCGCTGGTACTGCAAAGCTTCCATTTGCATTGCTGCCTTCTCCTCTTGAAGCCTAGTTATCATAGCCATTGTCTGATTAGCAGCAACTGCTGAAGCACTCCTTTCTTCCTCCAGTTCTGAATATAAAGCACTAAAGGCTTTTCTTTCAGCTCTTAAAGCTGATTTCATCTTCTCAATGGTTAAGATAGGATCACTACATTCCATCTCACTTACTACACTTCCATCTAAAGACTCCTCTGTTCCCAATTCTCTTTTCTCGAATAATAGTAGTTTCTTGTGCAAGTAGTTGAAACTGTCAAGAGAAGTTGGGGTGTCGGGAAATTTTTCCTCCTCTACTTCATTAGGCTCCGAATGTGTGGATAGGATCCCTTCTTGATTCTCACCAACCAAATTCAGTTTTTCCCCTGTGAGACCTGTTTCTTCCTGCTTTTTATCTAGTAAAAAATCAAACTAGAGTTAGATTCTTATCTGCAAATTTCATCCGTAGAATTGATTACTTCATTATGGAGGTAAAAAAAAAGATACAGCTTTGATGCTTACCATGATCATTCTGAACCATATTTGACTCAGAGGTGTTAACAACTTCAGCACCATTGTTGTCCTCAGAAGATTGATCTTCTTGTAGGCATGGCAATGACGAAATTGGTTCCCCAGCTTGAAGCTGGCCATCTGCATCATCAGCTGCTTCCGTGCTTTCCAAAGTCTTGGATTTGGTTTGATCCGCGCGTAAGTTAGATCCATTTGTTTCTTCTGGATGAGTCACATTAAATAACGAAATTAGTAATGCAAGAGATGCACATGGGGATTTCATGCTAATGGATAATAGAAGTTATAGTAATATTTATGTCTACCTGTAGGCCTATTTTGTTCATTCATTGTTTCTGCTTCAACTTCATCAACGGATAAAATTTGATCTACTTGATTATTAAGAACTTGTTTGAACTCTTCAGCCATTAGAATTGAAGAATTCTCAATTTCATCCACTCCAATCTTCACCTGTCTTTCAAGTTTCTCGTACCTTGTCTTCTCTGTTGTACCGTCATCGATTCCATTTAATTGTGCCTGTCCTAAGACATTGACTTGTGTTTCACTATGTATTGCAGGATGAAAAGTTTCATTTCCATGATCTTGTGTTTTCAGCAGTTCCTCTTCTAGATTGCAAGATCCTTTATTCTCAATGGTTAATGAATCAATCAATCCAATGGGAATTACGCGAGTAAAACCAAAATCAACATTTCTTTCTGAAGCCAGGTTGATAATTTCAAGTGAATCATCCTCTTCAGAACAGCATGGAATTATTGTATCATCACAAGAACTACGAACGGAGTTTTTACCTGTGTCCTCACCTTCATAAGCTTCTTTTTCTTCATATTGCAAGTTTGATACAGACCTTGAACAGTTTTCCTCTGCAACTTCCGTGAGGCCAAAGCTATCAATATCCGAAATTACCTGAAACTCTTCTGCAGCATCTTTTCCATTATGACTTGATAGTCTTTGCTCTTTGGACTCACCTCCATTGTCGTCGTCATCTCTTGCTTCTATAATCAACCTACCTTCCTTGCTGTAGTCCAAAGCACCCCAAGATGACTTGAAAATCAAGTAAGGAGGATAAGCTTCGCTGTTCAAGCTCTCATTACAGCAATAACATCTGAAATCTTGATCACCCTTTTCAAGTTTGTGTGAACTCACCCATGAAATGAAAGCTATCCTTCTTGCCATACCAATAGATTCCTCGTTCTGCTGCTCCCGAGAAGCCAAGCATTCCATGCACATATTTTCTGTTTCAGCCAATCTTTGATGACTCGAACAATAACTCAGCTCTGAAATCTCAGTTGCATGTGTGTGACACACAAGATCTCTGTAAGATTTTGTGTTCTTTCCAGGCTCCAAGATATGATCAACTCTAGAACACCATAAGCAGGGTGGTTTAAGGCCAAAGTAGTTGGCATATTTTGTGATCAAGTAAGTGAACAAAGAGTTGAGTAAAAGGAAAATGATCAAAATCCATTCAAGAACTGCATACACTAGAATTGCAGTGATTTTGTTGGTGCTTTTTTGCAACATAGTTGCAAACTTGTTTGCAGCCATGTATTTGTTGCCAAGTTTTCTCGTTATTTACACACAAAGAAAGAAAGACAATGGGGGAGAGAGCACAGAGGAATATGAAACAGAAGCAACAATAAAAGAAGAAAGCTTTCAAAAGGTGACAAAGTAACAAAAGCTGAGATTCTTCTTAGAATGTTGTATTATACATTATACTTTTAACTGTAAAATTATTGCCCGTGTAGGTTTTAAAAACTTGAAACACAACGTCTGAACATTTTATTAGAAAATTATGTGTTGATTAAAATGACTTAACATGCTGCTAAAATTCTAAAATGGAGGCGAGTGCTTTGTTACTTTTGTCAAATATTTTAACTGATTCACAGTCAGAATTTGCAACCCACCTATCCCTTTTGCGGTTTTGCCAATTTGGTCCACCAAAATTGATTAAGGTCACTCCATGCGCAAAGGAGTGACTGTGGCCTACCAAAATGGCTCGAGGGGCCATGATATTTATAATATCGAAATGGCCCACCTGCAATAGCAATGCAAGACAGACGCTCTTACATTTTAGCTTTGCGACTTATATTATATCATTTTTGTTATTAAATTTTTAAATAAAATCTACAATACACCCATAATAAAGTACAGCCACATGCATAATTCCAACTCACATCCAGTTGTTTTTTTTTTGGATTGTTTGAGCTTTTTAAAAAAAATTAAACCATGCTCTCTCATATGGATGACAATTGGTACAACTCGTGGGTTTGTCGTTGTTAAACTTATATTTGTAAAAAATTTAAGGATTCGCATAGGTTAGAATTGTTCCATGATAGAGTACTGATGATAACCATATGATTATAAAAATAAGTAATAAATTTGCACTTACTGTTATGATCTGACAATCATTATCAATACTCTACATTAGAACTGCTCTATCGCAACCACCGCCAAAATGTAAATTACCAAATAAGTAAAATTAATTAAATTAAATTAAAATATCACTAATATTAAAATTAAAAATTATATATTTGTGTGTATGTGTATGGAAGGAGAAGGGCATGCAGCTGCAATGAGTTATGTTATGTTTAGTAAGTAATTAGGAAAATGAGTAATAAATAAATAAATATATATATATATATATATATATATATATATATATATATATGATTAAAAAATTTTAAGATTTTATGATTAAAATTCAAAATATAAATAATCTTAAAAAAGAATGTGGGTCGACGGATATTTGCTCGAATATTCGTTAGATTTTTTCTCAATACCAAATCTACCCATAATCCGCAACCAGTTTAAATTTAAAATATCAAACTCGTCCACAACCTGTAAATTATCGGTAGTGAAAAAATTTCTACAAGTAAATTTATGGGTTTGCATGTAATTTTGCTATCCCCACTCTCTCTTTTACCTCATTGCTTTCTTTGATTACAATGTTTTTCTTCTAATTTTTTCTGCATAAATGTTAACGTAAACTATAGATTATATTTTTATTAAGGAAACTTGGGATTCTATATATATGAATGAAAGCAAGAGGGGAGAATGATGAAACTTAGGTGTCAAACAGTGGCAGGCATCATGAAAAGGCTAAGAAGAAAGATAAAGTTGGGTGGAAAAAGGGAGGGAAATGGATCAAATTAGGGATTGTGATGGCGACTTGAGAACCTTTGTGTGAAATAAAGCGTTAATTAATGTGTTGGGATGATGGTTCATCACTTTGCTTTTGCTTTTGGTGCATCGGCTTTATTTTCTTTTAGCTTTTTCAACAGTTTATTCCCGGATTTGGGAATCATGAAGAATTTTAATCCAAGGTGTTAAGAAAAGGGAAATTTGCTACAGAAATTATATTAAAAGAGAGAACAAGATTGCCAAAACCAAATGCCAAAAGTAGATGTTTGTTAGACAATAAAACAGTAAATAAATGTCACAATTCAACTTTTTGCAGGAATTCAGATCCAGCAATGGACCTTTGGTGAACCCAGTCCCTGCTGTGGCCCAAATGATGGCCGGATGTCGCCACTTGATATATATACATGGAGCCCACTATCAAGTGGGTCCATTTGCATACGAGCCTAACTGGAGAGTACCAAGCAGAATTGCATGTGGGGCGTTTCCACTCAGAACAGCATCCTCTCCTTATCTGAATTATACTGAATTTTTTAAAATTTTCTGTCATGTGTCTTTTAATAGTAGTATATAGATAAAATTTAACTTCTTTTATTTTATTTATTTATTAACAACCAATCAGCAATTAATTAGTTTGCTCAGAACATGATCTTTTATTTATTTATTAACAATCAATCAGCAATTAATTAGTTTGCTCAGAACATGATCAGATCAGGAGAGAATCCTGATCCTTTGCACTCATGGTCAGAACTTGAAACTTGAAGGCACTTAAAGATTTAGGATTACAACCTGGAAAACTTGGTTCATGAACCGGCAGCCATACATGAGAAACATGAATTGAGTTCTTCTGGTTGGTGAGCTTGTGGAGGCCAGCATCGGCATTTCGAATTTAGTTTTAGTTTTATTTGTTGATTATTTCTCGTCTCTCCGCACATTATTGCATATTTGTGTGATTTATTATAGGCTTCAGACGGCGTTAATGTCAAAACAATTACAAAGCTGTTTATCTTAGTGGTCATTTTGTTCAATCATACTCATTGGAACATCCAAGATTAGTCTCTACATCTTTATTAACATAATATGAAGTTAGTTTTGCACACTAAGCATAGGTAACTGACAAAATAAATTAATGAAACACTATTAAAAATATGAAATCCTTTCTTTGCATCAAAATTCACCAGTCATCACTGCAAGTGGTAAGTGGTAAGTGGTTTCTTCCAAACAGTCCTGCCAAAGGATGATTCAGATGAGATTCGACATTTTTGTGAGTTAATGAAACACTATTAAAACATATGAAAGCCTTTCTTTACATCAACACTTGTCAGTCATCACTGCAACTGACAAGTGGTTTCTTCCAATACCTATTGCCGGTCGGTTCAATAGTCAGCAGGTCCTGATGAGGAATCCGGTGAACCTACATATAGATATTTACAATATAACAGATTGACTGCTTCTCAGTTTGTATCAGCATCGTCACTGGCTTCTTCAGTTTCTTCCCCCTCAGCTGGCTTTGGATTCATCATAAACCTCCAGCTATCTCCTTCCTCTATTTCCCACTGCTTCTTCAGTTCAAAAATTGTTTTGGAAGCTGCGGCAGCAATTGCAGGGTTGCTATCTTTAGCCAGTCTCTGCAAGAGGAAGCAAGGACATGAGTAAGTTCCATACAGGAAAGAGACATAATTATTATCATTTGGGAAACCATCAGGGTAAGAAAAACAGGCACCTGTAATGCCCCCATGCCAGCATTTCCAAGAGTCCACATGGACGGAGCAGCTGCTAATGCATTCGCCAATGCTTGTCTATACAACAGCAAAGAAAAAAGCAAAAGTGAATAAGGGAAAAATATATCTGAAAACACATTATAACCAGCGTGGCAAAATGTTTCTAAAGTTCTCATAGGTTCCATGTCTGCATCCTTTTGTCCGATTACCAACAGTAACCTCTTTAATTTATGTACATACCCAACTTTCAAGTTTGTAGGTATGATTACAAATAGCCATTTTGATTTTTGTATCTCATACAACTAAACGACAAGCAAACATTACCAGCACACCATGGTCAACATCCATAGGAATACGTGATTTGAAAACTCTGAAAATAGTATGAGAAATAGTTCAGATAGGACTGCAATTATAGTCTTATGCTTCAACCGTTTGTAGTATGCAAGTATGTCATGGTGAAAAATTTATTGTCAGTTGAACAAACAAACTGTCAAAAAAAGGCCTCTAGATAAATAACTGTCTTGAAGTAACAAGGGAAATGGTCTGTGTAAAAGATTGTTCTATGACACTTTCACTAGAAGCTACCACAGGCTCAAAAGACTTAGCTTCCAGATATAGACACTCCTGGGAATGAACAATTAAAAGTTTTACACTACTTAGACTGACCTTTGAAAACCAAAATCACATGAATAGCTTACCTAGTGTTCACATCAGGAGAACTTGAACACTCTGCCAATAGTGATACACTACTTTTTCCATCCATTGCATCAAGACCTATAAGAGTTGTGACCAACAACTCAAGCTGATCCAAACAAGAGAGAGCAGGTAACTAAACAAACAAGGAAAATAATCTTAATTCTATCAACTTTTCCATTAAATCACAAATATGAGTCCACAAGATCTAAACCTCTTCGGGATCAGTATAGTCAATTCCGTCTGCTTCAGAAAGGGCAGATGCCATACTCCAATAAGCTTCCTGAACATTGTCAAATGCAATGGTATCAATGTTCTTCAAGATGCAATGGATGAAAGGAATATTAAGACATACATAGAAAAGGGACCTGAATAGCAGTAATACGATCAGTAGACACTTCCCCGGGGAAGAAATCAAGTGTTTTCCCATTTTTCTCAAGCATTATACATCCCATCATCTCAGGATCTGATAGAGAAATCTTTTCCCTACGCAGAGGGCTGAATTCCATAACATGTCAGAATTTTACAATTTGAAAACAGAATGACTTGTGACATTCCAGAGGAAAAGAAGCAGAAAAAGAAATGGTAAGGGATATGTGCAATCACTTAAGAAACTTACAATTTGTACATCTTTCTCACCATCATGTCATGGATATTTTTGAGAAACTGTGAAGCCATAAGTGAAAAGAGCTTAAATTTCTTTCTTAGAAGCACAAAAATGAAAAATAGAATACAAAAATCACATACTGACTTTTTAAAGATTGGTAGAAACATATGCAATGGGAAAAAGATGAGGAAGAATAGTTCTTATCAGTTGTCCAACGTGGGACATGTGAAACCGCCACAAAATTTGATTTCATAAACTGATAACATAATGTGAAATGTGCAGACAAAAAGGAATGAAAGGGAAAGAAAAGTTGTCAGTTGAATTACCTCCAATGCCATCAGGGCATCTTCCATTGCACGTTGCTTGGCACGGAAGTCAGCACGGCGCAGATCAGCCTAAACATAGCCAAATAAGTACACCATGATTTATTATTACAACACAGTGTTATTCACAACAGATACACTAAGCTATCCTCAAAGTCCTGAAAATCACATAGATATGTATGCCTCTTGATTTAATTTAAGTAGGAGCCTAAACAGGACGATAGAAGAAAAAAAATAATTAAGTCTTTCTCATCATTGCCTTTTAGCTTGAATCTAGCACTCAGGTAATTAATTCTTTTCCTCTTAAAACTTTTAGAGCTAACCAACCATCTTCTTGTTTCCCAAGCAAATACAATGACCTTACATCTAATTCAACTAGAATCTTATTATGTGTGAATTCAGAGATAATAAATGGCAAACGGACACATCAACTATATGACAAACATAAAAGACAAACGATCTATCTGTAGTTCTGCAGAGCCACTTATTACATATTCATTTATTTATTCATTTTAAAGTACCACATGCATTAAGTGAATCAATAGATGAAAGAAAATTGAAATGGAACAGATGAAGATACCTCCAAGGCCCCGTCACTCCAGTGCTTATCAGCAGCATGCTTCAATCTAGACTCGGCTTTATCTTTCAAGATCTAGAAGAGAATATTAATTCATCATCACATGAGAACAGAGATGCACATTTATATCTCCAAAAAAATCAAAGTTCAATATCTAGATATACATACAGTAGCTATATGATGAAGACATTCGGCCTTTTGCTTCACATCACGGTCAATTTTCTCTGTATCTTCTCTTGCCCGAGCTACCAGCAGAAGGTCAGCATAAGGAAAAACATCAATTTAACCAAACAAAGAAGATCATAGCATAATTCCACGGTTTCCACCCACAGTTAAAAGAAAAAAAATGGAGGCTAATGATTCCTTTATTAAGAAAGAAAATGGAGGGTAATGATTCCTTTACTCTTTCCATCACATTTAGGCCAATAACCTACCCTCTCAGCAAAAGAACAAATGAAAACTGAAAATTGAAAAAAGGCCATTGCCACACTTGAAATAACCAATGTGCTCCTTGAAAACTCAAAATGAATCTTTGCATGCATAAAAATAGACTTTGAAGAAATGGCAAAAATCGAACTCATTCCCCATGCTTTCATTGCAAAGTTTAGTTCTTGTATCCAAATTCTCATTGCAGCAGATAAATACATTAAGAAAGCTATATTGGAACATCTCAAGACATTGAACTGAGGTTTTAAATAGTTACCATTAAGCTTAAGAAACTCAGACCCAAGAATAGCCATGTCTTGACGTGCACGAGCATCCAACCTCATAATGCTTCTGAAGAAAATTGGAAAACCATAAAAAGCGGAAACGGGTGGGTAGTTGGTAAAATATAGTGGCCAAACAAAAAAATGGGTGTTTGCCAAACATTTCAACTATTTCTGCTTTCAAAATTAAGCAGATGAACAACAGTTACAAAAATACCCTAAATAGAAACACTCCAGCACATTCCTCGCATATTCAGAGGAAATATGAATTCAAAATTAAATCATACACTTAATAATACTTAATATTCACATCATGCCATGAGTAATTGGTGCACAACTTACAGATGCTGCAGATTTTGCATGAAATTGCTAAATTCTCTTCGAAGTTTCAGAATCTTAAATGAGAATGCATGCTGCTTTCATGAGCATGCACAGCGGATGTGGAAGCCAAGATTAATGATCACTACAGCAAACACTTGCCCAAAAAATCAGGTAAACAAAAGGATTTTGGACATTACCGAGAAAGCAAGACAATGTCATTTCGGGCCCTTTCATTAACAAATTTTGCATCGTTGTACACAAATTTGCAAGCTTCGGCTAAAACCTGACTTGAGTGAATAGTTCTCCCAGGCATGACTGGATGCTCATCTTCATCTTCTGCAACTTGCATACTAATACACAAAAGGATATTTCTAAATGTAACAGACGGGGTAGCATCAACTAACAACAAATAAAATACATGCACTGACCAAAAAAAAAGTGGAGATAAATCATTAGGAACAAGGAGCATAAGAGAATTGTTTACACAAAAATTTTCATCTTGCATCATATGCTTACTTTATGTCCTATAAGATGGTTTGGAGACTTTTGCACTTGCATGAGTGACATCTACATGAGACCTCAGCCCACCATCCAATACATTTGAACATTAACATTGGAATTAATTTTTATATGCCTTTTGGATGGTAATCATTTGTCTTCAGATCCTCTTTGGTTGTCCATTACAACAAGAAAACCCATCCTTTTTCAGCAGAGCATTTTTCCAAACAGTAAACCATTGGGTTACCAGGTCAAGTTATGAAACTCTGTTAACTGTCATTCCAGCAGTTGATGTCCAAACACAACAAACCTTGCCTATCTTCACAAGTCATACTAAAATAAAACTCTCATGAAACTCGACACACATTCAACAGAGTGAAGAAATAATCATAAACTGCAATTACCTTGACACATCAGAGCTATCGCCATAAGGCCTAATGCATTCTTTTGCTTCAGCATTACGTGTTCCATTTGAGAAGCATAAAATCGAAGACCTTCTAGAGACAAAGCTAATAGGCTTCCCAGATAAGCTAGACAAACCCTCATTGGAAAAGCTCATTTTTGGTGCAGAAAGATGTCCATCGCTTAGTTGCTGAAGCTCAATTCCTTGAATAGCAGGACATAGTTTATGTTGCACTGTTGTCTTGGCAAAAGAATATACAATTCCATGTGATCTAGAGGTAATTATCTCCTTCGAAACAACAGGTCCATTTGAAACCTTGCTTGCAGTAAGTGCCATGGTTAGGATCAAAATGGAAATGAAATGATCCCAACCAGCACTCACCCCCCACAATAGGCCAAAACTGCAGTCAAAACAACACTTTGTCACTGACCAGGAGTCATATATGCCCTAATCAGGATATAACTAGTTTAATTTCCACAATTTAAACAATTGAATTAGAAATGCAAAAGTTCAATCTTTTACACTCATTTGACACTCATTTGAGCAAATTCCTATTAGATTCTTCAGCTATCGAAAAACTACCTCTTTAACAATTTATAAAATCCCATCAGCAAGTTTTCTGGCGATCAAAGACCGAACTTTGAACACAAACCATAAACACCAACAACTATCATCTAATCTGAACAGCAAATTCATTGTGGATCAATGCAGAACGAACCACACAAGAATCATAATTCTACAACTGTACAATGATCGCGCAGCTTCAGTCATGAACCCAGCAAACAGTAACAATGATGAAAAGAAAAGAAACCCACTAGGGAAATAAGCTATAGTAATAGTCAAGGAGTCAGCTTAGGAAGCATGAGTTGCACGCAAAGAAGATTAAGTTACAGACTAACAAACCTGTTAGCAAAGCTCAAGGACTTTACTAGGATGACTTTGCAGAAACAGGGAATGTTAGTTTAAAAAGAGTAGAATTTAGTCCAAGAAAATTGTCAAGTGAAATGTGAACCACAATCTAGGCCTGTGGCCCAGTGCTTGCCACAACTGACCAAACTTATTACTAGCGATGAGCTTTGCCTTGTGCTTTGTGGGTCCACATACATGCATGCATGTATGTATGTTTGTTTGTTTGTATTGGTCACTCTAGGATTCTAGTTGTCTCGTCGGTTGGCCAGATTTTATGCCACGACATCACATTAGTGCCTCGCTCTTTTGCATAATGACAAAAATGCCTATCCATTGCGGATAATTCTTGCGAGTGGCCGTATGGATATGGGTGTCTCTTTCAAGCCTGGTTTTTATACATATTTTAAAATTTTTGTTATTTGTAATTTGTGTACATTAGGAATTTACTTCAAATAACTTTTTCTATAGCTAAAAATATATTCAGAAATGAAGAATAATTTTGGCACATTATCCATTGACAGCATATGCAGATTTTGGGGAAAAAAAAAGAACTTTGATCAAGATTGGATGCTAAAGGACACGTATTGTTTCTCCAACGAGTTAAATTGTTGTCCATAAAGTTTGAATTTAATTAATTAAATCATTAATCCATTAATTTTTTTTAACATTTAATAACCGGAAAAAAGCCTTTTTCATCATCGGAATTTGATGCTATAACTTATTTCATTCTTCTTTTTTAAACAATAACTCATTTTATTTCTACTTTTCAGACAATAATCCAAAATTCTTTTTTAAATTTGTGTTTTATGTCTTTAATGTGTGTTTTTATTCATGTAAATAAAGGAGTTTGTGTTTACTTTTAATAAAGTACAGTATTGATTGTTTATTATTATTATTCTTTTTATCATATTAAAATTAGAGACAAGTTAAAGGACAAAATAAAAATACTCTAGTGCCTATAAAATCTATGTTTTTTTTTTATTTTGTCCTAAATATATATATTTGCATATTATTTAATAATAATAATAATATTTATTCATTAAGTTATTCTTAAATTTTAAATTTATACAAAAAATCACATGTTATTTAATTATTTTCAAGAGTTTTATTTTAAAATAATTTATTTACTCTTAAATAAAAATCTTATTTTGCAGTCGATGAATTATCTAATTTACAAAAATGTGTTTTGAACTATTGTTTAAAAAATAGGAATAAAATAAGTTATTGCATCAAATTCTAGAACGAAAAGCACATATATATATGTAAAATGATATAGTAAAAAATTATTTATTTAAATTGATGTGACATTATTAAATTAATTAAATTAAAAATATATTATATTGATGATGGGTAATGATTTTTTTTTTCTTGATGTAAGCTTCTTAATAATTAAAAATTCATGGGATTAATTAATAAGAAAACTTGTCAATGTAATTATATCCTAATACTCCAAAAAAAAAAAAAAGAGAGAGAGAGAAAGAGGGAGAGTGAGATGAGGGTGGAAATTTGTTGAGGACAAGAGGTGTAAACGCGTAAGCACTAAGCCGGTCCAAATGACTAAAGTGAAACCCACAACACATTATTGATGCGACTACCAACCACTAGTGTAGTCGGTGGGTGACTCATGCAACAAAGATTGTCGCATTGATTTTCCGGTTACAAATTTAGTCCAAATTTATAATTGATATCAATTCTTCAAGAATTAGCTTAACAATCATTCGATTTTTTAGGAATGAAGAATACTTTTGGAAGAAAAAAAAATTATTTTTTGCCGAATTAATGAATTTCTACATGAGAAACAATGGGTATGCAAAAAGAGCTTTAATCGCCCATGAATTTAATTTTCCTGAACAATTTTCTCAAGCAAATTTAATTTTCACACCCTCGTTAACCATAATCAAGCATATGATCTTTTTAGGAAGAAATTCAGATAAAAAAGATTACATCATGTGATCAAAGTAACCCTTCTTAAGAAGGCATCTAATTGACATCAAATCAAAGTAGAATAAAATCTTAAGCACGAGGGACCCAAGCCGCAGATTTTTCTAAAGAGAAAATAAACATTCTTAAGTCTCTTGATTTTGAATTGCCCTAAAATTGATTTGATTAAAAAAAAAAAAAAAATCTCAATTACGGGCATTTGGGTCCTCCCTCCTTGGTCTTCCAGTTATTGTAACAAGGGCAAACTTGCTTGTTTCCGTAAGTTCCAGGAGGCACGCACAGGCATTTTGAGCAGCACTTTAAGCAAAAGAACATGCATGGCTTCTTGTGCGACGTCGCCGAACACCGATAAGAACACTTTGGATTGCATTCTGAAATTACATTTGCAACAAAATTATTATATTACTCATTACATTTCATGTGGCCAAAAAAGTTCAAAGACACCAAAAAAAAGAAAAGAAAACACCTTACTACGTATATATACACATCTCATTAATTACCTGATGACCGGAGCTTGCCACGACCATAAGCCTGTTTGAGGGTTCATTAACAAAAACAAACAAGATCAAGTTAGAGCCCACTAACTCAGAGCGGCTACACATATATACTAAATCTAATTATTAAGTGTTTACAATGCGGGTCATAATGGAGAAACTATAAACTTAATAAAATCGGTACATAAAAATTTATAAATTTAGATTAACCCACTCACTTTTAACATTGTGACAAATACTCTTATAAATTCCAAAAATCCACGTGATGATAGTGGGTGAGAAATAAATTATTAAATTATGAGTCATCAGCAGTTACTTAATTCTAAATGTACACATACAACATGCTAAATACATAAAAATTAAGATCCGATGATATGATAGTACGTAATGTATGGGCATAACATATACCTCAGCCACATTGGAGAGTGTGATCAAAAGAAGAATTGACACCAACAACAGAATTGAGCTGCGAGAGGTGGCCATGTGTATTCTCTTCTACACTAGAGTTACCTCACTTCGCTCACTCTGTGAGATGATTCTTTCAAAAGAAAAAGAGAAGAAGAATTTGGAATGAAGAAAAATGGAGATATTGTGGGGGATATATATAGCTGATTTGGGGAAATTATAATATATGCATTATAAAAGCAAACAATAAAACGCAAAATTGAAGGCGCGAACAAAGGGTTAAGCAACAAAAGAAATGGAGATAGGGTTTTGATGGAAAAGGTGACCGATAAAAGCGGCGTGTCTGGGGGTTTATTTATTTATTGGAGCTTTATTTGCCACTTTTGTCAAACTTTGCCACGTTATTTGTGTCTTTTTTTCATCTCTCTCTCTTAAGATATCTTTGATATTATTATTTTTCAAGTGGTAGTTAAACAGTTACAATTTTCGATTTTTTTGGGTTATTTTCATCCGCCCCCAAATGTTTCGATATATTTTACCGCGTACCTAAAGATTTTGATATTTTCCACCGCGCACCCAATTCTGTTAATTTGACTGTTATTTTTAACGGAGTTATTTGAAATTTAATGAAATATCTGAAATACCCCTTATCTTGAATTAGAAAAGAATGAAATGAGATAAAATGTTAATTCAATAATTAATATTTACATTAAAAATTCTTAATTAAAAATATTTAATAATAATCTCATCAATTAACTTATCAAATAAATTTAATTTATCATCATCAAATAATATTTAGGGTATGAACTTTCAAATTTACCCTTAGACCGTTAGAATAAACGGTCAAATTAACGAATTTAGGTGTGAATTAGGGATTATTGAAATATTTGGATGTTCGGTGGAATATGTTAAAACATTTGGGGGCATGACGGAATAAACCATTTTTTTGGTTACTTGTACTATGTATTATTATTATTTTTTATTTTTTTTGGGCACATGGGTTAGAGAGAGAGGACGTCAACTAGCTTGATGATTTTTTCAGTTGAATATTGTGTGATCCACCGACTCAAAAATAGTGCAATAGCATGAAATATATCAATCTCACCTGACTAAGAAATTAAGAACGGAAAAAATGAGTTAGTATAATTAATTAATTTTTTCTCTTTTTGTACAATGAAAAGATCGAAACACTTTTAGCTTATAAATAGCGATTGGTTTTCCTCCAGATTTCTAGTTTATAAATAATTTCAAACATGAAGGTTTCATCACCTTCATAAAATAAAGATGTGAACTTTTCTTTTTAAGTTAATTTATCAATTATGTTCTTGACACTTATTAGATATTTTTTTTTTTTTTGGGGTAAGTTTTATTAGAGGTTTCTGGTAATTGGTGAATTCACTCATTGTAAAACTACTCAAAACATAAAAGAAGTGGATGGTACAAAATATTTGATTACGAATAATAATTTTTATAATTCCAGTTAACAATTAATTAACGTTGATGCATGGATGTATTGACACTAAAACACTGCTATGCTAGATACTCTTTCAGTCAATGTGAATGCCTTTATTCAATGACAGCCTTTGTTCAAATCCAGGGACTGCAAGGATCTAGCTCTTCACCTTTTTGACATTCTTTGAACGCATATATCCGTACTGCATTATCGTTTGTAATTACCGTCTTACTCTGTCCGTCTTGAGCTCAGGATCACTTGTAATTATGTTCTAGTTTTGCAGGATCCAGCGTGCTAATGTGTTGAGCAATGAATTAGCAATTTCAATTACATAGTAATTTTAAGAGGCTTCACGAATGAAGTCTCCGAAATTTTCGTACCAATTTTAGTAAAGGTTACCATAAAATCACGGTTGCTCAAGACCATCAGTAATTTTTCATAGCGAACTAGAAACGTCCATTTGTGTCCAACTCAAGTTTAGCCCTTACTTTCACCTACCCCAGAACTTGAATTAGGGGGCAAGTCTCAAAAGAGTTCAGTGCAACTCTTTTACCCAATCCCACAATTCATCTCTAACCGAGCTGAGGAAAATAATAATAATAATAAATAATGTAATTCTATTAATTGAAGGCAGAAAATAACAAACGAATACTCAAGTTAGCAAAAGCAGATAAATAATAAATTTGAACTAATTTATTTGCACATTCTTTTCGCCATTCATTTTTACCCCTCTGTAGCAATTTTGCTTTGCTGAATGCTTAAATCCGGAAAAGGACACAACACTATTAAATTAGTCCCTATGAAAAGATAACAAGTCATTCAACAGACTCGACAACTGAACACCACACACGAGCATTTTACACACCATGTCAGATGACAGCCACCACACAAGTGGGTTGCTGGCTTCCTACTGCTGGTTCTTTAGAAACCAAACAGGTTACAGCAAGAAACTCACCTCCTCTGCCCATTTTGCGAGGGGTCACCTTGGAGAACTGACCTAAGCCGGATATAATTTAAGCCTATAGAACTGGTTTTGCGGCACTGACTGCTCTGAATTCTTCGAGAGTGTGTTGCAAAAGTTTAAAGGTCAATTAAATATTTCCAACACTTTCTTTATGTCCCAAGATTGCATGTTTTGGGACACAACAACTGCACCCACAGCCACTGCAGCAGAGACAATAACCATGTGTTTCATAAATCCACGGCCTTGCGACAATTTTCTCAATATCAGCTTGCGACGCTTGTCTGCATCCTTCAATAACGCAATGCGGGTTGCATCTTCTGCCTTCTTCAACTCTTTCTCATTCTGTATAAACACAAAAGGAAACAAGTTAGCAATGATGCACAAATCAAATAGACTGATAAAGTGCATTATTATTCAGATTCCAATTGTTCGTTGTAAATGCAATTTCAGAGAGTCAATTGGCACTAGGAACTTCGATTCAGTCAGTGAAATTTATTCAATTGCCACATGCAGTAACAAAAGTCAACAATACTTCAGAAAAAAGATATCAACATATGTTTGTTGGAATCAATATGTGACTGATAATAACCAAAAGACTAATAAACCAGATTGAGAGAACTACATGGTAAGTTTGTATCCGGAAGATTTCATAGCAATAGAATTGTAGTGCATTAAAATTAAAACATCTTGTCCAGAATGTCTGAAGCATATTACCTTCTGCTTGAAACTACTTAGAGTTTCCCTCAAACGGTCACCCTTAGGATCTTTAACAGAGTGCTCCTTCCATTCATCGGACAGCTTTCTCAGGACAACAATACTTGCTTCAAGATTATCCAGATAAAGCATATCCTATTCAAGAGTTTGAAAATATTTTGAGAAGCAGCAACGATATTTAGCATAACACAAAGTCTCAATGGACAAATGAAAGATCATAATGAAGCAGACAATGCTCACCCATTGCTTGTAACACTCAGGATTCTGAGTCAAAGCCCATATAAAAATATCACTTGCCTCCCTTGATAGGTCAGGAATGCCTGCAAAAAGTTGTCATTGCACAACTTGATCAGGTACAATTCCAATTTCAAAGATCACCAAAAAGGAGGTCTACTTGAGTTTATCAAACCTTCTCTGGCAGCTTTGATGGCAATGGTCAATATGTGCTGTGCAACTTGTTTCATTGCCTTGCTCCCAGGGGAACCAGCTAGGGCAACCTCCTTCAATATTGGATAAATAGCTTCAAACCTTTCAGTTGCCTGTGTGAAACATAAATTACAATTTTCTCAAACCCCAACTTTGCAGTAAATGTTTGATCAGGTATATAGCAAATATTCCACAGCAGAACCAACCTTAATTCGAAGAGATGGTGCTGGAAAAGTGACTCGCATCAAAACCTCAAGAGCTGACGGTGGCACAAGGCGCTCTCCCTTTTTGACAGCACCATTTATCAAAATAGTGCGTGCTTTTGGGAGGGATAATATCCTAATATCACCCACAGGAAGAAAAGTTAGAAAGAAGCAGAATATAATCATGCAATTTGCAATGTGGAAATGCCATAAAATCACAGATGTAAATACAAACACAAAAATGAATTATAGAAGATGGTGCAAAACTTATGAGATTGTTCATTTCAGTGATGTCCAACCTCTCCACCAACTGTAAAATCAAGTCTCTGGCCTGCGGATTACAACTTGACTTCCCACTCAGCATGGGCAAAAGAACTCGCACCCACATGTATAGCCCCACCGCCAAATCTCCTTGGGCAGTCTAGACAAAATAAATAAATAAATAAAGTTCCCAGTTTCAAATTCAAATGCTTAAAACAGGGCATGATATCATGTCTTCAATGTTCTCAACAGTCACCTGAGCAATTATCCAGGCGGTGACCGGAAGCTTATCTTGTCCTTGATATTTTGGATTTTCTCTCATGATAGGCAATAAGCTGATCAACACATCAGGCTTACGTCTCAGAACCATGGCCAAAACCACAAATATGGCTACCTGCATTTCCAACACTACTCAGTTAATAGGAAAATCCACTGTAGGCAGCACAAAATACTGTAACGGCATCTAAATTAAGTTCAATAGCTTTGAGGTATAGACCTTCGAAAAGAAGTTTCATGTCAACTAACAGAAGTCATGTGTAAAGAAATGAGACATCATTCATTAAGATATCAAATATCTCTCTTACTTTTAATACTAAACAGACAAATTCCATTGAACATGCTTCATGTTCAAGGTCTAGCTCTAGCGGTAAAGAGCATCCTTCCAAGGACTCAAGTTCTGGGTTCGGGCTTCAATAAGTGCGTGAGTTAATGATAAATAAAAAAATGGTCAAAACAATTTCTGAGCCTCCAAACAGCATCGATACAGAAAAATTTCACATTCTCTGTGGAATATCTTACAATGAGAAAACTAGAAGCAAATCGATTGATAGTCCCCAGCATTTTCAGTATGAAACATCCTCAGACATTTTATATCTACAAGGCTTTCATTCACTACAACCAAGAACAAACCCCAAGAAAGTAAGAAATTTGATGGGGAGGTGACATACAGATATCTTAAAACATTATGCCCTTCCAGAAAATCTTAAACTGATAAAATATTTGCAATAACACACATTAATCTATGATTCTATAAATTGACGAAAGGGAGAAATATTGTCCATATCAGGACAAGTCTCAAAATCAGCTAGGCAAACAGATAGAAGAGGCATTCCATCAAATTAAATTCACAGACAAGCATGGATGGGCCTTGAAAATGGAACCATGGACTGTCCAATGGTTTCCACATTGTTAATAGCTAAATGATCTACTAACACCATACAATGCTCTTACCATAATAAACTAAATTCAACTAGAAGCCAAAACCTTTTGTTCTGAAGCTGTCCTCTGGATGCCGACTTTCCATATCAAAATGTGAAACACGTGTCCAATTCCACAAATCTCAATAGATTCCATCACTTGCATATAAACCAGCATCAAGTGTGCATAAAGCATGTATAAAGTGAGAAATGACTTGGAAGTTACCTGAGACTTTGATGAAGCTTGTTGAACAACCTTCTTAGAACTCTTTCCTGTTCCTTGATGACTTGCAAGGTCAGCAAGAATGCTGTCCAATGACCATAGCACAAAGGACCCAAGCGCATCAAAAGATCGTTGGTTAAGCCAGTCAACTGACATCTTATATACATCTTCAGGAACATGCGAAAGCGGGATCTGTTGACGAGAAATATCACAATGTGCATTTAATAAGAATCCTAGATCTATTAAATAATGTTCGAAAAAGACAAAACACGATCATGACATAATTACACGGCTGAAATATTAAAGCCAGAATGACAAAGAAAGTTTTTTCATCAATGCTGAGATTTTTTTGATACTGAGTCTGTTATGGACCGTTAATAAGAATTATCTCACTCTTATCCAAGTCTCCATAAGGACCCAGTATCGATTTGCCGATGTATCCACAGATATTTCTGACAAAGAAACTTGATATCATGCTAACAACTGAAAGACAGTGAAATTGAGGGTGTAAATGCATATGCATCCAAGTGAAAAATAAAAAAGAAAAATCAATGATCAAATTCGTTCATCTGAGCTCAGATCCTTTTAATATGATTCTCCTATAACCATCAAATAAAAACTGAAAAAGATGTAAAAGTCAACATCAGTATGACACCCTTTACATAATCGAAGCCAATTATGCATTATAACTCATTCCATTTGATAATTAGTCAATTATAGACATTTTATTCTTGTTTAATCATCTATCACATTCAAATTTTCCAATCTCACTCACATCAACCATCTTGGCGACAGTGGACTCCCGGAATGTCTTCAACCAAGGGAACTGAGATGAGCTGACTGAAGCAAACGCCCGACCAAAGTAATCAGCGAATCGCATCAGCTGTATATCTTCCTGTTTCTCGTATGATCCCTACCAAACAAACAAAATTACATATTTACCGAGCCATGCAACCACAGAACTAAATTCACCAAACAGTTGTTCTTGTTTGGTGAAAAGAATGAAATTCTCACTCACAGTTATGTCAACAAGGAATGCGCCAAGATCACCGGCGTCGATCCTCGCCGCCGCCTCAGCCACCGTAACTTTCGGCTTCTTCGGCTTCTTCTGCTTTACCTTCTTAACCTCCACCACAGCAGCGGACACCTCTGCATCACTGTCGTCATCCTCATCAGAATGCCTCTTCGATCCCTCTCCGGTGACGGGTGCAGCCACCTGAGGCACCGACATTCGACGACGCCGCTCCTCCGAGTGCTCCTCGATGGCCCGGAACACGTCGGAGGTGGTGGCGCCGTCGTCAGGTCGGCGATCGGGCAATGGATTATCGGAATTCGGCTGCTTCGAGTGCCTTTTCTTATACGACACCGTTTGCCACTCCTCATCCTTATTGTAAGTTCTACTCAATCCTCTATACTCTAACTCATCCTCCCTCAGAATTTGCTCGATAAGAGCTGAATTCTCGTCCATGACTTGAAACTGTCGTGAAAAAGAAAATAAAACAAAATTTAATTTGTTTCAAGTTCTCTTTGAAACGGACAGTTTTTGTTTTCTGTAGAGACGTAGAAGAATCAGTGTGGACGTCGAAGAGAGATCACAGTTAAGAGTTATAGACAGAGAGAGGGCGGGTCGGGTTTTTCTTATTTGAGGAGACGACAAGGAGAGGAACTCTGTGTTGGACGACACGTGGCACGTGGGATTATTTATGTTTGGTTAATTGACGTTTTTGGCCTTACGTTATTGGACGAATAACTTAAACATACCATAATTACTTGAGTTAGATATTTTTTTGGATGCATTACGTGGATTTTATTTAACATATCTTTACTTAGTCAGCATTATCTTGATTTCCTAATATGATTTAGCCTTTAAATAAACTTTTTAAGAGTTGTAGGATCCTTATTTTGGTTGGTTTTGCCCTGTTGTGATAGGAATGGCAATTTTTTGGAACCAGCGTGGGGTGATTATCATGGGAGATAATTAATATTCGAGCTGTTAATTGTGTGTGAATACAATTAAATTACAGATTAAGGTATGGATGAAAAAGTCATTATTGTATCTATATAATAATTCTCTATTTTCATCTTGTTAAATTTATAAAAAAAAAATATTATATTATATAAATACTTATACTTATTGATATTCGTACAGAAAACTTGAATTTTAAAAAAACTGTTGCTTACAATTGGAGCCGTACAAAAGAAATTAAGTTGTTTAATTATTTTAAATGACAAAATCAAATGTTATTCTCATTCAATTAATATGTTCAATATCTCTATAAATATTGCTCTTTTTTTGCTTTTCTTATGTGCATAAAATGTTTACTTAACACTAATGTAAATCAAAATTGTCCCTATTTAAAATTATTCATATAAGCAGAAATTAAGTCTACAATAAAAATTTAAACCTTCATCCTTAATGCTGAAAGGAATAAAACGGATCACTTAACTCATTTGGCTAATTGCGATCCCGTACTCAACTGATTATTCATATAAAAAATTAAATACCTAATTAAGTCTAATGCAATTTACTAATATTCATAAAAAAATCAAAATCAATTCGATCCGGTCTCGATCTGACGATCTGACTCAACCACCCAAGCCACTAATGGTTCGCAACATTTGTTTAATTTAATAAGTCAAACATTACGTAGTATGCAATACCATTATCAATTTATCCCATCATTGACAATTTGACCTTACCGTTTAATGCTAGTGCCTAGTGCTCCACTAACATCTGAGTCTTGGGATTTTTCTTGTCTTTTTTTTTTTTTAATCTCTAAATCTTTAATCCCATTATCATGTTGTATTTAAGAAGAAACTATAAGAAGTCAAAATTTTAACTTTTATATTTTAAAAGTCAAAATATCGACTTTTCTCTTCTTTTTTTTACAAGTTCGTTTTAAAAAAAAAATTATAAAGTCGTTGGTTATTCCACCACAGCCATTTCATAATGTTTATGAAATATTCGTATTAGATAAAAACGTGTCTCTTGAATATATATAAACAAATAAATAAATAAGTGATACCCAAAAAAAAAAAAAATTTACATCTATTCTAATAAACTAGCAATGTCTAATATGATATAATAAAAAATAAAAAATTAGGCACTAGTAAATATATTGATTGAAAATTTTTGTATTGATAAAATAAGTCTTTTTGTTTGAATTTCACTCTACACCCCATATTTGATGACGATCAAAGTAAAGTAGAAAACAATAAAAATCAATAATCGGCACGGGATTCCTTTTTCTTTTGGGAAGTTTATCAACGTTGGCAATATTTTTAAAATCAGCATTATTTCCAAAAACTATGTATTGTTATTTACAAAAAAAAGACTGCTGTGGATGGTACTTTTGTAGTTAGAAATACCATCGAGGGCATTATTGGAAAGTCGATAGATACATACGACGGAAACGAGGACAGGTTACATGGGGACCACACTGCGCCCACAGAAGGAGACGGTCCAGACGGACTTTTTTTGTTGGGATCAAGCTTAAAACAACTCAAATCCTTCCTGATTCTCTTACTAAATGGCCCAACAGAACTTTTTATGATTTTATCTCAAACAAGCATACCTCCATCCATCCACCGTCAGATCTACGTTTTATGATGTCATCCCTTCTGCCAACATATTATATTTGGGACGTTATTTTTTTTTGGTATAATATTAATAATATTATTATTATCTTTACTCATTTTAGATAGTCAATCCATATATTCATTGATTGGTGATATATATGCACTAATTATCTAAATTAAGTAAGTATAATAATATTATTATTAATAAAGAAAAAATTTAATATTATACCCCCCTTAAAGTGATAATTTTGATTTATCTTTAAAAATGAAAACTTACCCCCATTTTTTAAAAAATATATTTTATCATTAACACGCTCCCCGTTTTTAAAATATTTTGAAGTCCCTTGATTTCAATTTTCAGATCTAGAGAATAATTTTACTTTTCTTAACACAAAAATAATCTAAAATAGAAACAATAACACAAAACTAGAAATCTTACAATTATTAAAATAGTTTGCATTTGCTAATTATATAGAGTTATATTTATTTAATTATTATCTAGTAGGAGAAATTCAAAGTTTATTTCTTCTCATGGCACATTTGAATAAAAGGAAATATGTCTTTTGTTAATTTGTTTTGTCTTTAGCTCGGGCAGTTACACATTTTAATTTAAAATAGCGAAAAGGTCCCAAAACCGCTTGTGCTTGTCAAGTAAAGTTGCAAGTTTTCAGCGCAAAAGACGACCACTACCCACAGAAATACACAAAAAGATTTTGTGCTTTTTGCAGTAAAATTTCTCAATATAAAAAGATTGAAAAGAACAGATATATCTAAACCATAAAGCATGCCAAATATCTAGCATCTCCCCTCGGTTTCCGACGGGGATGGGGGCAATAATAGGGCCCGATTTTAATAAAGTTAACAGCCCGGCCCGAATTCCCCATCACCCGTTTGGGTTTCAAGGATAAAATAGCTTGGTGAATAATAGTTCATTCCAAGTATCCTGAAGGCCGGGCAAACACCAATGCGTACAATCAGCATAGCTCACAGGGTTAGCTACCTGCTCTGGACTCAATGGATTCCATTGCTTCTTATAAATCGATGTGTGTGCATCCTTGCGATAACTTGAGAGCTGTGTAATGTTGAGAAATGTAATGGGGAACTTTGAGTTCCCGAACACTTCTCCTATCACCTGCATTATTCTTTTGTCGCAATCTGATCCCCAATAGTTTGAATCTTCAATTGGAGTTGTCTCATTGTAACAGTTCTTTCCCGGTTCACCTCCCCATTCTATGCTCCTATAATAGAACTTCAAAAACTTTAATTAGTCACGAGTTGGGGAACGAACTAAGAATGTGTATAATTAATAGTTAAATTATAAGTGCTTTTCTGTAGCAACAACAATTATTAGTACTTTAGAGAATTTAGCACTCACTTGGCATGAGTAGGTGACATGCTAGTAAAGAAGACTCTGGTTTTCTTTGGATCCATATTCAACTTCACCCATCTTAACATACTTTTCATCACCATTCGATAGGCGTTTTCAGTTGGCATCTCCACAATTTCTTTCTTTTCATCATCGAAATATCCTTTCCTGTAAATTAATCAAAAAACAGAACCTGAGAGCCCTTCGCTAGATTAAGAACAATAGGACTAATACAGTGAGATAATGAAGCTATGTCGTATATATTTATACACAAATTTACAAGATTTTCATCTTCTGGCCGGTCATCCACCATAGATAAGTGTTGAACACTAGAATATCAACTCCCTTCCAATGTTGTCCATGGTTATCTATCGAACCTTTCCTAACAATCCTATCGGTTATCCTATGAATCACAGCATTGTCTGCGTTTGATTTAAGGAGAAACGGTGCCCAGTAGAACTCAATTGTGGTATTGTAGTCCTGTGTTAATTAAATAAAAAACACACACACAAGCTAATAATTAATAATATGAAAACAAGCAGCAATGAGATTGTTGGCATCTTAAAATGCATTGTATATAAATGTCACCTTTGCTGTGAAAACTGTTAGTGAATCGAAGGTTTCCATTGATTTGGCATTTTCAGGGATGAGCCTATGAAGAAGGCACACCATGGAAATATACTGGCCTCGATTCAATGAGTCACCAACAAACATCATCCTCTTCCCTCGAAGTGTTTCCAGCATCAATGTTGCATTAAAACTGTATAATTTAAGTAAATAATTTATATGTACAGTTTTAAGAAAATAATTTATATATATATATATATATAAAGATAATATTCTAGTGAAAATGCTAACATAGCTGCACTACAATCCGGATGATCCCATCAGATCACACTTTTCTTGAAAAGACTAATGCTGTTAGACAATAGACGTTGATGAATGTGTAGGCGTGACTCATAAAACCAGTCAAATAATGCGAACAAATAAACACTGCTTCAAATAATAATCACTTTCTAATTAAGCTAGTTTCTATTTTTCTGCTTCCCTTTTATCTTGTTAACAAATAAATGACAACAATGGAGTGAAGATACAACTTAAAACCTTTTATTTAAAATTGGATAAAACTCAATGTAACTTAAAACCTTTTTGTTCACAATTGGATGGAACTCTCCATCAACGATTTTCTAAATCTCCAAGCATTGTCTTGTTGATAATTATCAAGTCTTATACTAAATTAAATTGGTAAACGGAGGGGCCATTCCTCATGTGTATGCCACATCCTAATTATGCAAGGAGTACATTACTCATTTTTATACATTAAAGAGTTGGAAATTGGTACTTGGGCCTATTGGTAATTAGATGACGTGGCTTTAAGCTATCGCTACGCGGCTGCTGTCGGATAAAAGTCATGCATGTCAAGCAAAAGCTTAGCTGTACGATAAATAATAATTTATTTGTTAATTTATATATTTAACAACTATAACATAATGAACGAAGTAAAAATTAAAAAAAAATAAAAATCAAGCAGCTGGGTTGTGCATCACCAAACACCCGTGCAGGCGTGCAGCCCACCAGTTCGGAATCTAAGCCAAACGGGCCCTTAGTTAGGTTAGGACGTAGTCCAGTTATATGGGCCCGAGTGAATGCTAATCAGAAATCCAAAGCACTGAAGAAATTTTCGTCCATTAATTAATACACACATGACCAAATCCCTTACCTCACAAGTGAGTTGCCAGTAAACTATTGAGTAATTGAGTGCTTCCCGATCCCGGGATCAACATTGAAATAATTTAATGCAACGAAATAATAAATGAAAACTTTACTACTGTACGGACAGAGCCCTGATCCGAGAGCCCATGAACTTTTTACCAAAAATAAATAAATGAAAAAATTAAAACAAAGGTAACCACAAATATGCACGAACCTGGGAAGATCACAGCCGTGAGGCTGCCATCTCCAATGCTGATAACCTTGGTCAGGCCTGCCATGATCTTGACACGTCAACTGCGGCACTATGTAAGGACATTCAGATTCTCTGTAAAGCGGCCGAGTCAACTCGTCCTTGACCCATCTCCCACTGAAAACATCACACCCTTCCTTCGTCTCCCATAAAGCAAACGCTAGCTTTGCCCTGTTCTTTTCTTAACCCAAAACAGAATACAAAACTCAGCATTGAAAATTTTGGTTTCACGGGAGTTACATTACCACCTCCAAGGACCATAATGACGAAATCATGAACTCGGATCGACCATAACTTAAAAACGGTAGAGATGAGGAGGTCAAACATAAAATGTGCACAGAAATTGATGAGAAATTTTCGATTTACACCCTCAATTTTATTTTTTTTTTTGGGGGAAAATTTTAAGCACAACATAAACAGCTTCACATCACTTTTTACCTTTACCTGTAGAGTTTGTATAGGAATAGGAGTTTAAACAGCTCGGACAAGTTGACTCATTAATCGTTGAGATGGGCTGCCGCAAAGGGTTATTCTCGGAATTGCCGAGGATAAAGATGTAAACGAAATCTTCGCCGTAAAGGATGGCAGCGAAGAAGAATATGAAAGCGAAAGCTAACAAGGAGAAGATATAAGCAGAAAGGCGAGATTTTCTCAAATCTAAAGAAGAAGAAGAAGAAGAAGGAGATGAAGCAGAGAAAGTTAGCCTCATCTTCTTTTTATCTTGTAATTAAGTAAGCATTAGTACTACGGCAGAGCACAAAACATTGATTCTGGGAGTGTCGGTGAAATCGAGAAAATTATTTTAGTAGATGACTTGAACTTAACTTGATATATTTGTTTGAACTGTTTGACGTGTGTTCCTCAGACAAGGATCTAATAGCTAGTTTCTAAATATATATTTTTTTAAAAATATGTTTAATGGTAATTAAACGTGTGGGGGAGATGCAACGCAACATGTGATTGAAAAATGAGAAAAAGAGTAAGAATGGTTTGTTACTAGTTACAGCCGTACTGCACGTGGCAACCAGCCACATGATGTTTACATAGATGGCTCAATGCGAAGGGCACCCCACACCGGCTGCATGTGGCATTGAGGCATTCTTTGCTTGCAAGTCCCTAATCTTTGGCGAAGCATCACTGTGCTTGAAGGTCCATGGTTTTCAATCTCCGACAAAAAGATTATCTGGACTAATTAACATTGTTAACTTTCGTTTAACATTTGATGGGGATTAATGTGACTTAAATTTCTACTTGAAAGACTATATTGTTATTATTATTTTGGTTTTAGTTTTAGTAACTAAACGTATCTCCTTAATTTAGCCTTATAAAATTATCAACTCATCGTTCTTATTAGTTAGAAATAATTACACGAAATTAACACGGTTTGCCTATTTGTATCAAAATAAGATTCGAAATCATATCAAATTCAGTTAATTATCTTCAAAATACCAATCGACCTCAGCAATGTAAGAGTAAGTAAGATATAAAATACTAAAGAATATTTCAGTCCGACCATGCAGATGTTATTATCCAATTTCAAATTTGAATTTTGGAGATAAAAGTTTGATCAATTAAAATTTAATTGAAGAAAAGCTCTATTTCACTTGAATAAAAGAGCACACAAAGCGCAACAACAATTCATTCAACTGTCTAATTAAATTATGATGATTATCTCTATCTCTCTTTCTCTTGCTCTATATATATACACATAAATTCTTACTAGCTTTTCTAATTACAAGCAGTTCACTTGCATCCCGACAGACAAATGAGAAAAATAATTATTTTTTTAATTACAATTTACTATTGATAATTTACAGTAATAAATTTAAATCAACATTACTTTCATTAATTGCAGCCCAAATAGTCAATAATATAGAGATGAGTTTTTATTTTTTATATTAACGCGCTTAGCATATGCTTGGATGCCAGCGTCCTACTCAAATGGAGCCATATATTCTTGAACAATAGGATCTCAACATTTGAGTCATAACTTGAGTTCCATTGCTATATGTCATTCATCTATTGAATGACATATTTTATAATTAATATAATTATTTAACCACCTCCAATAGATAAATGTCACATTAATTGAGATTCAATTTGAGATTTAGATGTTAGGATAAGCAGGATTTCTCTATCTTGTTTTGACAATCCCACCCACCAAAACAGAATGCCTCATTAAGCCTCATGCCACTGCGGATCACGCATGGCTTTCCCCCACCCAAAATGCATTTCATCAAACCCCATTTTGCACCAACTTGTTATCAGAAACTCCCTATAATTATAATAATCCTCTGATGATGCTGCAGCTGCAAATCTTGATGACATTTTGTCCCAGAACTCACCATCTCCAAATATTTTACGTCCTTATTAATAAAGTTATGACTTGCACCGGAAGCAAGTGCGGCCCAGGTTCTAACAAAGTTGGCAGCTGTTGTTGCATCACCGATTATATGGTGAAAGCAAATAGCCATTGCCATCCCACCGCATCCAAGTAATTGACCTGGACTATTAGGTTGTGCTTAGGCCGTTCGCACTGTAACAGTTGTTGGAGATTATTTTTGTTTATGACCTCGGAACATGTCATGACTTGCTACATGGGCTTCGATGAATGTGACACCATGGTCGTTACAATCAACATAGAGCTCCTCTTTGAGTTGTTCTGCATAAGGATAAAAGCGGTTTAATGTTTTTGAAAGAGATTTTTCGAGGTGATTGGAAGTGTTAGTGGTCTTATTTTGATGAGATGGTCTTCAGTAAAAGAGAACGATTGAAAAATAAGAACCGGGAACTAACTGATCAAGGGAAGAAAAAAAAAGGAAGGATATGGGTTCGTATGAGGTGTGGTGTTGGAGAAGATGGTTTGACAGTTTCTTTGCAAGTGATAAGGGGTTTCATTTTGCTTAATTAGACTCGATGTAAGGCAAGCAGGCAACGGCTGTGGGAGTTTTAACATATATACGGGATTCAAGAAGTTGATATCCAGATGAAACGAAACATTATTAATTAAATATTCTGAAGTGACGCCGCATGCTTTTAAATGTTCCAGAAAAGCCTCGGTTATAATTTGCAGTTCAAGATGATGCTCACAAGAAAGATGGTACCTAGCACTGATCGCCGGCAAAGAATTATAAATTAATCCCCAATTTGCTCGATTGTCTGTATTATAATTGGAAGCCGATCTGTTTTAATCCAATAGACAAGGGCTTAACAGTAGTATAAATAACACGTCTTAAAAACTACAAAGTTTTGCGATCCCATCACATTGAAATAGGGCTTGTTATTGGACCAAAGGAAGAAAAGCATGAAAGTGAACGACAAAATTGAATGATACTATGAAAGAGAATTCTTATATTTGAATAATATATGAGTGGAAATATTTGAATCCATAAAAATAATCTAAATCCATCAATTTATAAAAAAATTTATTATTAAACTTATATCAAAACTCTTGCAAGTGCTTAATCTGACAATTTCAGTACAAATTCTTAACTATGTGTCGCACTTTATCTAATCCTGAAAGTATTATTACTAAATTGACAACAATAAATGTTACTTTTTAGAATTTCGATTGATTTTTTTAAAGATTAAATACTATTCATGCAATTACAATAATTTATGGTTAAGAATTAATTACACATATTTTTTGTTTTTTATAACTACAGATCAGAACTTTGTGAAAAATGATCATAAACAGTGAATCCAAAACTACTTTTTGATTCTAGATATTCGACGATAAATCAAATGGAATGAGTAATTAACTAAAAATTAAGTTCAAAATTGAAAAAAAAAAACAAAAAACAAAAACATATCTAAGTTAAAAACTTAAAATCCTTATCTCAAAACAATCCAAATCACAAATCCTTATCTCAAAACAATCCAAATCACAATCTTACGCAGTAAAACACACAAAAAACTATACAAGTGCTTATTCACCTTTAGAAATGAAAGTACCTATTGAAACGAGTGAATTTCTAAACCAAAGTGAGTAACTATCGGTCAAGTTTATGCTTGGATGAGGATTACAAATTAAGAAGTGTAAGCAAGGACGCCGAGGTGTTGTTCAAATCGGGCCATATCTTGTTTTGATAATCCCACCCATGCTTCTATTGCGTCAGTCTGACAGCTATCGACCAGAATAGCAGCGTCTGTAAACCTGGTGCCAACGCCAATGCTTACGGGCTTTCCCCACCCGAAATCTGCCTCGTAAAACGGCATTTTGCACCAACTACTTATCACGAACACCTTATTACTCTTCGGTGACCCTTGAGCTTCAACTGCTTTGAGTATGTTCAGTATTTCACCTTCTGCATAAAGCTTCCTCACAAATTGGTCATCCACCATCCTTATCGATTGGCGAAGTTGCCCTGCTAAACTGCTGTGGTTGATTTTCTTCTCACGATCAATTGGTAAATTTAAAAATGCTGCTGAGCTGATGTTGCCAAAAGACTGTTCTGGCAATGGTGGATTCATTCTCTTCCGCAAATTCACAGCAAAGATTGCTGTAACATTTTTAGGAGGAGTAGTAGTAAATTCTTCATCATCGTCTCTTAATCCTCCGTATGCAGCTAACAGAGCACCCAAAATAACAGAGGACACAACCTCAACACGCGATGGACGATCCAAATATGGCTCAGCTTTGACAACCTTTTCTCTTAGAGAAGCTATCTTTTCACCTTCAATCGTAAACCTCTTTACCACGGAATCCAACGAAAACAATCCCAGACCAAGATTAACCGACATGTCTGGTAAATCTTGAGCAGGAAAGATGGAATTGCTATCATATACCACGTGCTTAAAATCATTGGTATCACCAGCACCAGCACCGCGAGCATGTAAACCCCAGGTTTTCAGAAAGTTAGCTGCTGTGGCTGCATCGGCTATTTTATGGTGGAAGCAAATACCGATCGCCATTCCACCGCAACCAAAGTAATTGACCTGGACGATTAAGTTGTGCTCAACTCTTGTGCTTTCATGGGGTTTGCATGGCATTAATTGTTCGAGAATATTAGCTTTTGCTTGTTGTATGACCTCAGACACGTCTTCTTCGGCCAAATAAGCTTCAATGAACGTGACACCATGGTCGTCACAGTCAACAACAGGACTGTCTTTGAATTGTCCTGCAAAAGGATAGAAATGGGTTAATGTTTCTGAAAGAGATTTTTTGAGATGCACAGGAGATGCTCCAGCCGAGTAAAAGAGAATCATGGAGAGGTAAGCACGGGGACTTAACTGATCTATAAAAGAAAGCCTATGGGTTCTTAGGTGGTCTGGTGTTGGAGAAGATGGTTTGATGTTTTCTGTGGAACTGATACGCAACTCCATTTCTGATTTTGCTTTGATTGGGGCAGAAATGTGGAAGTTTTATAAAGGGTCGGTAAGGTGGAGCACATCTCTCATGAAACAATTTTTTAACAAATGACACAGTCGTAACGGACGGCGGTTTGATAATTTCTATGCAAGTGATACGGAGATCCATCAAGAAAAAACTGGCGTTGGCAATTACGGAGTTTTGCTTTGATTTTGTTTGGTTCGATAAGAAATGTCAGGTTTATACAAAATATATTGCTTTGATTTTGTTTGGTTCGGTAAGAAATGTCAGGTTTGTACAAAATCAATAAGGTGATGAGCCAAATTAAGGACGGAGCGTTGACAATTACAGACTGCCCTGGTGTGTTCGTTCGAATTTGAGGAATTGAAAACATGATCAAATACTAGAAAGCTACCATTTCTCTTAACAATTAATAATGTTTCTGTTTCTTTTAGTTTTACTACTATTAATTTACTTCTGCAATGCACTCATACGTGAGGACTCGAAATCTTGAATCTCGACCTTATGAATGGAGCATTGAGCAAAGAACTGTCAAACACTCAACCAAAGAGTGCTTGTCAAATTTCATAATGTTTTTAGAATATATAAAGGTTAAAAAGCAACTTTTTTTTTATTAATTTTTTCTATTCTTTATTTTAACAAAATTTTTATTTTTTATTTTACTTTTTTACTCTTTAAGCTCCTGTTTGGGGCAGCTGGTAAACACTAGCTATTACAGCTTGATGCTAAATTAATTTAATTTTTTCTTGTATGATAAAAAATTTATTATATATGTACTAATTTTATCAAAATTATCATTTAAAAATTATTTTTATACATACCATTAACTTTTATTTTATAATTATAATTTTTTATAGCAATTGTACCTTAAAAGTTACGCACTCCAATACCAAACGGGATTTAGAGCTTCAATTATTGTAACTATGCATGCTCAAAATCACTCTCTCATGCATAGATGAGAGATTTAAGAGTACTTTTATTGTACTACACCTATTTAATGAATGTATCACATGTGTGCATGAATTAAATATAATTACTAATTACATGATATTTTTTCAAAATAAATTACACAAATATCATACATGTATTAAGTGTGTGTAATACAACAAAGGTATTTTAAAATCTCTCCACACGAACACATACACTTTCACGTGCTACAATGTTTAATAAAATAATTAGTTTATTCTTTTACTAAAATGTATGATTTTCAAGTTGCTCTTGTTGCCCCTAAAGTTTGGTTAAATGCTTTCTAAGTAGTTTTATTTGGTTAGATAATTAGAATTTGAATTAAAAAAAAAAAACGTAGGAGTTAAAAAAAAAAAAAAAGACTTTGTTCAATCTCTCTCTCTTTTCTTTTTATTTAATAATAAAACAAAATGTATATCATAACTCTAAAATGAAAGTGGACATTACATGCTTCTAAAAGATTACAGCGAAAACATTTGGGGGGAATAGTTTTGACTTTTGAGCAAACTTGACAATGTGTACAAAATTAATTGGAAAATTGAAGCCTATCAAACACATACTTTAATTTTATAGAGCACGTTCTACTAATTAACCATTCTGTGTAATTAAGCAATTCAGTCTAAAATAATCATCTAAATGATTAATTATCGACTTCTCGCGTTTTTGATGCAATATGTTGAAGGGAAAGGCTACAAAAACTTGAATACAAATCCCGTTTTTATTGAGTAATAAACGTGGCCAGCTTGTAGGATACAATGTCAACCGTCAAATACTCAAATTTTGTACAAAATATTGAGATTAAAATTGCCAGCTGGTCTTGGAGTATAATGTGAAGTCGTGAACTTACCCTTTTTTTTTCTGAAAAAAGAAAAAAGGACCAATTCTCTCTTAATCCCTAGACTCTGATCTAATTAGTCAAAACTCTGAAGACAAGGGAATTTCCATTTCTTTTCCACAACTGTAATTCAATCACTTGGGCGTTCTGTTTACTCTTAGTCGAACTCTGGTGGCCAGTTGACGCACCCCGTGGACAATTCACAAGAAAATGATTGAATTTTACTCATTTTATAGAAGGTGTAATTGAAAAATTTTATATTATAATGACAATTTCCTTTGCATTTACTGGAAATGCCTCAAAATTTGTGTGAGGAGATGGATCCCCAAGGCCTTTGCTTTCGCTACAAGTGGGGCTTAATTAAGCAATCCGGTAGATGCATGACGAACTAGACTGGACAAACTCACTCTGCAGTCTTAGTTTTCAATTTTTTAATAGGTAGTGATGATGGCTTTTGTCTCCACACTAATTAATTTCATTAAATCTTTTAATCGTCCGTTACAACTGTGTCATTTGTCAAAATGTTGCTTCATGAGAGATATGCACCACCTTGTTGACCACCCCTCTATAAAACTTCCACATTTCTGCCTGAATCAAAGCATACTCAGAAATGGAACTGCGTTTCAGTTCTATAGAAAACATCAAACCATCTTCTCCAACACCAGACCACCAAAGAACCCATAAGCTTTCTTTTATAGATCAGTTAAATCCTGGTGCTTACTTCTCCATCATTCTCTTTTACTCGGCTGGAGCATCTTCTGAGCGCCTCAAAAAATCTCTTTCGGAAACATTAACCCATTTCTATCCTTTTGCAGGACAATTCAAAGACAATCATTTTGTTGATTGTGACGACCATGGTGTCACCTTCATTGAAGCCCACTTCGACAGGGGAGACATGTCTGAGGTCATACAACAAGCGAAAACTAATATTCTCGAACAGCTAATACCATGCAAACCACATGAAAGTACAAGAGTTGAGCACAACCTAATCGTCCAGGTCAATTACTTCGGTTGCGGTGGAATGGCAATCGGTGTTTGCTTTCATCATAAAGTAGCGGATGCAGCCACAGCGGCTAACTTTCTGAAAACATGGGGTTTACATGCTCGCGGTGCTGGTGCTGGTGATACCAATGATTTTAAGCACGCGATTTACGATAGCAATTCCATCTTTCCTGCTCAAGATTTACCAGACATGTCGGTTAATCTTGGTCTGGGATTGTTCTCGTTAGATTCTGTGGTAAAGAGGTTTACGTTTGAAGGTGAAAAGATAGCTTCTCTAAGAGAAAAGATTGTCCAAGCTGAGCCGGGTTTGGGTCGTCCATCGCGTGTTGAGGTTGTGTCCTCTGTTATTTTGGGTGCTTTGTTAGCAGCATACGGAGGATCAAGAGATGATGATGAAGAATTTACTACTGCTCCTCTTACGCATGTTACAGCAATCATTGCTGTGAATTTGCGGAAGAGAATGAATCCACCGTTGCCAGAAGAGTCTTTTGGCAATATCTGCTCAGCAGCATTTTTAAATTTACCAATTGATCGTGATCATGATCATGAGAAGAAAATCAACCACGGCAGTTTAGCAGGGCAACTTCACCAATCGATAAGGATGGTGGATGACCAATTTGTGAGGAAGCTTTATGTAGAAGGTGAGATACTGAACATACGCAAAGCAGTTGAAGCTCAGGGGTCACCGAAGAGTAACAAGGTGTTTGTGATAAGTAGCTGGTGCAAAATGCCGTTTTATGAAGCAGATTTCGGGTGGGGAAAGCCCGTAAGCATTGGCGTTGGCACCAGGTTTACAGAGGCTGCAGTTCTGGTCGATAGCTGTCAGACTGACGGAATAGAAGCATGGGTGGGATTATCAAAACAAGACATGGCTCGATTTGAACAGCACCCCGGCATCCTTGCGCACACATCTTCGTCTACTGATAAGGCATAATTTGAGGGTTATTGATTTTGTAAGCGGGTTGATTATTGGATTGTTAGAATAAATTGTTTGACATCGATATCTGCTTACATTTATTTTTCTTCTAAGGGTGACATAAGGCATTTACAACCGTTTTATTTTAAAAGAATATGATTTGGGAGGTCCAATTATATAAGCATAGGGTGCAGATTAGGTAGTGTCTCGTTTCGTTTCATTCATTTGTCTCCATTCTCTTGTTAATAAATTGACTCTGAGGTGGTGGTTGGATAAATATCACCTATCGTAGAAGTCTTGAGCAATCTAAATACATTATTCATTTTTGCTATGTGAATTGTGTTTACTTAAAAGCACCAAAGAAACACTCTCTGTTCACCTATTCTCCAATTGAACCAAAAGTGACATGTAAATCCAAATGCGTTAAATTTCCTTTGCCACCTTGGGGCAAGAAGAGTCAACGAAATAATATTCTAATGTTGACACGTACGACGTATATTAGCACTTGAAATTTTGATATGAATTAATGAAAACGGTAAATAAATACTTAGCACAAAACTCATAAAAACTGAATGAATGAGTCACAGCACACATTATTCATTTCTTTAACTTGAATATATACAAATACATGCCTTGTTCATCATCAAGATTTTTCTGGTACCATACTCAACTGTAGTAATGATCTAATGGCTAGCTATTAGGAATTAGCTACTAGGGCCTTGCACTATATTATGAGATGTCATCCTAGAGTTTATTTGTTAAACGTTTTAAATATGAAATTTTATTAATTTTATATCTTTTTCAAAATTTACTTATTTATTTTTAAAATTTTTAAGTATTGACATTTGAATAAAAAAATATTTTTTGTGATTTTTATATAAATGAAAAAATATCTCAATGTAAAGTGAATATTATATTCTAAAAATATCTTAAATATATTTATTTTCTAAACTATAAAACTTTACTCCTTTTTTTCAATTTTTTTGAAAAGAACATAAATATTAAATAATCATATTTAAAATATTTTTTATTTATAAAAATAAAGAATTTTTTTCAATTTTTTTGAAAAGAACATAAATATTAAATAATCATATTTAAAATATTTTTTATTTATAAAAATAAAGAAGGCGCCACTTATATATTTAGATATTAAAAAAATTTATTGAAACATTTATCTATAGACACATTCAAACTTTAGAAAAATTAAAACATGTTCATATTTCAAATAAAAAAGGGGTGGCTATATTAGAGTTTATCCTCAATCTATTCTAGAGCATTCTCAATTTATGCCAAGTCACCTTTACACTTCCAACGTTAACATCTTATTGCGCCATGTCATTGCCACCTATGCCTGAGCTAATGATGAGAAACCAGATCAAGTGTCTTCATTGAGGCAATTTATCGAACACTTTGGCACTTCACACAAAAAATTTTAGGAAAATTATCTCTGGACCATCTTTATTTTTTCATATATTTATCTAACCACTATAAACTTTGACATGTTCTTTGCATCACTTGTATTTCTAAACTTGTCAATCAACCATTATAACACTAATAATTTGAATAAAATGACTATTTTACTTCTATATCGTAGGCCATTTTTTTTTTTTTAACATTTTTATGGAGAATGATACTTGCATCAGCGAAATTTGCCAGAATATGTTCCCAGCAAGCCAGTACAAATAACAAACAGTGCAATAAAAATAAATAAACCCTCAAAATATGCTTGGATTAGGGGAAGTGTAAGCAAGGATTCCAGAATCTTTTTCAAATCGAGCCATGTCTTTTTTGGGCAATCCCACCCAAGCTTCAACTCCCTCACCATCACTACTGTCAAAGAAAACAGTAATCTGATTAAGCCTCATGGAATTGCCGGCCCACTTAGGCTTCCCCCACCCGAAATCAGCTTCATACAGCGGAGTTTTGCACCAACTAGTAACCCAAAACTCCCGCTTCTTCACATCCTCAGCACCCGCAAGCCTCGGCAGGTTCAAGAACTCTGCGTCCCCATAGAACTTCCTCGCAAATTGATCGTCCACTTTCTTTATTGATTCATGAATCTCTTTTGCTAAACACCCGTAATCAACTTTTTTCTCCAGTGGCCAATACACTAATCCCCCGGATATTATATTCCCCATGCAATGCTCCGGGAATGGTGGATTCATTCTCTGCCGTAGATTCACTGAAATTATCGTGTCCAAACGTTCAGGAACGTTAGACTCATCATCAGATTCTCTCGTTGCAGTTATCAAAGCACCCAAAATAACTGCTGACACAACCTCAAAGCGTGTTGGACGTCGTTCAAAACTTGCAAACGTTTCTTGTAAAGAAGCTATAGTGGCACCATCAAACACAAAGCGCTTTGTTTCAGACTCTGGCTTCAAAAACTCTTCGTCAACACTCTTTGTTAAGCACGATAAATCTCTTGCGGGAAACAGGGAAGCATGATCAATGATCACGTCCTTAATTTCTCCAGCACCACGAGCAATTACACCCCAGTTCTTAACAAAGAATGCAGCCGTTGTTGCATCAATAACTTTGTGTCTGAAGCAAAGACCAATCGCCATTCCTCCACAACCAAAGTAATTGACCTGAATCGTTAAGTTGGAACGATCAGAATCAAAACCTTCATGCGGTTTGAATGGTAGGAGTTGTTCAAGAACATCAATATTTGGTATTTTAAGAAGCTGACGCCTGTCGTTGGTGACGTGTGCTTCGATGAACGGGACACCTTGGTCGTTACAATCAACAATAAGTTGATCATATTTGAGTTGCCCAGCTAAAGGATAGTAGTGGGTTAATGTATTTGAAAGAGATTTTTTGAGGTGATCTGAAGTTTTGGCGGTACTTTCACCAGCTTTTGAATACAAGAGAATGATGGAAAAGTAAACATTAGGAGTTAATTGATCAATAATTGAAAGTTTATAGGTACTTTGGTGTTGAGGCGTCGGCGAAGAAGGCTTGATGATTTCGGTGCAGGTGATTTGGAGATCCATCCCCGAGCATATGAAAGAATTATTAGTGTGGATATTACACTGATTTGGCTCTGAATTATGTGTTAGGTAGCGCCAAATGTGAGGTGTTATATAGGACCAAGAAAAAGGCCATACAATAGGATGATAGAATATAATATATTTTACAAAATCGTAGTTAAATGAGTAGTTTTCTTTAAAGAGTGGGAAATTGGAATTACTAATAGTAGAAACAGACATGACGTGTTGGGCATTACTAAAACGTAAAAATAATAACGTGAAGCATAAGGTGCTTTTATCTTTGTTATTAGTCAAGAAAAGTCGACATAAAACAAATATATTAATAGCAGAAACAGAAATGAGGTGTTGGCCATTACTAAAAAGTGATAAAAATAATAATAACGTCAAGCATAAGGTGCTTTTATCTTTGTTATTAGTCAAGAAAAGTCGACATAAAAAAAAAAAAAAAATTTGAACTGCGAATCCATAACAGAATAATTGAATAATTTTTCGGATTCTCGATCATATTAAAATTGGAGACAAATTACAAAATAAAAATTCATAATTGAAAGTTCACTCTAAGATGATATATTTGTAATTGTTGTGCTTATTTGCGTTTAAATGCATTTTTCAATTAAGTCATTATTTTAAGTAGAGCTTTTACTCAAAAAAATTTAGTTGTTTGGTTGTCAATGAGAATTTTTATTAAAAATTATAAAATTATTTTAATAGACAAATTTTTTAAAATTATATTATGAAAAAAAATAAAATAAGATTGTCAAATAAGTAGATGATATTTTAAATATTTTAATATTTAAAAAAAATTTCAACCTCTACTCTTAAAAGCCTAAAATTTGAGCTTTTACTAGTAGATGTAAAATAACTTATTTAAGATTCAAAAGCTCTATTAAAAAAAAAATTAAATAACAACAAAATTTTAAAAGAGCTTATGAAATTAAATAAATATTTATGACAATTAGATAAGCTATACTAAATAAGTACTAAGTCTATTTAATTTTTTAACTTAATAAAGATTTTCAATCATTGTGTTTTTTTTTTTAACCACTAAGACGGTGGGAGGTTAGGCGGGACTCCTACCCATAATATAAATCATAAAAACAACAGATACATAGGGAGGGTGACATAAACCAATACCTCCAAAAGCAAATGTAAATATATAACATAGAAAAAAAAATATAAAACCACAAAAAAGAACAACACTACTATCGCCTGATATGAGGAACAGTCATTGAATTATTAAGCCATTTTTTTTACTTTTTATTTAATTTAAAAAGTCTAAATGACATCATTAACAAATATTCTCCAAAATATTTTTATCTAATTAATTAATTTTCATCATTACCAAAAAAATAACTAGTATTATAACTTATTTCTATAACTTGTGGTAATATAGCGGTAAACTGTTTTTTTTTTTTATCTTTTTATTTTCTTCAATTAGCATTACTTAATTTTTATGAATATTTTTCATATAAAAAATTAACATATTAGTTTAGATATTAAAGGGTTCCATTCAATTGAGCTTGATTTATGTTATGGTGATATATTATCTTATTTATATTCATTGACATATTTATTATTTGTTTAACATTCATAATTTGTAAGAATACAAATATAAAAATACATTTATAATTTATATATTATTCAAATTCAAACATTCAACTCTACTCTAAATTCATACCATCTTAATTTTGTCTAACATGACGAAATGACAAAAAAGTCGCTGCTATGAAATGAATTGTGCCAAGTAAAATTGGGAAAATGATGGGTGAGTCGAATTTTCCAGGCAATTCAGCACTATCATTACCCAGTTTTACTTGACACCTAACTTATTGAATTCATTTCGTGGAACTTGATATGGTACGCACCCTCCCATTGACATTGAGTGAGCTCTGCTCTAGGACCCAACGCATGCCAAAGAGAGCTTGCCATGCACGACAGCGCGCATTAGATTAAATCCCTTCATTTCATAGCAGCTTTGAATTAAAAGCGACCACAAATTGGACCCAGAAATACCATTTAAAGAATCTATTATACTTCACAATCTTTGTACAAGTTTCTTTCACAACCTCATAAATTAAATTCAATCTTATATCTGTATCAGAACATTAACATGCATTACATATTGATGAACATCCAAGGCAAGCTTAAGATTATTTTATCAACAGGGGAAGCAGCCAAGCTGCCAAATTACCTTCTGCTGAGACATTTGCAAACTCCCCTCATTCCTATGAATTATAAAATCACCATAATTAAAGTGATGTACCAAATCTGTTCTAAAACTTCCTTTCCTCTTTTTCCGGCCTTTCTTTTAAGAAAATCATGTGCATAGATACAAATTGATGTTATTATTCTTAAAATAAGCAAGCACGACAGTTTGCACCTCGCAGAGCTTCATCCTTCATCACAATTTCAAAAAGAAATTTTCAGATCAAAAGAATTAGCCTTTCTTGAATCGTGAATCCAGAAGCTCAAAGATTGACTTTCGGTAAAGAACTAACAGAATTACAGTTTGCAATAGTCAGGAAATCAAAATGCTTCAAAATTTAACAAGAAGAGAAGATATCTAAATGAAAACATTTCTTAAACCAAGGTCTCGGTCGGTTCCTATAACGCATCCAACAATGTCTTGATTTTAACAAATTCTATAATATAAACTTTACTACCGTCTCAGTTTCATTTATGATTCTCAATGTTCATCAAATGTGCAACATTCGCCTTCGTTTTAATTACCTGTCTTTGTCGAACAATTGCTTTCACCTTCAACTCTTCAAGATGCTATATTCTAATTCATTAACATAAATTGCTAAATCATTTTCCTTTCATTTCGTGCCCCCCAGTTTCCATCTCAATGCATGTCAATATTATAAAATATTTCTAATTCATTAATGTCATCTGTCTCATATCCTAACCACATACTGAAGGAACCATAAAAATAAACTTCAAGAAACACCGGGCATAGGAGTTTATGGAGGAATACCTCTGATAATATATTAGCTAATCACATAAGATTCATTCTGATCAAATTCATTGGGGTGGTCTAAGGAGATATGGGACCATCAAGTTTTGCCAGACAAATACTATTTCTATCAATACTGTCACTGATTAAGGTTCACAGCATGTCTGCCTTGAGCCATATTCAGAGGAACATATTAATTTTGAGAAGCCTGTTGGAATTTGAGGATACTTTTAAAGGTTCTAATTACAATGTTTCCAATGACGAGAGGGTACAATGGGATATTTCATATCTAGTTTGGAAGAATTATTACCAAAAAAAACAGGGAAAGAGTTATTTGATGCACATGAATTTTTTTTATTAAAAAAAATCAGGAGAACACAATGGCAATCAAATGTCCAAAAACTGCTATCTCAAATTCACTTTTTTTTTTTTTTTAAATTCAAAAACAACTCCCCAACAACACATCTCCTAATCAGTGAAGTTCAATTTCTCACAAGGTTAATTTTGCAGGAAGCTCTAAGCCAATATATACAAGGACATGATAAAAGACATTATCAAGTTCAAAGTTTCGAACATAAGACGTAAGCACATTACATGTAATAGCTGTAAACCTACCTAACAAAAATTATCAACAGCTGAATATGTACAAATATCCATTTAAAAAAAAGAAGCTAAAAACCACTTGAACATTATGCACCAATGCAATTCACAAACTCATTCATTGCCAGTTAAAATAATCATCGAGAACCAACCTCAAACGCCTTGTCAACACATCAAACTCAGCAAACCGCTGCTCCCTCCACCGCCTTTCGAAATCCTTCTCTCTTTCTTCTTTCGGTTGATTGGCAACAATCATCCTGACCTCCTTCAAACACTCATCAAACACATCCAACACGCTCCTGGCCACCGCCACTTCTTCAATAGTCTCCTTCTCTTTTCTCCCACAAGAACTAAAATCCACATCCACATTCCCTCCACAAACACTAATTTTGCCAAAGGGGGAGGTAGGTAAGCACTCAGGACTCCACAGCTTCATAGAGAGCTCAAACAAATTACGATCGTGGAAATTCAAGTGAGTAACATTAAGCCCACGAGAGATTCTCGCAGAGGTGACACGAAACTTCTTCCTAAGCCTCCTTAGTTTCTCAGAAAGTTGGTATTTTGAGTAAGGCTGTGACATGGCATTGGAAAATCTTTCATAAAAGATTGGAAGGTCGCGTGGGAAAGTTAGGCCGAGAGAGGCAGAGTCGAGAAGGCCCTGAAGAAAGCGAATTTCGTCGGGTTCGGTCCAAATGCGGTGGAATTTGAACGGTGGGGGATTGATGTTGGTGGGGTCCGTGAAATCAACGGTGGTGATTGATTGATCTTGGTTGTGTGATTGTTCTGATTTGCGTTTGATGGGGAGTTTTGATTTTGAAGCTGAAGAGGGTTTAAGCGAGTCCATGGGTTACGCTAGGGTTCGGCTGAGCGAGAGGTGGGTGAGGGAGGGTGAGCATGCTGATGCTGCTCCTGCACCGTGCGACAATAATAATAAATAAATAAATATTTCAACAAAATTATTATTATTTTTTTATTTTTGTTTACCAAGATTTTATCAAATCTAATTCATTGAAAGAAAATCCTTTTACCGTGTCCGTGACCGTGAGTTTTACAGAATAAATTTTAGAAAAACGAAATAAAATCTTGGAGTATTAATAAATATCCAAGTGATGTATCATAAATGCCAAAAGTGCCAAATTCAAAATTGGTAAATAGTTTAATGATCTTTCCTTTCTTCTCTTCGCTGCTTAGTGTCAGATGAGCAGTTACATTACACCACTAGCTTTGCATGTAAATCTAATTCCTTGGACCTCTTATCAACCCAATAACTCCACGCAACTGCTTAATTTTTCTTTTGTAACCCCAATATTTATTAAATAAGAATTTAATAATATAAGGACACAAATAGGAAACTAAGGAGACCAAAATAGAAAAAAAAAAAAAAAAATTGACACAGGAGTATAAAACAGCAACAAAATATAAACGGGCACGTACGCGCCCTTTTGAGGAAGTTACCCGCCTTCTTTGTTTTCCTTGACTGATCAGACATCACAACTCCTCACTTCCCATGCAATAATACTATAAATTTTAGACAATTTGTTAACATTCTTTCTCTACAACCACACACAAGACAACAATACACACAGCAATCAAAACACAGGTCTCTCTCTCGTTCTGTCCCATCTCTTTTTTTTTTTTTTCATTATATCAGATTCTGGGCTACTTTTTATTGCTGAGTTCTGTGTAATAATGTGTACTGTTTTTCTCCCTTTTTGGGTATCTTTTAGTTGCTTTTGGTGAATAATTGTCTGATATGTGTGCGTTACATTGTCCAAATATACACGAAAGTTTTATTTGATGATGGCCTGAAAACGACTAGCAGGGTATTGAAAGCTTAATTCATTTTCTTTATGAACACAGGTCTGTAATTTACGTATAGGTCAATACTAGATATGAATAGAACGACTTTTAGATGACTTTTGCTCTTCGTCTTCTGCTTGTTCCTTTCATCGATTGCTCTCTTTGTTCATTTTTCAGTCGCAACCCCTTATATATATATTTTTCCACTTTTATCAACTTGTCGCTTTTCAGCTTTCTTTTCTTGCACTCCAAGTAGCTTTGTTTGTATATAAGCATGTACAATATACATAATTTACACAAAGACGACGCATATATATATATTTTTTATTTGTATTCATTAACAAATGGAAGCATGAACTTAATGAACTTGATTGAATACTTTGTTGCAGGCTGTAAAACATTGTTGAAAGATCCAAACTAAGGTTAAGATTTAAGGGAGAGAAATCAATAATAAAATAGCAAATGGGTCGTCCTCATATTCTATTTATGTTAATCTTGTTCTTGGTTTTGCCGGGATGCCAGTCTTGGGGTTGGTTCTCTTCAGGTTCTTCTGCGGAGAAAACCCAACAAAGTGATTACCCGAGAGATATTTCCAATGGTTTTGTTGCTGAATTTTCTATGAAGGGTCTCCACAATGAGAAGGGGAAGCAGTTGGTTGAAGATGCCAAAAGAAGATTGATTGGTTCAAACGCTTGTTGGCAAAATGCTTACAGACATCTCTTTGCCGGGTGCTCGGAGATTATTGCCATTGAAGAGAAACGGTCGAGATTTGCTTGGCATCTTAGTGATTGCTTTCAGAAGGACTCCGGGAGACCCGCATTTCCGAATTGTGATCAGAAATCTGCCATGATTAATTGTCTAAAGAAGATAGATGACGAGGAGCATAAGATTTACCTTGCTTTCTTGTTGGAGACTAACTCTATCTGCTATCAGTTACAGTTAAGTACAATTGTTTCACCCAACTGAATTTTGAATTTTCAGTTTCTTATATTAGACTGACTTGAGTTTCAATGCTGTGCCTTTTTTACCAGGGCTCATGGATTCCAGTATGAAACAGAGAGACTGGTGAATGAACTTAAAAAGTCGGCCGATTACACAGAACACAAACTGGAAATCATAGAAGAGAAATCTGATACTCTATTGCAGAGCTCAAACCAGATTCACGATTCCTTGGATTCGATTGATCACCGAGTTCAAAATGTAGCTCAAACAGCAAAGGGTGTAAGAGATCTTATGGACATTTTATCAAGGCATTCAGAAGTTGTTTACAACCAATCCAAGGAAATTGCAGCTTCACAAACTGAGCTGCAAGAAGGACAAGTGAGAATAAAAGAGAAACTGGATGAGGGGATGGCAACGCTTATTGATGCTTACAGTAATTTGGGCAAAGAAGTGAACAACTTGAGAGATGAAGCTATTGAAATAGAGAAGGAGATCAGCAAAGCTGGAGATGCAATGTTTTCAAGCATGGAACAACTGCAAAGAAAAGCTGATAATATTGGGAGCATGGCTGGGGATTCTTTAGACAAGCAACAACAGCTTCTTCATGGGCAGTCCACAGCACTCGAGAGTCTTCAGCTTTTAACTAAATTTCAATCTGAAGCACTTGCAGAGAGCAGGTAAGAAACAAACTGGTGCGGTCAAATAAAAATTCAAGAAGCAAGTAAATTTCTCTATTAACTTTTGTCACTGAATTACAGGAATACTCTGCAAGAACTAGCTGAATATGGCCATAAACAACAGGAAGAGCTTCTCAAGCGGCAAGAACAGCTACAAGAAGTCCATGATCACCTGTTCAAAAACTCAAGGTCGATATTGGCAGCTCAGGTTTGCAGTTCCTCTCAGCCATTATCACAATAAACTGACTTAAGTAGTTGTTTGGATCTGTGTTTAAATGGTTCCTCATTTTGCAGGAAGCTTTTGAATCAAAGCAAGCTAGCATGTTCATTGCTCTGGATAAGCTATTTGCTTTACACAATGCAATGTTGTTGGAATCGCGAATGATCAAGGCTTTCTTCATTTACTCTGTGTCCATCTTTATCATCTACATGCTCACCAGTACAAAGCAAACATACACTGTCAGACCAAGGTTATATATTGGTAAGCACATGTTTCTCTATCTTCTTGCTATTAGTTAGAACTGGAAACTACAATACATCAACTGATTGAAGCACAACATTGTGTGTCTACAGGGCTGTGCCTGACATTCTTGATAGAAGTCGTGACCTTCCGATTCACAACATATGACATTGAGCAACAAACATGGATAGTAAGTTGCGACAGATCACTATTTGTGCTCCTGGCTGCAATTCAGCTTCTACATTCCATTTTTACATACAGGTATATGCAATGAAAATCACAGGAATATTCAGGAAGAAAGGATAGATAATACAGATATCAGAACTGAAAGAATGTTTTTGTTGATACAGGGACTATGAAATCTTGAATTATCAGATGCTGCAAACAGTACTTGAGAAAATTAATGGCATGGAAAGAGACAAAGAAGAATTGTCATGGGATACAAACAGTGAGATGGACTGGTCTTCATGGGTTGACACAGATTTACCAGAAGAAGTAGATGATTATGAGGACCCTAACTACATAGTTCCGGAAGAAGTTGGAGAGAATTGGATCACCACCTCTTCACTTGCAACTAGATATGATCTCCGCCCCCGTCGCCGATAACTTCTTGTTCATGTGTACCCCAGTTTTGACTTGGAAGTTCTTTTTGGTACCCGTCAGATTTCTGTGTACAAAAGCTAAATTTTAGCAGTAGTGTCATTCATTAAAAAATTAGAACTGTTATAATCAGTATACCAACAGCTGATGCTTTAATTACAATTTATCTACTACATGAACATTAATTATATAAGTATTTATCAAATAATCAAATCAATGCACTTTTGTTTTTCATTATTGTTTTTGAAATTTGTATGCACTTGTAATTACAACAGAAAGAAAGAAAAGAAACTAAAAAATAACAATAAATGCAACTGCTTGTAACCTGCACTTGGGTTTCAATCATTATTGTCCCTTTAGTTGGTTTTGAACATTGAAGCAATCTCTGTTTGACCATATGAGCTCTCCCAATTTCTTCCATCATATTGCTTGATCTCAACATGGGACAGAGTTCCAGGGTCCACACACCTAAATGCTATTGCAATACCATCCGGATTAGAACGTGGAATATAGAATGAAGTGATGCCACAAACCTTACAGAATGTTTGCTTTGCTGTATGAGTGCCAAAGGTGTAAGTTGTAAGAAACTCTTCGGAATCTGCCTGAAGCTCAAACATTTTAGAAGGGGCAATGAAATGAACATTGGCTCTCATGGAGCAGTCAGAACAGTTGCAGTTCCAGGCTACAACACTATTTGGCGCTCGGACTCTCCATCTTACTTTTTGACAGTGGCATCCACCGCTATGTACTATCATGTCATGATCCATTCCTTGGTACTATATCAAATCTTCGGCTCCGTAGAACAATTAACAAATGCTCATATAATGTTGTGAATTGAAGCCATGATTCTGAAAACTAGTCATATAATTTACCGCACATATTAAGAAACAGAGCAAATACAGAAAGAAAAAAAGATTACTTATTCTCAACAATAGAAAATTCGATCTAGTTTGAGTGCAAGAATGGCAAATTTCTTGAGAAGCAAACTTAGCCTATAATGTGGAAGGGTCTTCAACTCTCATTAATTAGTTTAATATCATTGAATTGCTTTCCAATCTTTGAACTGTTGCATGTCAAAATTTTAAGGGGGGGTTAAGAAAATTAAATTTATAGCACAGGACACTTCAAACAAGAGACAACTTTCCAAAGATTGTTACTCCATTAAATCCCCCCCCCCCCCCCCCTCCCCCAACAACCCCTTCACTTTTACATCTATTGAACATGATTTCAGATAAAACACAGATAGAAATCCACATATTTATCTTCATTTGAGAAACAGATAGAACGTAAGGGATTGATATTTAAGGCCTATAAGAGATGAGTTTTTAATTACCTGCAGAGAATGAGCAAATTGACCAAATGAATGAAGCCCCCGCCAACAAGCCCCAAATCAATGTGCAATACGCAGGCAAGTACTACTGTTGAGTGTTGACTTGTGAGTGTAAGGGACAAAAAAGTGAATTCATAGCTGAAGATTGGAATAAGGGATAATTGCTTATTTCCCTTGAGGTTTAATGAAATTACACTTTGCTCCAAATCTTTTGAAATAGGATGCCTTCAATCCAGAAGAAAGCAACAAAAGTACAAAACTCAAATATAAGAACGAGGACATTTGATCATATCAAAGTTCTATTTACGCCCATATTTTAAACTATATTTTGCTTACAACTATACCCCAAACGTAAATTACGATTTTAGACATTAGACAAGACAATAAAACTAAAGAAAATAATTTAATTCATATGCTCTTCTTTCAAGTTTCGACAGCCGCTGATACTGTGCCTTCAATCTCGAGTCATGACTCATGAAGCCAAATAAAAGAATAACGTTTATTGTCAGGCACTTTAAGACAAGCTTCAATTCAATGCAAACAAGAATTAAGCGTCAAGTGGATTACAAATTGAAACTTGTCTGCAAAATAAACTTTCCACCAATACAAGATGATGTCCAGTTACAAAGTACATGAAACCAACAAAAAATCATTTCCAGCAAAGATTTTTTTATTAACTATGATATTTCCTTTTTAGAGGTTTTTTATTTTTGATTTGTTATGAACGCAAACAAATTGACAATGAATAGAGGCATGCATATAGGCAATTTATATTAAACTCGTCTGGATATATTGCAAACGAAAAATTCAAGCAAAAACTTAAATCGAATTGGTTAATTTATATGATTAATTCCAATCAAATACATGCCACAATATTTTTATATTGATAAATTGATTTCTATTTGAAGGAAATCAATGAATGTATTAGTTGGTATATTTAAGTGTTTAAAATCATCTGAGGGTATGTTTAGTATTAAGGTGGGCGAATAGAGTAAAATCTTAATTTTTATATTTTAGTAGTGAGTGTTTTAGTAAATGGATTTATCAAGTATTTTAGTGGATTTAAATAACTCCACCCCAAATATAAACACACACACACACATATATATATATATAGATAGAGAGAGAGAGAGAGAGAGAGAGTTCAAAATTCCTCTTCAACAACATTTTACTTCACCTGCATCATGCTACGTAAACTCTAATAAGTACACTTCTTCAATGGCTACACAATTACTGAACACTATGAGAATTGATCGAGTGAGCTCTCCCAATTATGCCCATCATAGTGCTTAATCTCAACATGTGACAGAGTTCCAGGATCCACACCTCTGAAAGTAACAGCAACCCCATTTGGAGTTCCTCGCGGAACATAGAACGAAGTGATGCCACAAACCTTACAGAACACGTGCTTGGCAGTCCCAGTGCCGAAGGTGTGAGTTGTAAGAAACTCTTCAGAATTTCCCAAGAGCTCGAAGTTTTCGGGAGCAACAGTGAAGTGAACGTTGCCTCTCATTGAGCAGTCGGAACAGTTGCATTTCCAAGCTTCAACGCTTCTGGGAGCTCGCACTCGCCATCTCAATTTCCTGCAGCGGCAGCCTCCTTTGTGTAATACTGAATCTTGATCCATTGATGAACAACCTTTAACCAACGCTCAATATGACCATCTGGGGTGTGTTGCGATGACATGGTAGTGTCCCGCTTTTACACCTAGAGACCAGGAATTTTTCCACCGAATGGCCTCCATTTTTAGTTTTTCAAGCTACAATCTGTCCACATCCTGATTTAAGTGTTACGCGTGTTGCTGGCTTGCTGCTGCCACATGTTGATCAAGCAAATCCAACGCCGTCTTTTGAACTCGAACTCTTGGCCTTGTGCATCTACTACAAAATGATAATTAATTGAGCTGTGATCTAGAGGTACGCAAGTATTTTAGATGCATCATAACAAAGTAGAATATATAAATAATACCAGAAGCGCAGCTGCTTTACATTCTTAATGATGTGCAGACTGACAAAAAATATTGATCATCAAAATCTTATTTGTCGTGTGGGCTGGACCTTGGGCCTAATATTTCTACTTGTTACTAACAAAACCCAAGTTAATTGTTTATTATTAATCTTGCTCTCATCCCTCCCTTTTCCAATTTCCATGATCCTGAATGCGACTTGAGTAGACTTTAAATTTAGGCTTAGCCAAACCATTCACACTTATAGCATGTGTCATCTTTAAATCAAGAAACATCAACGTTTCTAGGCATTTAAGACCCACTTGAAAAATATTGATGCTGGATAGCTTGGTGCTGCCTGTAGGTCAAAGAAAAGGACACTTCCAGCCATATATATGCCATCTCCAAAGCTTGAAGAACTTTTATTACGATTAAAAGATACGTGTTCAGGTTTTGGACCATATTTGTAAACTCAAATTGTCAAATCTTGCGTGAAAAACAACAGAGTGGGTGAAAAACAAGGGATTCAAATTCAAATCTCGCTCAGGTGGGGGAGAAGAGAATTGGATTACTATCATATAATAGTAATAAATAAATAAATAAATAAAAGTTTAGGACCACATTTTCCCAATTAAATAATTATGTTCTTAGCTAATTGAGGGAGATTGCAAATTTAGCTTCCCTCCATATTCGATTAATTCAATCAAATCAGTCAGGCAAGACGGGAGCATTGAGCAACAAACATTTTAGAATTTCATATGCATAATTGAAGGTATACATAGCTGGACGTATGGGTTTCCTTTCCGGCCCAAAATGAGGAAAAGTCATTTAGTACTTGGACCACTGTGTGAACTCGATAGGCTACTATTTAATTTTTTACAGTGAAGAATAAAGAGGGATTACTAATTAGATCCTATTAACCGATAAACACGTACCCGTCTTTGTCATGCATGGGAATTGGGATGTTGTATTATTTATGAACGAGTTGATTAAGAAAAGCAAGAAATTTCCGAGTAAATAACACCACCGACCTAACTCTCAATTATTGAATCTTCTCTAACAAAAGAATGCCGTTTAAAACTCTCTTCTTTGACACTCTTTAAATGCTAGAGGATAAGCACCACTAATGCCAAATGGTGTGTGTGTGTGTGTACTCAGTGCATAATTATGCCATTATGTAGGAGTTAATTGAAAAATATACAAGTGGTCCATGATGTGTGGGCAATCGGTATTGACTTAAAAATGATAAAGAGTGGAAGATAATGACATTTATAACTAGTTAATCAAATCAATCGGACGATGTTCGTGTCACCAGCTAGCATCATTAGCCCCAAGCCCTCATAGGCCATTATGCATGCACGAGCATGATTCGTTGATCTAGCTGATTCATTATTTAAAATATAATTCGATAGAGATGTATGGGTTCTTCCGTGATTTGATTTTGGTGGTTTTTTACCCTAATTTTACTGTATTTATATAAGAAATTACTGTTGATGGGGTGGCTAAGACTGTTCCCGAATTTTATGAATTTCTGGTTTTGAATTAACAATCAATTGCGAGGCTCTAATGTTACAGGTAAGAACAAAATCAATGCTAACCATTAGCCTAACACCAACCTAATTTCCACCCCATTTCAAATTACAAACCTCTTATTTTCATCAATACAATCAATTTTATCATCTAAACTAGGTGGCACCACGCATCAAGGATAAATATACATACCTGAATTTTTCTCCAAAAAAAAAAATAATGATAAATCCTAAAACACGAAAGTTTCTTTAAATTTCAGCCAAAACTATGATTAATTCTCTACCACTTAATCACCTGGTTGAAATTATGCGTCCGTCCTCCTGCGTAAGACAAAACTTTTTTGGCGACAAATCAGACAACACAACAACTCAAGCAATATTCTAAAAAGTTTTGATGAATTTATCGCTAAAACCAATCAATCCAAATTTAATTGTACAGCCCGTGATTTTATTGCTCAGAGATCAAGAGGATTTTGTCAAGATGGACGCACCGATCACTCAAGATTTTACTTTGCAGAGTGTGTGTGTAAATATATAAAGCAAAAACCATCGACAAAGTGTTGGCTCCACTGGCAATGGAGTCTTCTTAAGTGGCTTGATTGGGTTTGCTCTCCAGTTCGAGTTGTAGGGAAGTCGCATTTGTTGGGAGAACATGTGCCTCCCGGTTTGAGCGGAGATTTTTAGTCTGAGTTGTGGTGCGAGTTTAAAGTGTCTCTCACAGTTGGACCCTCCCCATAATACCTCGTGGTTAAGACAAAAAAAAAATATAAAGCAAAAACCATAAGGGAACAAGATTTAATGAAGGAATTAGCAAGTGACGAATATTCCCAACACAAACATGGGCAGGAGCTTGTCACTTAGTTCTAGTTCATTGTCTTCGATAACGTGAGAAACATAAATGCAGGCATTTGGAGACTGATTGTTTATACATACAAAACAAGACATGATTATTCTCTCTCCCTCTTTTGTTAAACATTTTTACATTGTTTATTGTGAAATATATATATATATTCCAATTTATCATCAGTAGCTAGGAGAATACACATGCATGTGGAAATTTTCTAATCCCATGCATGAGAGAGGATATAATTAATGTGATCATATATTAAATATCTAACAACCTAATCCGATACATTTAGCTAGATGAGATTAATTAGTACCAGATATCATTAGCATAACATAAAAATAAACCAATAATCAAAAAGGAAGACAATAGAATAAATAAAAACTCCAAAAGTTATACATTACCTAGTTTTTATGTGTCATCATTAATTGGCGAGGCATCTATATGGAGACCCTGTATGAATTTCTACAACCTAACTAATATAGTGCGTCGATTTCCAATTTTTTTTTTAAAAAAAATTGTTATTAAAGAAAATCGAATCCTTTTTTTTTTTTTATGAGCCGAGAACCACACTAGCTACTAATTAAACGGTTATAACATGTTGTCGGTAACATTTAATTTCACTTAAAAGTTTCATTGACTATGAACATTATTAATATAGCTTTACATATTAGAATTAGTGATTGACTTTGGAGAAAATTTTCTTTCAAATATTTGAAAGTAAATTCAAGTTATTCTAAGTCTTTAAGAAATGAACCGTGTATCATAAAAAAAAAAGAAAAAAAAAAGTCTCTCAACAAATATCTAACTTACTGTAAAATAATAATAATTTCATAGTAGATATCTCTTAGACCCTTCGTCTTTCGTTTCTTTTGTTCATCTTATTAATAAGTGAATATGCAATGAATTATTTGGTCCATGGAATTCTCGGGGTAAAAGTCAAGTCCCCATCTCGTCTTTTTTTTTTTTTTTTGAAGTGTGGTGACTGGTGAGCAAGGAACATGTGTTCTTATCACGTGAGGTCTGCAAAATGGCAGTTGCGATAGGATCAATCAGTTTAATTAAAAAAACAAGAAGGAAACAGTTAATCCTAATAAGGAAAGAAAGCAACAATTTAACAAACAAACATGATCGGCAACTACAACCTCACCAGTCCCGTGAATTTGATAGGGATTTTCGTATGGAATCCTCACACGTGCCCGGCCTTGTTGTGGTCTTTTTTCTACCAACCCCTTTCTATCAACAACACCTTTCAATTTCACGAATCATAAAAAGATGTGTGAAGTGTCGTTGTTTCACATTGATTGAAGTGAACTGTAATTAAATCTTGAGATCAATTCTTGATGGTGATTATAAATGTGAAAATCTATGAACGAGGCAGTAAGTTTTGATTTGTCGTATTCTCTGCTTCATCCTTTCACATTTTTATTTTTAAAGAAGCAAAATGTGAATTTCGTTTTACTAGGCGAGTCATAGTACAGTAATAATTGAGTATGGTAATCAAAAAATTAATTAATAATACATGGATCACAGCTCACAAGTCACAACCATAGTAATAATTTTTAATCAATTTCATAAAATGATTTTTGATAGCGTGTTTAATTTCCAAAACTTGTAAACTAAGTATAGAAATAGATTTGGATGATTATGTACATTTCAAATTTATCGACTAAAAAGTTGAGTGGTTAGAATTATATCTTCACAATTGAATTCGAGCCCCCATAAATTATTATTGTGAGTGTTTAATTTTTTTTTTTTAATTATGAGTGAATGTAGTCTTCTTTCTTTTGAAATGCGAGTTAAGTAGATGTTTCTCAAATATTAAATAAGATAAAATATTAATAGTATTATATAAAATTTAATGTAAAATTATTTGATTGTAAATATCAATAATAATAATAATATAAAATATGAATTATAATTTAAGGAATATTCTTACCTAATAAAGAAAGAAATTTGTCAATTAAAAATGGAATTAATTAGAAATTTTTTTTCTCGAAGAATTTGACCAGCTGTGAATAGGTGTGTTGTGTAGTTGTAATGCAAGACAGCTGGAGTTCCGAGTGTTGACCAGAGAGATATGGCCGCAGTCGCAATTCGCACACCAAACTTTCCAGTTGGATTGTACACAAAACCCCAAGAAAACTTCAACTCTCGAGGCAATGTTTAATGAGATAAGTACGAGTGTCACATTTATGTTACAAAACTAATTAAATAATATTAATTTATTTGCATCTCCAAAAATTAAAAAAAAAATAGATAGGATTCAGAAGATTATGTCTTTAATCATTTAATATAAAGTGAACGTAATGAGTGGAGTGGAGTGGTTGTGAATTAAAAACATGTAATTAGGGTTTTAAGCTACTACATATATGGGAAGTGAAAACCATAGAGCACCGGTGTTTCATTGATAGGTCCCGTGCATTGTATTTATTTTATATTAAAGTGATGATTATTAGCATATTTCAACTATGTGGACCATATAGTCAATTGGTCCCAAATTTAATTATTTAAATTTTAAAATATAATTGACGCTACAACAAGAATAATAATATTATTCAAATGCAAGAAGGGAAAACATATGACCGGGGGCGTGCCTAGCTATCAAATCTGAACTGTACCAAGATTTCCCAAGTGCCCTTTTTTTTTTTTTGACTATATTAAGTGAAACTTAAAAAGTATTTTAATATTAGTGGATGCTCAAAATTAAAAAAATCAAAATAGAAAATCCTTTAACTTTTTTGGAGCTTTCATTTTGAAGTACAAATGGAACCATTAATTTAAATATTTTAAATTGATTTCGTTTCCTATTATAAGCTGTCCCTTTAGTATTCGTGAATTAATCAAAAGTAGGTTCGTATGCATCATTAGTCAAATAAATTCTCTTAAAATTAAGCAAATTAAAAAGTTGCATTCACCTTCTACATGCTTCTTAACGTAACCACAAAAAGCAAAAAAAGACGGGGAAAGAAATTAATTATGATAAAGCCAGAAGTAAAGAATCATGTAATGAAAACTATGGTTTAAGATCAAAAACTGTATTAATTTTTTTAAAAAATCAAAATTAGAAAATGAATGAAGTTGATTTGAAAATCTTTTATCCGTTAGAATTGGAAACGTTGCATTGAACTCCTTACTTCTCCACGTAGCATAAAACATTACCACCAGAAAGCGAAAAACGAAAGCAAATCAGGACAGAAGCTAGAAGAAAGAAAAGAATCACGGGAAAACAAAAAAAACAAAAAAACTACATGGCGTAATAACACTTGAATCCTTAACTTTTTCTTTTTTTTTCAAACGAAGACATAGTTCCTCTGTTTGATATAAATAGGTCCCCGTGCGTGACGAAACTCTTCCTGAAGTGACCCAAATATCTCCGGCCCAATAGCCCGTTAGGATACGTGCATCAGATATTTGGATAGAACATGTTTCATCTGATAATTTAAAACTGGACTTATTTGATATAAACTAAACAACTATGCTCTTAGTTGAGAAATAAAAGAATGAAAAAGGCCAAAAGATAGGGACATGAATGTCATTTACCCTTATGTTGTAAATTGTAATTTTCTTTGAAAATATTACATTTAAAAGAAAATTACTAATTTTTTTACTCATTTTCGTTTTTGAAAATTTTTACCTAAAAAAACTACTTTGAAAAAAAAAAAAAAAAAAGTAATAAAACAGGAAGTAACAGGCTGGCAAAACTGTAGATTGCTTCCACAAACAGGGAGGCAACAAATATTGTGTTGCCTTTCAATACGTAATTCCCATTCTTATTCATATTCATACTCATATATTCATCTGCAATTAAACCTCTGTCATCATAAGATCTAACCGCTCAATTAAGAAACCGCGTCTCTTTTTTTCGTCTTTCTTTTTTGGCGTCTTCTTCACTCTCTCCCACTCTTCTGCCTTCTCTCTCTCTCTCTCTCTCTCCCCTCATCCAAAATTCATATTATAAATACCGCCCAGTGCGCAGGCCACTTCCAACTTCAAAATCAAACAAACCCAAACGATAGAAGTTTAAAAAAAAAAAAGGAGAAAAAAAAAATGTTTCTCTGCAACAAAACCGTGCTTCTTTTGCTCTTGCTCCTCACAGTCCTCTCCCTCTCAGCCCAAGCAAGTTCGAATAACAACAACACTTTTTCCGTTTCATTTGCCCTCATATCTCGCCGTTTCTCCCATGACGATTTGTCTCCGTCATATTACTCCTCTTTCGTTTCGCAGACGAAACAAAACCGCAAAGTAGCGAGAGCTCCGTCTCTACGCTATAGATCCAAGTTTAAATATTCAATGGCTCTTGTGGTGTCTCTCCCCATAGGGACTCCACCTCAGACTCAGGAGATGGTCTTAGACACCGGCAGCCAGCTCTCCTGGATTAAGTGTCACAAGAAAGCCCCTGCTCCTCCCACGACGTCCTTTGATCCTTCTCGCTCTTCTTCTTTCTCTGTTCTCCCCTGTACTCACCCGCTTTGTAAGCCTCGGATCGTCGATTTTACCCTCCCCACCGATTGCGACCAGAACCGTTTGTGCCATTACTCTTACTTCTACGCTGATGGTACGTTCGCCGAGGGTAATCTCGTCAAAGAAAAATTCACCTTCTCTGCTGCCCAGAGCACCCTTCCTTTGATTCTCGGCTGCGCTAAGGATACGAGCGAGGACAAGGGTATTCTGGGAATGAACCTTGGACGGTTGTCTTTCGCTTCCCAAGCGAAAATATCCAAGTTCTCCTATTGTGTCCCGACCCGAGTGTCTCGAGTCGGGTACACACCAACCGGGTCGTTTTACCTTGGTGAGAACCCGAACTCAGCCGGGTTCCGCTACGTCAGCTTTTTGACTTTCCCTCAAAGTCAACGCTCTCCAAATTTGGATCCTCTGGCGTACAGTGTTCCCATGCAAGGGGTTCGAATTCAAGGCAAAAGATTGGATATTCCAGCCACGGCTTTCCACCCGGATGCTAGCGGGTCGGGTCAGACCATCGTCGATTCGGGATCCGAGTTCACTTACTTGGTGGACGTGGCTTATAATAAAATTAAAGAAGAAATCGTGAGGCTGGCGGGACCCAGGATGAAGAAGGGGTACGTGTACGGTGGAGTAGCCGACATGTGTTTCGATGGAAATGCGATGGAGGTCGGGCGGTTGATAGGCGACATGGTATTCGAATTTGAGAGAGGCGTGGAGATTCTGATTGAAAAAGAAAGAGTATTAGCTGATGTCGGTGGTGGGGTCCATTGTGTGGGGATTGGACGGTCGGAAATGCTCGGGCTAGCAAGTAATATTTTCGGGAATTTTCATCAGCAGAATCTGTGGGTGGAATTTGATCTTGCCAGCAGGAGGGTGGGTTTTGCTAAGGCTGAGTGTAGCAGATCAGTGTAGAGACGTGGTGCTGGATTACCTTATGTTCACGGGCAGGGACATGTACATAAAAGATATTTTCGTGAAATGTTGTACACAAAAACATCTGGCTTGACCATCTGATCATCTGGTGATGATCTGGTCTATGGGCTACGTCGAGCTAGGGCCAGGATTAAGTGAGATCGGGGCATTTAAGAAGTGGGGCATATGGAGTCCCACTGTTGGCATGATGTATTGATGTTCGATGTAAGCCCACGGTGGTTGTATAATTTGAGACTAGTACTCAATGTACATACGAGGATAATATATATATATATATATATATGCAACTATTTTCCTAACTTCCTTTTGCCTTCTAAATATTAAACAGCTATAATCCAAAGTCCAAATGTCTGTTGGAGACTTGAGCCCTTAATTAAGATTGAATTTTGTCGTATCAATTGAAAATTAATTAGTGTTTGGTAAAAGATATAACCAAAAAAAAAAAAAAATTCTTACATTATGTTGAACAGAGCCCCTCCCACATTTAATGAATTATTTAATGGGGTGTTGCTACCTTGCAGTACTCTGTTACAAGCAACAATCTGGTCAATCGCAAGCATTTGATTTAGAATAGCTTAATCCAACGGTTTACATACAATATAACTAACGCAAATAAGTAACAAGCGGGCAATCGGTTGAAATCCTTTTTGGTTTTGAAGTGTGGTGGGCAACTAGTTGAACCACCAAAAAACTCTCATCACCCGAAGTGGCTGCTCCACGGTTGAAAATACGCACCACCTTCACTTTGGCTGATCGGAGATAATTTGATCTCAGCTGCATCGCATTTTCCCTTTTCATCATCCTTTGTGTAAATAAATAACTGAACTTCAGATTTGCTCAAAGGCTTAAAGCAAATGCAGAATTTGGATTTTGAATTGAAAAATCACACACGTGTGATGGCTAATAGTACTGCCTAAACAAAGTTACATTACTTCATGTTTCCACTATTAGTTCTACAATGAAGAAAAAGGTAAGAGAAGGGCATGATTGATTAAATTTACAGTGAATTTTCTCAATGATATTTTTTGTTATAGTTTTTTTAACTTTTCCTACGAAGTGTCATTACATTACTCCAGATCCGATTTCGTCAATAAAACTGTGTGGATGCAGATGAAATTTGCTCCAACCATATTGGTGTTTTTTTTCCCCCCCGTATTGTAAAAATTAATTAACAAACAAGGTGCAAGAGCTCATTCCCAATATTGATATACGAAAATAATTAATTAAACTTTAAAATCAGCATTATCCGTTATTAATTAAATATAGAGAAGAGTCGGAAATCATGACCAAATATACATATATAAGAGATTGCTTCAAGTTATTACAGTAAATTAAGGGTCTATATTGGGAAAATGAGAACAGCAGAAGCAAAGGATATAGAGAAGAAGATTTGCAGAGAAACATAAGAAACAATGGAAAACTAAAATTTTGCAACCAGCTCCAATCGGTCAAGTGTATGATGTTAACTTAGTGTTAAATACACGTGGCAAATTATTAGTGGTTACCTTATCATTTCACCTGCCGTACCTTATGGAAAACTGCAAGATAGCAAGGCACCAATGAATAGAGCGACACTCTGTTCTCGAATTAAATTCTCTTCTCAACAAACTTAATTACATTTCTTTTTTGATAATTTTAGAGCAATGATTTCCCACTTTGGCTGCTTTAACATTCTAATTTGAGTGTCAATTCGAGGGTCCAGCTATAGTGCAATCGTGGTACTATTTCACAACTGTAGATAGTCATTGGATTCAATTTTAATGAGAGATTCAATGACTAAGTAGTTAAATCTAATTATTAGATATAATTATGATATGGTATTATAATTACACCATAGTTAAGTCTGTCAATTCAATCAATATAAATAATAAAATATATGTTTGAATTTTATTATAAAATAAATAAGAGTTTAATTATGTTAGAATCGATCCACGATAGAACACTTTTTAATAACTACACGATTAAAATTATAACGTATTTTTTTATTATTTATCACTTTACATATGTAGCTATAATTCATATTGTATTTGATAACTATTTTAATATAGCAATGACCAACAAGTAATTGTATTATTATTTTATACGAACACACACAAAATAATATGATAAAATTAATTAAAATTTTTACAAGCAGGACGGTGTCTAAACGACAACATTCTGAATACGCTAGAGTCAATGTGCTTTTGACTGACCGAAACAAAGAATAGTGAAAATTCAAAAGCCAGAAATTATATGTATATATATATATATATATATATATATATAAAATAATTTGTTGGTCAAAAAATTTTAAAGTGTGATAAAATCTGTAAAAATTTTAAAACCACATAACTTTAAAACCACTTGATGTTAAGACGTGTCAGGCGTGTAGATGCGACATGAATCTATGAGGAGGGAGTGGGGCCCATTGGAGTTAAAGATGCATGCCAAGTGGAATGCATGTCTACGGATTCATCCGCCGACTATTCAGATCGTTTTCAGATGAGATTATCAACTCGACATTCCACATGATTGATTTGAAACGGGTCAGTGATAATTATTCTTTTTTTTTTTTTCACTGTTGTTATACCTGGTGGTAAACGTGTCCACCCAAGTCGTCTATCATTTCCCAAAATTATAAGATGTCATTATCCTGTTCTTTTTTTTTTTATTGCAAATTATAATTTTCGAAATTGTGTGTTGCATAATTTGAAAAATGATTACCGTAATTTTGAAATAAAAACGTATTAACATTAAAAAGTAATATAACCAATTAATGAGAATATGACATGTATTTTTATTTTTTCAAAAACTCATAATGTGTTATTATTATTATTATTAGGAGATTAATATTATTCAAAAGTATCTACACTTTACAGTTTAAATCATGTTCATATGAGCGATAACGAAACTAAAGTATTATTAAATTAAATAATAAGGAAATTACACAATTTAGAATACACTAGCTCACTTTGGGTAGGCTTTTCTTTTCTTGAAGCAAATGTTATGTTTTTAATTGTAAAAGTGAGAGCACATGTATTTTAAGGATAATTAGCACATGTATTTCAACGTTAGGTGTCATTATAATTAGTACTCTTTGTTACTTTTTAACACAGCCCAAAATTGCCCAATGTCCCAAATCTCAGAACTAAAAAGTGAGTTTGTCATCACATCAATCAATCATCATCATCATGACTTGACTGAATTAAACTAAAACCATATATAATCACGAAGAAAATATATCCATGAAGGTCCAACTCTTTTACTCAAGAGGTAAAAAAAGAAAAAGGCAAAGGAAAAGAATATGAGAAAACCCCTAAACACGTGGACAAAACAAAAGTGCTAAAAAAGAAAGAATTGTCAGGTTTCGAAGAAGCATTATTATTTTTAATTTCATAGCAGTAAAGTTAAAAGAGAAAGAAGAGAACAGCTGGCAAAGCTAATAAAGAGAGTCTGCAATTCCTGTAAATAAATCACTTTCAACCAATTTTTGTCGACAACCGAACACTTCCATGCACGCTCTTAGAATCTCACTTTCTGGGTAAATGAATTATTTATTTAAAGGGGGAGAGGGGGGGTTATAAAAAAAAAAAAAAAAAAAAAAAAAGGGAGATCGAAGCAATGATATCTGGAAGGAAACGCCACACCGTCTTATTTGAATATTGAAAAAAAGCAACAGCAACCAAACCCACAAACAAAACAATTTGCCGTGTAGTGCTGCTAGTGGATACTAGCTATTTTTCACTAAGAAAATTTTGAGCCTCGAGTGGAAATGGTCCCCATCGTACTCTTTTTCCACGCTTCTTAATTCTGCATCCCATTTTCCAGCTGCTTCTTTAGGTTTAGAGTGCTTTTGGATTAAGTTTAAACAATTATAATTTAAAATATATAGTATTAAAGTATTTGATAAATATTAATTATTATAGTTTAAAAATTATATTGATATGATTTTTCATTTGTATATTGTAAAATTTATTATATTTTTAATAATTTTATCAAAATTATTATTTAAAATTTATATTTATTACATATTACTAATTTTTATTTTATAATTATAATTTTTTTTTACAGCAGCTGTAACGTAAAAACTACAACACTTTAATCTCAAACGTACCCTTAATATATACAGGTTGCCTTAGCTTGGTTAGCTGGGGGCAAAAGTCCACATCGTAAAGAAAAAGGAAGTTCACAATAATTGTTCAAATTATCAAAGAATGAATGACTACATTCCAACACTATTTAATTCAGTAGTGTTCTGACCCAGTTCTATTATGCTTTCTTACTTTTGAAGCTTTTGTTGCCCACGACTTACGATAAGTCATTACATAATATTAAAATTTGAAATGTTAGTAATGAAGAAATTTGGGTTTTTATTATGGAGTTTCGGGGTTTGGTTGTTCGGTGGAGCTTCTAGAAAATCCTGTGAAACCCCACTTTTGATATTGTTCAGTGGAGCTCTTTCTCAGGTAAAATTATAAAAAAAAAAAAGATAATTCAAAAAATTTAATTAAAGCTAAAATGATCCAGGATAAATTAATTAAATTGTAAATATTTTTTCGTAATAAAATTCATACTGTTAGGGAATTTATTTTTTCGTTGTTAAAATTATTTTCATTTTATCCAGAAATAATAATTTTATCATATGTTAGCGTTTAAAGATAGTTAGGGCTGATGATTTGTAAAGAGATTTTGTCCTTTAATGTAATTTCATCCAGTAATAAAACTATGGTTACAAGAATGGGGTTTTATGAGTACAAAAATGGGCTTTGACGAGGATATTAAAGGGTGTGAAGATGCATGTTATCTAACGCATGTTGCCATAGCACTATCTTAGCCCACGCGAAACCTTAATTGGAAGCCCAAAAAGGGTCAGCCCAGAAAATTTTGAAAACAAAGGTCCGCTGGTTCCTGGTATCTGCAAACTGCGAGCGGTGATCACAAAGGTCCTGCAGAAAGTAATAAATTCTTATTGCCAAAGGCGCCAATCAAACCACCTGGTTGGAATAAATGCAACCGCTTGAACGATTCATCCAGCCGTCAAATCACAACTTACGAATCAAGTGATTTCAATGCTGATTGATGACGGAAATTATCATCTCAAATTTTCTCAAGGTTTTGCAACAAATAGTATGTGTTATTCCAACGTATGGTGAGAGTCTCAATAAACTCTTAATCACTGCTCTTGAGTTGAGATGCAATTACCAAAATGCATGTGTAGTAAGTATTCCATCTCTAACCACTGTGGTCCTTTTTGTCAATCTTACTTTATTGATAAGTTAGTAAAATAGTAATCATCTCAATCTCCTCCGTATTCATGAAGCAGACTTGAATTCACTTGATGGTCAAACTAACCTACTTTGGTCGGCTTGGAATTCATTGACACAGGACAATCATCTCTTTTGGCGATATTTTGATGATTTACTTACAAGGGAAGTGTAACAAGCGTAATCTGAAACAAGCCCTTTCTCACTTTGTAATTTATCAAAATCTTCAGGGTTTCCATGCTTGCAATGACCCTCTAATAGAATATTGTATGTAATGTCATCTGGAACCACCCCCAAATCAAGCATAGTATCCAAAAGCATATTAGCATTTTTGAGTTGCCCATGTTTACAAAGCCCATTCATTAGGGCATTATAGGTTTCCACCGCCGGTACATGCCCATCACTTCGCATCTCCTTGAGCAATCTAAAACCAGTCTTGCTGTCCCCATTCTTGCAAAAACAGTCAATGACCATGGTATATGTGGCATCATCTGGTTTCAAACCCACTTTCAACATCTCCCTCAACATTCTCTCTGCCTCTACTACTTTCCCTCCTCGACAAAATCCTGAAATAAGGGCTGTGAAGGCCACATTGTCAAGTTCAATTCCTCTTTTAATCATTTCTTTTCTAATATCCAATGCTGATTCCAAATCCCCCTCCTTGCAAAAACCATCAAGAAGGATAGTATAAGTAATCTTGTCTGGATTCAAGCCATTGGTGCACATCTCATCAACAATCTTCCTTGCTTCCTTCATATCCCCAGCCTTGCAAAGACCATTGGTGAGTGTATTATACATTATCAAATCAGGTTTCAAATCTTTGCTCAGCATTAGCTGATAAATCTCCATTGCCATATCGATCCTCCCATTCTTGCAATGCCCATCAATCAAGGTAGTAAAAATAACATCATTGGGTGTCAACCCTCTCTCACACATCTCATGAAGTAACAATTCTGCATCATCTAACCTATTCTCTTTGCACAACCCATTAATCAAAGCACTGTAAGTGTAAACATCAGGTCTCATGCCACTCCCCTCCATAACACTCTTCAACCTAAACCCCTCATCCAAATTCTTAGCTTTACAATGCCCATTAATCAAAGTATTGAAACTAACAGCAGTGGCATGCAAACCCCTCTTCCCAAATTCATCAAAGACGATTTGGGCGTCCTTAATTTTACCCTCTTTACACAATTTATGCATCAAAACATTAAAAACATACACACTAGGCGAATACCCATAATCCAAAATCTCCAAATAAAATCCTAAAGTCACCGTTGGCAAGTTTGTACGCATCATTCTATCAATCAAACACCTACAACCGCGAGCGGGTATCCGAAAATAATGCTTTCTAAGCAACCTAAAACACTGAATAGCATCATCTAAAAACCCTAAATCTACATAGACAATCATCAAAGCATCAAGAACCAAACCAGGCAAATGGGTACCTCGAGTTTCAAGAATTGAAGCAAAAAGGGAAGCACTGGAGCCCATTCCTTTCTTGGAGACGATCAAATGAAGAAGGTCCCGCGCTTGGGAGTGCATTTTGTGGGCCACGAGGAAATGGACCATTGTGGAATACGCATGGAGAGTGAGGCGAAAGTGGGGCTGTGAGGAGAGGAAGTTGAAGAAGGAAAGGAGAGAGTGAGGGGGTAGGGAGTGAGGATTGCGGGTAATGAGATTGGTAACTTGAAGGGATGAAATTGAAGGGAGGAATTTTGTGAGTGAAGATAAACTGTTTGATTTTATTGCTTGAGAAATTGTTTTAAGAATTGGGTCGTCTTGGTAAGGTGATTGTGGAGAGTACCATGATGAGTAGTTGTTCAAAATGATCAGGCTTCTCTGAGAATTTGATGTTCTTGACCTTGAGAGTTTGAGTGTCGCCATCGCTTGAGTTCGTTGCTGAAATTGCCAATCCAATAAAATAAAGATAGGAGAAGATACTAATTTTGTAAAACTAGTTTTAATTTTTTGGACGGTCAGACATATGTTAACACGTTATATGTTGAAACGCTAATGGAACCCTTTGTATATCTCTCAAGTGAATTTAAATATTACAACTTCTTTTTCGTAATATCTTAATATTTTCGCCTAAGTTTTAAGTTAGATGATCAATTTTGTAACTAATGAAATACTTAATATTCTATTTAATGATTTTAGGGATGATTAAAACAACTCCACTTAGAATGAAGGTAGTTAGAAAGTATAAGGTCTTCATCATTGTCATCATATCTCAATCATATCTTAATAACTCATGATTAGTTTAGTAATGTTGTAGTTTTATCAATTTTATTTTTTTTTACTTTTGTTATCTCAATATAATTGGTAATAATAATAATAATTTCTTTAACGTTAATGATTTTATTTTTTAAATAAGGATAATTTTAAATTTTTATAATATATATGAGGATATGTATGAAATTGTATTAAATATATAAATAATTCCTAAAATTAGAATTTGAAAAGTTATTCCTTTCTTACTTTTTAAAATTTGTAATAAGATAGGGAGATTCTGGCAAAAGTGATTTTTGAAAAAATTTACCAAATACCATAATTAACTTTTAATTTTTAAAACTCACTTTAAATCCCAAAAACAGTCTCAAATGATCTCAATAATACTATCCAATTGTGTGTGTATGGCTACGCATGTGTATATGTAGCGACATGAATTAAATGAGAAAATTAATATATTGACATGGTAGTGTACTGAAATTGCCTATGGCATTTTTCTCCAATAATCTTTAAGGAATCTACTCAAATAAATAATAAAAGAATTTACTCATATTTTGTCATTTACAAAACTTGAACCTCTTATCACAAAGTTTTGAAAGAAAAATGATAGCACAATTGATTACTATTCTTTGAAAATTAAGTGCAGGCAATAGCTAAAAAAACGTGTGCTCAATTATATAGGAGTGAAATTGGGGAAAAATAGCTAAAATTCCATGTTTTATGACAAAACTAATCGAAACTCTATAAAAGTTTTAAAACATTTTCAAACCCCTTAGAATGTCAATTTTTTTCACTGATCTTACTATTTTACCCTTAGTGTTTGTTTGATGTTGGAAATATGAATATCTTTAATTATTTAATTAATTAAAAAACTTTTAATCATAATTAATTAAATATTAATTTTATATTTAAAATATTTCAATTAATTCTAAAAAAAATTAATTGAAAATTATGACAGTTCCCTTACTTCTTCCCGTGATTTTGATTTAATTTTTCAATTAATAATATGTAAAAAAATATTCAATTAATTAAATAATTAGAAATATTTATTTTCCTAATGTTAAATAGCTACCAAAAACAAAATGGTAAGATCAGCCAAAAAAAAAAAAAAGCATTGAGGAAGATGCGAATGTGTTTTAAAACAATTGAAGAGTTTCAATTAGTTTTTATTAAACAAATTGTGAGGTTTTGCTATTTTACCCAATGAAATCGTAACATGAATTTTTTATACCACTCAAATTATCAAATTTCAATGCATTCAATATAATTTTATTATTAATACTATTATTTTGGAAGAAAGAGAATGTTACTCAAACAGAACAAGAGATTACAGCAAAGACTCCACTTCCTTCACCATAAATATCCAAATACGAAATACGAGGTTACAAAAGAGATGAGCCCACATGTGAGAGCTAAACAGTGAAATGACCTCTTATTTCACAGTCTTGGGATGTATTTGCAACAGCCTGCGAGAGCTTTAGTGTTAATTTCATTTATGATCCAATGCAACTGCCCCTCTTGCTGAAAAATTTTCCCGTGAAGGAGGTTCACCGCATTCAAGTAATCAGATTCAATGGAATTGGAGCGAAATAAATGCTAAATACTAAACGTGATCTACATAATTACCAAACTATATTTACTGTTTACTCATCAAAAATTCAAAATTGCACGAGAAACAAACAAAAAAATTGTACCCAACAAGTTAGAAAGGGCCTGTAAATCCAATCATTTTCTTCTCTGGGGCCAAGCCAGGCACTACGCACAAAATGTACAATAATTCATCAACCGCATAAAAATGGTGGGTACCATTTGTAATCTTTTCGTTTTCTTGTTCCTGCCGAAATTCATGATTCTGATTTATGAAAATGAAATTTCTGTCTCTTCTTCCTAACAAAAGACAATGAGCATAATACAAATTAGATATCAGTCACTAACAGTAACAGGTCCCGTGGAAAACCCATGTGAACCGTTGCGCATGCACAAAAATATACAACCATGAAACCTTCCTCAGATTAATACCATTTATAATCTCATATCATTGATTTTGGCACGAAAAAAAGAAGAAAGAAAGCAATAGTAAATTATATCAAAATGTACAGGTTACATGTCTACTTGCTGACTTGCTGTGTAGTCATCGCAAACTCAAAAGTAGTAAAACAAATTGCGAATTAATTATAGCCAACGACCATACCAGGAACCCAATAGTGCAAATTAATTGGTTAAGCATGAGTAAGCCGTGGCCGACAGGTAGCCAATTTAACCATCGGAGCACGCTTTTCGGGCTGCCGACTAACGCCATAAATTCTTGGATCCATCACAGCATCTTGCCTTGTGCCACAAACAACTGCATGCCTCGGCCAGAAACCTTTCAGAATCTTGGACTTTTTCTTATTCATCGTTAACCCGTTAGTTCTCTGACTGCTCTGTGAAGCATTTTTCAACAATTTCGTAGCAGTACTTGAGTTTATAAGCTGATCAAATCTCTTGGAAATGCTCTCAATCTCATATCTATCGAGAAGAGAATGATTAGTATTATCAATACTAATACTATCTTCTGCAGCAGCAGCTTGAGCTTCTTCTTGCTCTGAGATTCTCATGGCTTCCAGCTTGTAACGTGAAGGCTTATAAACAACCCTCCGTGTTCTTGCAACATCAAAATCACCCATAGGCTTGCCTTCAGAGCCAGAGCCACGTTGGTACCATGCCCATGCAGCAGCTTTGACAACAGCCAATTCATCCGTGCTGCTTCTGGGCTTCTTTTTGGCCATGAAAGAGTTGAAGGATGTTGTTGTAATTGGCATGAGGATATGTGGAGATATCAACCTCCACGCTATTCAGTTTTGAAAAAGTTGGCTGCAGAGAGTGAGGGTGGTTTTTATTTATTATTTTGCCTGGTGGATCAAGTTTTTGCGAAGAAAGGTATATGTAAGGGGTCCGTCTTTGGAGGATTTTGTTGTCAGAATTGAATAAAGAAAACTGGCATTGGGGTCCACTTAAAGCTTAATGTTGGCGTTAGGCTGTAATGAACGGGAAATACTACACCCAATTACATTTACTTACTACACCCAATTTTAAAGTGAGGACATTTTGACTTTATTGATTACCACTAATAAACAAATAAAAATAAATAAATTTTAATATATTAATAAATAACAAATATAATTTTTAATATATTAATATATATATTTTTTATATATTTTAGTGTAAAAGTTAATAAGATGAGAATATCTTCGTTAAAGAAGAACACTATTTATACATATATACATTAATACTTTACTTCTGTTGTACTTTAGAGTCTCTTTTCATAAAAACTCAGCTGGTTTGTTCTAAAAATCCAGCATAAAGCGTTCTTATGACTTGTCTAAATAGAAAGAAAGTGAACAATTTCGCAATTTCAAACGCCAGAAGATTTTAATCGTGTCAGTGTCAGGAGATATCTCAACATACTTTTAATATATTTTCAACAATTTCGCAAGCTCAAGTTCGGAAGTCAAAATAAATTCTACATAAAATGCTAAACTGGGGGACAGAGCTCAGTAGAATAACACAGCAAATCGTGCTTCAAACGGTAGACATTCTTAGCGAGTAGCGACCAGCAATAGAGCGATAGAGCTAATGCATACATGTGACCAGATCGCCAACGAACCAAGGCCCCATGCATTCTGTATAATGGTATCAATGATCTGAAAGACTCAGTTACTGGATCTCTATTTTCTCTTATAACACTTCATCAAGCCAAGAGGGGAAGCCAACTTTTGACAATATAAATATAACTAGCAGCTTAACTCTTAAAATCCTTAAAAGCTGCGTTTAGATTTGCGACCAACAAGAGGGGAAGCCAACTTTTGAAAAATACAAATAAACTAGGAATGACTAGCAGCTCAACTCTTGAAATCCTTGATAGCTGCATTTATATTTGCGACCAAGAGGGGAAGCCAACTTTTAAGAAAGACAAATAAACTAAGAACAACTAGCAGCTTAATTCTTGAAATCCTAGAAGTGTCAATACAAGCAATTAAAAATGTCTCTCTATAAGACAGATATAGGCTGTGCATAGATAAAGACTTGGACGTCCAGAATGAGTGAAAGCCTTAGTCAAGCAACTCTGACACCGCTGTCTTCCTAAATGCATCAACCTGAGCCACTTGTGCTGCCAAAGCCTTGTTTGGGAATACATTATCTGCTCTCATTCTATCCCTAATTCCATATGCTGGAGTCTTCGCATTTATATATGCTTGGACTAATGTTTGGAATTGCTTGAATCGAGCCACATAACCAACCTGCCTCATCCTATGGAAAATCTTTTCTGTGTTATGGATATCACCCCGTTTTGCATATTGATCCATGATGAGCATATAAGAACTGAACATAGGTTTGAATTTGTTTTGCTGCTGTGCCTTAAGCAGAATAGAGTCAGCCTTTTCAACCTCTCCTCCTTCCACATGCAGCTTCACGAGAGCATCCCAAGTCAACGGTCCAATATGACAACCACTTTCTGCCATTTGCTTAACCAAATCTTTCCCTTTGGATAACATCTTATGATCTGCATAAACCTTCAAGAGTGCAGTATAATGCTTTGTAGAGAGTTTCTTCCATGTCTTAGACATTCTTTTGAAAACTGCCTCCGCTTCCTCAACTTTGTTTAGCTTTCCCCAAGCTTCAATAGCAGCCATGCACACGTCAAGCCAAGGATTTGATTCACACAACTTCCAAATTCTCGCCACCTGATCAGCCTTCCCAAGCTCTGCATAAAGGGGAAGCAAGAGCCGACATGTCCAACGGTGTTCCTTTAAGTTGTCTCCTTCCATCTCTTTCAGCATAGCCTCAGCTTTTTCTTTGCGCCCACCAGAGACATAGTGCTTAGCCAAGATTGCTTGTGTGCTGGAGTCAGGTTCAATGCCTTCAGACTTCATTGCCTCAACAACTTGATCCATCCCAGTTAAATCATTGGATTGGCCTTTGATGTCTATTAAGATTTTGTAACTGAATTGAGTGAGCTTGACATTTTCTTTCTCCATTAATAATAAGACATCAGCTACTTTCTTTTTGTCAAGTCTCTTATAGAGAATGAGCAGCTGATTGCAAGCAAATGATGTAACTGGAAATCCTTTGTCCTTCATTCTATTGAATACTTCTTCTGCTTTCTTCACATTGTTGCCAGCAACACAGTTGGCCAACAAAGTTCGGTAGACTACCTCCCCTCTGAAGGATTCTGGGATCTTCTGAATATAGCTTTCTGCCTTTTGGAGGCCACGTAACTTGGCAATTAAATCAAGACAAGAAGCATAATCTCTCTCGATGAAATCAAGCTTCTTATTTGTCTCCAACCACTCTGAGAGCTGAGATATCAACACTGTGTTAATTGCTAACTAAAGCAAAAATATGCAGCAGGACAAGAGCAATCTGAATCAGAACAAAAGAACAGACATGTACATGCACACCCACAGATGCTGTGCTAGTAAATAAAATCAGTACAAATTAGCATTATGATTCTGTGGTTCCTTGTTTCAACCAGCAAGAGTGATTTGGAAGGCTACGGTGCCTCCAAGGATCCAAATTGTAGCTTGGTTGGCATCACTTGTTAAGCTTAACACATATGATGCATTTCAGAGGAGAAGACCAACAGGTTGGTTGTATGCCCACATTGAGGCTTCCCGTGTAAGTTGAAGTAATTATGCTATTGTTTTGGGTGTTTTGAAAATCCCCGTTTGTCATTTCTTCTTGTGTCAATAAAATTTCTTTATTCCTAGAAAATAAGCAAAGGAAGCACAAAGATGATTAATGAAGCATGTCTGGCCTGTCAAGTTCCGAAAATGCCAAATTTATCCACCAAAATAAACGTCACACTTACAGGAAGAGCTTGTTCATTGACTTAATTCTTAGAATGAGGTAAACTACAGCAAGAATGTATCATAACCAGAGACTATATTCTAGCTAAACTTCACCTAGGTATAAATATATTTTTAGCGTTCCCTTCATCCAATCAAATCTAGCAGCCCTAACTGGTCCCCAGACGAACCTAGTTATCAAATTTCACAATAACCTATATGAAAAACAAATATTCGTACTACAAGATTATATTACTACAATTATAGTTTGTAAATTTTTGCGATTATATACAATCTTATAGCAACAACATGAGCAGGTTCCAAAATCAAGCTCTGTCCAATGTTGAACCTGTACAATATGACTGGTAACAGAAAGATTTTTTTCTCTCTCTTTCTTTGCAAAGCATAGAATGACTCGAAGCAAAACACCCACCCCATCCATGTGAGCAGATTCAAACTTCAGACCTCTTGTACCACCCCAAGAGGTTGATAGCACAAGAGAAAATTCAAGAATCAAGATCCAACCATAATGTAATAACTGTATGGGAATCTTTCAGAGATAATAAAAATGAAATGTATGCTTTCAAGCAAATGGACTGCATCATTTCTATGTTCTATATGTGTCTACACAAAATATAGCAAATTCCTGAAATATCAGTAATTGACCACAAAATAAACCAATTGATGGCATCACATAAATGAAAATGAAATTCATGATACAAGAATGCCAAATCACCTGCAAGGCTTTCCCGTACATTCGACGCGTACGAAGATTGGCCATGGCTAATGCAATCTCAGCACGGCTCAAATCATTGCCTTCTTCAGCATATTTAGTAAGAGTACTATGGATAGAAATATCTGGAGCATCCATGATGGCTTTGAACAGTTTTGAGAACTTCCTCTTACTTGGTGTAGTTTTCCTACTTGCCTCGGTCTCCGTTTCTGATAACTCGAGATCATTTTCAATATCATCATGATCACCAGAGAGTTCAGACTCAGAAATTAATCCATATTCCTTTTCATCCTCGGCCATACTCTTTTGCACAGCATCAGCAGTAGCGGGTGTTTCAAGTTCAGAAAACCCTTCTTCCAAGTCATCTTCTTCTCCACTGCTTTCTGCCCCGGCTTGTGAGGAAAGGCCACGCCTCCCACCGAAGAAATTTGAACAATCATGAGGCTGGTGGTAAAATCTCAATAAAGGTAAACGTCCATCAGAAACTGCTCTTGGAGATGCAAGAATAACAGCTTCATCGTCCACACAACCACACAATACTTCTAATCTTGAGCAACGGGCACGAGCAGTTCCAAGTCCAAATCCCTGACTCCTAAAACCAGGAGAAAAAAAATATATTATCTCATCTTTTAGCAAAAAACAATCGAGGGCATCATGCTGTTATATGAATGCTCCTAGAAAATATTAGCAGCTCACGGATGATGTGTAATTACAAGTAATTGTGGACAGTAGCAGAATACAACCAAAAGCCACTAGCAATAAATTTTCATTTTTCTTATATTGAACTCTTGAAACAACATTACTACGCTCCTCATTTCCCGGCAGCAGTAGAGATAACAAAGAAAATTAACTACCGTAATATATCCACCGCAAACGCATTGATACACCATTTAAATCAAATATTTATGTTTCGTTACACGCAAATAAAATCCAATGGGAAAACATTTAATTTCATACTACTAACAAAATATATAAAAAAAATTCCAGTAAATATGGGAGAGAGAAAGAGAGATACTTAAGAGGATTTGAAGCTCGACGGAGTGCCCACATGGTGAAAATGAAAGAGAAACGGAGCAATTGAAGCGAGAGAAAATGATAAAATGAACTTCGAACCCTACAGAGAAAAAGTGAGGTGAGGTCTTAAACCCTAAAAACCCTCTCGAAACGATTTTTGGTTGGGGAGTTAAATTAATTGGGCCGCCTTTCAAAAACAAATTGGGCCCCGTCGGGCTGGACTGGAGGGGGGAAAAAAGGGTGCGTTATTTCATCATAGCCCCAAGATAATTGGTAATAAAAATTATTACCCAAGCTTTCTTTAAAGGGTCACTAATCCTGTTATAAAAATTACAACATTAATAGTAGCATAAATGTATTTTGTTAGATTTGCTCAACAATTCACAAAATTAAAAATTAGTAAGGATAATATTTTAATTTCAATTATTTAAAATTAAAACTTACTGATTATCAAATCTGTTAGCGTGTTTTTTAAGATTAAATAAAAAAAAAAGAAACAAGCATATTCTATTGAAACTTCTATGTTTTCTTGTAAAAATATGTATTTTAATATTAAGACAACTCATCTTAGTTTATCCTCTTATTGTTATCTTTCTTCAAAAAATTATAATTTTTTAATTATGATTAACAAAAAGGATACATATTAACATGTGTTGTTGACGATTGAATAGTCTATATTTGTTATTTACACATCTAAATTAATTTATATTAAAATATTTTAATTTTTAATTTTGTTGGTGATTTAGAAATATATTAATCAAATTATAAAAAACTTATCCATAAAATTAAATATTATCTACTAATTATTAAGTAATTACTCATTTATCCATTAAATCAAAATAATGGTGAAAATTAAAACATTTAAATCTAGGGACCATAATGATCCTATTAATATAGTAAAAATTCATACAAAATTCTAGAAAAATCCTTTGTTTTTAGTATTTTTAATTTTAATGCAAATTTTCTTCTCACCTATAAGAGCAGAGTCCTAATTTTTTTTTTTTTTGGTTGTTAAGTAACATAGCCCAACATTAACTAAATATAACTTAAAAATGGTTTCTCTAAAAAAATTTTGATTTTTTTTTAGATGTTCTCAAATATTCTTTTATTTTTATATTTATGTAATTTTAGTTATATTTAAAAAAAATTAGAAAATGATGGAATTATATGCACTCTAAAAATTATTTTGAACACTCATATTTTTATAAATTTTTTATTACAAAAATTCTTATGATATAAATTACTATTAAGGACACTTTATTACGACCATATGTAATTCTATTATTACACTTAGCACTCATTTCAAGGAAATATTTCGTGGCTAGCTACTCTAATTCTCAAAAAGTTTCTTGATATATTTTTATTTGGAAGATTAATTATTTTTGTATGAATGACTATAACTACTTCTTTTTTAGTTGTATTATGATGATATTAAACAAGTTTATATTGGTTGATTGATTTTTTTTATTATTATTAAATGAAATTCCTATTAAAGATCTAAAGAATGAAAACATCCCGCAGCAAAGACAAGACAGAAAGCCTTGATATTGTGAAATTGCCATCAAATAAAACCCACCAATACAGCAACAGTTAGCTACAGGTACGTTTCAAAGTTGTTTCTGCTATTGCAGTCAAGAAAATAAGCCGTATGTCTTAACCAGACGCAGTCTTTCTTTGCTGGAAAATGACAACACAAATAGGAACAACAGCACCGATGCCGAAGGCAGGGAGAACAACGAAGAGGCATCTTCAGCCCCTGATGTTTCATCCTGTCTAAGTTATAGCATGTGCTTGGCCTGAAGGTTGTGTGGTTCATTATGCCCACGTCCCCCCCATCCTCTTCACTCCAGTTGAGTGGAAAGCCCTGTTCACTGAAATGGGTACAAGCGATTGGGAGGAAGCGAGGAGCTTTGAGACTGATCTGATCCATTTGTCAACACCATGGTTTCGTTTTCTTGCTTTACTGCTGAGTCGTAACAAAGTCGATGTGTATTATATTGGTTAATCGATTTATTTGTTTGGTTTATAATGTTTATTTCTCACCATGTTTTCATTGGTGAAATATTTTGACGGTTTCGTTAGCTGTTTCTTTTATTTATTTATTATTCTTTGTTTATTGGTGAAATTTATTATATAACTAAATAATTAATTTTTAATAATAAAAAAGCACGTAGAGAAAATTTTTAAGTGTGTATACCATTTTTATGGGTGTGTAAAATAAATAAAAATAATTAATTTTAAAAAAATTAAGTGAAGATTTTTTTGGTATTTAAAAAGTGTATAAAATATAATTATTTTTTTAGAATTAATAAATGAATGTACATTTGGAGTCTGTATAACCGTATCCGAAAATATCTATAACTTGTAAGGAAGGATGAATAAGATTTTTATAAAAGAATAAAATTGAATTTCTCAGAACAAATGAGCAAGCAACACGTGGAGTACCCCACGGCATACTGGAGCTAGGCCGATCAGAACTCTTGTCTGCGCATAGCTTAATTTTTAAGTCCCAAATTTCCCCTCAAACAAATAAACAAACGATCGAACCCTAAACCTAAATCGATCCTAAGAAGAAGAAGGTACCAAGTCAATGAACCAATATCTCTTCAATTGAAGTCAAGAGACTCCTCCAGGTTCTCTATTCACTTTATCGCAGTAGCTTTCGTTTAATCTTCAGCCATAACGTTTTCAATTTTCGCGATTTTTATTGCAGTGAATTCGAATTTAAACCTTTTTTTTTTTGTAATTTTTTTTGTTATTCGATGACATGTTGTGCTGAAAGGGTTTCTGGGTTCCTTTTGACTGCTGAGAAAATGTGTCGGATGAAGTGAGAATGCTTATTATATTTTTTTAATTTTGTTTTAGGTTTTTCTCAGGATGCAATCTTCGTCGCCTCCTGATACTCCGGACACAAAAGCGTCATTTCGTAAGCCTTCAAATGATGCAGCTAATAGGAGATATCGTCGTCGTTCGCCGGCCAATGGGTCGTCTTCATCTGATGGTTAGTCTTTCAAATGCTCTTTCAAATTCTAGTTCTGTGATGTTGCCAAATTTATACTCTTTGTTTTCAAATTTTTTTGGTAACTACGGTTTCTCTTATGAACCGTCTGTTGCATGAGTAAGTAATTATTAAGTCGTTAGTGCTGTGTAATTGTAAATTATATATATCTCTAACAATCCATATGTGGCTGCCTTTTACTTTAAAAGTTAGTAAAATAGTAGCAGATAAATTTGTTAAGTTTATGCTGCGGGTATGCTGCGGGATGGAAATGATTTGTTGCAGACGATACATGTGTTATCTAGGGTCTTTGTAGATTCCTAGAAAAACTCTCAGCTTCACCTGCGCATTTGCATTGGGTTTTAACCTTGGGATTATGGTTGGACAATGCAACCTCTAGTCTATTTGCATTTTTATAAGAAGTAATTAAGGAGTTTTTTTTTTTTCTTTCTTTTGGTGGCAGTTTTGTTTAAAACTTTTTTGGGTAGGAAGGGTGGATACTTTTATGGAATGTTTGATTTGTTTTGTGTGTATGTATATGTATGTGTGTTAAGTGTGTGTATTTCCTATTTTTTCACTTTTTGTTTCTTTGTAACACTTGGTCCACATCTGTATATCTTACTTCGCTTAGTATATTTCTTACTATATTCTCCCAAAAAATGAAAAAAAAAATTAATAATTTTACCAGTGGTGCTTTACAGTGAACAAAAGTGCTTTATGAAGTGATGTCCTAATTTTATTTTAAAGATCTCTTTGTACTTTGGATAGTTTGCTACCCGCAGTTCTGATTGGCTAATTTGTGCTTAATGATGACATTTGTTTGTATACAGGGAGTCCTAAGCGTGACCATAATGCTAGTCCAATCTATTCAAGGGATGATCCTTCAAATGTCCCTGAACATCAACAAAGAAGGAAGGATGATGAGAGGGAATTAGACAGGGATTCTGGTCGAAGTCACCATGGTAGAGGCAGTGATTCATATAGACATTCTGATCGTCAATCGTCCAGGAGTTCCCATAATTACTCTAAGCATGATGACTATGTCAGACATGACAAGCATGAAAATGATGAAGATAGAAACTATCAGAGGTTATCCTCTCGTTCTGGTCGAGAGTCAAGGGATCATAGTAGGTCTAAAGACTATTTGAGCAGTGAGGAGAGATCATCCCGTGATAAGTATGATGTTATTGGGCATGGAAGCAAGGATAAGGAGAAGGAATCATCATATCTAGAGCGTCAGAAAAATAAAGATAAAGATTCTTCATCTGACAGAGCTGGATCTGGTAGAAAACACACAGTCGCCTATTCAGAAGAGTTGGATAGAGATTGGCATAAGCGGGACAGAGATGGCCGAGATGAAAAAAGAGATTATCGTAGGAGTTCTGGAGATCATAGAAATGATCGCACAGTCACATATGACGAATCCAGAGGTCATCGAAATTACTCATCTTCTGGGAGGGACTATGGCAGTTATCGCTTGAAAGAAGCTCACAGGAGTGACCCAAAGGAACTGGATGGTCAGAAGCTTGCCAATGAGGAAAAAAAGAAACACAATGACAGTGAAACCAATAGGGACAGGGATCGATACCACAGGGCAGATAAACCTGATTTTGCAAGTGGAAAACAAGAAAATCCAACCAAAAAACAAAGGTTTTCTAACTGGGACAAGGGTGCTGACAATGTGAAAGATGGTAATATCTGTATTCTTATTTTCTTGCATTACTTGTTATCTATAGTTGTTTCAATTTGTTTGATATGCATTTAATCATTATTTCATTGCTGTATGATTAATTTAAAAGTCATCTACAACTGTAGCTGCCGGGACGATGTCCTCAAGTTCAATGCAATCTCAGGATATTGGTGATACTGATGCTCTTGCACAGTCACATGCCAATGACGCTGTTGCCAATGATTTAGATGCGGCAAAAGTCGCTGCAATGAGAGCAGCAGAATTAGGTATGATTTGCCTGCATACTAATGTCACCTCCATGTGAGGTTTTGCGTTTATTTCAACACAATGCTTGAAACGTTTTAATTGCACTTCTCAATTTTACTATATGATTGGGATTCTTTGTGATTTAAACGTCTATGCCTCAATACCAAATGCTTTGGAGTTATTTCTTTCACCTGTTTATGGATTGATCGAGAATTAGCATTTGGCATAGCCGTTGTCTAGGAGTGAAGTGCTTGATTTTTATATCCTCTGTTCTCCATCTGACTCCTTTTTTATCAAATCCCTTGATAGATGCTAAAGTCATTGTAATTATGATGTCGTTAATATTATTTGTCCTAAAGCCAAATGAAATTGATTAATATTTCCTAAGATTTTGATTATGAACAGTTTCTTTGAGTTTGTTTGTCCCAGTGTTCTGGTTCTCATGTATGGTTTTTTGGGTCACGAACAAATGAAATTTTTCATGGAACTTGGTTAATGTTTAAACTCTGTAGGCACACATTAGCACGGTTTTTGGTTTTCTTGCTAATTGTTTCTGAATGAACTTTTGATGGTATAATATATCTATCTACTACCTGGAGAGGTTAATAATTGCTTGCCAGACTGTCCTTTACCTTTATTCCTATACTCCTATTGAACACATCATGAGTGTGGTTGGGGTCTCATAAGTCAGGAATACATTCATTGGATAGCATATTTAATTTGTTTTCCAACTGCTTCTGGGAAAAAAAAACTCCATATCAATGAAGTTCCCAGATTCATGCTTCCTTTTCATTTTTTCAAACAGGGAAAGGGTTTCCTTATGGTTGTCTTTTGAGGGCAGTTTTGTGCTGGGTTATGGGGCCAGTTTGTTCATCATGCGCAGTTGGACATTGTTTTTGTTCTGTTGTGTTACTTCTATAGCCGCAGTTTGATTTTTGCTTTCATTTGGTCAACTTCTGCAACTCATTCTGCTTTGCTTTACACTGGTGGATTTTCTTTTTTCTATTATGTATCAAGAGGAGAGAGAAAGGGGGGGGGGGGGGTTCTGCAAATGCTTCTGGAAATAATTCCTGCACACACTGGTTGTTGTTAGCGTTAAAGTAAAAGAAGCAATAATCATGATCATCCTGAAGTTGTTCTCACTTGGAAGTTTTTTGACTTATGCAGTTAATAAAAACCTTGTTGGAGGGAGTTACATGTCCACCGACCAAAAGAAGAAGCTACTGTGGGGGAACAAAAAGAGCACACCTGTAGAAGAGGTATGTTTGCAAACTATCCTAGTTATATCCATCTTATTGGATTGTTTTTTGCTATTTACCATCAGTTTATCCTTTTCCTTTGCAAAGTTGTTTAGTTAAATTCCGGTTTACAAATTTTGCAGTCTGCTCGTCGGTGGGATACTGCACTAATTGGTGATCGGGATCGACAAGAGAAGTTCAACAAACTCATGGTACATTCCACTTTCAGCCTTTTGTTGTATGAGCTGTTATGCATGTGTTTTAATGTCCCTAGTGTCATCCTGCCAGTATGATTTTTTTTTTTTTTCTTTCTCTCCCTGCATTGGTTACAATGAAATAGAACCAATTGTTGGATGTCCCTGTCTGAGTAGCTCTCAATTAGAGTTTATTCGCCTACTAACACTGTTTTAGAGTCTGAGGTTGCCTTGGTGCATATGGCCAATTGTAGGGTGTGAAGGGCGATGCCAACGTAGAGCACAGGCCCGGCGATCAAGATGGTGGCGGTCACCTCCAAGCCGAGAAGCAGAGGGAACTTCAGCTAGATTTGGAGAAGCAGTACACTGCTGGACTTCGAAGGAGAGATGGCCGCACAGTTGGGTTAGGTCTGTAAGCATCAAGAGTGCATGTCTCAGGTCTCTCTCCACTATGTTTTGTGACATTCTGTTGTATTTGTGTTTAAGAACCCAGTTTGTTATGTTGTTATATGGCTTGTTAGGTAACTTCTCATCTGTTGCCTGTTGATTTTTTTTATTTTTTTTTTAAATCTCTCTTGAATGTTTTGTCTCTGTTGTTCTAATGATGGCAACAAGACAGCAGTAGTGACAAGAGCTGCGGCAAATTAGAAGAGTTAAAATGGTTTCGGATTAAAAATGTGTTATTTATCTTTTACACACACACACACACACAGAGTAAATTTAAGTAATTGACCCACTGGATTTAGAAATTAGAAGAATCCAAATTTCAAAATCATTGTATTTGTAGTCGTAGAAATGATTTTAAAGTTGCAAAACCCCAGCTGGTCCCCAGTTGCGTTTCAGAGCGTTCATAATGCGCAGGTCTCCTACAGCTGTGACAGCGGCACAACAAAAGGAAGCCCAGATGGACCACACGGCACCTTATCGTGTCCGGTGGTTGCAACCATTAATTTTTAATTGGGAAGTTGAAGATGTTGGAAGCATAGTTTTAAAAGCACCGAGTTCCTCGAAACAAATATAAAAGCTAATTAAAGCGCTATGGTTTTGGTTTTTGGAGGATATAATTAATGCCATCAGTTGCATGATTCCTTTATGGCAAAGGGCCAGGGCTAGGACACTAGGCTAACTTTTCCAACGTCACATTTACCTACATTATTGCAAGGATATGAATACGATAGTTTTTTTATTGCTAGTGATTTGAGATTGACCCACTTTATCGACCACCCAAATAATTTGTATAAGTTGAATGGAGAATAATAGCTTCTTTTTTCAACATTTTATTTGTACAATAAAGCTGATGTCACGGTAATAAAGCACACGTGTGTCATCTTACAACCAATTGATAATTTGATTGTGAATTCTCCATACTACATGTCCATATAATTTAGAATCATTTTATCTAACAATTTTCTATCCATTATATTCTATTATTGAAAAATGTTTAACTTTATAAAGTGGCTTCACAAGGCGCACTACCCCCCACCCCCCCAAAAAAAAAAAAAATTGTAAACACAGATTTAAAGTTGTAAGTGGTTGGTTAGATAGATCGCATGTGATTGAACCGGCAATCATCACATGATTAAAAAGAAATGTTTGTATTGTTTGTGCGGGTGGCTTGTTCAATTTGGAAATCTCGAAATAAAGTTGTGTATAGTAGTAATTCAAGGGAGGGTTTTATGAGGGGTTGGAATCTTGTTGAAGTCTTATCAAATGAGGGTCACCAAAGCACACTTATCTCTAGCAAAATTGTTTCCCTCCTCGACCTAATAGTTGGTATCCTCCAGAACCTCCTTGGTATAAGAGCTTAATAATGCTGTAAAAAAGGAAGAAGAAGACAGTATTGTTGCTTTGGGGTGCATCATTAGAAATTATGAAAGTGCTTACATGGCCAGCTGCAACATCAAAGAAGCGTTGTTCAGGAGATGTGGAAACTGTTGAGGCTTTAGCTATGTGAAGTCAGATGGCTGAAGAAGAAGCTGGTGTTGAGGCTTCTCCTCTAATTACAGTGTGAGATTTAAAGAACGTTGCGAACTTCATTCTCAATGGTATCTCTAGTAGGCCGAGAGTTGGATTGGATAATTATTGAAATTAATTTAGAGTTTTAGTGAAAAAAAGATAATCAATATAAGATACTCCTAGTTCCTGCTGTAATTCAACAATAGCTCATGGAATAGCAAAAATGACTTTGTTTGTTTCGAAATCTCTTAGTGTGGTCGAGGACGTTCCAAAAGAAATTGAAATTTATTTTAATTACTTTATTCTTTTCAAATGAAATCATTTGGCATTGAAAAAAAAAGTTTTTTTTTTATTTTGATTAAAATAGTTTAATAATCTAAGAATAAATAGCTGAATGATTAACATGGTCAACCAATTTTGAAATTAAAGTCATAATCTCAGTCACTTGAAAATTTTCCAACATGTGATCGATAAAATAAGTATAAAAATGTGAAAAAGCTTTTTGGCAATTAGTTTTGAATGACTCGTCTAAAGCAAGCTTCGAGTTGACTACATGTAGACCAAGCATCCTTATTTTTATTTTTTTTCAACTAAATTTTTTAAATAGCTCAACCAAATTCTAAAATAACAAAAAGAAATTTTAAGGAATATATGTTTCTTTCATCATGCACATGGAATAGATACCCAATGTCACATCATAAAAAAAAAAAAAAAAAAAAAAGGACCCACATCATTATCATATCATCCAAATCTCGTTACAATAATCAAGGAAGGAGTGGAAAAAATAATAATAATAATCCAAATCTCGTTGTTTGCTTTATTACCTAAAACATAACAAATCATAATGCTCGCTGAACCTCATTCATTGACTCTAAAGCTCCACTTAAACTATCTTCAAAAGCTATAATTTAATTTTGGGCCCTTTCTTTTTCTAAATTCGTGGAATCCATTTGTTAATGTTGACATCACGCCAACTAATATTAAATCTTATTTGTGGTGGGTTTTTTTTTTTTTTGCCTTTATGAAATGGTGGTCTAAAATCTAATTGAGTTTCTTCTTTTGCAGACTAAATTAGTGAATCATAAGATATGGAGCATCAAAAATCAAAATCAAAATTTTCTTTGACGATTGGGGGGGGGGGGGGGGGGTCCCCTCTACCCATATAATCAATCTCATATTTTTACTAGTTTAATTCTGATGGATAATATTATTTTAAAATTCATGTAAACTTGTGACAGGACAACTAATTATTATTCACAGTTGCGTGTTTAATAATAATTTAGTAGCTTATTAATAATATAAAAATAGACTTAAAGTTAATGTGAAATGAAATGGGAACATCTCATTCTACTTAACTTTTAGTATCAACCCAGGCAAAATGTACTTCCTTAAATAAATTAAAAGTAACCAGAAAAATTTGGCAACAAAGTAAACCCTTATTAATGAAGTAATGAAGACATAAACCTAAACCGATAAGAGATCCCAAAAATGTTGGAACATTGGGTAAAATCTCAAAGTTTCAATAATTTTGTCACTACAGGGCTCTTATTATTCTCATTTCCCCCTTCCTCTTCTTCCATTTTCTTTTTCCTCAATCACTTTTCTTGTCCATCCCAGAGCTCTTTTTTATGGCAAACCCTATCTTACATGCATGTAAGATACATCCCCCTCACATGAATAGTGCATGTGTGGGACCCACACACTATTCATGTGAGAGGAATATATCTTACATGCATGTAAGATAGAAGGACCCCTTTTTTATTTATGTCCTTAAGTAATTACTCAATACAAAAGCTTAAACCCCCCAACAGAAACTCAACATCAATATTTAAATCTAAAAAACAAAAGCAAAAAAAAAAATTCATGCATTGAAGTTTCAGAAGCAAATTATAAAAAAGTAGTAGGCTAGATTTGACCATGCTCGAAGAATCATCAAATACATGCATCCAAAAAGAAAAAAAAATCATGATTTTATTATTTGAATCGCGATAAACATTTTCGATTAATGGGGATCCCAATCCACAAACCAAGAGAAAGACGGTGGCATCTTGTTATAAACAATTGCCACTTTTAGATAATGACAAAATTCAATAAATAAATCAATAGGGCAAAAGGTAGAAAAAAAAACAACAACATGGGGTGGGGCCGTTGGGTGGCCCCCCCAACGGCCCCACCCCATCAAGTATCTTTTTAATCAACCAATAAAATTTGAACTTGTTGGCTTCAAATTCAAAGCAAGCCATGAGATCAACAATCACAATCTTCTTATTCACTTACCTTGTTGAGCATGAATTGTTTTCCCAATTTCCATGGCTGAAATGCGATTCGTTGTGAGTGTTGAGAGTTTGGTGGGAGTTAGGCAAGGAATTGAGGTGAGCTTTTATGGCTTTGTACATATCGTATCACATTCATATTGGTCACGACCCATCAAACATGTGAATAACTTTTAATGCTCTCAAGTCTTTAGCCTCTCAAATGAATGACCATTAATTGGATAAAAGTCTCTTTCTTCTTTTGTGCTTAGAGGTCCCACTTCAAGTTCATCCTCATCCTCATCAATCATCAATCATCAATCATCATGATGCCGCGGTTCATCCTTTCTTTCTTTTGAAAACCAATATTTGCATCTCTTGCAATTAGGGATGGGAACGGTTCGGTTCGGTTCGAATAAAAATTAAATAGAATCGATTTAAATCAGTTATTTTATAAAAAATATCGAATAAGAACCGAATTCAAATGGATTTTTTTATATCGGTTTGGTTCGGTTCGATTTTTTTGATTTTGGGCCTATTATGCCTATTTTGAATTTCAAATTTTTAGCTCATTGGGCCTCATAAATGTAATAATTTTTTTCAACAATTAGTTCATACTAATTTCATTACAAATATTAACAATAAATACAAAGTATTCAAAACATATTTTATCACTAATATCTTACTAACTACTAATAAGGTACTCACAAAATATAAAATATTAAAATTTCAAAATACATAACCAAACTTCAATACTCCATCTACATAAACATAATTATAATGTTGTAAAGACAAATAAAAATAACAACAATTACAACTTACAACACAAAATAAAAAGAAAATTTAGAAACAAACACCAACAACATTCTCCCATCTTCATCAATATCAACATCAACTTTAGGCATTTTCCAACTCAATATTTGGATCTATAAAAAAAAGTTTAACACATGTCGATTTGAATAAAATCTAAAATTAATTCGGTTTTTCGGTTTAGCTGAGTGAACCGAATACTGAACCGACATGTCGGTTTTTTTTTACAAATGATATATTTCGGTTTTTAAAAAAATAAAAACTGATCTGAATTAGAAAAAACCGCCTGTTCAATTCGATACTTTTAAGACCACAGTTTTTTTGCCCACCCCTACTTGCAACCCTCCGCCGTCCACTTCTTTTTCATATCAGCAGTAGGGGTTTTAGGTCTCTATGGATATAATTGTTGGGTTATTTATTTGTTTAAAAATAATGAGAGCTGATTCCTTGTTATATAGACTTGTAGAGTTTTACTATAAATGTAAAAATCTTCACCTATCTAAAAGTCAAAAACTTACTTAAGATGAATAAGATATAACCTCAAATAATTGAAAGAAATTTTTTACTTAAAAAATGTACAGATGTAGAAAGTAGTCTACTACCCGATTGATGGGTGGTTACCAACTTTAGAAGCACTTCTAGTTAAGCTGAAATTTTGCTAATTTCACCTAATTGTGGGTCTAATATTTATTTTCTGTTAACTGTTAACCAAACCATATCTAAATATTCTCTCTGTTATTTTTTTATGTTCAAATATTTTTTTTTTTCGGCTGCATATCTACACGTTCACAGAGATTGACATGTGGCATCTTCATGGATTCATATCAAACCCAAATCTAACAACCACTATTCCCTGGATTTTATTCCCCCGCATGATTTTTCTTAATTCATCCCACCTCTCAAAAATTATTAAATCTGGAACTGCCAGCTGTCCTCCACTCCGTACAATTCACGTTACAATTGGTGGAAAATTCGGTGTATGTAGATGCCAAATGCAAAAGCAGCCAAGCCCCTCTCGGTCTCATTGTTGCATTTAAGAAGCAAAGCCTTCAGGTTGGTGGCATCATAACTAACCGGCAATCAATGTTTTGTCGGTTGAGGTGTCTACAGAGATCCCAATACTTTAATAATAGCTTTTCAAAATCTTTAAGCTTCACTTGATAACTCCGTTGATTTCTCCTAACCCAACACTGTTTTGACTCCCATTGGTGGATCTTTCCTTGTATAAAATCTATGTACACAACATGTTCCCTATGCGTGACATGTTCAATATGTGCATGCCCGCATACGATGACACCATTGTTTTTCATTTGACAGCCTGCTGCTTTTATATGTTCCCTTGCATTTAGTGCTGAAACTGAACCAACCCATTTAGAAATTAACTCCCGAGTTCCATGCTTTTCTTCTTGATATCTTGTTTCTCTGTCATATTACTATCAAAGTCTTTGGCTAAACCACCGATGAAGAGTGATTGGAGATTGTTGTCTCCATGGTTTTGGAGGGAATTATCAAGCTTTTTGGTTTCGTGGTTTCAAAAAGGTGGCCTTGTCATTAGGCCATTGAAGCAGAAGATGAGTTTTGGATCAAAACCTGCAAATACGGAGAAAGAGAAAATTTCCCTCTTGGATTTGCCTGATTTAACCTTGGAATGCATTCTTGAGAAGCTTTCACCAGCTGGTTTGTGTAACATGGCTGGAGTTTGCAGTTCTCTTCGAGATAGATGTACAAGTGATCATTTGTGGGAGAAACACATGAAGCAGAAATGGGGGAGAGTTATTGGTGATGTTGCCAAAAGAGAATGGCAATGGCACTTGGTCTCAAGACAGAGATCAAGCCTTATGAATAACAAGAAGCAAACAGGATTTTTCTGGTCTCTCTATAGCTGTTGGCCTTTTTCTTGGAGTGAACGAAAGACGGAGAGCAATACTGAGCCGAGAAGTTCATTACCAGTTGATTCAATCATGGCTTGGTATGTTTCTCTTGAAAGTGGCAAATTCTGGTTCCCAGCTCAGGTCTATAACCGTGAGGTAATTAAATAATTTGCTTCAAACCTTAATTGTAGCTTTGAAAAAATTGTTCCTTTTTGTTCTGTTTGCATGCATGTTGTTGATTGCAGCTTTATTATTATATACTGATCTCGGACAACTGAATTAAACTCTGTCTCTTTGGTGGCAGAATGGGCATGTTGGGTTTATGCTGTCTTGTTACGATGCTCAGCTCAGCTATGATTCCCGGACAGATACTTTTCGGGCAAGGTATTGAAAGAGATTCCCATCTTTTACACCTTAGGACATTCAGAATTTTCAAATTACAATCAACAGAGGAGAACATATCTTAGCATTTTCAACTTTAATTTTGACATTCATTATGTATTGCAGGTACTCACCCCACGGACGACGAATGGTAGAGGAAAATATATCCTGGGAGAGGCTGAGAGCACCAGCAGTTGATACTCCTTCACATGTTCTTCACAACTCAGATTGTTTACATGACTTAAAGCCTGGTGACCACATTGAGATCCAGTGGAGAAGAAACAAAGAATTTCCTTATGGTGCGTTTTTGTCTTGTATTTTGCTCTCTGTTCATTGTGGATTGAATAGTATTGGGCTCTTCCCTATTCATTCAGTTTTTTTCTCAAATATGACAAATCCAGAACGGTAGGTAATTGGACACGATGCTGGTTGAATAGAGAAATAATTTGAGCGTATTGTAATGCAGGTTGGTGGTATGGTGTTGTTGGGCACTTGGAATCATGTGGTAGAAATGAACATCACTGCCTTTGCCTCTATAAGGGTATGTAAATCATATTAGATTCTGTAATTAATCTTAATGAGTTTGTTGCACACGGGACGCAAGAGTATATGGTCTATTTTTCTCTTGATCATTCTCTGTATTAGACCTCTGTTTTGCCACTCCAGTTTAGACACTTAGTCCTACTACACTTAATCCAGTAGCTTTTCCTACGGACCTATTGTTGGTTTTCTGCCGAGTTATGATATTCTACCTGGAGGAGTATCGTGTCATTACCATTGGTTGTAGCTTATTGTTAACTATGTAGTTTTCCTGGAAAGCCTCTTGCTTTTGAGGATTTGCTTGCTTGTATTTGAGGTCAAAAGGATTGTCAGCTACAATTGTGCTTGAAGTGATTCATCATGCTCAAATTTAGGACATCTTATAGATCATCCAATTTCCACCGATGCGCTTGATATCAAGCACGTCTTCTATAATCTTACTTCTCTTTCATTTTTTTATTTCTATGTTTAAATTTTCTCATTAGCGGTCAAGAATCTCACAAAGATGAGTTTGCCGACAGATACGGTGGTTTTGGAGTTTAACCAATACCCGACTGGCTCAAGATGGAGGCAAACGATGATTAACAGGAAGGATCATCGGGAAGTAGGCAATGAAGCTGATGGATTTTATGGAGGAATCAGAAAGATTTACAAAGAGGAGGAGATATCAATGTGGAAGAGCCTGTGGCCAAGACATGCCTTGGAATAGTACGATGAATGGCTTTTGACTCTGTACATACACAATCCCTCTCTTTTTTTCCCCTCTTGAACTGTGAATTACAAAGCATTAAATTCATAGGAGAAGTTCGAAGAAGATCATAGAGTACATTAAATTATTTTAGCCCTTCACTAAGAGGCCGTGACCCGTGAAAGAGTAAAACTTGGATGTACCTTCTGCACCAAGATATGGAATGAAAATTATTGTTAGTAGTTGTACTATCTGAAGCTGGATGGTTTTTTCAGCTTCAAATTAGAAACATACTCAGGGTTAAGGCATGTCTCTCTTGTTTAAAAGTACATAAATATGCATTGTAGTATTAATTTGCTGAGATTTGAAGTTGTTTTGTTACCACACTCCTCAAATACGAGACGTTATGCTCTCAAATCAAAGCTGATTTGTTATTTTTCTTTTATGTTCCTTTGCGTCTGAGATTTGCTTTGGAAGCAAAGATAATAATTTCTGATGAGAATGAGATGAAAGTTCCCTTTCGATAAAATAAAAAAAAGTCTCTGCTGCTAATATTAAGCAATATAGTTTGATGTCAATTATAGTGTTAGCTCCATTCTCTAAACTCCATTACAATAGTTGCAGTATTTCGAAGCCAAGGGTCCAAGTGATGTCATAGATTTTAAGATCAAGAGCAATCAAAGCTGACTATTTAGGTCACGGCAGATTACCATAAATCGTGACTTTTGTCTAGTAATTCTATCATTATCATATTAGTGTTGAAAATCTCAAGTTACGGGTCTTCTGATAATTATTCGATTATCTATTTATCTGTAAGCATGTCATCTCACAAAAGAATTCAAATCCTGCCGCGCAAAATTTTTTCACCAACCACTCAAGAATGTTATACAGGGTAATAGTTGCTCCCTATCATACATACTATCCTTATTTTTTAATCTATTTTTTTTTTTGTGTATTGTTAACGTACACGAGTGCTAACTGCTAAGATTGTTACCGTTGTTATTGAATTATTATCTTAGAGCATGTTAAATAGGGTTAAAAAATTTGGACAAGTCAACCATCTATGTGCAGAAAACAGGACAACGAAATTAGATACATTTAATAAACGAATTCGAAGGTCTTGTTAAGTTACGTTTTATGTAACATACGGGTAGACAAAAATCAGCAATTGATTAAGTGTCAATTAATTAAATTAATTAATAGTTAATGAGATCAAACCTCATTTTTTTTTGTGATGGAGACGAGATTTGAACCTGTGACCTCAAGTTAATGAGCCTTGCGAGCTACCAAACCGCTCTACGCCGTGATGAAGAGAAGAATTGAGAACCAAGAAACAAACAAGGACCCAATGCACCCGTTTTCCATACCCTGAATAGAATAGCCTACTTGTAAAGAATTAAGAATCACCTCTTGTTCTATCAAAAAAAGAAAAAAAAAGAATCACCTCTTGTAAAAACCTATAAATTAAAAAATAAAGAAAAGAAAATCACAAGTGATGGGCATGCGATGCTAGTGACCCATCTTCAAATTGGGCTTGATCTAGGTCAGTCTAGATGAAGCCCATTAGGGTACATGGCCCGATTGTCAAAACTTAAAGCAAAATAATAATTAAAAAAAAAAAAGAGAGAAAGTAAAAACTAAAGAGGAGGATGAGAAAGTAAGAGGGGAGAGAAAGAGAGAGGAAGAGGAGTCTCAGTCGCGAACCAAAACAAAACAAAAACTTGAACGAAACGAAAGCAAATAAAAAAATCAATATCAAAGTCAAAATCCAAAGCAGTTTGGTCGTTGGTTTCTCCTTCTCTTTAAAGAGAAGATGAACGGCGGCCCCTCTGGTTTTAGTACGTATTTTTTTAAATTTTTTTTATCAAAGCATGCTTATATTGATCAATTGAATTTGAATTTGTTGTTTTTTCTTGTTTTTCTGGTGGGTCACGTTACAGATAATGCTCCAGTCACGAGAGCGTTCGTCATCGCTTGTGCCCTCTTCACCGTCTTCTTCGGGATCCAAGGCCGCTTTAATAAGCTCGGGTTGTCATATCAGGTTTTTTTTTTTTTTTCTTTCGGTTTCTTATTTGTTTTTAAAATGTGAAATTGCAATTGGGTTTTTGCTTTTTTGGTAGTTATGGCTTGATTCACGATCAAAATTTATTTTTGGTTTGTTTGTATGTGCATGTTATGATGGTTGTAGGAGTTTACTTGTGCGAGTCTGAGTGTAGTTGTAAATTCCTTTTTAAGTTGCATTACCGGATCAATTCAGTTGTTTTAGATTAGTATTGGGTATGTTAATAGTACTTATGTTGATTTGCTTTCAAGATGAATTAGATGCGTGTCTTGTGCTTTTATGGGTAGAAAACTTGAATTTGGACTGGATTCTGTTGCTATTTTTCTTTTCCATAGAAATTAACATGCTCGGGCTTCACTATATTGGATGTATTGTGCATTGGGTAGAGCTGGTCGGACTGTTTCCTTTACATGCCTTGTGCTATTTCATTGTTGTGTTGTATGTGAGTACGGATAGCTTGCATGAGATTGTACTTTTTTAGTTTCATTTTTTCAGTACTTGTGATGTTTGTGGGTGCGTTTCTGTTTTGCCTTTTCTATTATTCATTTACTGCTATGTTTCATTTGGGATTTTTTTTTTCCATTTTAATTGTCTTGAAAGATATGCATTTAACATGCAAGTGCAATTGGGTATAGTAACCTTATGTTCGTAAAACTTAATTGATTGCACTCTGTTCCCTTTCTTTCTCCTTTAGTATGCAATATTCTATACTTTTGTTTTTTGTTTTCAATTTTTTTGGTATATTTTTTTATCACTTTTGAGGGTTAATAGTGGAGTTCTTAATTGGGATATAGCATGCATGATTTAGAACGAGATTGAATGAAATATGATTGTTGTTTTGTTAATTAGATATCCTCTATTTAATTACAGGATATTTTCCAGAACTTTCGATTATGGAGGTTGATTGTGTCAGGTTTTTCCTTTTCATCTGCGCCAGAACTGATGTTTGGACTCTACCTGCTATATTACTTTAGGGTGTTTGAGAGGCAGATAGGTTCCAACAAGTACTCAGTGAGTAATCATCCATATGATACCACTCATTGTTGTCGTTATATGCTATGAACTACCTCTTTCAAAAACTAATTACAAGCATCTCGTACTTCTCATGTGGAGTTTTGAATTGGAATTGTATTATTTTACTGTATAATCAGAACTGAGAAAAATAAAAGAATGGAACTGTGGGGTGTTTTCTTCTTTGTCTTCTTTTTATTTTTTGGTCTTAGTTAAGTAAATATGTTCCATTTGTGCAGGTATTCATATTGTTCTCTATAACAGTTTCTTTTCTCTTTGAGGTCCTTACATTAGCACTGCTCAAAGGTATGCATGCTTTCTATGATTGCTTAAATTCTCTTCTAGTTTCAAATTCTTCCATATGTGTTTCATGAAGCTTTCTGTGATGCATAATACAAGACATGACCTTCATTGCTGGATCCTGCTCAGTCAGTGAGGATTTACTCACCTAGTCCTTATCTATCTGATAGTTTTTTCTATTTGCTGAATTCAAAAGGAAACTCAAAACTCGTGCTTTCTTGTTTTCCTTTAAGCCATTATGGTTTTGAATGGAAATAGTCACAGGATATAGATTGGAGAGAGCTAAGCAATACAGTTTAGTGAATAGTTTTTTTATAGATATCGTGTTCACTTTTTCAATGCTATGATTTGGTACATCAATTTTCATGGTCTAGCTTTAATTAGAGTTTTCTTCCATTATAACATGGGCTCAAAGGATGAGATGTATTATATTAGCATCTATGCTTTCATTTATCATTCCTATATTATTGTGTAGTTCAAATTTTATTGTTGAACAACAGAATTCACTTATATATTCTATGTTTACAGATCCTGCAATGAAACTCACGTCTGGACCATATGGTCTGATATTTGCTTCCTTCGTACCATTTTACTTTGACATTCCAGTTTCAACAAGGTTTCGTGTATTTGGAGTCCACTTCTCTGATAAGTCTTTCATATATCTTGCTGGTCTTCAGGTGGTGCGGGTGTAATAAATTTTTGATATCTCCTCCCTTTCTACCTCTGGCCTCAGAGATCTCACTTGCTTTTTGTCTTGCAGCTTCTTATATCATCCTTGAACAGATCTTTATTGCCTGGGATGTGTGGCATCCTTGCCGGTTCTTTGTATCGTCCAAATTTTTTCCGCATCCGAAAAGCAAAGGTAATTATTCTACCATGATATTTGAACCAGAAAAGTTCTGTTTGCAACTACTGTACAATTTTTTGGTATTCTGTTCAGCTGTTGGAATAGATGCTTTTCCCTCGGAAGTATGGTAGTGAAGGATGTGTGGGAAAGAAACAGGACAAAAAGTTAGAATCAAAATGAGATTTCCCTCCTTTTCTCTTGAATGGGAAAAATAAAAAATAAAATAATTAAAAAAAGAAAAGAATATTGAAAATAAATATTTCACCATTGGTTTGCTTCATTAGTGCACTAGTTGGTGTGGTTGTGGTGTATTTTGTTGTAATACATTCTTTTGTACATATGCTTGAAGGCTATCATTGGAGTCGATGGTATCAATAGGATTTCAGCCACGATAAATCGGAATTTCTAAAATTAAATTTGTATTAAATTCTATTTTCTTTTAGCATTGTTTTTGTTAATCTGTGTTTTCTTCAAGATTATTCAAAGTTAACGAGTGTGTGTGTATTTTCTTGTGATACAGTTCCCCGAGTTCATCACTTCATTCTTTTCACGGCTTTCTTTGCCATCTATGGGGAATCCGCCTGCAGCACCAAGTAGGAATGTTCTTGGAAGTATTCCATCCCATGCTGGACGACAAGCAGAGGCAAGTATTTTGGATGAATGTCTTAGTTCTGCTATCTGTCTAAAGCATGTTTTAATTTTGTATTAAGAGTACCATGTGGGATGCACAATCTGAGAATTTATTTTCTAAAAGTTGAGAACTTAGGTGCTCTAATCCCCTTGTCCCTGACTTCATCTCATTCGCAAGGGACACATCTGTTGGCATTTTTCCTGCTCTGAGGACACTTTAATTTGATGCTTTATTCTGGCATAGTTATGTAGTATGAATTTTGGCAAATGAATTACATGATATATGTGTCTGTAGGTCATATTCAAGTGCTTCACATATGATTTATTTGATTATTTTTGGTGCCATATTGAACCCTACATGTTAGGAGCATTATAATTTGGAACGAAAGTTAATCATGTACATGTATCAGCAGGATTATCAGGTTCAATGTGCTTAGTTGTCAACATGTAATTGCTACATATCTTGAGAAAATTACTTTTTGTAGTAAATTGTTTTTTCTCTGGCGGTAATGTTGTCATGGTTAATGACAATCAATCAGACAATTTCTTTGGTTTCAGAGTAACTACCCTTTGCCCGTGCCTTCTACCATAGAGCCACCGGAAGACTCCATTGCTATGCTGGTTTCTATGGGATTTGACAGGAACTCAGCCAGACAGGCGCTTGTGCAGGCTAGAAATGACATCAATGCTGCCACGAACATTCTTCTTGAAGCACAGCCCCATTAACTTAATCTCGAGATTGATGAGAATGTTAAACCTGGACTTTTTCAAATTGGAGACAAGATTTCATTGGCATCAAGATGTGATGGTTGATACTGATATACACATGATGGTGAAGCAATCCATTTGCTTGCAGGAATTCACCGTGGCAACCATCAATTCTGATGGGCTTCTGCCTGCCTTTTCTCTTCGTAACTGCCTATCTAGATTTGTAGCTTTGATTTTTGACTGACACACACCAATATCGCAGCAGTTTAGGAGCCCGTACAATTTTTACACCATCATGGAAAACATGCATATTACCGAAAGTTTCAGAGAGCTTGTTTCACGCGTGCAGGCTGTTCGGGCATGTAAATTTTATTTGATCCTTAATTGGTTTCTTCTACAATTAAGCCCATGGTTTTGCATGATGCATGATTGTTGGCGAGACTCCGCGCCTTGAATGAAACATGAAATTCCCAATGTATTATTAGACCGCAGGGAAAGTTTGTATGAAATCTTAAAAATGCAATACCAAAATAACAACGAAAAACAAAAGCGAAGTGGAATTATTTTAGCAAAGTCCTGATTTGCAATTATTTAGTTGATCTAACAAACAAAATCAGAAACCGCCTCAAATATTATGCCAAAGGATGGAAACCCCCCGCCTTCACATTTCAGCCTTGAAATCCCTCAAAACGACAGTTTTTTAACATTATACTATGAAAGCCCCACAATTCAAAGTGCAACCCCCCAGCAAATTACGTCATAAGCAAGCAAATGTTGAACTCCTACAAGGGGTACTTTCTTCCTGGATGTTATATGACTGTATAATTGGTATATGTAAACGCCACAAAGCATTGGCTGTTGATCTTCTAGGGCGAGCTGATGGGCTCCCTTTTGATTTTACTTCAAATATTAGACGGTGCTCTTGTCCACACGACTTTTATGGAGCTGGAAAGCTGGGGTGATCCAGCTTCCACAGCTGCATTGTATACCCGACCAATTGAAGTAACCCAAGCGTGCTTCACAATGGGCACAGGATAACTTTCCCTCCAATGCGCCCTCTTCAACTGAGTAGACAACAATCAGCAAAAATATTAATAAAAACTTGGAAGTGTACAAAAACCTATCATTGTCTATTACTGATATTTAGAATTAACCTTGGACTGAGTTTGCAGCAGGTTATCAATATGGCTTCAGATTGTGGTATAACATTCATCCATATCAATATTTATATTGAAGGCGGCCAAGAATATCAGAAATTCTTCAGGTAAGAAGGTAGGTATCAAGTTTACCTGCTGTCATCCACCGAAGGGGCTCAACGAATATAGAAGAACACTCAGACTCATCAGATCTGTTAAAACGATTGCCACTTTTCCGCTTGTGCCACTCAAAGGCTGTCTCACCCTCACCAGGAATGTGATCCACGACATTCTCCTGCAAGGCAACAACTCTTCGACATTTCTTGCACCGGTACGCAGGGGTACGATTATCTCCTCCATTTGGAATTGCTTCTACTCCTGACAAAACTTCCACTGGCAAGCCAGGATCAGCTCCAAATTTGGAACTGTCTATTTTCTCTCCACGATTATAAGAATCACCTGAGAACATTGGGCAGGAAACCATTGTTAATGACTCCTTAGTGATGAACCACAGCATTATAGGGGCAGAACATTGTAGAGTTTGTCCCTATCAAAACCATTATAGGTTGCCCTAAGAAACCAATAGCTTCGATGGGAAAACATGGCAAAGCAAAACCATGCCTAGGTAGTACAGTTAACAATCTATCTCACAGATCTCTCTGATCTACTTCAACTATTTGCATTTTCTTAGTCATCAAATAACTATAACTAGGACAGTCATTAAATTTTAGGCATTTTATGATAAGTTTTCTTTTGCCAAAAAGTACAGTAAGAATAGCAAAAAAGGTGAATTCGTACAAACTTTTACGTCAAACAGTTCTATGTTTCTCTACATTATTATCTATTCTATGTTTCTCTACATTATTATCTATTATATGAATGGTGGGAGTAAAAAGAATACAACTGAGATAAGCAATCGATAATGCCATTCATGTAAACTTAGAATGGACAGAAAGTGCAATAATTTCCACCATTCAACTAATCAAGCACAAAGTCAAAAGATTCATATTCTGTGCTCCAACTAGGCGTCATGACCTAGGAAAATGTTTATGAAAATGAACATAGTATATTAGCAGGGCCATTCTCACTAGGAAAAAACCCTTCAAGACACCACACTAATGCGCAGCCAGTCTCAACAAATCCCCATCACTTAGAAACATATAATCCTTAAATCCAGTTTGACATTGAAGCCACTTGAACCATTGCACTAACTGCCCAGCAGACAACATCTATAGTAATTCTCTCTCGTGTCCAGCATAGTTTCAAAGTTATCTGCCTAAAAGTTTACAACCTTCACTGCGACAGTATCAAGAATTTCTAAGTTATCTAAACATAACTAATACACAGAAATCATTATGCATCGCTTATCCCCAAAAGCATCTTTAAACATATCAGGCTGCACAAAGCAGGAAAGTGAAGAAAGATTAGGAGTTAACCTAATACTTTCAGGCGAAATCGCTTGTAAATGGGGCTACCACGATTGACCTTAAAGCCCATTTCTTCAAACATTTTCAACTGCAATAGGGGAAAAGGCATACATTTACAAAGATATGACAGCTTTTAAGACATGAGTTAAAACTTAGTGTTAGCGTATAAACCACAGACTGCTAATGCAATGTCAAAATCACCTGTTCTAAAAAGCCATCATTGGGACAAACAGACTCACAGCTCTGCCGTAGAGATTCAAGTGCATCTGCAGGAATGCATGGACAAAATGAAAGAAGAAAAAAAAAAGGGAAAAAGAGAACAAAAAAAATGTAAGTTTGAAATGACAATCACATATTTCATATTCATCAGACAGAAACAGACAATACGACTGTGTAGACTCATAGTACTCCAAAGAAAAAATGAATTTGTTCAAACCTTCTGAAGATAGTTGCTCAGTTCTCATCAAATATGCTGTAATGATAGCTGCACTGCAACGAACACATGCAAAGATGGGTGTAAACCCTTAAGACTTGACAATTCAGGAAACTTGAAAAGTTATAACAATGTAGGCCTCTTCTGGACAATTTCTGATATATTAGCAAAGTAACATATTAACCAAAATTACTTTCACACATAGGGATGATTAAACGTGCTACACACACACAACAACCCAAAAAAAAAAAAGTATAAGCAATCAACTGTTCCTGCAAATAATAGTTTTGTGTGTAATAAGAATGTGGGAAAACATACAAACTTCGGACACCATTGACCAGAAAAATTAAAAAAACATAGCAAAAGTATTTCAGCCAGCTTGGAAAACTCGAAGGACATGCAATAACCAATTTGTTTGTTCTCAAAAATGAATTTTACTGGCAATTTAAAAGTTTCGCTTTCCAATATCAAAACTCACGTGTCTTATCAATTGTCATCGGTCAACTTATAATTAATCAATTTCAAAATACAGGGCAGTCAAGTAATTATTTCAGTGAGATGCTCTCAAAATATCTTCTGTAACATTCATAGTTATCCACTTTAGCTCATAAATAAATCAAATTAACAGATAACAGTATAAGTTATTGCCATGATTTTGCATGTATAGTAAGTCGTAAATTATTATAACAATGTCCATCAATATCTAAATTAGAAAAGAACGCTCCAAAAAGCTCAAAAACTAGATAGCTTTCCAGTGCTATCATCAATAGCATAAATTCAGTGATATGAAAACCTCAGGTACATTAAAGTTCTTAGAAAATTTAAAGGCTTATGAGGAGGTTTCTGTCTACAATCAATAACGATCTATGTTCCAGTATTTTCGGATCATAAACAGCATTACTAGAAAAGAAGGCTCCAAAAAGCTCAAAAACTAGATAGCTTTCCAGTGCTATCATCAGTAGCATAAATTCAGTGATATGAAAACCTCAGGTACATTAAAGTTCTTAGAAAATTTAAAGGATTATGAGGAGGTTTCTGTCTACAATCAATAACAATCTATGTTCCAGTTTTTTCGGATCATAAACAGCATTACTATATTTGCACCTCATTTTAACTTTTTTTTTTGTTCTCTTTCCTTTTAAGGTTATTTTAAATTAATTAACAGGTAGTGTTGAGAACTAGTTCTTGTAGATAGTATAACTCATTGCTGTCATCCTCATTAATGCCAATTCAGGTCAATAGAGTTGAACATATATAGTGTATATATCCCAGATTTTATGGAAAATAAAGTAGTATTCAGAAATTTTACAATCTAAGAGCAGATGAAGCATAAAAATATTTATGGATTTTTTTTTTTTTTTGGGGCATTTGCATGAGTATTGAAGGGACTGACTCATGACAACAAAAAACTCTCAAGTTAATAATAATTTGTCAGCATTGAGGAACCATGTAAGAAAACCCAACAAAAAAAAATGATAATAAGGAGAAAGCTGCTACTTTCAATAACCTTGAAGTTATATAAAAATGTGTTTTTGTGCAAATATCCAAAAATTATATGCACAAAAGAGTTGTAACAAGAAGTGAGACTTAGCCTTTGGCCTATAATCTACAGAATGTTTATATGTCATATTGGAGTTTGACTAGTATATCATTACAATTGCTAGGAATGAAAATACAAGAGTAGATATGTTGATAAAATAAAATATGGAAAATCAATAACGAACATACCTCCTGGACACTCCTGCAAAGCAATGAACCAAAACACCCCCCTCCTTTCTTCTCCGATCAATGAAATCAAAACATACATCCAAATAATCCAACAAATTCTCACTTTCCATATCTCTTATAGGCACAGTCATTCTCACCAGCTTCAAATCCTTGCCAGCATATTCCAATGAGTACAAGAGTTTTGTGGGGGACAAACAGCTTCTTGACCCATCACCTAGATCATCCACAGAGCCCGAGCCACCATCACCGGATCCACCAGCATAAACCTTCTTAATCTCCTTGGAGGGGATCGTAAGACTGCTACGCCATTCAGTGAAAAATGATATGGATGCAGAGCTCAAAACTGATAGCATATGCGTAATTTCAGCGCTACCATTTTGGAGAATGTCTGCTGCATCCGATATGTTTCCAATGAATAGATGCTCACGGACAAGGTATGGCATGACAACAGAAGAACAATGGCTCTTTAGCAAAGAGCTAGTTCACCTTTTCGCCCTGCAAAAAGCTTTAAAATTACCGTTCACATCCCCTATACACTTTTTAGATGATTGAAAACAATCTAGCTGGGACAGGCTAGAAGTTAAGATTCTCCAATAAAGGAATACTGCTCTGTTGGGTCGCTAAGAATGCAAAGGAATATCAGAAAATCATAACATGTAAGACGAAGCATGACCAACAAACAACTAGTTTCCAATCTTTAACATTATGTACAGAACTTACAATAATATACATTTATTTATTTATATATATACTAAAAGATCACCAATGAAGTGTTTTTTTACTCCAAAAACAGATACCGTTTAGAGTAGCACTTCTCAATTATTTCTCTGAAAAAATGCTTGAAGTTTTCATTAAATGTCAGAAAGTGAGAAAGCATTTATGTGTAGTTCACCCAAACACTAGAGAACTGACACAAAATTCAAAAGTGCATTTGAAGCCGTCAAAATTACTCCAAAAAGAATACTATTGTCATCACAATCGAATACGTTTCAACAGAAATAATATATCAGGCAATAATGAATTCGGAATTTGAATAAAGATTAAGCACTTGAAAATTTTCAATCTCTAGAACGAAGAAACAATAACACTCAAGTTACACGATCCTCAGTTACTTTACAAAACTCAAAATTTCTTCATTTAGAATCACTAAATATTGTGTAAAGCAATCTTATTTTTAAATTTAAAAAATAAAGATATCTCATTCACCTGAAAATAAGGAATATTCCGGCGATGGTGTAATCTCTACGCTATCTCAAGACTTTTTACTTCCTCGCTTGATTTCCGCTGACGGTGTGAGCAATTTATATATACTGCTGCGTACGTGCGAGTAACTGATGTTACGAATGGCACGTGCCAGTTACGTGAGATAAATTAGTCTTGGCTTTCCACGTGTTAGAGATAAACCGGAGGCCCACCATTACAATTTTTTTCCTCCTTAAGTCATTTTTTTTTAAAGAAAAAAAGGAATTCATCAATTGGCTCACTTATAATTTCATTGCTCTGTTACTTATTTTGGTACTGAAAATATGTTTGTAAGTTATAATAAATGAAACGTAAAAATATCTCTTTTTTGTTACTCGAAATTTGGCTTCACATTTTAAAAGTGCATTCTATTCGCAATTATTTTATTCAGTACATTTAAGTATTTAACATGTTGTTGTCTTTGTAGGTAGATCACTGTTAATATAGTTGAAATCATCGGCAATCAATTTATAAATTCACCTTCATGCACAATATTTTAACTTAAACTATGTTTGATATAACTTTTCAATTAGATCTTATTTAAGTAAAGTTTTTGTTAGTAGAACTTTACAATTAGAGCTTTTAATCAAAAGAATCTAGTTGTCTAATTGTCAATAAGAGTTTTTACAAAAAATTATGTTATGAAAAGTATAAAATAAGATTGTTAAATAAGTAGAGTATATTTTAGATATTTAAATATTTAAAAAAAAATTAACATCTACTTCCAAAAGTCAAAATTTGAGGTTTTGCTAGTAAAAAGTAAATAACTTATTTAATTTTCAAAAGCTCTACTAAAAATAATAATAATAATTTTTATAAGAGCTTATGAGGATTAAATAAATATTTATGACTATTAGATAAGTTATACTAAATAGGCAACTTAGAAGTTGAAGGCTCAATCACTATATAAACAAATTCTTAATATCACTGTATTGGGATTATTATTATTACAACAAAAGTGTATGAGGGAAAAAGTGTAATTTTCTCAAAAATTAAGGAAGAAAATGCAATAATCCTCAACCAGATATTTCCTATAAGAACTTTCTTGGTTTCTATTATCAAGATCAATAATGTTGTTGCACCCCAATTTAATTCACTTCAATTGATGATAAAGACGTGAGAGAACTTATATGGTGAGAGCTGATTGGGTTATAGATAAATTTTTCTTTTTAAGGAATAGATTCAAATTACAAATTTATATCTTTTAAAAGAAACATACAAACACAAAAAAAAAAGAAAGAGTTATTAATGGTTTAAAACCGTTGAAAAGAGGTACAAATTGATGTCCATATCAAGCGCAAGATTTTCTCTCCGAACACATTTCTTTCCTGTATTGGCGAATGGTGAGTGTGCTGTGTGCATGTGTAGCGACTAGAGTTGCCGTCTTACTATGCTTGTTGGTTCTTGATAATTGATTAGGCCCCAAATTGCGAAATTGGCCACACATACGTTACTTTGATGTTGATTGATCGTGATAATAAGAACATTACTTGACATGACGTTAGAAATCTTAAAAGCTTTAGTCGATGTTAATTCTTTGGAGTTTTTTTTTTTTTAATACTGATTAATCATCATATTACTGCATTACACAGATATTTATAACTATTATTATAGTAAATATATTACATTGATATTTACAATCAGAAATACATGATTGGAACTTATATTATTACATTGAATTCTGTAAAGTACATGCCCAGACAAATAATTCCTTACAGAAGAGGGATGTCCATACTCCACTCGTATTGCATGAGGGAGAGGAAATTTTTGAAATATTAAATAAATAAGCACGTTAGCCCTCACAAATACTTTTATGGGGGCTGCAGCCCACCACTCCGACCAAGGCCGAAGTGGCTAATTCTTTGGAGCTAGGTATGAAACATTGAAACTCAGGGCCCTGCTAACTTTTATTTTAAACTCATCACTCATGCAACAATTTACTTTTATGTTTTATTTTATTTTTTTAATTGATAATGAATTATTGGTCTAAAAAAGGTCCAAAAAAAAATTCAAGATCGAATTGTTCTTGTCACTTTTTTGTTTTTGTTTTTACAAAGCTGCCGTATAATCTTTTGACATATGTCAATAATTCTCATGATACATTTTTATTTGAAAAGTTATATCAGCAGAAATTTAGAATAAAATAAGGGCTTATGTATAGAAAATGGTAAAGATAATGAGAATACTTTAGTTGAAGTGCATTTTTGGGTATAATTTGGAAAAATTAAAAATTAAAAATTAAAAAAAGTAGATGTGATAACGAATTGATTCCAATTATATATAATAATAAATATCATGTAAGGTAGGCCAAAGATTTTCTAAAGTCGTTGCCACCTATACACAGAAAACGAAGATAACTGCTCTAAAGAAATATTAGAAGAAAATGAGAGTGCTAGGTATTGAGGGATCCAATGGAGCAATAGCACATGGCAGTTGAAGGAGAAATAAAAGAAAATTTGTTGGTGATGGGTCCAAGATTTGTCTAGTCCGTGCCGGAAAATATATTGGTGGCTCTAGCCGAAAGCAGTGTACAGCGTTGCTATCGAGCATCAATTAACCAATGTTGTGGGCATAAGATATGGGCGTTTGCATTCGCATTCGCAAATTGGAAGGGTATATGTTATTATGTTATAGGGATAAGAAGGGTAACCTCATCGATCAAGCTTCAGGATAAAGTAAAGCAAATGGGTGACTAAATGCAAAAAAATACACTTGTGAGAATTACATGAAGAATAAAAAAATTGATAACAGCTGGAACTAGCCAACTCCTGTACATACAAAATTGGGTTTTAAATTTTCTGTAATTGAGAAACAAAAAATGTACTATAATTAAAGAATACGTATCACTTGTGTAGTCCTTTTCAGCAAAATTTACATGACAAACCGCGGATGATTTCAGTTTCCCCCGTAATCTTAATTCTCGCTTGAAGGTACAAGATTTTGATATACAACTCCGTGTATCCTGGCACCAAAGAATGGTAGCAAACTAGTCGGTCGATGAAGGGATTCCGATGAAAGCAATTTCAGCATTCCTGATCTTCCATGGTATAAACAGGTATTTGCCAGTTCTTGGTGTTCTTCTTTGGATCATCAGTGAGGCTGAGATCGTTATCATCTTCCTTGTATGTTTTAATGAATGTTCTGGCTCCCATCAAGATAAGCCTCTCAACCATGAATAACTGATAGTTATTCTCAACCACAAGATCCAGGATGTCACTAAAGTTCGAGGAATATGCCAGGTTGTATCTGGAAAAGAAATATAAGGTCAAATTACCAATGGATGAAATTCTCGAACAATTTTCATTGTTAGTTTCAAGCCCTCATTGATATAAAAGCATGCTAAAAATATCTTTAGAAAGCAAAATGAAAGGCATCGAATACAAAATCAATGACCATCATATGCAAACTGTTGGAATCTAAAAGAAGTCTGAATAGTTGGCTTGCTACTCTATCATCTCACCGTTGCCCTCACTACCACGACATCTAAGCTATATCATCAGAGAGACCCAACGTCTATACACTCGCACATATACATGCACAACCCTCTTTCTCCGTGACCACTACAACATCTCAGCTACCTCCATTTTCTCCACTGCTTCAACCATCAATACTACCCCATCACTAATATGGCAGTATGCCACTAACACTTGAATGTGCTTTGCCATTTTTCAGACAAAAAGAACCTTTCAGATCATGGTTGCTAAAGCCTATATGTACTGGTAGTAGTTAAAACATTACATGGATAACAGACAGCTTGATCCCCTCCACCACCTTTCCCCTCATGCAGGAAAAATAGTCTCTCTTAATGCTATAAATATCCATCATCTGCCACTCGGCCTTTGGCCGAGTGGTGAGAGCTGCTGCTCTCCAAGTTGGAGAGCAGCAGTTCGAACCCCCACAATGCATGTGGGGGTGTTTTCTTCCTCAAATAAAATTGAGTGAAGGCAGTCTGTTTCTTTGCCCCAGTGCGAGGAGTAGACATCTCTCGAATATTTGAGAGGGTTAAAATTTGGGCAGCGCTCCATTAGATTTGATGTATGTTAGTCCCAGTTATAGTCTGATTTGTACATATCAGTTATATTCTCATGTAATATGAGTTGTAATCTGAGCAATAGTCTCATGTAATCAAAATAAAAAAAAAAAAATTTCCATCATCTAACTGTGAACCGAACATATGAAAGAAATAATCTGTACATGCTTCAGACATGTCTGATAAGAGAAAGTTTTTGCATTCCCATAAGATAATAACTAGTTCTGCTTTGCATATAAATCATGATAGCTGAATTTCAAAAAACAGATACCATTTGTGCACTAGAACTTTTACCTGACAGCAAGTGGGGAGAAAAAACCAGGCGTCCTCTCATTTGAAGCAATAAAAAGAGTCCGTCCGGGTGGAACCCAGTTTTTTATCCTGCAAAGGATAGCCTCTGGACGCGTGTCCCTGTCCAGATGAGGAAATAGGCTCCTGTCAACCCCATACCTGTCCTTTCTGGTTTTTAATCTATCCCCTCTACGAACATGGATGGAATCATAATCAACAAGAAGCGCCTTTATCTGTGGATACAAAAATTTTCATGGCCTAAGTATTAGGTTGAAAGAGCATTATAAAGGATAGTCTTTCCTCAAACACTATAAACGGTAGCATATTAAGCAAGAAGAAACACAAAACTGCCAGAGCTTGCAAATATCAGTAGGAATTCCATGAACACTATAAACTGCAGTATGTTAAGCAAGCAAAGACACAAACTGCTGAACCTTGCAAATATTAATAAGAGTGTTTAAAGTAGTGTTTTACAGGTATAACTTAATTGGTTAATATTCTCTTAGTCAATTCATCGATAACAAATAAAACTCATCAATCTAAATTATGATAGATAAGCAAAGCGCCCTTATCTAAGCTATCTGATGCAGGAAATCCATAAAGATAGCACTCACTTGATTTCGATTAACTAGTTTTGGATATAGTCGTGAGTTTATTTCCCAGCAAATAACTATAAGCATTACCTCTAGGACTGGTTTAATGACCTATGGAATCATAAAAGAATGTACACACATCTTGACAAGCACTGACAACCCACAACATGTTTCCAAATTTAAGAAACTGCTTCAAATTGTAAAACAATTAGCGAATGTTTCTTTATATGACTAATAAGAAATGATCAGTAAATCCACTCCTCCATTTGAATATCGCAAATCATCTGCTCAATGAAGAACAAGGTTTAGAATTTAATAATATTAGCATTCTCTTTAACTCGTCCTGCTTCCTCCAATTCTCCCAAAGTTTTTCTTTTTCATTTTACTTCTTTTAGACAAATAGCTCTTTCAATTCCAACCAGTGGATGTCCTTGATTTAATCACATTAGAGCTATCACAGGCAAATAATCTTTTAACACAATTACAAATCACTTCTACCAGCAATGTTGTATCGTGCAACCTAAAGGGAACAATCTTATTTGTATCCACTTGTGCTGACCATCAACCCCGTCCTTTTTAACCACCACCTAGCCATCTTAGCAACCAAATATATATAGTCCTCATTAGCGTCTGTTGGCTCATCATTGATCTAAAAGAGGATGAATCAAACCCAAACTTAGCACACCTCCTTCTACAATTTTAGTATTCAAGATCCAAATGTGTGGCAAACTTGATTTATGCATGGTACAAAGGTTGGAGTATGAGCTCTAACCACCATTGTCGTCCCCCCACCCAAAAACATCTTCTTCTTCTTCTTCTTTTTTAGTCAAACATGTAAAATCAAAATCAAAGAAGATGAGTTAACTTCACTGACTACAAGCTTGCCACAAATATATTCAAATTACTAAAATACTTAAGTTATGAGTAATGCCAATAAAATGTAGCTGCATCTATGCATTAATTATCCTGCACCCAAGGAAACACATCAAGTTCCTTGCAGATCTGTTAGAACAGAACATGAAAAATAGACTGCACCATCCAGGAGACAATCAATAAATACTTTTCCCCCACTGAAAAAAGAACACTAATGGCATTGCAGAACAAACCTTATCTGCTGCATCTCTCAATTTTTCAGCTGCCATCGATGGGAGAAATGAATGTGGCAGCATTAAAGCACTATGGTTTTTCCGATCCTTGCATTCCATAAACCTGAATGATTACAAATATTTAGTGTCTCGCAAAGGTAGGATGATTCAATAATCTCAAACTGATCCATAAAAAACAGAAACAACAAGAATTTTCCACCAAGAAATAGTTATGTAAGACGAACAATGTCTTAAATTATTCAAATGGCACCACAAAAAATCAATTACAACATAAGAATCCCAGTTCAAATTTGACTAGAATAATTCAAGACTCTTAAGCACTTCAAGCCAATAGTCAACTACACTAAGTAAAACCTTAAACGAGGCTCCACAGGTCACAATTATTTCAATCAATATTTAATTAAATTAATACATGAGAAAAGAAAAGGCATTAGGATGTCAGAATTAACTCTTAAAACGAGACCCAGAGGTCATACACGGGAAAAAGTTCCCACCGTATATCCACTTTCTCCAAATCATTTGTATACCCAGTCTATAATTAGTGAAATGCAAAAAAAGTCTTAACTCAAATAATTCTCAATGTAAATCATGTTATATGTAAAAAATATTCCACACCCTGTCCTTAAGTTTTCAGAATACTCTGAGAAAAAACTATTTCTTTAAACTTGTCAAGACAAATTGCATTAACCCCAGAACCCGGCTGACCACCTCCCTCCTGTCCCTCCCTTCCGCCCTCTCTATTGGCTCCTAATGGTAACAATCTCGGGTTCCGAGTCTCAAGTAGAAAATAAGTAAAGAACAAAACAAAATGGCAAAGAAAAGCCACCATAATAAAATTCATCAAATTACCACGACAGAGGGCTTGCAGTTCTGTTTATGAGCAAGAGATTTGAGTAGCGCCTATTATCATTGAGATTAACCCGACTAACTCCTTCAACATGAGCAACCCCTCTAGCTCCCAGCTTCATACTTGTCATCAGCACATGATACCAAATTTTTGAATTATCTAGAATTACTGGTACAGTTTCTGATATAAGCTCCAAATCGTACAGGGAATCCATAGCACAAGTAGTACCAGCCCACCTACAAAATGAAAAAAAGCAAGTTCCACTTGTGTTAATTACCTGATCATTTTTTTTTATTTTTGGACAATTAAAACGTCCAAGAACAAAAAACAAAAAAAAAAAAAAACCAAAGATAACCCTAAAATGAGATTTCTTTTGAAACAGCAACGCACCACCATTATGAAAATAATACAACAGGAAAATAGTTCCAGGAAATTACCTTTCCTCCATATTTCCATCATCAGAACGATGAAAGATTGCTTTCTCATTATGTATGGGATTGATGCACATCCTAGAAGGCATCACAAATGTTCTGCTAACAGCCAAAAGATAAATTAATATTAAAAAAAAATACAAGAAAACAACAACATTTTCTTTACAACACACAATCAACCATCCATCCATTGCGCATATACATAGTGACAAACAAGCCTCAATATACCCCCATTTGAGTCATTACCATAACAATCTAATCCAAGATTCTGTCATTTAACAAGAGCACTACTAAATGAAGCAAAATGCATACAGTTACCTCATTTTTGGAGCAATTGCCAAGATCCCAATTTCAAAAAATTCTAATGAAACGAAATTCTTTAATTTTTTTAACATACCTGCCCAAAAACATGGCTTCTTCGAGCGCACACCGGAGGCTGGATTCTTGGTGACCGAGGCCCGCACATTTATCGCAATTCTTACCAGGACAGTCAATTCTGCTGCCCCAATACAAGTACTTATCGTGAAGAGTGTGATGCCTCTTGTGCTTGGGTTTCATCAGGTTTCTTATGGTCATTTTGGAGAACGAGAACCCGTTTGTTGAAAGCTGAGAGGAGTACACGCAGAGAAATACAATGGCGGATATGCAGATGAAGAGAATCAGAATTGGGGATCTGGCTGCCGTTTTTGCTTTTGGCCTCTGCGTTTTGTGAACTGTCGCCATTGAAGTTGCAGAAACAAGAACATGAAAGCGTTGGTTGAACAGGTATGATGCGATGCCTTTGACGAAGAAGGAAGAAAAAGGACGCTATAGATTTGGGGCGTTTTGTAATTTAGATCTTGCCAGGTCATCGCCTGGGGCCCTCAGATACTTGCCATGTCGGCACGTGATATGGCGATGCAGCGCGACGTGGCAGTGATGTAAAATTCGTTTGCGGGTTTGTTTTTCCCATTTTTTCTCTTTAACAAGAACATAATTGACCTCTTCAATTTAATCATTAATTAATTAATCTAATCCTAATATGTAAGTTTTACTTTTGAGTGAAAATTGTCTTAAATAACTACTTTATTTGGCATAGTTGAGTGCTAGTTGTTGAAAGAAATTATTATTGTCTGTTGATATGTCATGTTCTAGACTTCTAGAATTGATTTTTTACTTTTTCAATATTTAATGAAGAACTTTATGCACCATCCTATAAATTATCAACATAAGAGTAATGCCCAATAACAGAAAGAGTATACGAAATTCATTTTTTTTAAAAGATTTTTAAGCCTTTTATTCTTTTGCTTTTAATTTTAAAAAAATTAAGAGACTACTAGACTAGAGATATTGTAACCTCAAATATATTAGAATTTGGGTATAATAAAAAAATTTGTGATAAAGTATAAAGACTGCGTTTAGCACACAAGATTAGATTAAACTAAATATTATGATTAGACTGAATTAGTTTAGATTGGATTAAGTTAAATTATATAATACTATATTATGTTTGGTACAATATTAGATTGGATAATATAAATTATATTTAAATATTAAAAATAGTTATGAATATTTAAGATTAATAATTAAAATTAATTTAAAGGTAATTAATTAGAAAATTAAATACATAGTAAATTAGTTATGGACAGTCATAATCATAATAAACAAATATAAATTAATAAAACTATTTAATTATTTAATTAATTTTTATAAGATATTTTAGATATATTTTATTTTATCAAAAGGTTAGCAAATAATATATATAAAATCATTTAATTACTTGTATTATTAATTTTCATGATTATGTTTAATATCACATCAGTGATTATTAAATTTAATACAATCAATTATTGTAATAAATTATTAAATAGTTAATTTTATTGGAGTAAAAGTACTATTTTAATTAGACTATAAAAGCAAAATAAAAAATAAATTTCAAGTAAATCATGAATAAATAAATTAATTAATTAATTAAATTTTAAGTGATAAATAAAAAATGGTGTTATATATGAAAGAAATATTACAAATGAACAATTTTTTTTTTTCCTATTCTAATCCCATCTAAACCCACTTATAAATTGGAATTGTTAATCCCATAATTTAAGGACTAAATTTAAGTTTAATCCTCTCTAATCCAATCCAAGCAAAGTTGCCAAAGATAGAATATTTAATCTCAAAACTAATTTAATCTCACACTTAATCCTAAACTCTCGAACATAACCAAAGGTTACAGTCTAATTATCTCATCAGACTAATTTTAATGAACTCGTATTGTTTTATGCTAATTTCATCGTATGTGTCCAACAAGCAAATTTTTATTAATGAATCATACAGAACACATTAAAAAGTGAAATATAATAAATGTAAAGAAATGTCTTTACCTTGATTTTAATTTTAAGTTTTTAACTAATAAGCTCCTGATTCCAAGGCTGGATCGTGTAATTTTCAATTAGCTTCCTTTACATAATCACCCGAATTCAATTCTTGAGATGCAAGGGCTGAAAATTAACTTAAGCTTTGCCCCCTACCTATTCTTAAAAAATAAAATTAAAGAAGTATAAGGTAATTCAAGAAAAATTAAGGAGCCGGAAAAATTACCATGGAATAAATGTTCATCATAGATAGGGCACAAGAATAATTTATTATGAGAGACAGAGGCAAGGGGTACACCAGGGGATAAACCCCAAAGCCACAGAACTCACTCAAGTTTTAAGCTCTTTTCTACACTACATACATTTTGGCCCAACTACTCTTAATCTGTACAATCCTCTACTTTTCAATGACAACCACAAAACTAAATCCTTGAAACCAAAACCTCATATAATATGGGGAAGAAGACTAAGAAAAACTTTAGATGATGACTTGCCAAGGATGGCTTCGCGAGTAATGCATGCCGATTGGCCGTACTTCTAACTTGAGGCACCCATTTCGACAATTGAGATGAATGCCGAGTTATTCATGGTAGCTCTCAAGCTAGCCGGGCATGCATTTTGTCCCGTTGAGACGTTGGAGTGAGAAAGAAAGAAAAACAGTTTCTATTGTTCAAGCTTTCTGAAATGTGCGAGAGGAGACCCCATGTAGAAGTCTAACGAACCCCAAGAAACTAAGCTTGCCATCTGAGTGTCTTATCCAGTCTTGAAGAACAACGTGAACAGGTACTGATGGGCTGAGTCCCAGCTCCTGTAAGAAGTGAATTAATCAGATTTTAGACGACATAACAGGAGATATCATTTTCTTGTATATCTACATAAGTATCAGTCAGTATCTTCTGTATAGCATCAATGCCTGTGTAAAGAAATAAAGAGAGAGCATACCGAGGCAAGTTCTTCAATCATTATGGGTCTGTTGCCATCTTTATCAAATAAATCATAGGCATGTCTTGCATGTTGCTCCCAAGTCTCCATTCCTTCCAGCTGATGCACACTTATGGCAGCAGCACAAAATTCTTCAAAATCGAGTTTTCTATATTGGAGAGAACCAATCTGCAGCGTTTAAGACATGAAAATAAGCTCTTTTCTATCTATTTTTATCTTTGTAGTAGATCAATTTGAAGTTAACAAAAGTGGAAAGAGTCCTTACCATGTTAACATAGTCTAAAACCCGTGAGTCTTTCATTGCGTCAGTGGAGTTCTTCGACACTGCCTGTTAAGTCTGACACTGTTTAGATTGTCTAGAGAAAATACAGAAGATTCAAATGACAAGAGTATTAAAAGGATCTCACCATTTTATAGTTCTGCATAGAAATGAATCCATTCTTGTTTGGCCCCAATAACGTAAATTGTTCCCGGAGGTAAGCAAGCTGAGGCACTGTTAATGTCTTTGCAAGAGCCTGTCAGCATAGCATAACTTAACCAATTTATTTTCTCCCACATTTAAGCATCAAATTTTCCAACAAGGATACAAGTAAATCTGAAGAATTCAGACAATTAGCAGAAGTTTGGTTACTGTAATCATGGCTACATGTTCATGTCAAACAAATTTTTTGTTTCTCACTCAGGATGATTGAATACGTTGATCTCAGTTTCAATGTCATCCCTTGATTTACCATTTCTGGCAATGGAATTACTGCTGTCTATTCAACTTTATCACAGATAGTCTTAGGTGGGCTGGGTGTACCACCTCAGTGTACTAACGTGGTGCGACTGGCCCACCTGAGACTCACTTTATCGACGTAGTCCAAATGTGCATCTTTTAACTTAACTAAGATGCGACAATAAGATGATCGTTTCATGAAAACTTTTCCCCGTGTGTGGTGCCTACGTCAAAGTTACAAATATAGAAAACAGAATTAACCACTTTTTTCTCGTTTCCCAATATTTTTCCTGTCAACTGAATATTGACACCACGGGGTTGTCTCAAACCTATGTTTGGTTGGAGGAATAGCCGACTCACAGCAATTCCTATGTTTAGTTGATATTCTACTAGGAGTCAGCACTCTATTGGAATAAGGAGGAATCCTAGTTCCAGTCAACAAAGGTATTTGGATTTACGGGTCAAGAATCATTATTTCTTATCCTTACAAAATTTAAATTTCAACAGCAATCTCCTGTAAAAGAAGCTTTACTCTCCTGCAAAAGAAGCTTATGTAGCTATTTCATCTCAACTACATTAATATAAGAAATGTATTGGAAACAAAATTTTAGAAGGAATCAGGATTCCTAACCCATAGTTAGAATTGGAATTAAAATTTTCTAGTAGTCAGAAATTCCTGATTCCAAAGGAATCCTTATTCCTGGTAATATTATCAACCAAAAATAGGAATAGTCAAGGGAGTAGAAAGCAGATTCCATCTCCTTTCCATTTGATTCTACTAATCAAACATTATGGAATAAACTATAACTAAGGAATTGCGTTTAGACAGGTCTTTTGGTTATAAAGTGTTAGTGTGTAGACACACACACAAATAAGATCAAAATTATAAATCAGTGGCAGATACAAGAGATATTTTAGGATTCAAACTTACCATATGTCAAAACATGAAAACATTACAACAGTAACAAATAGGGGCCATGAGTCACACTTACCCCCAGTGCTGCTTTACGTAGAGAAGACGAGCTAATATAAGCCTTTATGAGCTTGTATACAATCATATCTGATGGTATCTTCACATCATGAGAATTGGCCAGCCATGGATGACCTAAACAAAATATAACAAACAGTATCCATGAAAATTCCAAGAAATCTTTTGTCAAACAAGAATATGAATAACCATGTACTTATGGGGCTCAATACATGAAGAAGCAAGATAATCAAGCCACATTCTTAGTCTCTCTGCAATTAATACTTTTCTGTACCAAAAATGAACCACAAAGATGGAATTCAAGTTGTCGACCGTCAAAGAGAGATTTCGTTACAAGTATGGACGATATCCCATTTAACTGCAAATAAATGATTAAATCAGCGACTTACTCAGAGCCTGAGCAGCAGTTAGTCTCTTGCGGTAGTCCTTGTTTAATAATCTCTTCACAAAATCAATCGCCTCAGGGGATAAAGAAGGCCAAGGGGCTTCGTCAAAGCTTGGATCTGCTTTAAGGACAGCTCGAAAGATTCCAGATTCAGTTCTAGCCCAAAAAGGACGGCTTCCACATAACAGAATATAAGCAATGACACCAATACTCCACATGTCAGCTTCAGTGCCATATGATCGATGTAGTACTTCAGGAGCTACATAATATGCACTCCCTACTATGTCATTCAGCCTTTCATCTGAAACAGATTCCAATGGTCAAAAATCAATTTGCATTTTCAACATAAACTAGGAAGAAAGCATCAGGAAGTATTTCTGACCTGGCTTTACATAGTCAGAGAGTCCAAAATCAATGGCCTTCAGGGATGAATTCTCTTCCTTAGAAGTAAAAAGAAAATTCTATAACAGAAAATAACATAATACAATAAGAAGAGGAAATCACAATGTGAGAGTAAATAAACTTGGATTGAAATTAAAAAGAAAAAGAAATGTGAAACTAAAACGAAGTCCTCAATAACTGCATCCAGCAATTGGTCAAGAATATTAAGTGTGCCATAGGAAAACACAAGCAGTATCTAAGAAACACATAGCGAGACCCAGAAAAGAAAGCACTGGAAGCACAGCAGTGCATATTAACTCTAAAATAATCCTTGTTAGCTTTGTTCAAAGTAACTTTAATTTTACTAGATATATATTTTTACAATCAAACTGACATACAGGGAAGGTAATCCAAAATTATTTGAATTTCTGAATTATCAAAAAGTTATAAATGATTATCTGCATGAGTTAATTACCTCTGGCTTGAGATCACGGTGGACCACACCTTGGAAATGACAAAACGCTACCACACTCAAAATTTGAACCATAACAATCTTTGCGTCTTCTTCTGAATATTTTCCACCCCTAGAGAACAAAAATGGAGAGTAAGTTAGTCAGAAGGTTGGCAAACAGGCCAGGGATTCACCATGAAGGGGAAAATAGACAAGAGATATGTGTACCTTGAAAGTATTCTATCCAATAGCTCGCCACCTTTGCACAATCTTGCAACATTAGATGGAGGGTAAGTCAGAACGTGAAGAACTTATGTCATAGCTTCCAATATTTTGCTTGAAAAATAATTGAAGTTTCTAAACATCCAATGGATCTTGGTCATGACTTTGGAAGAAAATAAACACATTGACAGGCCAAAAAATACAAAGAAGAAAGGACAAACCAAATAAGTTAGCATATGCCACTTGAAAAGACTTATTTCCCCAGTTAATATTAAAAGCTTAAAGCTCAAATATTTTGACTGAGCCACAGACCATTTAGCCGGCGAATCTTCATTTCCAAGGAAGGAATATACAGACGAACAATATTTTTAACTAACTATGTCGAGTCAAATTCAGTCACAATCTAGTATGAATTATGGACTGTTGTATTTATCCCAGGGAGCCAAGAAACGCAGATGTTTACGCAAGTCCTTGTATCAGAATCAGGAACCATTAAGACATGATAATAATAGAACAGCACAAGGGTCTATATTAAGAAAATGTTGAGGAAATTAGACTTACTCCATTACTATGTAAATGTTGTCATCATCTTCATAAGCATCATAGAACTGCACAAGGTTCTTATGCCCTGTAAGAGCTCGCAATATCTTCACTTCTCGTCTCACATCCTCGATGGCAATTGCAGTAGTCATCTGCCAGATATTAACATATACTTCAATGCCTTCCTCAGTCAAACAAACAGACAACAGTACTCATCAAGAATGGTGAATTGGTGATTTTCATGCTTGGGACGATGAACCTGAAGGAAAATGACTCCAATCATCCTTTTCTTTGTCAACAAGTGAAGTTTAGCAATAGGAAGAAGATTACAAGGCCCTTATTGTGGGTTGGACCAGGTTATGATAGAATGACATAATCACTACTATATTTTTAATTTACTACTGCTTTTCAAAATAATCTAAGTCAAAAATTGAAATCCAATCGTCACTAACTAATAGGGACCACCGAGGTTTATCAGCTGGATTATTGACCACTGAGGTTCATCAGCTGGATCGTCGTCACATTGCAAGAAAGCATATGAATATCACGATGAAATAGAAAACCATTGATGAGCTTTTAATTAGTACAAAAATTGTTTCTTTCGTTACCCACAAGAGCAACACACTCACTGATTGCATCCAATATTTTAGCTGAATATAAAATTTTTTCTAGATGATGATATCCAATATCCCTTCATGGGTAACCCCGAATATAAAATATTTTCTAGATGATGATATCCAATATCACTTTTAAGCTAACCACCACTCCTTCCAACAATTCAACAGGTAACGAAACCAAAAAAAAAAAATCAGACAATCGCAAAACATATTCAATCTCTAAAGATGCTCTAAATCAGCAAAAAAAAAAATTAATACACAAAAATTTCACCGAAGGAACAAAACAAAGTTGAAGCTAAATCTAGTAAAGTTAAAGCACAAGTCCCAGCATAATATTTTGATCAAAAGTCCCCAATTACGCAATTCAATTGACAAATACATCTAGACATGAAGAGAACAAGCAATTAAAGCTGCAAAACAAAATGTCAAGCTAAAAGAAAAATCAACAATGCTTCTGCATTTTTAAACAAACAAACATACCCAGAACCACAAAGATCAAAATAATTAATTAAACGATAAGAAAATATTTAAAAAGAACAGGGACCTTTGACTTAGGAATAACTTTGACAGCCACATCCTGGCCTTTCAAACTTCCTTTTTTAGCCTTGGCAGAGCAAGTATATCCAAAATGCCCACGCCCCACTTCTTCTCCAAGCTCATAATGAGCAACGAACTGCTTTGAAAATCCAAAATTCTTATCCAAACCAATATCACTTTCATTTCCTTCAGGAATTGAGGCCTCATTAGGCTTCACAGAACCATGCCTCCTTGCAAGCAATGAACGGATATGCTTTGCAGGCGAAGGAGGAGGAAATGGGCGCTTGAAAAAGCGCAAAGGAGTTGAATTTACACTTGGTATTGCTGGTGAGTTCTTGAAGAGACTTGGTAGTGGACTTGGGCTGTAAAATGGAAAATATGATGCTTTTGATTTCTGGGAATTTGGCTGAGGTTCGTTTTCATAAGGGAGTGCCTCGTTTTGTGATCTGTTTTGTGAGTTTTCAACTGGTTTTCCATGACAGAGTCCCATGTTAACAGAGAACTGTAGCTATAAGAAACTCAAGGATCCTCAACAAAAGTTAACAACTTTAAGTATTTTGATCAAGAAACTACAAGAAAAACAAAGAAAGTAAAACAATTTTAGACCGTAGTAGTAGCAGCAAGAAAAAAAATGAACTCCCCCAACAAAGAAAATTTGCTTCTTCTTGAGTTATTTTACAGTTTGATGAGCAGAACACAGAAAAGATCATCACTGTAAAATCCCCAAGAAGATCAAATTCAAAGCAAAATAAGAAAGAGAGAACCCAGATGAGAAAATTACTTAAAAACTAAAGCAACTCTACTTTACTAATCAAATAAACAAGAAGGCAATTTGGTAGAGGCAAGCGAAGAGAATGATAGGAAACAAAGCAAGAAAATTTACTCAAAGACGAAGGAAAGAATAGAATGAGGGGCAAAAGAACAGAGGAAAGAAAAAGGAAAAGGGTAAAAAAAAATAAAAATAAAATGAAAGAATAAAAGAAAAAGAAAGGTAAAGATGCTAAGCAGAGGCAACAAGAAAAGGAGTTAAAGAAAAGAAAAGAAGCAACAATGCTTCTTTATTTCTGCTTTTTGTAAGCTTTTTTTGTGAATGGGTTTATTATGCGTGTTGTGTGTGGAAATATCAATTTGTTTTGCTAGAGAGAAGGAGATGAATTATGAATGGATGGTTCATGGTTGGGTTGAATGTCATCTCTCTAATAATTAATGGAAGTGGGGTTGTATTTTGGATCCTTCCAGCCTGTCTTTTTATTGAATCACGAAAAAATAATACGCATACACATATATTGAGATAAAAATGAATGAATATGGGCAAAATCTTAATTGCATGTATGTATGTATCTGTTTGTGTGAACATTGTAAGCACTTAAAGAAACTGAAGCTTCCAAGTTCCAACTATTTGTGTGACTGTGAGACTGTCCTTGTTTGTGAGTGTTCCTTTGACCTGCTTTTGTTGCCCTTTGAATGCCCCCGTCATTTTTTTTCCCCTTATATAAATTATTATAGATTAAAGAAGAAAATTGCAAGCATAAAACTTTTTTAATTTAGGATTAAGAGGGAACAATTTTTGTGAACCCTCTGTGAAAGTTTAGCTCCATGTTCGTGCAGTTGGGATATCTAAATCAAGACCTGATTGCTTTTACCTGTGACTTTTTGCATCAAAGTTTAGTTTGTGTTTTATCGTTTTAGTCCATAGTTTTTTTCTTGTCAATTTTTTTTCTTAATGTTTGAGAATTTAAGCACTTGAAACCCAGTTTACATCTTATGATGTCATGTGACATAATCTTTTCAAGAAAAATAATAATCTAATTGTGTGCGAGTGTGGAGAGATTGCAAAAATATTTGCATTGTGATGATCATTTGACTATAATTGTTCACGTGATAGATATATTGCATAATTTATAAAGATTGTTACATTGTACATGATTTCTTTAACATAGCAACCCAGCTAATTGAAGCTATTTATATTGACATATATATGTTGTGCAAACATTGTTTTATATGAATACTTTGATATGTATTGAGACTTTTGGCAACCTAACAATGTTGAAAATTCTACAATTTTCGTTTGAGATGTCATAAAAATTTTGTTCAAACTTCCACATTTCTTTATGTTCAGATTACATCTTTTGCTAAAAACGAAATTGATATGCTTTCTTAAATTTTAATCTTTCCCATGAAACAAAAAAAAAATATCTGATAAGCTCATTCTATTCTGTTTTTTGTGCTTCCGGTGAATTCCTAAGCTAATAGTGCATTCTTTTTTAAGTCTAAAATTAACATTTATAGTTACTCATAAGTTATGAGGATTGAGGAGTTTCCTACCTCTCATATAATGTAAATAAGTCTCTCGTATATTAATTTAGGAGTAGAGAAATCACCCAATAGAATCTAAATAAGCACAGATATTGGGAAGGTCCTATAATTAATCATTAGTTAATCTAAATGGGGCGGTCTGTACAGATTTTGGACCGGTGATATCACATTAATTAGTAGCAACTCGAGAAACATAAAATAGAATCCACTACTGTTTATCCCTATTTTTGAAGTGTACACAGAGTATAGGATCCTTAATATTGTGTAGGGCACGTGCCTTTTATTTGTCTGAAGAGTTTTGCACAAAAGTAGGTGCATCTACTCTCATGTCCGAGAAGTAAATGGAGTCCTGTCATATGGCACTCAACTGGCCACCTCCTCAATCAACTGTTGTGTTCCTACTAAATTGAATTATTAATGAATTAAACAAAGAGTTTTCTTCCACTTGGCCGCGCTACCATTAATTGTAATCACCTCCTCTCAAAAGTAGCAAGAAACAAAAAGACTGCTTTCATATTTTGTTTGTGCACGTAATGGATAGACGGCTGATCTTCATCACAATCAGCATTTTACCTTTAAAACATTATAAAATAAATATTATGGCTAAATTAAGTAAAGCCACCTAGTTTATGAGTGAACCTAGTGAGCCACAGAGCACGACTTAGAAATGGTACTTGGTAGGTGACCTACGTTGTTGCTGTTGCCTTGTTTGGAAGTCCTGTTTGCTTAGTTGCTTGGCAATTCAAATAGAAGATTAGAGGGTTGCACAAAAGATGAGGTTCTTCACTTCTTCTTACCTGTCTTGAGACACCATTGCGGAGAACAATATTATGATTTGAATAATTTGTGTGACACGTATAAGAGCTAGATAGTGTTCGACGCCAACAATAGGGATGACACATTTATCAATTCAGATCAACGTCTAGTAAAATGATACTGATGATGTAGTAAGGGTCCGTTTGGGAGAGTTAGACTATGGCAGACAAGCAATTGGATTGCCATGGCCTAGCTGCTCTTGCTTTGCTTCCTCAACTTAAATCTACTTAAAATGCGTTTGGGATTGTTGCCAAACAATTCAATTTCAAATGACTACTTCTAAGTCAAATAATAGATCACTTTCAATATTTTAAAATTTGTTTTATTTTTTTCGGCGTCTACTACTGTCTACCTCATTGCATCACATAATGTTATTGTGTCAAGTTGGCTCTTGCATGCAAGTCCACGTAACTTTTCTTCGTGCTCTTTTTTTTTTCTCTCCATTTTGTATTATTTTGTTAAGATTACCATATTTTTGTCAATACGAGTAGAGGAATCGATGTGAAATAACAGCTACGTCTCATCTTGTTCATGAATTATCTGTTTAATTCGAGCCTCAACGAAAAATAGCAACAATTAAAGGGTTGCATATATATATCTATGGCTAGTTTTCATATTTGTAGGTGGATGGACATGGACATCCCGGCTTACAACATAATAAAAACAATAATTAAAGCTATTAAAATAACAATAATTCATCAAATTTGGTTGAGATTGGCACCTATAACAAATTAATAATTAATCACAAGATAAACACTTGAGCCAACTCATTTTTGAAATGGTTCGAAAGCAGAAACTTTAAATGCAAACTACAGAAATAACTCAATAATTAATATGTATTACTCTCCCCACCTAGTTAATAGCTTAATTTCTTTTCTTACATGGCAAGCAATGATTGTATTTTTTTAAAAAATAAAATTATAAAAAAATTAACTCAATTCATGATTATAAAATTCAAGCCGCCCAAGAATTTGAACATGCAACTTCTATTGACATCAAAATTTCAACTAAGCTTAGTTATACGTCAATTATGACATTAATACAGCCATGATAGCCGAAAATTTCAGCTCCTTAAATATGTACTCCCGAATACTTCTTTATTTTATTTTTACTTTTATTTTAACATCATTATTATGCTTATTATATATGCATGTGTGTTGACATTATTATTAATTCATCATGAACCATTGTAGCCATAATTTTCGGATACTAAAATACATTTAAAAATTTCTTTTAAACTGACATCATTATATGCATTTGTGATATGCATACATAACTTTTGCTCTCATTTTAAAAGCTAATAGTGCTGATAAGGTGGAATAGTTCCCACACTCCCATCATTTTCGCTTAAGTTATTTTTCCTTTTTATAATCAATGAATCAAAGAGCTGCTAAGTCAATATGGTACCACATATTAGTTAAGGCTTTAAACATTAAAGCAAAAACCAACTATGAATAACTAGCAGCAATATGTTGACCTGCAGTCTTAATCATCATATGATACAAATTTGGTAATTTTTTTTTTAACCTTTCGTGTCAATCGATTGGTAACTAGGCAGTTATTTATTTATATACTTTTATCCAACTCCCATATGAGATTTATTTCCCCGAATATGTGTTACTATAAAACCATGTATTAAAATTAAAAGTATCTTTTTATTTTAAGAAATTTATACTCTTGAAGGTTTAATCCATCCTTTATTTGAGGATCCTACATTTGCACGGTAGTTCCGAACTAATATGTTTCAACAGAGGAGGGAAGCTTTCAAATCCTTATTGTGGTATCAGTCAAGTCGGGTAAATTTAGTCCATACAGACTTAGTTGAGTGGTTTTTAAGTAGTTTTCTTTGATTCATTGTAATTTTTTTTACCTAACCTCATAATTTTGGAAAAAAAAAAAGGGAATTAGATTTATGTAAATGTTGGGAGTAAACACATCTCATTCAATCTTAAAATTTTAAATAATGATGTATTTATAAAGTTCAGTGGATTTCAGATAAAAATTATATAAGTGGGTAAATCAACATATATTACTTTTAGAAAACTTTTTGCTGATTCTGTATAAGTACGTATGATATCTTCAATCCACCTTCCCCGAGATCATCTTTTGATCGAGCAAATCGTGTTTTGGTAATGTATGCACATCCGTTGATCATTAGCTAATTAGTTAAAACTATTATTTCTTTTCTCTTTCTTCTTCTTCATTTTAATAGACTTTTTAAACCGAACAACGACTTGTATAATACTAACTCATTGAACTTTCTTCGTTTGGATGATTGCTCCACTTCCAAATTAATAATCCCCTAATCCAAAATATAATTATATGAAAGGTAAAAAAAAAATACATAAATAAATAAGTAGATAATAACATGTGGCCACCTTTGTTATTTTGTATATGATTAAGAAAATATAAGCTTGTAGTGTAACTGAAGCATCATAGATAATTATCTTAAGAATGATTCTGGAAGCAAGTGACGCAGAGGATGTGGATGAAAAGCTAGAGCTTGTTATTTTATGGTCTTATAATCTTAAATTAAGGGAGCCTCGCTCCTAAAGCTTTAAGACAAAAAAAAAAAAACAAACTAGTTTAAATTACTTAAAAGACAAATACATTTTGTGGGTTGTAGTGGCAACATTTCTTGGAAGCAAAAACTTCTGAGGAAAAAAGAAAAAAAAAAAAAGAACAAAAGAATATATAGGTACTGGATTCTGTAAGCATATTTGGCGCCACAAACTAAACAAATATATATCAATTTTATTTTAGATAATGCTCCAAAAAGAGGGAAAAAAAAAAGTGAAGAAACCAATGCCACCCCTTTTAATATTCTTCAGCAACGCTTGAGTGGAGCTTTGTGCAAGATTCAAGATAAAAAGAAAAGAAAAGAAAAGAAAATTCTTATTCCTTTAGAAAGAGGGTTGGTGCAAAATGAGAATAAAAAAATTGCATGTGAACATGCAAGAACATGGAGTACAGATGTTTCCAAGCAAAGCCAGAGAGAAATTCTTGACCAAGAAGACACCTCCATTTGGGAATTTTTTTTTTTTTAATTTTTTTTGGGGTCAAATGTTTGTTAAAATCGATTCAAATTTTTTTTTTTGGGTAATAATTAATTGGGAAATAATTAACTGAGAATCCAATGGCAATAAGCAGGCCGCTAATCACGAGAACAAGAAATTATAAAAAGTGTTTTGAAAGTTTGAAACTAATGAGAGTCTTTTTGGGCACTGTAATGCCTTGAGATGCATCCCCATGCACACAGCACACTCCTTTTTTCTTTCTTCTCCTCCTATTTTTTCAAGCTTCTTGTTATTCAAAGTCTTGCGGGAAGTTGTTGAAATGGCCAAATAGGTTTCCCCCTTTATTTTATTTTATTTTATTTTATACTCTTTTCTATTTTTTGGGACGCTGTAATATTGCCTTGAGTAATCTCACAGTATTCTTGTGCGTAATAATAAAATGTTGGCCCCCACTTTATCTTCACTATCATATTGTTGTTAGGTGACCCACCAAAGAGGCGAGAAAGTGACAGCCATTTGATGATTGGAATTATAACAATTTTGGGGTCACTTTGGATTGTAATTGGAGGAGAGAGAGAGTTTTTAATTTAATTTACCCCTTTTATGAGTCGGCGACAATCATGCGACACGTGGCAGAGACCAGCTGGGTTTGATTCTCTGACTATTCTGCTCTATTCCCTTCAGCCAAAAGATTATGCTTTGTTTGGAGTCATTGGGATTAGAGATTCTCCCCGCCCCTGCCAATTAATCCCCCCCCTCCCCCTCACCACCAAAAATACAACTTTGTTGTTATTTTAACTTTAAATTAATATTATGAATTGTTTCAAATCTCAATGTGAAGAAATAAGAATATTGGAATCTGTTTGTTTGTGGGAAGGAGCTCAGACTCTGACAGTTCCAAGCCCAGGCCTGAGACTCGAGGTTTGCCTAGCTTGTTATGAGGTTCTGTTTTGGAATTAATTTGATATATTTTTTAAATTATAATTATTATAAAAAATTATAATTATGAAATAAAAATAAATATTATGAAATAAAAATAAATATTATGTAGTAAATATAATTTTTAAATAATAATTTTGATAAAATTAGTAAAGATATAATATATTTTTTACCATATAAATGTAAAATCATATCAATTTAGTTTTAACTTTTAATCTACTGCAGTCAGTGTTTACAAAATATTTTAGTGCTGTATACAGTATATATTAAATTACAGCTACCCAATCTCAATCTCAAACAGTGCCTTTAGTTACCCCTAAATTATAAATTATTTTTTGTATATCAAAATTTATTTTTATTCAGAAAAGTGGTAACTAAAGTAAATGTATCGCTTGAATTAATTGGACAATTGAGAATTGAGATGATCACTTCTATTCAATTTGAAATCGAATGAAAAATTGAGTCTCAATATATATTAAAATTTTAAATTGAGCTACTAATGTACTAAAAATCAATTGATTAGGAATACTTTTATGTTAAGATTAGAAAAAAGTGTTTGATTATCATTTATAAGGATGAGGTTTGGGATTTCAATCTTAATTATATGACAAATATTGAATACAAATTTAATCCGTATCTAAGGGGTGGGTGAATTCGAATTTGGTTTATGAAATCTGAATCGACCTTTACAAAAATATTAGTCTACTAAACCAAATCCAAACAAACCGGTTCGATTCTTCGATTTTATTTGTAATTTTTTTGGGGGAACGGAGCCACATGAATAGGTCAAGTCATCTTCCCCACCCCTTGCTGGACCTACGATTGCTGTCATAATTTTTGGCATTTCAAACCATAAGAACACCATTTCCTTGAATGAAAGTAGATTTTACTTAAATTATCCAAATGCAGAATAGAAATTAGAAAAATTCAATAATTTCAAATTTTTTTTTTTTTTTTCAAGGTCCAACCCTCATAACATAACACTGTGAGTGTTGATGATATGAGAGAATCTAGTTATTTCAAGACTGGAATTTATCCTCAAAATTTGCGCTCTTTAGTCTGTAATTGTGGGCTCTAGGTGAGGTAGAAAAGAAGATGGGTCGGCATCAAGGAGTATATTTACCACACTTTTTGGACTTTGGTCCATTTTAGAGAGTAATGTGGGTATAATTAGAAAGAAGTTTCTCTTAAGGGAAGTGAAAGCCATTCCAATACCCACAATGCATCGTATATAACGGCCAACTCCTCGGTTCGAACTTTTCTTCAAAAACAAGTTTTACCCCAATCTGAAGCCCAATATTACGTTCAGTCCGTTCACATGACTTGTTGGATGCCTTTCTTCTATCCATGTATTCGTTTTAAACCATCCCTGGTGACGAAAGAAAATAATAATAATAATACTAAAAAAGTCGTTCTTATAGGTTGAGTTCTCGTAATGTAATTAAGCATATATATATATATATATATATATATATATATATATATATATATATAATTTTGTGGTTTTTTCCTTAATATTTCATTAAATATTACAGTAGCAAATTCTTTTCGGATTAGCTAGTCTTGATAAGCACAACAGCTATAAGTGTGCAACTGTTGAAGAACATCTAGCACAAAAGCAACTAGGAGATCAACCTGAACCATCATTACCCAGAAAATTAAAGAAACGGATATGCGAACCACCCGACTAATAAAACGATTGTTACAACTTTGTAGTTGATAAAAATGAAACAAAACAAAGTTATATATGGAAACACATGAATTAAATAATTATATATATATATATATATATATATATATATATATATATATATATATATATATATATATATATATATATATATATATATATATATATGCATGCATCTCCCAATTTAGCTCAACAAAATTTCACATTCTTTTAAACCTTTCATGGAAAATATATAAATTTTGGGATAACTTAGATCCCATGCCATATATATAGTTCTTTTCTAATACGAGTATTTTAATTTTTTTTTTTTTTCATGCAAACACATTTTTGAACCGTAAGGTTTAAAAGAGTTAGTTTTTAATTTTCTTAAACTGCATAACTTTATAACTAATTAAAAAATAATTCACTTAAACTATATAGCTTAAGAACGTGTCCGCATTAAAAAAAGGAGGACGCCCGCCACCTGATATGTTATTTTTATTTCTAAATTATTGGATAATACCGAAAAATTCTTCAAATGATGAGAAAGATTGAGAGTGGTGGTAATGATTGCTGAAAGTGGTGCACCACAAAGGCATATATAGTGAAAGGGAAACAGAAAAAGAGAAGAGTGAATGAAGGATAATATCACTATCATTATATCATATAAAGAGAAAAAGGCTGTGGGGGACTGGGGGTGGCTTGGCTAAGCTAATTAGGTAAGCAAAGCGAGAGGATGCATGCGGGAGGCCACACTCGTCAGAGACAGAAAGAGGTAGCACAGCAGCACGTCCCCCCGACAGAACCACTCAATATTCTTTCTATGCACTTGTCTTTGTCTCTCCTCAGAGACTCAGTCCAAATTGAAAAAGAGTTTTTGTTTGTTCAAACAACATAATAAAGAATAAAAAGACCAAGCGAAGAAGAACAGAGTGAGACCGATCATGCAACCACACCCACACCCACCAACTCATCACTTTTTTCTCACTTCTCATTCACATCTTTAATTTGTCTCTTTTATCATCACTTCACTGTGCCCTTGCCCTTGCCCTTGCCCATCATTTGCTCCTTTTTGTCAGCCTTCCTTTTTTCACGCCTCCTTCCCCCCTCTCTCTCTCTCCCCACCCATCTCACAAAATCATGATGCCACGGTTTTCTATTTTATCAATCTGGCTAGGCTATACCTAATACCCTCCCTAATACGTATAAGTATGATGAGTACTTAATTAAGTACATGCTTATATCTTTAATTAATTCAGGATAATAATAATTTGTCACTAGAGTAGTGGGTGTGGTTCTTATTTTGGAAGAAGTAAAGTTTATTTGGTGACATTGATCTTTCAATTGGGATCATATGGCAATACAATAAGACTTCAGTTTTTGCTCCCATTAACGTTTCTCTTGCATATATTTAAAACTATGGTTACCTTGTAAAACACCTCGAAATGACAACCTAAACACTTAAGCTTTGCCTCTAAAATACTTGCATGAGAATTTGATCATAATTACTCCACAAATTTTAGTTTCGTCAAAATTTTTACTCAATTTTTTTAAATGTTTACTATACTACATAATTTTATTTTATAATAGATGTTCTAATGTCACCGCATGTATAGATTAAAATGAACAATATCTACTTCAAGATTGTTTTGAATGAATAGATGTCAAAATGTCCTATTTTACGCTTTGCTCTCAGTTTTGTTAAAAAGAAAATTGGATATATATACAATAACAATGAAAACTTCTAATATGCTTTGTACTCACGTCTCATCATTATTTTGTATATATCTTATTTTTGTTTTCACACAAATAATTAAGATCCTCTCATTATATATTTTTTTCTAAACTTTTAAAATCTTATGCATATTCATAGAACATTTGTAACGAATATAGAAAAAAAATTACATCCGGTTAAAAGAAAATTAATATATTTCTATCCTTTCGTATAGTTGGTTTTTTAATTGTGGCCTTCTTTCTTCTACTATATAAAAGTAAGGCCACAAACTAGAAATAAGAAAGAGAATTCCCTCATTTTTGCTTTTTATATGTTTGTTATCATACCTTGTATAAGAATTCTGAGATTTTGCATTTGGGAGTCAGGGAGTGCGTCCTTGAGATAGAAGTATATATTATTTTACATTTTTCTCTTAAAACAAAAAGCTGTGTTATTATTTATTTTATTTTTTAAATTAGAGGGTGGGAAAAGGTTCAATTAATTTTTAAATTAATCCTGAACCTCTCTAGTTCTTGAATTCGGCAGCCAACAAAAATAAGACTACTTGAAAATTATTCAGTCAAGTCCCTAAGACACCAAAATGAATATAAATCTATGTTATTTGTTTTTTAAAATTCAAATGTATACATCATCAGCAAATTAATAACCATATTAAAATATATACTTCTAAAAATGTAAGTGATACAGATCGATCTCTGGAGGTTTTTTGTGTTTAACTATATGTATAAACCTCTAAAAGAAAAGATAATCAAACAATAATTAATGTACTTAAATTTAGTAAACCAAAAAAGCCAAACAACGGGAAGAGACCCTGCTGCGGTTCGCCAGAGTGCAATATACAGTGAAGCGATAAGAGGGACACCTCATCTACTTGTTTATTTTCAAGTGTAGATTCAAACACAATTTCAGCCATAATCTTACTGATGATGACACTTTAAACGACTATATTTTTTTTATATTTTATTCCAACAATTCCTCCTCCCCTATCATATTGTCAAGTGAAACCTATTGGCTTATTAAGCATGGTGGGATCTCATAGACTTTGAATATTAGCTTGACCCTCTCCCCAAATAAAGCTGTTTCAGTAGCAGATTTTGACCCCTCCAAATCCAAGGAGGCCCTACCTGATTGAGAGCTTAGACTGGCTTGCAGTCTAGAGCAAAATTATTATTGGCGATTATTTTCCTTTGATAAATAAATGACTGAAGATATCTCCCTACTCCCTACATATATATATATATATATATATATATATATATATATATATATAATGTAAAGACAAAGATAGGAGAATACACATGCATATATCATTGCCTATTGGATGAGTTCAGACTTATTTGTACGTACAAATTTAACAAATATGCATTTCATCATGTTCTGATAAATACATGCATTTTCTTGAAGGATACAAAGAAATCTGACATATATTCTTTTCAACAACAATACTTTCTGATACATATAATTTTCGCACTTATATACCGGAGAAAGTCTTGATGCTCTCAAAGTTCAAAATAAGTATATATATATATATATATATATATATATATATATATATATGGTATATAAAATTATTTGGGTATATAGAGATTATATTGTACCTCGACTAACTCAGATTTAAGTTGGGATTAGGACAATCAAATTCTTCCCAACAAATATTTAATACATGTATATTTTCAAGTCTCAAATTGACAATATTAGTTAGGTTAGAACAGTCTCAAGAGTCAAAGTATACACACTTTTCTGATGACTACTTGTATAGAAAGTGTAT